>NC_142516.1:49945312-50588125 GCF_057876585.1 Rhinolophus sinicus
TTTCAATATTTTCTTTGTCTTTGCATAAAAAAAGAAGTCATTGGGGGCCAGATCAGGTGAATAGGGAGGGTGTTCCAATACAGTTACTTGTTTATTGGCTAAACACTCCCTCACAGGCTGGGCCGTGTGAGCTGGTGCATTGTCATGATATAAGAGCTATGAATTGTTGGCGAAAAGTTCAGGTCGTCTAACTTTTTCATGCAGCCTGTTCAGCACTTTAGCACTTCACAATTATTCATTGTGAATTTGTACCAACTGCCCAAACAGTTAACCACATTTCAGCACTTCAGCACTAAATGTGGTTACCTGTTTGGGCAGTTGGTACAAATTCACAATGAATAAACCCTCTGATATCAAAAAATTTACAATGTCGTTGCAACAAGTTCGTGAACTTAATTGTCAGACCTTCGTGTGTGTGTGTGTGTGTGTGTGTGTGTGTGTGTGTGTGTGTGTGTGTGTACACATCACACTGATATGTACTGCATCGTCTTCATCCATTCATCCATCAATGGGCATTTAGGTTGTTTTCATATCTTTGCTATTGTAAATAATGTTGCAGTGAACATGGGGATGCATGTAGCTTTTTGAATTTTTTTTTCTTTCATTTTCTTTGGGTAAATACCCAGAAGTGGAATTGCTGGATCATATGGTAGTTCTGTTTTTAAATTTTGAGATACTTCCATACTGTATTCCATAGTGGCCACACCAATTTCCATTCCCACCAGCAGTGTATGAGGTTTCCCTTTCTTCCATAGCCTTACCAGCACTTAACTGTTGATTTTTTTATAATAGTCATTATAACAGGTTGAGGTAATATCTCATTGTAGTTTTGATTTACATTTCCCTGATGATTAGTGATGTTGAGCATCTTTTCATGTGCCTATTGGCCATCTGTATGCCCTTTCTGGAAAAATGTCTATTCAGATCCTCTGCCCATTTTTTAATCTTTTTTATTTTTTATTTATTTTTTTGACTATTGAGTTAAATGAGTTCTTTATATACTTTGGAAATATATAACCCCTAATTGGATATGTGATTTGCAAATATTTTCTCCTATTCAATTGGTTGCCCTTTCAGTTTGTTAATGATTTCCTTTGCTATACAGAAGCTTTTCAGTTTAATATAGTTCTGCTTGTTTATTTTTTATTTTGTTGCCTTTGCTTTTGGAGTCAGAGCCAAAACCTATGTCAAGGAGCTTACTGCCTAGACTTTTTTCTAGGAGGTTTATGGTTTCAGGTCTTACATTCAAGTCTTTAATCCATTTTGAGTCAATTTTTGTGTATTGTGTAAAATGGTTGTCTAGTTGCATACTTCTGCATGTAGCTGCCAAGTTTTTCCAGCATCATTTATTCAAGAAAGTGTGCTTTCCCCATTGTATTATAGGCTCCTCTATGGTAAATCAATTGACCATATAGGTATGGGTTTATTTCTGGGCTCTCTATTCTATTTTATCGATCTATATGTCTGTTTTTATGCCAATACCAGACTGTTTTGATTACTGTAGCTTCGTAATATAGTTTGAAATCAGGGGGCATGATGTCTCCAACTTTGTTCTTCTTAAATGCATTCTTATTTACCTTTGCACTGTAGATTGATGTGTCAGGAAGAACAATTTAATGGTGATGGTAAATCAATGAGAACTAATGTTTATTAGAAACCTAGATTTGTCCTAGGTATTATTATCTCACTGAATTCCTACCATCTCTTTATGAGAAAGATGTGAGAAAATTGAGATAGAGAGGTGTTAGGTAATTTCCATAAGACACAGCGTTTCATTAAGAGGTAGGATTAAAACAGGTTTGTCTGTCTCCAGAGACTAGGATTTTCACCATGTCATACTGAAGATAAATTTTCTTTAACATTTATGTGCTTAAAAGTCTATGTGTATATTGTTCAAGTATTATTATATTAAAATATTTAACTGAATTGTCAACATTTTTATACTAAATATTATGGTGATAGATCCTAGAGCATAAAGCTATGAATCATAAAAGTACACATTGGAAAAGACATCAAAATTGTCAAGTTCAATAACCAATCCATTGTTTTCCCCGCTTCTGCTTGAATACTTCCTACAATGTGAAGCTCACTGTCTGCAGTGGCAAATAATCTCATCTTCAAAGAGTTAGAAAGTATTACTACTAGGCTCTCCCTCGGGCATCTCAAACTTAAGTTGCTCAAAACTTAATTCATAAAGTAGTTTCATCATTTTGTTTATGGTTAATTGGGGAGCTGGGCTTACCAGAGGAGAGTGAGCGTTAAGAAAGGGAACATTATCCCATCAATAATTAACTACAGATTACATTTTAAACATCCATTCACTTTTTCATTACTAAGGCCAAAGAGAAAGGTCAGTAAAAATTGTTACCCTATCTCCTTGGGATTTTCCAAGATCATCTTGTCAGAGCTTAGTGCTGCATATGTGTTAGAGGACAATTATATTATCACTCAGGGTTCTCAGCAAGAAGTTGATAGTACATTTAAATGGAATTTGAGGCATGTTAATGGAGGGACATTTACAAAGTTATGACAGTGTTCAGTGTAATCCACAGAGTATGGTGAAGCATCCAAAGGCTGTCAATAGTGTAGAACCATTAGTACCTGTGGATCTGAGAGGGTGCGGTGAAGGGGTAAGTCCCATAAAAGTAGCCATAGAAGATGACCCCTCTCCCAGAGAAGAAAGGTGGAGGCATGTAGCCGCTTGGAAGTTCAACAGGGGGATGGGCATTCTGACCTCACTGTCCTCCCCCACCCCACTCCTAGTGCTCTGCTGATAGGGTAGCGTTCCCACTGGTAGACAAAAGACAACTGGAAGACAGAAGACAAGGGAGCTTACTCATGCAGTCCAGGAACAAATGTCAGCCTTCTTCGGGACACAGAACAAGGCACAGAAGAGTAGAGAGTAGATTTGGCGAGGCAGATGGAGAATTCCAGCACCACAATATTCCACACAGCCCCTATGTCCCCTGAGCCTGTTTTTCCTTCTTATTCCTCTCTTGCCACTTTTCCTGACCGCCTCCTCCCATTTCCATCTATTAAATCATGACCAGGAAGGATAGCTAGTTTCAAAGTAGCCTTAGGTCACTGAAGGAAATGATAATCCTACAGCTGAGCTCTACTAGATTCTGTCATGAAAAAAAAGGTTAGCATTTGTCTCTTAGATTGCACAAATTAATTCTAAAAGAAATTGTGTGACCTTTCTTCCATGTTTTTGTGTCATAATTAGAAGACCAAACCTGCCAATACACACACACACACACACACACACACACACACACAGAGGCTATTTAGTATTCACACATCAAACTTTTTTCTTTTTCTCCGATTTCTTTCTGTGACTTTATTAAACTGTTCTTTGTTAAAGCCTTTATTAAGCTTTAAACACTACTAATGTAAGTCCTAAGATCTGAATTACTAGTTTAATTGCATTCTCTCCATCCCCAATATGTTCAAAGCCTTGCTTTGGGGGAATTATGTCTTAACTAAAGTTTTGTGAGACTAAAATTTTCTGAGCAAGGGTTCTCAGAACCAGATTTTTCCAATGGGATCTGCTTTTGACCTTGAAGATAAGAGGGAGGTCTTATGAATAGATTTCATTTGAGACAAGTCAAGTCCATGGGGAGAAAAAAAAGGAAATCCTTCATTCTGTTGCAGAACACTTGAGATGGAGTTGGCACAATTTGAACAAGTTCAAGGAAATGTTTGCATCCATGGGGTGCAAACGTTGGGTATTGGGGTGATAGTCTCTTCATAGATGTTTTGAGCCTGAGATAGTTTCATCCAGACTTGTGTAAATCACATACCCCACAATGAACATACATCAGGTGTGACAGTGGAATACCAATCAAGACCAATCTGCCTCAGTGATAAAGAGGACAGATTCTTATGCAGCACAAGCAGGATAAAGGCATCAGTTTGTCTTAAAAGGTAGTTGGCGGGGGGGCAGATGACTCAGTTAGTTAGAGCGCGACCTCTGAACAACAGGGTTGCTGGTTCGATTCCCACATGGGTCAGTGATGACTGTTCCCCAATATTCCCCAATAAAAAAACATTTTTTCTTTTTTTGAAAAGGTAATTCAGACATCAGTAAGATCACCAGTGAGGGCTTCAGAGTTCCATAATTATTTAATGTGCTTATATTTTCCCCTTAATGTTAATAGTGTGGCAGATCCACTGAGAAACGAGCCTTTTTATTTCACATACTCATTTATTCAAGTATTTATTAAGACCCTACTTTGAAGCAAGTATGGCAGTAAGGGTGGGACATGAAATTAGGAGTAAGACGTGATCCCTCTCCATCAAGAAATTGTAGTTTAGATGGGGGACCATGTCACATCAAAATGGGTGGAAATTCTGAAAGTAAAATGCTGCCAGAGACTGTTCCAATGGCATCTTTTTATTTGTTTTGTGCCACTGCCCTAAACTGGCAAGGATCCAGAGACCGTATGGGAGAAGATGTTGGGGTGGTATATGTGCTACGGGCTCAACAAAGCATGGCGACTGTGATTAACAATGGATCTTATTGCAGCAATAGTCTTATATCCATGCCACTTCCCCAGTCTCACGATCCACAGTGTGTGGATCTGGCACTCATTAGCTCTCATGCTGAGCAGTTATATCCGCTTCTCTCATCAGTTTCCTTGTTTATCCTCAAGTATCTACCTTTATTCCCCCTAAATCCATTCTCTAGCGCCCCTGTAATGATCTTTGTAAAACATAACTCTGGTAGTCACATTTCCCAACTTAAAGGCTTTACAGTTTTCCATGTCCACCAAAGTATGGTTCACACTTGCCAATGCACAGCACAGAGATCTGACTCCTGCAAACTTCTCCAACACCTTCCCGGGGCTCCCACGCCTATTACGTTTTCATGGATTCTGCCATAGTGACCTCCTCTGCTATGCCTCACCCAGCTTCTGCTTCCTGTTTTAATACCTCATGCCTCGGTGCAGGATGTCAGTCTGCCTGGGCCAGTCTTCGTCTTTCTCTCGAACTCCACCTTGTTCTATAGGCCTAGCTCCACTTCTCTCCATCTCTGTCTCCACCTCGCAAGTTATCTTTGGATAACTGCAGTAGCTTCCTAATCTCCACATCCTCTAGTCCCCCTCTCCAATCCATTCTTGACTGCTGGGATGAAGGTTAAAGAACACAATCTTTGCCATGGTCTGTATAGGAGACCCTACCGGGCCCTGATTGTCTCTCCAGCCTCATCTCCCCCTTATGCAGCGTGTTCCAACCACAACAACCTATTTTCATGCTTTCAAATGTCATGGTTCTTCCTGCCATAGATTTTACACATGGTGTCCCTCTTCATAGACAGCGTGCTCATCTTTCCCATCCATTCTACAGAGCTCAGTTCAAGAGTTACTCTCAGAAGGAAGCCTTCTCTGATCTCTTATTTAGGTTAACTTTCTTTATTCTGTACTCTCATAGAAGAAGATTCCTTTTCTTCATAGCACCTACATTAGTCTGCAGGTAGTTGTAATTAATGTCTGTCTCTGCCCCCAAAGCAAATTTCATGTGAGATGGATAGCATCTGTTTTTGTCCTTCATTGAATTCCTAACCTAGCACAGTATCAGGCACAGGAAAGTTTTAATGAATTAATCAATCAATCCTCCAAGACTCTGTTGAAAAGCCCTGCCATCATTAGCTCTATAATCACAGGTAGTGTCAGGCCCCTAGCAGCCTGTGCATGTTAGATCATATACCTTCATTTTATATTATTTTACTTGTCAATTCCTTAAGGACCTCAGAGTCTAGAGAGAGAAGCAATATCTTAATCAACCCTACATCCACTATGTCTACCCCATAGACAATGAACAATATATTCATCGACAAGTTCTTTTCAATTTAGATAAAATTGACATAACCATTTTAAAGTATACAATTCAGTGATATTTATTACATTCACAATGTTGTACTATCATCATCATTATTAAATTTCAGAATATTTTCATCACCCCAAAATAAAACTCCACACCCATTAAACAGTCACTCCCCACTCTCCCTCTCCCCAGCCCCCTGGAAACCATTAATCTGCTTTCCATCTCTATAGATTTTCCTATACTGGACATTTCATATAAATAGAATGGTACAATATGTGGCCTCTTGTGTCTGGCTTCTTTTACTTAGCATGTTTTCAAGGCTCATCCATGTGATACATGGATAAGTACTTCATTTTTGTGGCTGGATAATACTCCATTGTATAGATATATCAGATTTTATTTATCCTATCATCTGTTCATAGGTTCATAGAGATTTGCATTGCTTCCATCTTTTGACTATTGTGAATAGTGCTGTTATGAACTTTTATGAACAAGTTTTTGTTTGAATACCTTCTGTTAATTCTTTCAGGTATATACCTAGGAATGGAATTGCTGGCTCATATAATAACTGTATGCTTAGCTGAGAGGAACCACAGAGGTTGCACCATTTTATAAATCACCAGCAATGTATGAGGGTCCCAATTATTCTCCCACATCCTCACCAATATTTGTTATTTTCTATTTTTTAAAAAACTATTATTATTATAGCCATCCTAGTCAGTGTGAAGTATATTTCATTGTGACTTTGGTTTGCATTTTCCTAGTGGCTAATAACATTGAACATCTTTTGGTGTGCTTGTTGGCTATTTATATATCTTCTTCGGAGAAATGTCTACTCATTTTCTTTGTCCATTGTTTAATGGGTTATTTGTCTTTTTGTTATTGAGTTGTAAGAATTCTTTATATACTGTGGATATTACTAGACCCTATCAGACATAATTGCAAATAGTTTCTCTCGTTCTGTGGGCTGTCTTTTTACCTTCTTAATAGTGTCCTTTAAAGTAAATGAAATGTTTTTAAATTTGATCAAGTTCAATTTATCTATTTCTTTATTTAGTTGCTTTTGGTTTGGGTGTCATATCTAAGAAACCATTGCCAAATCAGAGCATGTACCCCTATGTTTTCTTTCCAGTCGGGTCTTTTGAGTTTTAAAATTCTACAGTTCCAAATATTATTAAACATCTATTAGATACAAAGAACTGTAGTACAGGAAAAAGTGGCCTACTGACTTCCAGGTAAAGAGAGAGATGTTTGCCAAACATAGGAGGTCCTATAAGATGGCTTTCATGTGGGAAATGTGAAGAGAAAGACCTTTTAACAAGCATGTCATAGAATTTAAGTAGGTTCTGAATTCTCTGGTCTCATCCTGGAAACATAGCCCTATGTCTTTGTACAGATATGAGAGAAACAGCAACAATCAGAATTCCAGGGATTGTGAAAATTATGAAAATGGGACTAAGGTGGGGTAGGACAGAAATTCGATATTCTTAGCTTTTTGTTTAATAACATACATGCTTTTAATGAAGATTAGTAATAAAAAATGAAAACCCCAGAAAATAACAAGTGCTGGCAAGAATGTGGAGAAATTAGAATCCTTGGCACTGTTGGTGGGAATGAAAATGGTACACAAAGGAAAACATACTGTTAAGGAAGACAGTATGGAAAGTCCTCAAAAAATTTAAAAAACATAATTACCATATGATCCAGCAATTCCACTTATGGGTACATACCCCAAAGAATTGAAAGCAGGGACTAGAATGGATATTTGCACACCTAGGTCCATAGTAGAATGATTTGCAATAGCCAAAAAAGTAGAAGCAACTCAAGTGTCCATCAATGGATAAATGGATAAACAAAATATAACATGTATGTAGAATTGAATATCATTCAGCTTTGAAAAGGAAGGAAATCCTGTTCAATGCTATGCCATGGGTAAAGCTTAAGGACCTTATGGTAAGTGAAATAAGCCATTCCCCACATAACAAATATTGTATGATTCCACTTATATGAGGTACACAGAGTAATCTAATTTATATAGAGAGTAAGTAGAAGGGTGGTTTCTGGTTGCTGGGGGGAGAGGGAGAAATGGTAGGCAAAAGATTGGGAGAGACTTCCATTTTCTCAGAATAGGGAGAATTCAAGCAGGTGCTTGCATGGGATGATAGCCACACAGTTTCATTGTCACCTGCATTCTTCCAACAGCAAAAAGAGGCTCTTCATAACCTAAAGATTTCCTAACAGTTGAAGATGACTTTATGTGTGGCATTCAGAAGAGAAGTAACAAATGAATAGCAACAGGAGAAAAGGAACAATGGAAAAAATGACTGAGAAAGGAATAAAATTCACAAAAGTAAAATTGAAAACCATTTATCATTTTATGAGTGGAAGAAGCAAATAAGGAATTTAGAAGTTGTGAAAGACAGGGATTACAAAATAGCTGAGCAAGAAAGAAGACATTCTAGAGAAAAATGCTGGGGTCCGAGGGTTCCAGCTGATGAACAGAGCTGTTGGATGCTCAACTTTTGGTTTAAAGATCAAAAATGCCCAGAGGGTAAAGGGGGTGGGGGGTGGGAGATGAGGGTAAGGGGGATCAAATATATGGTGATGGAAGAACTGACTCTGGGTGGTGAACACACAATGGGATTTACAGATGATGTAATACAGAATTGTACACCTGAAATCTATGTAATTTAAGAAAAAAACAAAAAGATCAAAAATGCCCTATTTATTATAGGTAGCCTGAATGTCCTGATGAAACACCCAGCAATTGCGGTATGCATAAGCAGATATTTTATAAGTGGAAATACCCACAGAAGTTAAAAAGAAGAAAGTCATACTGTTTGGAGTCATATGTTCTGGGGTTCTTTTTAATAAAAATTCTCATTTATTTTGTGTCAGGAAGAACACCAGGGTATAAAATTATTTTGAAAAGTAGCTTGATGGGGTACAATTCATATTCCCCCCATAAATGGGCAGTAAGTAATTGTAGCCAAATAAACTTTCACATCTAGTTGTTTGAGTGAGTACTTAAGCCTCTCTTAAGATAATTTTTCGGTTGGAATTATACTTACTTTTTATAACCTCTTTTCTTTCCTGGTCTGTGGCTTTTAACCAGTCCTCTGATTCTTAGAATGCTCCCCCAAAAAAGATGAATTAAGAAGGAAAGGAAATTCAAATAAGTCAATGGGACTGCTTGGTAATAGTGAACATAAAACATGAGATTGGGAAGAGGTTGAAATGAACTCAAATCGAGGCCAACTGCTTTTTTTGCTATTTCTATCCTCCATTTCCATAGAAGGCAAACTAAAATGGTATAATAAAAGTAGCTAATATTTATTAAACTAAGTATATAATGTGCCAGACCCAGTTCTAATTGTTTTGTATGTATTAACTCGTTTAATCTTCACAGCAACCCTATAAGAAAGATTCGCTGTAAGAATTCAAATTGTCACGAATTTTGTGAGCCTGTTGCTAGCTGGAAATCAGCCATTGCGGGAGTATTTACACCATGGAAATTGACATAGGTTACAAATCAGTGCTTTGGAGAGGAGAGCCAGTTGTTAAACATTTTCTAGAGTATCACTGCTATTGTCCTTCTTTCACTGATTGGGGAAACTGGTACACAGAAAAGTCAGGTAAATTTTCCATGATCATGCCACTAGTAGTTTTGGTAGAATTAAAACTGTGTGCTAGGCAGCACCACTTCAGAGCCCAAGGTTTTAACCATCATACTGTTTATGATATGACTGAAATACATTGGCTCAACTTACAAAGCCTAGGGTTCTAGTTTGGACTGTTCTACTATCCCACTGTTTAAGCTACCTGTATCTCCTGACATTTTATAACAGAGATGTTACAATCTAAGAATGTTTCACATTTATCTCTGCGATATCAGATGAGGTGAATAGATTAAGTGAAAATGCAAAATAATTCTTGCTTATCACCCTTCCTTCCTTCCTTCCTTCCTTCCTTCCTTCCTTCCTTCCTTCCTTCCTTCCTTCCTTCCTTCCTTCCTTCCTCCTTAACTTTGATCGTATCTTTGCTATTGCAATAGAACGTATGTCAATCTCTTAGGACTTTTGGCAGCATTTAAAGAGGACTATAGTGAATTTTCTCCCTAATGCCCCCATACTGCTTTCCTCATTATCGCAGAAAGCAGAACAGCTGTGCTGACAGTGGGCGTCATAACCATCATTAATAAATATTTATTGATCATGCCCTTTGTGCTGAGCAATGAGGACACAGAGAGGTAGATGTGGTACTACAGCTTGTCCAACAAGTGGCTCCGGTAACAAGTAGAAATTGTTCAAAAGAGTAAAGAGTAACCACAATGGCTGGGGCAGCTGGGGAAGACTTTCAGGTGAAGAAAATAGCTCCTGAGCTAAAGAGTCAAAGGGACGTGGGCATTATAGGTAGGTGGAATGGTTTGAAGGAGGGCACTGGGGCTATTAATCATTTTGTGTGTGTGGATTAACAAATAGTGCAGTTTGGCGTAAGGAAAGATTCTATAATAGAGGATGAGGCTGGAAAGGATAGACTCCTGTTTGAAGGAGGTATTTGACCTTGACTAAGGTGACTTGGCTTCCTTTTTTTGAACAATACAAAAATCACCCAAGGTTCTTGAGCATATGAAAGATGAGTGAAGCCATGCTGTGAATAAGATTAAAGTTAGCCAGGTGTGTAGAATAACTGGAGGAGAGAGTTAGTGGAAGCAGAGATAACAATAAAACAATAATCTATTATGAAAGCTTTTTCAACATGGAAAGTTGTTATGGAATAATTAAAATTGTAAGCAAGATACAATTAGAGTTGCGAACTGTGATTACAACGGCACAAAAACATATGCAATGGGAAAGAGTAGGAAGAACTACTATTACTAAACTGAAGTTTGGGGGTTGGGCTGGTGGAATTATGGGTGATTTTTTTTCTTTTTTTCTTTTTTATTGCCATCTCCTACCCCATCTCCTTTGGCAACCATCAGCTTGTTCTCTATATCTATGTGTCTGTTTTATTTATTCATATTTTTTTTAGATTCCACATATAAGTGAAATCATATGGCATTTGTCATTCTCTGTCTGACTTATTTCACTTAGCATAATGCCCCTCAGGTCCATCTATATTATTGCAAATGGCAAGATTTCATTCTTTTTTATTGCTGAATAATATTCCATTGTATCGGTATATGAGTTTTTCTCTTTAATCTAATTTTTGGTAATGTGACGGCAGTTTGTCATTACAAAATGCGTGCAAATAAAAAAAATGTTGACAGAGAAAGAGGTGCATAAAGGGGACACTAATTTTAGATGAATAGCAAATTATACTTTAGACACAGTAAGATAAAAGGAAAACCATTCTAATGTGGATGGCTTTGGGGAAGCTGGAGTGATGCAACTAAAATGTTGGCGAGCAGTGAAGATTTGACACCCTGTTTTGTGAGCCATGAGAGTGACAGAGAATTCTGACAGGGAATTCAAAGCTGAGGGAAGGGCTGAGCAAGAAGACCTGAGCCTTGGGGGTTGCCCAAGAAGGTGCAGAAGAGGAAGAGGAAGTGAAGTTCATGGAAGGGATTGAACATAATTTACCTGAGAGAAAGAAGTGTTAAAATCTATTAGGACAAAGAGACCAATGCAAGTTAAAAGTTTATAAGGTAGTTGACTTCTAAAAGTTAGGAAAAAATTATGACTGAGAAAAAATCTTGACTGATGGCGCTGAAAAAACTAATAGTAGCTTCACTTAGTGTTTCCTCTGTATTAGCACCATGACCTGTGTGTTACATCCATTGTCTAGTATTCGTAAGAGTGCCTTACGTTGGGTGCCATTATTATATTATCCCCACTTTATAGATGAGGAAACTGAGACAGAGCATTTGAGATGAAAGGAAACTTAGAAATTATTTGGCACATATCCCCGTTTTATCAGTGAAGGGAAAATGGTTCACAAGTCAAGGTGACATGACTTATCCAGGGCAGAACCTATCTGAAGAAGGGGAGCTCACATTGGAGGGAGGCTATGCACTCAAATCCTCCCGTGATGATGGCCAACCCACCTCCTAGTATTGCTGAGCCCTGCAGTGGTAGTTCCTTATCTTTACTTTCTACATTTTCTAAATACTACGTAAATGGTCTAAATGTACAAATTTTGATGCTAATGTCATTCAATGTTATGTGGCTGCCCCAAGTAGTTTTCCTATTTCATTATTAGCAACAGTTATACAAGATGTCATATATGGCAATGCTATTTGAGCCTGGTAATGAATCCATCACTAAAGTGGGAATTTTTACCTACATCAGGTCGGGGTGAATGTTATTCAGGAGAGGAAACGTAGTGATCATTTAGTAGAATACTGATTAAAGTGTGATTAATGTTACACATTGACAATTTAGTTCTATAAAAGAAGCTGTTTAGGTATAACTGGCCTAATTGATCTCTGCTTTCAATGTTTATGTTAATAGGTAGAATCTTAGATGGAGACAGTTCTAGATAGTGTTGCCCCATTTTCCAAAATCCCCTGAATGCACTAATTAACATAGGCCAGATACTATACCCTTGACAGTGACTATCCACCAATAAATCCATCATGAGTCTACTAAAACCCTGGGCCCTGGAAGTGTCACTAGCAAATGTCACAGTATAAACTCTCACCAAGGTGGGAAATTTTATAGATTTTGCTGTTAGCATAATATATGACCTGATACTTACACAAAAATGTAACCATGTACTAAAATTGTTATCAATTTAAATTTGGAAAGTATATCTGTTTTACTAGATTTCCAAATCTATAACTGTAGCATGTGTCATTTTAGCTTTATATTTATATATTATTAATATACTATATCTATTATAAAAAAAAGATGGCCCAAGTATTAAACACAGTGGAAATTTTTATTTTGCTATGATTAATATAATATAATCCCTAAACTGCTGATCATGAGACCTGTGTTTTAGTAACCTGACCTAAAAGCGGGATATTTAGGTGAGGGCAAAAAGTTCCTAAAATGTGTACCTCCTATTGGTCCAAATGGTGTGTTTCCACTCCCTGTGAAGTAAGTCATAGTGGGGTGTGTACAACATAAAAAGGAAATAGAGTAGAAAGTATTAACTTCAGAGGGTATTGCTTTTAGTAAGAGCATGTACTGTTTTAGGAAACTTTGTTTTAGTTACTGTGTTGTTGGCCCTCAGATGCATTCCTCCCTCTTCTGCTCAGCTCCATAAGGCAAGTGGGGCTGACCCTTGCATGCTGTACTTCCCGGCCTCCTGTGTCATCTGCAGTCAGCCCATGAGCGACACTGGCAAGAGACAGGACCACTAAAGAACAGGAGAAAAGACAGGGTATTTCTCCCTTCTCTTTCTACCTCTAGCTGCATCTCTAGCAAAAACTGTATCTCATTCTTGGCTCTAACTCTGAAAAACATCGTGGTCTCAGATTTCACCAGGAGACCCCGGCCTCCAGGCTCTGTTAATTCTGCCAGTCCTTTTCTTTCCCCAGTTTACAGGTAACAGTGACTTCTTACGGTTGCTACTCTCAATTCCTCATTTGACTTCTCAGCTCTTCCATCACCTGCCTAATTCCCTAAATTAAATCCCTTCTGTTTTCCTGTTTTCCATAGTGATACAATTCACTATGTACCTAAAGTATGTGTATATTGGGCCATGATATATGATACATTTCTTACAGAGAGTAGTTGTTAAAAGAGCATGAAAGCCACAGTCTATGAAAGTAAATTTGATAGCATGTAGTGAATGGTGACGGGCCCTTTTCTTCGGTCGGACATTGATGGCTATTACTGAGTTGAAGAACATGAATTTGGAGCCTTTGTTTTTCTTTGAAAAAAACATACCAAAAAACAGTGTGGTATAGTAGAAGGTATACTGATTGGGAGTGAGGAGTCCACGGTGCTAACCTTGTTGGGTGGTCATAGGCAGTCCATTCAACCATGTGTTCTAGCATATTATGCTTACTTAAGTGCATAGAACCAGAAGTTCTCAGATTGGTATGTATTTTTTAAACCAGTGACTATTATAAAAAGTTATAGTGTTACCATTCCAAGTAAGACATTGATATATCGTCTATAACAGCTCAAAGACCAGTGATATTAGCATTTGAAGGCTGTTTGAAAAAATAGTCACTTATCTAGATCATTAAAAGTTGTTTTACTATTTAATTACATTCCTCAATTGATAAGTAGTCATTTATTATGTTAGCATTAAAAATAACAGCTCACCATTCTGATCTTAGGTTCTTAGGAAAATAATAAACATTGATATAGGACCTGTGGAACATCAGGTAACGGTGGTGACAATCATTAACGTCAGTAAATAAATCACACCATAAAATTGAGGTGTCATATAAAGACAAATGCCCCTGATTGGTGGGTGTATTTTTAAAGTCATTCGATCAAATGTAGGTAAAGTGTGAGGTGTCAACCTCTTTAAGATTCAGACATACCCTCCAAACATTAAGTCCTAAGTATTAACCAAACAGACACAAAAAAATGTTCTATATTATGATCTTCTTTCTACCTTATCAGCAGATCCCTTATTCTCCCCCCACCCCCATTTAGGCAAGTCTATTACCAATAGGCCCCAAATAGTCTTCATGAAAGTAAAATTCCAACAGATGTCACAATGTCTCTGCTGAGATAAGCCCTTGAATATGCACAATCGCAGGCTTTTCCTTTATGCCCAATGCTCATTGATATCCTTGACTATTCAGTTGAGTTTATCTGAAGGGGAGATGAAAGCTTTTGCCCCACGTAGAATCCAGATGCTGCGACCCTTTCCCCATATATACTCATCACTTTCTGGCTGGTAATAACATGAAAACTAAAATAAAACCATTTGGATGGGGAATGTATTTCATCCCTACCTGTGGAGAGAATGACTCCCCTTCCACTCCAAAAGCAGGTTATTTATCTCAATTTCTTTAGAGTCATCTAATGTGGTTTTCGTGGTTATTTCTGTTTTTATATGTTCCTGGCTCATTTTTTACTCTTCTCTTGAATTTACATTGAACTTCAAGCATAGAACAATGACTGAAATAAGACAACAGCAGATTGCATTTTTGTGTACTAAACTTGAAGTAAGAATTGGGTGGGTGACATAATACAAGTCAAGTTGTAAAAGGGCCACACACAAATAAAAGGCAATGAACAGTAACTGAAAAGATAAGTCCAGTAATAGCTGAAGGTGGCCTAAAAGTAAATGCTGTAATAAAATCTAATAAAGCCTCATGAGAGATGGATACAGCATAGTCTCTAATGTGGCATTTGGTTGAGAGGCTTGGAGGTGAGCTAGTGTCACACTGATACAGAAGGATGTTATCATTCAGAGAAACAGTACAAACCAAAGGACAGTAAGTACAATAGCCTGCCAGAAGAAAGTTAAAATACTTAAAGAGTTTATGACGATAAAAAATTTTTAGACCCTAAAATCATGTTCATTCCTAATGTGCAACTGCACAAAGATATGTCAAAGTCTCAGAGACATCTTGATGACAACATTTATAAAATCCTTTCCTGTCGAGTCAACATACATATAATAGAGTATTATGGAGAAAATCCTTCAGAAGGAAATTATCCTCAGAAAGCCTATCTCTAGAAACCAATGAAGCCTTCCTTTGGGCAGTTAGAGCATTTAAATTATCTAAAGATATATTAAGTTCTATAGGGTCTATTTAAGGATAGATATGATTGGACATATAAAACGTACACATTTAGTTTTTTATTGTAATTAAAATTTTTTAATTTAATTTTTTATTTTTCAATTACAGTTGACATACAATATTATATTAGTTTCAGGTGTATAACATAATGATTAGACATTTATATAACATATGAAATGATCACCCCAATAAGTCTAGTACCCATCTGACATCATACATAGTTATTACAATATTATTGACTATATTCCCTATGCTGTACTTTATATCCCCATGACTGTTTTTAAAACTGGCAATTTGTACTTCTTAATCCCTTCCCCTTATTCACCCATCCCCTCAACCCACTTCCCTTCTGGCAAACATCAAAATGTTCTCTGTATCTATGAGTTTGTTTCTGTTTTGTTTGTTCATTTATTTTTGTGTTTTAGATTCTACATATAAGTAAAATCATATTGTATTTATCTTTCTCTGTCTAACTTATTTCACTAGCATAATACCCTCTAGGTCCATCCATGTTGTCACAAATCGCAAAATTTCATTCTTTTTTATGGCTAAGTAATATTCCATTGTATATATGTACCACCTCTTCTTTATCCATTTGTCTATACAAACTTAGGTTGCTTCCATATCTTGGCTATTGTAAATAATGCTGCAATGAACATAAGGGTACATATGTCTTTTTGAATTAATGTTTTAGATTTTTTTGGATAAGTACCCAGGAGTAGAGTTGCTGGGTCATAAGTTAGTTCTTTTTTTAATTTTTTGAGGAACCTCCACACTGTTTTCCATAGTGGCTGCAACAATGTGCAATCTACCAACAGTGCGGAAAAAAAAAATCTCTACATCCTCGCCAATACTTGTTGTTTGTTGATTTATTGATGATAGCCATTCTGACAGGTGTGAGGTGATATCTCATTGTGGTTTTAATTTGCATTGCCCTGATGATTAGTGATGTTGAACATCTTTTCATTTGTCTATTGGCCATCTGTATGTCCTCTTTGGAGAAATGTCTACTCAGGTCACATTTAGTTTTATAAAAGTTACAGAAAAAAATTAATTTCTTATCGGGAATTAATGCATCATTAATATTACTGATAACTTGATATCAGTAATTCTTACCCCGTTTGAGGAAGATCCCCTTGAGAATCTGATGAAATGTATGGACTCTCTTTGCAAAAAGTGCACATTAACATGATCGCAGAATTTCAAACACAGTTTCAGGGGATTCGCAAATGCTCCAAAGGTCATTGATATTCCACCTGCCCCATACTCCATATGGGTAAAGAACCCTATACAGATGACAAATTATTGGGCAGTTCTTACATGAGTAACATAGATCACTCTGTCTGGAGTTTGACCAGTCTGGGTTAAAGATTCTGACTTCATCAGTTCGTCACCTCCAAGCAGCTTGACCACATTCCCCTTGCAGTTAGAAAGAAAAAAGAAAAAGAAAAATAGAGCATCATTTATATATCTTTATTCACAATACTTATATTCAGTTTTAACATATTAAGTGCATTATAAAACATACACAAAATAGAAGTTATAAAAGAATAGAGTGATAGAGAAATGTAAATATCTTGCTAATCATGATGATATCAAACTATCAATAGGTAATATCTCAAGGCAAAATATATGCTTAGGTCAGAATTCATCATTAATGAGAGTTAACATAAATCCAAATTTCAAGTAGTCTTGGATAATTGTGAATGTTTTTGACTTATTTCTTGTCAGATCTAGTTACATTGTCATTGCTTTTACCTCTCAATATGACTGTCAAGAGCTCTCAGAGGTTAAAGTGGCAGATTTGATCTTGATTCACCTGTGCTTTGTGTTATCAGATTTATCCCTATTTTTTATTTCTTTGAAGGAATCTTTTTTAAAGCCACTTGTTTTCCAAATAAGGGCGTTGATTGGTTAAAAACAGATAATATAATCTGTGGAAGCTGTAAACTTCAGGTAATGCCAATGCCCTGAAAGCGCAAGAACCAGAGGGGTGGGCACCACTGTTACCCCTCTGCCATGGCTCTTCTTTTCTGTGAGTATTCTTCTTCAGGTACAATTCTTGGTACATGACCACTTTATTTGGAACCATGTAAATGTGCTAGGGTAAATGAGCGTAATAAACATTTATAATCTTTTTTTTTGTCATTACATCATTGCATTTTTTTAATCATTGAAGAAAAGAGAGAATTTCTAACATTCTTCCCATATCACAATAAATTATCTTGCCCACTCCACTTTGGAGACCGCTGCCTTAGGCAAATTGCTTACTGCCTGCCTCTTAGCTTCCTCATCTGTAAAATGGGGATGATATCACATATCTCATAGCTTTAAATGAATTAAAGGACGTAGGTAAAGGTCTCTGCAAAAATTATGGCAGATGATTTTTAAAATTCATTAAAAGAGAGTAGCTATTATAATTAATACTACTCTATCACGCAATTATCATGTAAGCATTCATGTTTTTCCGAGACTAATTTAAGATCCAACCAAACAAAACCTCCTCTCAATGCTCTTTATTTGACTGCAAGAGCAGTTGATTCTCCTCACCTCCCACCTTCTCCGTGCCCCACCAAAACAAAACAAAATGAAACAAAAGAAAAACATATCATCAGCATTTTCAGCTTGGAAAATATCATAAAGCTACAGAACACTTAGTAAAAATCTTGTTCATTAACATGCTAATTAGTAATAACGAAGACCTGCTCAATTCTCTGTCAGATAGTCTTAATATATGTCTCTCATCCTTTCATTCAACAGTTTTTTTCTTTTCTTTAACAATATGCAGTAGTCCCCCTTTGCCCATGGGGATATGTCCCAAGACTCCCAGTGCATGCCTCACACCACAGATAGCATCGATCCCTATTTATACTATGTGTTTTCCTACACATACATACCTTTTCACTTAAAGGAAGCACTTGACTTCTCCTTGGCTTACCCAAATTGCCAGCATCACTACTCTTGTGATACGGGGCCATTATTAAATATACTAAGGGGTATTTGAACACAGTCACTGCAATATAGCGACAGTCCACCTGATAGTCTAGAAAGCTACTAACATATGGGGAATGTATACTACATGGAAACGCTGGACAAAGGGATGATTCTGGACAGGAAAGAGCAAGACTGTGTGAGCTTTCATTGTGTTACTCAGAATGGAGTGCAATTTTAAACTTATGAATTGTTTATTTCTGGAATTTTTTATTTAATATCTTGGGACCAGGGTTGACTGCAGGCAACTGAAACCATGGAAAACGAAACTGGATTTGGAGGGGGACTACTGTACACCGTGCTAGGCATCCAGCTAATTGCTGAAGTTTCAAAGATGAATTGAACTTGCTTTACACCCTCCAGGCACCAACCATCTAGTGCAGGATAGCAAATAATCGTATCAAAGTGATAAGTGCTGTAACGGCCATACACACTGGTTGCTATGGGAGCAGAATAGGATAAGTGGCTTCCTCTGCCTAAGGAGGGCAAGGAGGGCCACCGGAAGGATGCTGGGCCCTAG
The DNA here is from genome assembly GCF_057876585.1 of Rhinolophus sinicus. Taxonomy (NCBI): domain Eukaryota; kingdom Metazoa; phylum Chordata; class Mammalia; order Chiroptera; family Rhinolophidae; genus Rhinolophus; species Rhinolophus sinicus. The sequence goes on from NC_142516.1 coordinate 49,964,311, forward strand.
CTGACTCTTGGAGTATGTGTACTGAGAACCTGTATTTCAGTCAGAGGAATGTATGTCCAATATGGCCCCTTAGGAACCAGCTGGTAGACAAGGTTTCCAGAGCTTAGGCATTTGGGGAAGGAGAACAAGGCTAGCAGAGAGATCTGTCCATGCACTGCCTTCGATGGATGACACGCTAAGAAATCTGAAATTTATCCTATGATGGATTGGGAACAGACAAAAGCTTTTAAGCTAGAGAGTAATATGCTCACAAAAAGAATTGGGGTGGTATTTTGGAGGAGTGATTGTAGCGAAACAAAATCTTCTGAGACTATTGACTAGAAAAAAAGGATAGAGAGGAGTGTTTATTTCTGCAATAAATTTACTTGCTAATTCTAAACTCTCGCTAGATTAAATGTCAACTGATTCACTTTGTCAGAGTTTCGTTTCCATTCCTGCAGATGAAGCACTCATTCCTTAAATGGTCTTACCTTCACGCCCATTTGAAGCTAGGCAACATTTCTTTCAGTCAGCGTTAACAGTCTGCCTAGTGGGACTAGAAGCTTCCTATCTTTGTGCATGGAAATTTTCTTCATGAGGGTGTTGTGATACCGATTTTCAAACCCAGTATCTACCGTATACAGAATGTCTACCGTAGCAGACTTACATAAGAAGTGAGTGTGGCCATACAGACATAAAAAGTGACTTCTAGCCCTTGATCCCAAACTAGAAAAATCAAGTTCAGAGAACGCATTATGACTCATCCAAGACCAAAAGGAAGTTTCATGTGAATATAGCATCCTGTGGGGCCTCCCAGTCTTTTTAACCTCCAACCATGTTTGGGTTTATGTGATTTTCTGCAAAACCAAAAAAAAAAAAATCATCTTTTTTCTCCTTAACATAAGTTGTTAAATTTTGCTTTACATCAGAGATAAAGCTCACGCTATATGTTCTACAATCTTTTCATAATGAGTGAATGGTGCTGCCTTTTGATTTTTTCTGAGTGTAAGTCTTGTTTTATAACATTCCTACTTGCTACAGTACAAGCTACAAACAAGACAATTCTTTAGAGAAAAGACCTGAAGTAAGGTGGTGCTTTCTTAGACCAATGTGAAGGGAAAAGGAGATGGAATATCTATATTTAATCTCTGCTCCCAATCATAGATTTTATTTTTTAATTCCCATAGTTGTGCATATAATGCATGGATACCCATCCCTACAGGTACTGCATCAAGATTTTATATTAGCTGAAGAATATATATGTGGAACAAAGGCAGTGTTTCTTCTTTACTTTCCTTCTAACAAAATGCCAGAAAAAAATGGCCAATCTCTTACTCCAGTTTCTTACTAAGATGATTGTTCTCTTTTTGAAATTTGGCATGGCAGGTGGAGGTAAAATCTTAAAAGGATAAAGAGCACTTATTCGCAAGGAAATAATGGTAAAGTCATCAATTTCTAAAAATTGGCATGTGAGGTTGACATGCCAGAGAAACAAATTAGGTCCACCAAATTTAAAACTTAATATTACCTAATGTAATGAGTATTGCCATAAGGTTAAAGTCCTTTTGTAGATAACTAGGTTATCTGGCTATATTATTAGTTGCAATTTAATAGGCAGTTAGAAGTTATACTTTTACTACATTGCTAATTTTGTTTAAGACTTCTGGCTGTCTATTTCCCAGTTAACAGTTATACTGGCATATCCTCAGGCAGAAAACGAAGTTCTCACAAAAGATTCTTCAATGCATACTATATTTTATTTCTCTTAGATGTGTTACATTTGTTGTCTTGAGGTTCACTTTTGGGATAGGCAGAAAATTATGAAGCTCAAGTTGACACAAGCAAGGTAACAGGGCCATAGAAAAACAACAGGGTGGGTGACCCTTGACACACCTAGCCACCTGAAAGTGGTGCCCTTGCAGACTGTCCTTCCTCAAGCAGTGGACCAGCAAGGTGAACAATTCTCGTCACTTAATGACCACGTGCAGCATTTAGTGTTCTTTCATTGCTTTGTGTCTTCAGTGTACCCACTGCATAGTTTTAAGCATCCTAGAATTGCATTTCAGACCTGATTGCTCAAATAGAGTCAATTTTGCAACAGTAAAATGGTCTTAAAATAGGATTTTACTCTAGGGGGAAACATCCTCAACCAAGTAGTCACCGTGCACTTTGAATGACTAATTTAAACCATTACTTTACAAAATAAGGGATAAATCATACTTTTCAGAACAGTACAGTATAGGAACAGTTTTAATTTTAACAGTCAAGCACCGTCATTAATCTGAGTCTAAAATAATAGGCCCCTGATTTTAAAGTCTAACATTCTTTCACACTTCATAAAACTAAAAATAAAATTGTCTCAGCAAACACTGACCTGTTCCTCCTGCCAAAGTACTGTATTTCAAGGAAAATTGGAACAAGAGGTCTCAAAACCGCGAAGTGCCAGCAGTTTACTGTTTGTAGCCTTAATTGGTCTTAAACGTGGGGTGGGAGAGAAGATTCTATGGTCTGTAGAGAATAAGAGATTTACTCCCCTTCTTAAATCAAAAGCAGATTCTATGCTTCAACTGCCCCCTAACCCGCCCGCCCTGCCCCCACAGGGTTGTTTTTCCAAATTTTTGAATATATTTTACCGAAGATGACAAGTGAGGGAGGTCAAAGTGCTGTGTCTGGTCCACAAAGTAAACAGACGGTTTAGGGCGGGTTTATTTATTTATAAGGCGTTCAGCCTCTCAGCTGTTTTCCCCTCATTGGCATTTGGAAGCTTGCAGTCCTTTAGAAAAGAGGTAGATTTGGCAGGAATGTTCTTTGTGCCCTCCTTCCTTTTGATGGGGGAGAAGGGGGCCGATTTATAACTGCAGCCTCGGGTGGCGGGCGGGGGGAGTGAGAAAAAGTTTCAGCCGGCACAATGCCTCCCCCCGCCCCCACAGTCAACACTATGCCACAAACCGCTTCGGTGCCACTCGGAGCCCTTCCCCTGTCCCCTCCCTTTCCCTCTGCAGGCTCGCTCTGGCAGGCGGAGGCACCGTTAAATTCCAGCACCTTCTTCACATACCCCCAAACTACTACACGCTATTACTACGGTTGCCCTCCCCCTTTCGCTTTGCCTCCTCCGTTTCCCCAGCCTCCCGGGAGGAGCCCGGCAGCGCCCCTGGAAGAGGTCCACCCGGAGAGGGATAACGGGCGCCCAGCTCCATCAAGCCTTGGGGCTCTCTGCGTCCTGCGCAGTTTCTCTGCTCCAGGCACAAACACGGCTCGAGAGCCGGCGCCTTGCAGACACACACCGATCCACGCATACAGTAGAGCTGTCTCCGTCCACATTCTTGCACACCGCCCCCTCCTCCCCCGGAGCTCCCGGAGTCGCTGAGCGGGTCGAGTGACAGGCGCGTCCCACCAACCCGCGCTGGGGCGGGCAGGGAGGAGCGGCGCGCGGGGCCAACTGCGGCGCGTCTTCCGGCGCCCGTGGAGGAGGCTGAGGGTGGGACGCGGGGCGGAGCCGGAGTTTAGGAAGAGGAGGGGATGGCTGTCATCAATGAAGTCATATTCATAATCTAGTCCTCTCTCCCTCTGTTTCTGTACTCTGGGTGACTCAGAGAGGGAAGAGATTCAGCCAGCACACTCCTCGCGAGCAAGGTAAATATAACTTACAACTCCTTTCTCCTCTTTCCCCTCCCTCCGGCCTCCCCGGCTGCAGCCGCCGCACAAACCCCTCTGGCACCGCGCCGCCTTCGCCGGGGATTATTCATTATTATCCTAATTATTATTTATTGTGCATGCACAGAGACCAAAACAAATAGGCGGGCCAACCGCCACAACAACAACAAAAAAAGCCCGCCTCCTCCCCGCGGGCCTCAGGTGGAATGCTCTAACGACAGCACCCGGGCGGCGGTGGAAGAAACGGGAAAGTTTCAACCGAACCTTGCTGTTCTAATAATAACAGTAATAATTACTACTTCAAGGAGGCGGGGTGGGGGGGAATTCCCAACACACCACAGCCTTGACCCTGGGTAGGCAGTCAGCGATGCGCTGCCAACTCAAGGTTGCAATACACACTCTCGGCAAGGTTGCAGTTCCCCCCCCCCCCCCCCGCCAACCCCTTAAAAGCCGGAGGGGGTGGGGGGTGGGAAGGAGGGGAAGGCAGGAGGATACAGGAGGAGGATGGAAACGCGACAGTTCATCCCGAGCAGTCCTCCCCGGAAGAGTTGGAAGAGGAGCGGGAGAAGGAGGCAAGGAGCCCGGGCTTGCGGCGGGGCGCCAACCAAAGCGGCTGCCACCCGCTTCCCGGGGACTAGTTTAAAGGGTTCCGGCTGCGGAGACCTGAGCGGAACCCTGCAGGAGAAGCTTGAGCTGGCGCGCCGAGCAGAAGGCTGCCACCGCCGCGGGGTCGGTGCGTGCCCGATCGGAGGTGTCACCTCCACTTTGCGCGTTCCCTCGGGCGGGGATGGGAATGCTGACCGGTAGGCAGGCCTTTAGGGGAAGGGGCCGCCGGGGAGCTGTGCCCGGGGCTCTGCGGGCGTCCCTGCCCCTGGTACCTGGCAGCCGCGCGGGCTTGGGTGTTGAAGTTCGGGGTGTCGGGCCCGGGCCGCACTGCTGGGAGGGAGGGAGGAGACACCAAAGAAAGAGGTCGGAGGTGCCAGCCGGGCTCAGTTACCCTGCCTTCCTCCCCTTCCTCCCCCTGCACCCGGGTTTGTCTTGTTTTGCTTTGCGCCTTCCCCTAGCTGGAACCGCGGGAACCGCGGGTGTAGATCGCCCCAAATCGTCTGGGTGCTAGGGGCGCTTTGGGGCCCGGGAGAGCCACGGTGGCTGCGGGCCGGGAGGCCATGATCCAGATAATCCTCTCTGCCTGTCACAAACAGTACCCGCGCGCACGCCGGCAGTGGCGGTGGCGTTCGCCGGAGAAGGGGAAGGGCTGCGGGGGGTTGGGGGGGTGGGGAAGCAATGGGGGGGGGGAGAGGCGAGGGCTGGAGGCGGGGAGACCCGATGGGAGCCTCCTCCCGACGATGACACGCACCCCTTCTTTCTCGTTCCCTGCTTTCGAGTTGCTTTATTCCCATCCCAACCTTTTTTACCTTTTCCTCTGCTCTTCCCTCTATCCGGCCGGCCCTCTTCCCTCCTCCCGTTTGTGTTGCAAAACATGGCCATGCCATCTGCAAAGGTGTCGAGATGCACTTCCCCAAATAACCGGTCCGGCGCGCCAGCACCTAGGCACCCTCCGGCTGCGGGGCGCACCAGAGCCCAGTGCCAAGGGTGCCCCGCACCAGGCCTCGCAGCCTGGGCGTAGTTGCACCGAGAGGGGCCGGGCGCAGCAGTGCGGGCTCGCGGAGACACCCGCGCCCTTGTCTGGGCACTCGGACCGGTTTCCGGTACACGCGGGGAAATCGCCTCCTGCCAGTTTCTGGGCGCTCGCCCCTGCCCCGGCCGCCAGGATTGCATTATTATTTTTATCCGGGTTGCTGTTTGCGGCGGATCCTGGTGAGCGCGGGGCTGGCTGGGCTGCTAGGGTGGGGGTTGGGGGAGGGAAGTTGGACGCGGATCAGGCAGGAAAAAAAAGTTTGGCAGGGCAGCTAAGTGGGGTGGGGGGGGTGGAGGGGTAGGAGAGGGCGGCGAGCTCCGGCGGCTTGCGTCTCGGCGCCCTCGGGGCCGGCGCGAGTGTGTCTGCGCGTGAGTGTGTGTGTGTTTTGTGCGCGCCCGGTCCACTGCGTTGGGAGCAGGGCGCGGGCCCTCCCCCGGAGCTCGGGGAAGACCTGGCAAGATTTGGAGGAGGGGGCTGGTTGGGGTGGAGTGTGAGTGTGGCTGTGAGTGTGAGTGTGCGCGCCCGAGCGGCAGAGAATCAGGAAGTCACAGCAGCGAAGCGCACACAGACATGTTTGATCGCCGTGACATGACGCGCGCGAGGGAGGAAGCGGCGGCGGGGGCCCGGCCGCGGGACCCCGCGCAGGCCTAGGGCTTCGGCGGGGAGACCCGCTTCGGGTCGCCAGCAGCACAGCCACGGCTTCTCTTTTTGTTCCGCGTCGCCCAGGTAAGCAACCTTCGCTGCCGCCGCCTGTTGTGTGCGGAGCTTTCCAGCACTTTCCCTGCCGACTCCCTCCCGTCTCCCGGCTCTCTTTTCCTGCAGTCAGGCAGGCGGAGGAAACGGGCTCCTTCCCTCCGATCGATCGCGTGGAAAACTTTACAGAGGGAGGCATCATGCGGAGGAAGGCGAAGGCCTTGCTGGCTGTTGTCGCTTGTCATATCTTTCTCCTGCGGGTCCGGAGAGTGGAGTCGCTGCGCTCTGGGGCTGTTGCACTTTCAAACTTCGGGCCTAAACGTGCCTTCAACTCTCGCAGGATTTACTGTAGCAATAAAATAAGTATTTAGAGTCGTCCACTTGGTCTTGCAGGGTTTGGATTTTTTAAGAGAAGAAAACAGGCTCGGGAGTCGAGGGAAGTGGGGGTGTTGTGCAGAATCCATGCCTTCTTTAATGTCTGCACAGGCTGTTATGTAATTTTAGTGGCACATGGGTACAAAGCCCATTCTGGGCTTCTCCCCGCTTTTGTTTATATAACTTTGGGGAGAGTTTTGCAAGATTGTCACCTTTCCCCCTCCCCTTGGTGCTTTTGAAACAGTAAAGTGACCCAGGTTAGAATTTGATGGAGAGGTGTCATCATTGCCATTATGTAGGCTGTATTCCTAAGTATGTGTAATGGAGCGTAAGGAAGTTTGTCTACTGCATTGAGTGGTTATTTTTAACATCTCTGTGTTACCAATAGTAAAGGTAAATTTTAAACTTCCATTTCCAAGGATTTATTTATTTATACCTGGTTGTGCCATGCTTGTAGGAACAGAATGCTGGTATGAGCAGAAATATTGTTTGCATGTCGAGAAGTAAATTCCTGTTCAACCACTAAGACTCAGAAATCACTGAGAGCTGTACTAAAATAAAAGCCATGCTGAGTGTTGTATGCATGTGTGTGTATACTTATATATGCACATACAGATGTTTTCGGTAATATTTTCCACCAGTTATTTGGGGGACCACTATCCAAGGCTTGTTTGCCAACACTAGACTTGGTATGCATCCAACCTACTGCTAACATACTGCTGAAGAAGAGGTGTGGCAGCTTTGAATTCAAGTTGGTGCATTGTCATGCAAATTGAGACACACTTTTAGGAATCTAATTGCCCTTTTATTCTCCTGGACTTTTTTAAAAAGCTCCCTGGCAACTCAAATGTTTGCTACTGGAAAGAAGGGATTTGGAGATACCAATTAGGTACAAAAGATATTTATTGAAGTGGACTGAGGAAAAAAACCCAAACCTGTAGACTGAGCTCCATTTCTTTTGTTGGGATCATTAAAGAGAGATGCTATATTGGTAAAGAACATTGTAAAATAAAATAGGAGTTTGGGGTATCAGAACCCTTGAAGAATTGGCAGAGGTGAGGGAGTGCTTCTTTCAATGCAGCCTTTCTCTCACGAGTTACATCCCAGCTTCAGGACTAGCTGCTCTGTGGTGTTTCACAGAAAATATTCACCGCAAGAGTGTGTTCAAAGCAGCCTTAGATCTTTTCTTTTGTTCGTTTTTAAAGTGGGTTTTCAGCATTTCTCGTCAAGTTTCTTGAAAAGGGCTTTGACCAACACCTGAGGCTTGGAATTGACCAAAAAAAAAAAAAAGTGCCTCTGCCTTGTATTATATTGTTAATGCTTGAATTCTGTTTAAAATATTTCTGGCAGTATAACTAGAAGACTTTGGCGAATAATTATTTAAAACTTTTTTTCTTTTAAGTTTAAAGTAGTTCATTTCACAGACCAGTATAACAGCATATCCCATTCTTTTCTAGGAGATAATTGGGATACCCCCTATATTACTGTAATATTTTGACATTTCTTTTTAAAGGCTTATTATGTGTTGGAGCAAGAGAAAACTTTCATAAATTATAAAAGTGGTGCTGTCCTCCAGTGTTTTCATCTTTTTTTTTCCCTTTAGAAGTCTTCCTTTGTAAACAAGGCCTTTGTTTGTCAAACTCTCCTAGGTCAGCAGCTTTTTGATACTCCAGAGAAATAATAAATCACTATTTATGACGTCTTGACATGCTGCCATGAAAACAACTGAATTATCACAAACATAACACTGAGGAGTATTTCCCAGCACTAGCTTATTGAGGGTGTGTTGGTAGGACCTGATTTAACACCAGAAGTTTTGAGTCTCAGTTTCTGCTCAAGATGATTTTAAGGGAACTCATGGACAGTTTGTTTCTTAACATGAGTGGCCTTAGAAAGCTCTCTTATAAATGAGTCACATTTCTGCAGCATTTCTTGTGAACAGATGAGAAAATTTCCCCAATGTAAAAGCCACATTTGGAAGCTACTTCTGATTTTTTGTCCCTTTTTTATGTAAAAGAATTATTTTCTAAATTGTTCCATTTCCTTAAATGTGTTCTGTAGATTGTTTTTGACCAACAGAGGATTCTGAAATTTCTGTCATCTTTGGAAGCATTTGCATTATAGATATTTAATTTCTAGTCACTTAGTAAAGTCGTGGATCATTCCATAAGTAGTTGGGAATAGAAAGTACAGATGGTGGTAAGTTATTTGGTAGAGTATTTAGGAAGGCCTGGGGTACTTATTTTTTCTAAATAGAAAACCGAGACTTTATATTTACCAGGAAACATAGGAGTCTAAAACTTAGTTCTGCCAGAGTCATTAGGAAAGATAGCGTATTTATTTGCATAAGGTATATATCACCAATTTAAATGGGATCTTGCAATCTGGGTTTGGAAAACTTTACCACTTTATTACTGTTTATTATGACTTTATTTTTTTCTCATAGTAATACAGCACTTTTCCTTGAACGTATTCAGGATATATTAGAGAGAGACTTTAAGTAATACAAGTTTTAAAGATGTAGTAAAAGATACTTGAATAATTATACTTTAGCAAAACATATCATAGAGCTGACAAAATTCAGGAGCTAAATAGCTAGGTCTTTTGAATGTTAGATATAAACAACATTTAATTATGAGTCAATATGGAATACAGGATTTTGAGTGAAATGTTGACATAAGCCTTACCCTTCAAGACTTCTGAATTTATAATACATTATTATGTAACTCAGGCCTAGTATGTATGACTTATGCTGTCTTGTTAGATATATAAGACTTTCAGAACATTTCAGACAGTTATAATCAGGCCATATGCCTCTATGATTTACAATCTTTAAAAAAATATAGCAACATTCTATTGTAGTTTTAGGTGTATAAACATCAACTTAAGCACCAATCTTATACCAACATATCACCTTCCTCTACGCAAGCACTAATGTTTTAGAAACTTTAGAAACTGACCTAATTAAAATACGGCCTTTTGTAAATTGATGAATGGAATCCACCGAAGTTGAAGTAAATTTAACATTTAAAAATCATTAAATGCAATTATAACTCACCCCCCATCTTTTTTTTTTTTTTTAACTGAATTCGGAATTTGGGAGTTCAAAGTATATAAATAGAAAGAAACCCTCTGACCAAAAAGGATTGGGATATGTGGGTTTATAGGTTAATGCCATAGTAGTCCAAAGGAAATCCTGTATCAGTTTGTGTTTAAATTGTGATTTTCTTATTTAGGGTGATTGGACATTTTTTTAAGCTACTTGATGTTGTATATTCCAGTTTTTCCATCCCACTGGGAGATAAGTCATCGAACTTGGAAATTGAATATCCATGAGGCATGCCCTCTCCCATCTTCCCCCTGTGCTTTTGAACTGGGCACATAATAGCTTCAAAAATGTTTGCAACTCTCTTGTAGTTTGCTCTTGTGCTGTATTCCTACATGTTCTAAAATGCTGTTAAGCAAAATCCATAATTCTATAAAAAGTAAATGATCGGCCGATGAGAATTTATGTGTTTTAAGGAATGTACCTGAACATGTAAACATATGAATAGCAAATGGTAAACTGCACAGGCCATGTGATACAGGGAGAGATTAGGATGAGCCCTCTTGGGTACATGGGATAGATAAGGTCTTGGAGATGGGGTAGGGTTGCTGCCAGTGGAGGGTGGGGGTGGGGTGGATTGGGATCATCTGAGATCAGAAAGTTCTGAATCCCAGGGACTGAGCCTGAAGAATCTGTGAGAAGACTGATATACCAGTTTTGACCTCATTGCCCAGGACAAAAGGTTCCAGTTGGGTAGAATTTTCAGAAGATGAAATTGGAGACGGTAGAAAAACTTGACTTCCAGGCTAAAGCATGAATATTTTATCCAATGGGTATTGGAGGCTTGTCTCTCGGAAGTTTTGAGCAAGGGAATTCATGAACAAAATATATTTTAGATTAATCTGGCAGATTATGGATTCAAGTCTGGGGTGGGAATTGAAGTCTTTAGAAGGATCCTTGGGATAATGTACATTTTTTTTTTATATGATCCGCACACCAGGTGTCTTCCGATGTAATGTTTTATTTGATTCATATCTAGATTGAGGTTGTAGCCAGCTATTATTATGCTTATTTTGTAGATAAGGAACTTGAAACTCAGATAAAATTAGCTACATGGTGATTTTTTTAAATGGCATATTAACATCATAAATGGCCATTATCCACTTTAATTGCAAAGAACTTAAAGGGTTCCTTCCTGAATTTTTGTTACTATATGAAAGTCAGGGCAAGTGGGGCATATCAAAGCACACCTCTCACATAACCTGTGTTCTTTCAGCATATAATGTTTGAGTTTTAGTGCTAAGTCACAAGTGTGCCATCTCATCCTGAAAAGTTTTTAAACTATGTATTTCAGACTTACATGTTTAACATATAAATAAAATTATATTAGCAGACAGAGAAGGACGTTACTAGCGTTGATTCTTATCGGCATCCCAAATGAGGTTGCCTTGCAAAGGGGCCTAACAGAACCTAGGAAGGTCGTGTTTAATGTGTAAATTATACACGGGAGAGTAAGTACATTGCAGGGTTGTCATGCTTTGAAACTAGCTTTTGTTGGTTTGGTTTTGACCTACTGCCTAGCAGTTTGGGCTCAACTGAATTTTACAAGTGATAGTTATCTATGATGACCTTTTTAACTACTAATGAAAGTGAGTCCTATGTTAGAGGGATGCTCTGCCGAGGTGCTTTTTTGTTGAGAGGTTTTCTAGTACTTTGGATTTTCTCATGAACACTCTTTTTTATATATATATATACATTTTATTGTGGAATATTGGGGGACAGTGTGTTTCTCCAGGGCCCATCAGCTCCAAGTGGTTGTCCTTCAATCTAGATGTGGAGGGCGCAGCTCAGCTCCAAGTCCAATCTCCATTTTCAATCTTTAGTTGCAGGGGGCGCAGCCCACCATCCCATGCGGGAATTGAACCGCCAACCTTGTTGTTGAGAACTCGCGCTTTAACCAGCTGAGCCGTCTGGCTGCCCCTCTGGAAAGTCTGTGGCAGCTCCTTGTGTTCAATCTAGTTGTGAAGAGTGCAGCTCACTAGCCCATGTGGGAATCGAACCGGCAGCCCTGTTGTTCAGAGCTTGTGCTCTAACCAACTGAACCATCTGGCCACCATGAACACCCTTTTTAAAAGAATGTTTCCTTTGTGGAAACACTGGCTGTCCTCACTGAGGAGGTCATCGAATTGTATCACAGGTGGACTCATGGAAGAAGGCAACTCATGGTATCTTCAGGGTGATAATTGAGAGCCAGGTTCCTGTGAAGCCATGCCTGGGAATCATGGGGCACTAATTAGCCCCTGCAGAGTTTGTTGTTATCTTTTGTCTTACACAGACCGGTCTCAGAGCCTTTGACAGGTCTGACTCCCGGCAAGGATGGTCCCAAGGCAGTTTATTTAAAAGTGAAGGCAGCAGCTTACATCCTAATTTGTTTCTTTGACTGAACGATGAAGAGTTCACAGAAGCCCAACAAACAGGGCAAACTTTTCATCCAACTACTTTTTAAAACATATTCGACTTTGAACAGTAAACTGACAGGAATAACCACAAGAAAAAATGTTTTCCATGCTTTTCTAGAGTTCGGTCCAGCAATGTGTAATGTTAACTTTAAGCCCAGTGAGGTTTTTATCCGTGGCACAAAGCATGTTGTGCACTGTTTAAGGTTGCATGTCTCAGACCAAGAAGCACGAGGGATTTGGTAATGTTTCACCATGGATCTGGGCAACCTTGGCCTCTAAAAAAGAAACTTCTAGTAAACTTATTTCCTTTTTCTTCATTGCTCTGCTCCTTTCCTCTTAAGAATAGCAATATTTGTGTTCCAGTTCTAGAGATGTTGCTACTTCTTGTCAGGGAATTATCAGTTAATTTATAGAGAAAGCTACATAGGAGACAAGAAGCCCTTCTGGTCAGGAGAGACTTTCTGAATCAGCAAACAAACATGAAAAGAACTCTTTTTTAAAAAAAACAAAAACTCTTAACTATCTCCTGAGCCTTATTGTTCTTCAGTCACAGCCAGATAACTTGAAAAAGAGTGAGTTATTCTTAGGGATGTGAACTGGGCCTAATTTTTAGACCTAATACTCCACTTTTGACTTGTTCCCCAAAGTCTTCCTGCAAATCCAGCAGTAATAAAGGTCTACTGGAGATGCAAGCCTTCCCGTCTTCTTGACTACCTTTCGTAGAGTTCTCTAAGAGATGTTGTCTAGTCAAGGTGGTTGGTGGTGCTTCCTCAAACTCTTTCTGCGACTAGAAAACAAAGTTTCTGGGAAACGTTTATTTTTATTTCAAGGCCTAGTTGAAATGCTACCTTCTCCATGAAGCCTTCCCTAACTCTCGTTTTTCCATGCTCCAAGCTGCAAGTAATCTCTCCTGCCCTGCGGCTACACTTTAGCTATCCCCCCCCCCTTGTCTTGCAGGAGCTTCCCTTGTTTTTCTCTCTCCCTGCTATTTATGGGTAAGTCCTATTTCCCTGTCAGACTTGCAGAGCCTTGGGCTAAGCCCTCTGGTCGTTTTTGTACTTCCTCCATGCTCTGTGCCCAGTGGAGAGTCTGTATATTTGGGAGTAGGTAAGTAAAACAGCCCCTTGGATGTTTGATTAAACAGCACCCTTCTCTTTTGTTCATGATATTGTCTCCACCTACTTCTCTGTCCCTTTGTAAATTAATATGTTACCACAGCCAAATCCTAATGCTTGCAAAATACCTCTCGTTGTTTCCATCTTTGTTTCTCCATCTTCTACTTTGTACTCCTGTGTATTGTTGCATACTCTCTACACTGGGGGGTGCAGTGGCTGGTGGGTGCAGTGGCTGGTGGGTGCAGTGGCTGGTGGGTGCAGTGGCTGATGGGTGCAGTGGCTGATGGGTGCAGTGGCTGGTGGGTGCAGTGGCTGGTGGGTGCAGTGGCTGGTGGGTGCAGTGGCTGATGGGTGCAGTATTGAGCTAGGAGTTGACAGATAAAAAGCCTACTTACAGATGTGACTTTGGGCAAGCGATGTGGTCCCTTCCTGCCTGCATCATTTAAATGGAGATGTGACAAAGTGTCTCCTCGATTTAAGTCACTAAAATTATTATGAAGCCGCATGTGGCGTGTTTACATACTGCTAGAAGTGTGGGGATCTTCGGTGTTTCCCTTGATTGCAGTTAAGACAGTAAGGTGTACATTTTGTCATGGTTGTCATGGTTGGACTGGTGACCCTTAAAATTCCATGAAGTTAAACTCCTTTTAATATGCAGATGGGTGTGCTATGGCTTTTCTGGGTTCTCAATTCTATTCCATTGGTCTATGTGTCTGTTTTTCTGTATGGCTTTAAGCTAAGGGAAGAGGAAAGAGAGTGGGGTTGAGGAAAGATGTCTATGGTGGTTGGAGTTTTGGGAAGCTGTGAACTTTTATTTTTAAAAACACACTCCCCAGTTATAAAGGCAGGAACATCAGGATGAAAAAAGACAGAGTGTACTGCTGAAAAATTCTTGGCTAAGAACGCTGTGGCCTGGCCCTCAGGGAGTGTTGGTCTGAGGTGCAGGGAAGCATAATGCGGGAGGCTAGGAGACTAGCAATTCAGGTATGGGGAGGTCACTGCCTTCCATACCTTCCCCCCACCACACACACACGTTTTCTTCATTATCTAGCCACATAATCGTGGAATGGGTTTTTCTTTTCTATGACAATGTAAAACTCCCTCCCCCAACACAAAATAAAAATAGGGTTTGAGTGTTATCTTGTGGACAGACTTACCACTGCCCTATCAAGGTTATCTGAGCCCTTACCTTTCCTCCACTCTTACCAGGCCCACCGCCACCATTACTGCCCCAGCTGCATCATTTCATTAGTGCTCTGAAGAAGAAAGAAAGTTTGAATTTCTAGGGATACCAGTAGGGTTGATGAGGGAGAGACTGAGTTGGCCAATACTGGGCTTGAAACCTTAATCGTAGTAATAACATGTGCTTGTGCCTGAGACTGGCCCCTTTGTGTAATTTATACCCCCAAGTTGCTTTACACTGTAAGGAAGTTTAGTTAGGTATGCAAGCTGTACAACACAACTGCCACCAGAAATGAAGAGGAAGGAGTAAGAGACCAGGGCGACAGCTGGATCTTTGAGAGGCGCTCCTCTTTAGTACACTTGGGGGATGAGAGCAAGACACGAATCCTGGGACAGCCCAGATTCCACCAAGGAGCTTCTGTGAAGAATGGCACCACATACAGGATTGGAGGAAGTCTGCGAACTGCTCCGAGTCATGGGCAGGCAGATAGAAGGAGCCTGGAGATACTCGTATTCCAACCCCAGAGGAAGCCTGGAGACCCTACAGGAGAAGCACTTTTCCCAGGGCCCCAGAGTTGTGGTGGCCCTGAGATGAACATGCCAGAACCCAGGTCTCTGGACTCCCATTCAGAAGCCAGAAAGAATCACATTCAAGTTGTATGATAGTTCAGATTCATGCCATTCATTAGCTGTGTGGCATGGGCACGTTTCCTCCTTTATTACAAACTATGCTATTTCTCTGATCTACTAGTAGTTTCTCATTTGTGAATCTATGCTGTTTCATGCACACATTCATTAAGTTTATGAAGGTTCTCTTATTAAAAAGTTCCCTATATAACATGTTCCTGTATTAACGCTCCACTTATATGCCTCATACCTTTCCATTTCCCTTCTCATAGGTTTTTCACTTTAAGAAGTTTTTCATAGTTTTCTTTAACAAAAAATGAACACTTATATGGGACTGTATACAAGAAAAAGTACTATTACAAGACAATATATGTTAAAATATAAGACATGAAAAATAGGACTAACAGGCAAGTATTTGTATCTTCATTGTTCAGACTTGTGGTATATTACCATAATAGCTATTGAAGCCCATTTCAAGGTAAACCATAACAGGAAGTAAGTAATTTCCTTTTATTCACTAAAAAATAAAGGGGTGTATTACTTTGCTGACATACATGAAAGAACATTATAACTTGTAGTACCCATGAATTGACGTCAGCTTCCTAAATTTAAAATGCTGACTGAACGTGTGTGTATGTGAGGGGGTGGAACACCAAAAAAATGTTACTTCCGCCTGCTTTGTTTATCACAAAGAATAAATAATAACATTTGGCTCTCTAGTGAATTCAAGGCTATAATCCACCCAGGAGGCTTCCCTGTTGTTTTGGAAACCACTTGAACTTGGTTCACTTAGTCCCATCTTATATCTGCAGAACAGTTTGAGTGATTCCCTGCTTATAATCACTCCAAAATAGCCTTTCATCGCTTCCTGTTTTAGCTCTAATTCATGGATCAGAGTGCCCCAAATTCTTTTTCTTTAAGTTTTTTATTAAAGTATAGTTGGCATTATAATATTGTATTAGTTTTAGGTGTACAACATAGTGACATTTATGTACCTTACAATGTGATCACCACAGTAAGTCTATTAACTGTTTATCACTGTGGAAGTTATTACGATATTGATTCTATTTCCTGTGTTGTACATTGCATCCCTGTGGCTTATTTATTTGTACCTTTTATTCCCCTTCATTTTTTCACCCATTCCCCTACCTCCCTCACCTTTGGCAACCATTAGTTTGTTCTCTGTATCTATGAGTCTGTTTCTCTTTTGTTTTTTTTTGTTTTGTTTTGTTTTTTGTTTTGATTCCACAGATAAGTGAGATCATATGGTATTTGTCTTTCTCTGTCTGACTTCTACCCTAAATTCTTGCCTATACTTTTAAGATTTTATGTGAACCCACCTCAGACACTGATTACTCTCTAATTTTTATTTATAAAATAATTGACTCTCTTAATAGTTTGCCCTTGAACTTGTGTCCACAGTTCATTGACATCTTTTTTGAGCACTTGCTACGTGCTGATTGGAGGTGCTGGGGATTCAGGAATGAAGAGTCACACTCTGCCTTTTTGACCTTCACATTTTAGAGACTCAGCGAGAGGTGGCAGACAGTAGGTAGCTAAGAATGGAACTAATGTGGTTTTTTTATATTTCCCCTCTAACCTCTCATTTCACTGCGGAAAGAGCTCTGCTATGGGTGAGTGGGCCCTAACTCCAGCCCTGCTACTAAGTAATGGTTAAGCAAATTGCTTAGAGTCTTATTCAGTATTTTGTAGGTTGACAGCAGAAGAGTTTTTGTGTGCACACAGGTGTGTGCCTCCAGATAGCATAATATATAACAATTACTATTACTGGTGGCGGTAAGCTATCTTGCTGAGATCATTGATCTCCATCAGAATTTGGAAAAGAGCTTATTTACTTGTTTTGGCTCATAATTGAAGATGTAGTCTTGCACATCCTATGAGGCAGCTCCCCAGTGGAAATGCCAAGAAGTTTTGGAGTGGTGTGGGTGATGGAATATTGCTTTGCTGAAATTGGAGAACCGGAATTTGTGTACCTTGTCTGTGGTGGGTCCTGATCCAGAAGTCAGGGGTCACTTCTTTTAGGAATGTTGGACCACAGAGAGTCCTAGGGCAAATCCTCAACTGCCCAACTGGTCTTCAGTTAATAGCTGGCAGGAGGACCACATCTTAAACTGATCCTTCTGATCTCTTCTGGTACAGTAGAGGTGGTGGGAAAAATAATGCTAAATAAGATGGCTGAAGAAAATAAAACACTAATTCAGAAAGACATATATGTACCCTTATGTTCATTGTAGCATTATTTACCACAGCCAAGGCATGGAAGCAAACTAAGTATCCATTGACAGGTGAATGGATAAAGATGATGTGAGATCTGTCTGTCTGTCTATCTATCTATCTATCTATCTATCTATCTATCTATCTATCTATCTATCTATCTATCTATAATGGAATATTACTCAGCCATAAAAAGGAAGGAACTCTTGCGATTTCCGACAACATGGGTGGACCTTGAGGGTAGTATTATACTAAGTATAATAAGTCAAATAGAGAAAGACAAATACTTAAGATTTCACTTAGACAGGGAATCTGAATGAACAAAGAAAATATAACAAAAACTCATAGATACAGTGGACAGATTCGTGGTTATTACCAAAAGGGGAGGGGCTGGGGGAGTGCGAAATGGGTGAAGGGGATGGATCAATTGTATGGTGATGGGTGGTGACTAGACTTACAGTGGTAAACACTATGTAGTGTATACAAATATCTATAATGTTGAATACCTGGAATCTATGTAATCTGTATACCAATTTTACAATAATAATAATAATAATAATAATAATAATAATAAATGCCTGCTTGTTGTGCCAGGCAGAAAGCTGTGTTTTAACACGTACTGTTGTTGTATTTCACGCTCAGCTAGTAATTATATAATATGCGTATTTGAACCCATATTTGTATGATTCCCATAACCTTTGCTATTCCCATAATCACGAATTCTTTTTTATTATTAATTTATGAAACTGTACTTCCCCCCAACCCCTTAACAATCCGGAATTCTCTGTGAAGCTTTGAATGTCCATTTACTTATGAAAATGGGTCTTGTTTGGATACTTTGTTCGGGGTTTTATATTTTAATGGTTTTGGGGGTTAATGACTTGTATGGTGCCCAAGCCAGTAAGTATTGGAGAGCATCTGTTGACTTAGTAATAAATTTCGAACTTGTTTAGAATTCTGCTTATGTGTTAAATTTGAGTTTCTCCAGTGAGTCTTTTTTTGTAGCTTAGATGATTTATATCTTTCTGGGGAATCATTTACAGTGTTTTTTCTTTTAAACAAGTGGTCTTCATAAAGACTAGGGCAGATGGATATATATCACACTCAAACATCTGGACCAGACAGGGCAGTTCTGTTTGATGTTTGTTGTAGAAATGGCACCATCAAATACTAACAACTGTTTTATTCTGATCTTAACATCATGTTTAAAACATTCCTTTCTCTTTTCTTCTTTTCAACTCAGTATCATTGAACCGACTGGCAGAGACAGGAGAAGTAGATGTCCACGCCCACAGACCCTGGCGCCATGCCCCACCCAGGGCCTTCACCAGGTCCCGGACCCTCTCCTGGACCAATTCTCGGACCTAGTCCAGGACCTGGACCATCCCCAGGTTCCGTCCACAGTATGATGGGGCCAAGCCCTGGACCTCCAAGTGTCTCGCATCCTATGCCTACAATGGGATCTGCCGACTTCCCACAGGAAGGCATGCATCAAATGCATAAGGTAAGAGTTTGTTCTCCTGTTTAGTCTTGTCTTGTGAGTCGTGGATGGCTCATATCCCTGATAACCCCTGCCCCTCTGTTTTCTACTCTTTTTAACGAGAGAAGCTAGGTCTTTTGTCTTATCTTGAATATTATTAAAAACATACATTCTGAGGCTCTTTTATTGTTACAGATGTATTAGTCAGGAAGAGCAGATCTTGGCCTTTTAAAAATACTGGATAGAATATGCAGTTCAGTTAAATTCTGTGGTTTGTGGGTTGCAGGTATTTTGGCTTGGTGAGTAAGTATGTAAGTGCGTGTCTTGATTATTTTTTTTTCCAGACTATATGTGTTAAATAACTTAACATCATCCATGAATGAACATAACTGAAAATTGTTCTTCACTAAAAGTGTTGGTATTTATTTAAAAAATCAGATCCCAGAGAGTAAGAGAAAAATGAGTCCTTTCCTAAAGATTTGAAATAATTTTTTAGGGGACCCCTAAAATACACTTTGCTTTCTCCCTGGGAAGTGGCTTTATTCTGGTTTTGGAAGAGAGGTCTGATTTAGCAGAGCTCAGGTCCAGTTGTTTGTTTCTGGACTAAGGTTATAATCCTCTATTTATGAGACTTGGATTGTTGCTGTGGGGATGATCACATTGCTACGAGTTTAGCATCGCGCCTTCTCAGGAGATGCGGAGAAGAGAGAACAGCCTTTTGAGAAAGGAAACAAGAACCTCTGTGACGATTTGCTCTGAAAGTTAGCAAAAGCCAAAGAAATCCTGTGAGGCTGTTGCCTATTACCTGAAGGTAGTGCCTGATGAGGCAGAGGTTTTACATCCCTTTTGGACAACGTCACAGGTGCGTAGGGTGACCGGATCTCTCTTGATGTTGGCAAGCCGTGGAAGAGACTGGTTTAAAACACAAAGATTACTGCCAAAAAGAGCAAGTCTTTCCTCTAATTGTGTAGGACTGTAGGTCAATTTTAAGGTAAGGCACTATAGTTCAGAAGAGAACATCGTCTTTTTTACAAATTTCGTTATTTGATGATTTTCAAATCAGGAAAGTGATATATGCTTATTTTGAAAAGTAAAACCATGCTGAGATAAATAAAGGGAACGGTTAATCCTGGCTTCACCCCAGGTAACAGCTCATTGTACATGCTTTTCATACCTTACTTAACTCCATGTTTAGTAAAAATACTATGTAAGCACAGGGATATATATACAGGTGTGATTTTTAAATAACTGCTACCATAATAGAATCATATTGTCACTATTAATTACTCCGAAACGTCCTCTATTCATTTACAAATATATCCTGGATTTCCCTATAATACCCCCAAGTTTTCTCCCTCTTTTTCAGCTTGTCAAGTATCTGAAGAAATAAAGCTGCTTGTTTTCCATGTCATATTTTTTAGCAGATATATTGAACATACAGACATACTGAAGTCATTAAATTGTCTTGTGCTCATATTATATTAATTTGGGAACTACATTATAGATCTGATCTGTCACTTATAAACCTTAGTCCAGGTTGAATAATTTCAGAAGAGGTTAAGGATGTCTCACCTCCAAAATTAAAGATACAATTTGAAGGAAATGCTCAGTTAACCTTTATTATTGTTTGAGCATTTAAAAGTTAAATGTATGAGCGAGTGTTGGGTTAGCACTACATTTTTTGCACTGGATTATTTTTATTGATAATTATCTCTTCTGATCCCTTCTGTTTTGTTACCAATTTCTCATATTCTCTACCCCCATCAATGCTCTTATTTTGTTTTTTGTTTTGCTCTCATTCTGCCAGTTTTGTAATTTTTGACATCCTGCATTGTCTTAACCCCCAGCCCCTCAGATAATTCCCTGCGTGAGGACGTGGTTAAGTGCTCAAGTTCACACCTGCTGACCAGATGCCTTCACTTTCTTAGATTCTTTTTATAGGCAGCTTTATTCCTCGTCTTTCTCCTCCTGCTCCCTCTGAGCTTCAGCTTTTTGCTTTTCAACGTTAACTGGAAATAAACAAGTGGCCTAAATACATCTGCTGTGCTGCTTTGATTTCATCTCTATTATTACTGTTTAACAGAATCAGAGACACTCTTTATACCAAATTCTTCCCATTTTTCTTTTGAACATCCTCTTTATGGTAAATTTTTCCTCTTTTCAAGCGTATGCTTTTGACTCTGCAGAAATGAACTTTCCTTTCTCCAAAAATGCTAACACTCATACTTTCTTGCTTGAAGTCATTTGGTTTCTATAAACTCCTGGAAATATTCCTTTCAGGCTGTTTTGAAAATTGCTATCCCAGTTTGGGGAGGAATAGATTTTTCTTTTTTCAAACACATGCTCCATTGCCCAATTCTGGATTGGATTAAGGTCAATTCAATAGCTATTTATTGTGTGTCTGTTAGGTACTAGGCCTCTAGTCCTGTTTCCAGACCCGGTGTTCTTAATTTTTTCCCACACTGGGCCTTTAACTTTTTTTGGTCTTCCTCTCGCTGTAGTATATACATCTAGTTCACACTTCTTCTCTCCAGTGTTCACCCCCATTCACTTCTCTACCATATCTGTTTGTCTTTTCCCAATTGCCATTGGAACTTTCTGGTTTCAACTTTTAAACTTTCCATGGTTCTTTCCGATGACCAAAAAATAGTCATTGCAGACATTTCAAACAGTCTTCCTTCAGACTTTGAACTAACTTCAACATACAGCAGATTTTAGGACTTACTGCAAAGGTTATGACAGCACAGTTTATATTTGTATACTTTGAGAACAGGCCTTTCTTTTTATTTTCAGGTTTTGACATTCCAAAAAAAAATTCTATTGTTTACAGCCTTAACTTCTGACTTACAGATAGTTTTGCTGATCCTATCAGTATAGTCTTTTATAATTTTTTCCCCACCTATAAAATATATGTCATGTATAATAATATATGTAATGTAGGTGTAAAAATATGTGACTGTCATATAGATGATTGTGCCTCAATTTTGAAGTCTTTGGTGAGGGCTCTTAAAACTCCAAGTAGAAATACTGTACCTTAAAGAAGTATGTGATTGATGTCTGTTAAATGTTTCAGCCCATTGATGGTATGCACGACAAGGGGATTGTAGAAGATATCCATTGTGGATCCATGAAAGGCACTGGAATGCGGCCACCTCACCCAGGAATGGGCCCTCCCCAGAGTCCAATGGATCAACACAGCCAAGGTCTGTAATGCGAAATACCGGATTTGGGCTCCATACCGTAGTCTCCATCTTTTGTATTGCTTATTTTAATTATGACTGCCAAAGAACATGTCTAAGGAAGATTGAATCCAGCAGGTTCCTTTTCCCTATACAAATGTCTCCCAGCCTCCACCAACACAACTTTATGATTTACAAAGTCCATTTCGTTAACAAAATCCAAGTACTTTTTATTAGCTTCCACGAGTCCGTGCACTCTGCAAAGTGCTTCGTGTACCTCATGCAGAATCGTCACCATGCTCTTGGATGGTAAATTATATTATCCCAGTTTTATAGTTGGGGAAGCTAATGCTCAGAGAATTTATCTTGTTTTCCTAAGTTGGCACAACCTGTAAGTGACAGGGCCAGGCGGAGAATCCTGGTCTGCCTCCCAACAACAGTGTAGATGTGAAGGTAAGACGAGCCACCTTTGTCCCCAATTGCATGCTAATACAGTGTCTGTGAGGTGGCTTTTTCTGGCAGTGGAATTACCCGTCTTTGCTGGCTGTATTAGTCCTCTAGGACTGCTGTAACCAATTACCACAAATCATAGGCTTAAAAGAGCAGAAAATTATTCTCTCACAGGTCTGGAGGCCAGAAGTCTGAAATCAAGGTATCAGCAGGGCCGTGCTCTCTGAAGGCTCCAGGGAAGAATTCTTTGACTCTTCCTAGCTCCTGGTGATTGCCAGCAATCCGAGGAATTCCTTGGCTTGTAGATCTATCACTCCTATCTCTGTCTTGGTCTCCACATGACATTTTTCCTGTGTGTCTGTGTTGTGTCCAGATTTCCCTGTTCTTACAAGGAAGTCAGTCATTGGATTAGGGCCTACCCTAATGCGCTATGACCTCACCTTAACTTGATTACATCTGTAAAGATCCTATTTCCACATAAGGTCACATTCACAGGTACTAGGGGTTAGGGTTTCAACATACTTTGTAGAGACACAATTCAACCTACAATAATGGCCAAATCATTATATGATATATTTCTCTTCTCCTTGGTGCCTTCATCCTTCACTGTTTGGGGCATATTAAGGGTATCTCAAAGTCTTTTGAATACAATGTAACTTGTTTTCAAAATGATTGTATGGTTATTTCAACATGCAAAGGCCAGGCGTTAACCTAGCACTAATTAACCCTAATATTTGGATATTCTAATTGAAAGTTTATGTATTGTTGTGTATACTCCTTTGTAATTTAAGGTATGAGGTTTTTTTTAATCCATGATCAGACATTCATCCATCTGTGAGAAGATTTTTGACTGAGGATTTAGAAAAATGTATTCAGTTAAAATATATATGTATGTATGTACATATATATGTATGTATATATATGTATATATGTATGTGTGTGTATATAGTGTATGTATACACACACACACACACACACACACACACACACACTGTCCCTGAAAATAAGACCTAGCCGAACAATCAGCCCTAATGCGTCTTTTGGAACAAAAATTAATATAGGATCCGGTCTTATATTATAGTAATATAAGACCGGGTCTTATATTAAGTTTTGCTCCAAAAGACGCATTAGAGCTGATTGTCTGGCTAGGTCTTATTTTTGGGGAAACACGGTATATATGCATGTCATGGAGGCATAGAAGTACGTCTTTACTAATGTTCAAACAGATTTTGAGTATCCCAGACTTGGATCTGAATTTTGATGACAGGTAGGTATAACTGTTGCAGATGACTCATAAAATCTTGGCCCTGTCAGAAAAGCAGCCTGAAATCTTGGAACTTTTGCAGTCTAGGAAGAAAAACTTTGACCCATTCAGTGTTAAGAATGAATTAAGACAACACTTCCAGGTTTATCATTTAAATTCTAAGGAGCCAGGTGTGTTCATGCAGTTAATATAGATCTCATTTTTAATACCTGGGAGGTGTAGGTAAGTTATATTAAGTGATTCTCAAAGCCACTTACTAGCTCTAGCTGCTCGTGGCTTTGTAGTACTTCTAATAGTGGGGCCATAGGAAAACTCCAAAACAAAACACGTTAAATGCATGAATTATAATTGAGCATTTTTACGTTTATGTATCTTCGAATTTCTTTCATTGCTTAGTTCCTTTCTTCATTTTAAGAATGATGATATTTCTTGGAATCTCCAACACTTGGCACAACGTCTAGTACATAGCTAGATAGACATTTAGTATAGATACTTAGGAAATTTTGTTCAATTAGGTCGAAAAACGAACTTATGCTTTCAAAAGTTAACAATTTTAAATAGCTCTTAATTTTTATATAATTTCAGTAAATTATAATTACTTTGAAATACAGAGGTCTGCATTAAATGGAATCAGAATTAGCATGTAATATTTTTCTCTAAAATGTCCAAGTGTGTTGTAGGCTGGGGAATAAGTTATTTAAAAGTGTATTTTTGACAAAGTAGTATTGATATAATGCAGTCGTATTCTATATAATTTAAAAAGAATTTAGACTCTGTAATAGTGTGTATCTTTAAAAACACTATTGTAAAAGCCATTTATAAACACAGGTACAGAGAGGTGTGGTATTGATCGGAAAGCTGCCAGCTTTAACTACCTAGCAACCTATTAGGTTATTTTAAGGTATTGGTTGAGAAGCAAAACCATTTCCTTCAACAAATACTGGACTGTGTACCTTATGGTCCCAATGATAACATTGTTTATTTTTAGTCTGTTCAGTAAAAAAAAAAACACCTCAGAAGGCAAGTTATGTAATATTTAATGTTTGTGTGTATGTATGAATGTGTGTGTGTATGTATGAAGAGAAAATTCATATAAAATTGGCAGTTGGTTCAAGATTATTAAAAGGAGAGAGGTGATTGCTTCTCTCTGAGGCCAGGTGAAAGTGGGGAGATAATAGCCCTTGAAGACTCGGGAAGGAAAACTGCCACTTTTTGACTATTTTTGAATGAGCAAATCAAACCAGATTTCAAAAAGAGCAGATTCTGCTTCAACCCTGTCACCCTTCAGACAAAAACGCATATCCACTCTCAGACAGTTCCTGTACTCTTTTCTCAACTAAAGATAATTACCAAAATATGTTCTGTTGTTTCATCATTTAGATTCTGTTTTTCCTGAAGTTTTATAGACTGCTATTCATTCAAAAAAAAAAAAAAAAACACACAAAAAACTCTCTAGCTGAGACACTGTCACATTTTTAATATCATACTGTGATAGAATAATTCTATTAACATCCCCTATAAATTCTAGAAAACAATTTTTCCCACCCTCAGTTTCTTATTACGTGTGACGTAAAAGTTTGTTTATTGATTAATTCTGGAAAACAATTTTTTTATTCCATTCTTTCTTAGTGAATGTGAGATAAAGTTAATTATTGTGTATAATGTAACTGTCTCACCTTCATAACTTTGCCTGGCCACGTAGTTCATAGTTTAGAAGAGTGATTTGATAAACAGTGTTATGTAGTTAAGTTTAGACTGGATTGTCTAACATGTTGGTTTATTATATTAGGCATCCTGTGATTTATCATGAGTAAGCTATAATTGATGACCTTCAGGTAGGAGAGACCAGAAGGCAAGAGACATGTGACCCATTTTAACACCTGGTTATATCTGTTCTACTATGAAAATGTCATTAGCTTTGGTAGGAAGTTTTTCTCCTTGTGATAGGTGCCAGGTTGGCCAAAAAGGTGGCAGGAAGTTGCTTTCATAATGAACAAACTGCCATTTTGCACCGACATTACAGTTAAAGGGCAAATGTAAGCCTCATTAAGAAGGAAAGGGAACAATGTTGAATGTTAATGATGATGTTAGGTGTATGTTATTGATATTCTCTTTATAAATAACAATATACTGGGATTAAATTTCTGCTAGTCCTGCAGACTGATTTCAGGGGTATTTTCTTGGCTAATTCACATGACTAATTGCTGCATGGTTTTGTGCTCCATTATGGAATAGAGATTTGGCGAAGAGAGTAGTTCTTCCATTTCTCTTCAGGACAGGATTTCTCTGAATGGGGTTCTACTTCTCACCAGCTGATAGAACAAAAACCTACTCTTATCTTAGGGGATCAATCTAAATTTGTTTCCCTTTCCAAATGGCAATTTGAGACAAAAGTAACAGTGTCCTTTATTTTCTGCAGTCTTGTGAATGGTGATGGTGAGTCGCCAGTCAGTGGTGGTTGCATAGTCTCAGGTCTCTGTTTCCACATAAATGCACAGAGCTGTTTCAGCTCAAACTTGACATAGGTTCAAATACACAGCAGATATCTAATAAACACCTGCATGACGACCTTTATGATAATTGTGATGCAAATACATTTATTAAAGGGCAAAGAGCTTTCATCTAATATTGCATATTGTGTCTGAGGACACCTTTGACTTCATTAATTAGCACTTAGTTTGAATTCAAGGCAACCTTTTGTATTGCAGTAGGACACTTTATTTTCTCCTTCATCTTGGATCTCCCTCCAACAACATTCAGTCATATGTTTTTCCAGGAATTCTTTGGCCAGGCTGTACAGTTCATCTTCTGAAATTAGTTCCTTGACATTTTTGTGCATTCTGACTTCTTTTCCCCAAGAAAAGTACTTTTAAATTTCCCCTTGAGATCTCTTATAGCCCAACAAATTACTCTCATTTTTATGTTATATCATAATGTTCTAGAAGATTTTTTAAACTTCTCAGTCTTTAACTTAAAACCAAAATTAATGTTGGTATTTTTATAAAACCAAGTTAATGGTAGACCATGGAGAGAATATACTCACTGGAATCAGATGAAGCTTGGTTTGAATCCGAGAGCTGCCAAGATCTAATGGCGTGACCTTGGGTGACTCACTTACTCTCTGACTCTCAATCTCCTCATTTTAAAAACATAAGGTGACCATATATATATATGTTCTGGGATGTTGAGGATTAAAGAAATAATGTATGCTCCATTCATATCTGTTTCATTCTCCTTACCATTTCTGTGCTCCCACCAGCCTGATAGCCACTGGCTAGGCCACCATCTTGCCTTCAGTCTGTTTATGTCCAACTTACCAACACATGGAAAGTCCCTGGGAACTAATTATCCTTAGAGTCATAGCCAGTGACATAAGCAGTGACTGATGGTCCCTAGAGTATACATACCCCAGCTTCGTCACCCCTTCCCTAGGATAATTTGGAGGCAAGTTACTTCTATCGCAAAGCTTCTGCATGAGATTAATCTTCAGGCGCCCACTGCAGCAGCTGGATTAATAACACACTCCTTATTGGCTGCCTTCCCTTCCTTGTATCACCTTTCCATCCCCTGCCAGTGTCCCTGCACCTTCCGTATAAATCACCTGCACTTAATCCTTCCATCAGGCTCTGTTTCCAGGGAGAGAACTCAACGAAGATACTGTGTACAGTGCCATGCATACTGCCTACAACACTGGAGACCCTCAATAACTGCAAGTTATTCATAATATGCATAGTAATAAACCAAATACTATTTGTTATCCCCATAAGAGACCCTTCATTTCACATTGTGATATAGTAGACACTTCAGGTTTTGTTCTGCAGGTTGGAGCTGCTTTTAATGTGTAATACTAACCCCTGGTGCCTTCCTTTTAGGTGTCCTAGTGTAACAGCCACTAACAATTTAGCTTCTAGGACTTATGTGGCTATTGAGCACTTGAAATGTGGCTAGTCTGAATTGAGATGTGCTGTAACTTAGCGTGAAAAATAAAGAATGTAAAAAATCTCTTTAATCATTTTTTATTTTCATTGATAATATTTTGGGTATTTTGATTTAAACGAAATATTAACATTAGTTTTGTCTGTTTCTTTTACTTTTTAATGTGGCTACTAGAAAATTTTAATTGTATATGTACATTTTAAAATTATATGTAATTAAATAATTATTACATTTTATATACTTTAAATTTCTATCAGACAGTGCTGTTGTAGAAAATTATCAAAACATTCAGGAATGCCTCTATTCCAGGGTCATCAGGGGCAGCCTGTGATCTCCTTTTGTGTTTTCTCGTAGGTTATATGTCACCGCACCCATCTCCCTTGGGAGCTGCAGAGCATATCTCCAGCCCTCTGTCGTCGGGAGGCGGCCCGACCCCGCCCCAGATGCCACCGAACCAACCAGGGCCCCTGATCCAGGGCGATCCACAGGCGATGAACCAGCCCAACAGAGGTCCCTCGCCTTTTAGTCCTGTCCAGCTGCATCAGCTGCGAGCTCAGATTTTAGCTTACAAAATGCTGGCCCGGGGCCAGCACCTCCCTGAAACACTGCAGCTTGCAGTCCAGGGGAAAAGGACGTTGCCTGGCATGCAGCAGCAGCAGCCACCGCCGCAACAGACACAACCGCAGCCCCAGCCGCCGCAGCCGCCGCAGACCCTTGGTAGCTTCAGCAGACCATCTGGTAGGTTAATATGCAACCAGATGAGTAATGTGATGGTCCAACTTGGATGAGAAAGACTGCTCACTGCGCAGAAGCATGGGGTTGGTATAAGCCCAGGGCTGACTTGGCCTTTTGTTGTACCTCGCTGGCTCCCTTATCTGCCTTCACTCAATTGGCCGAGATTCTTAGTCTTTTTTGCTACAGAATCCTGGAGCAGTGCTTCTTAACCTTTGGGGACTCTGGTGCGTGCTGCAGACCTAGGTAAAAAGCACTATCCCCCATGATTTTGCATTCCCTTTCAAGAGTTTCAAGCCCATCCACACACCCCCTGCAACCCAGCACATTCCATCGCCAAAACGCACTCCTCGAATCGGCTTGCTCTCCTCAAGCCATTCTGTTTGTTGATTTATTCATGTCTACCCCATTTTATTGTGAAAAGCATTCGGGGAGGCTTCCAAGAAACATACCTGGAGTGAACTAATTATGAAGTAGAAAATCACATACAAAGGGAAATAGAAATCGAGGCCAGGCTTGTAGGGGCCACCAGAGTTCTCCTGGTTGCTGCATCTGAGCTTCCAACATAACTCAAGTTTCCTGGCAGTCAGGAAAGGAGACAGGGTCAGGTACCTGATTCTCATCATTCAGAAGGAAGTTGCTTCCCAGTTCACAGAGGACAGAATACCCGTTTTTAACATAAGAGTATAAAGTAGATTTCTCATGTGGAATTAGTTTTTTAAATTATCGTTATCATAAGAGGCACTCACTGCAGGATATAGGCACTGATGACGTTTGTTCATAATAATTAGAGTAACAGAATCCACGCGGCCTACTTTTTACATACCCTGGCATCAAATCTGAAGCTGTGGCATTATGTCATGGGTGGAGACGAGATGGTCCTTGTATGGACTTCTGGTAGTCTGGCTTGATCCCACTGATAGGATTCAGAGGTGCAGGGGCTGTAGGATGACCTTCCATGGGTGTTGTTTTCTCTGGGTAGATTAAAGTATGAAGTTTCCGTTATCTGGACACTTGTACATAACAAATACTTCACATTCCTAATAAACACAATCCTGTGCATTTTCTGGATCATTTCCAGAAGAGAGGGCTCTGGTTTCTTTTTTTGTTTGTTTGTTTGTTTTTAACCCAGCTCCAGTGCCTCTGTCTTTCCTTACCAGGCCCCTGTCATTTGGGGGGAATTCGTTTTGTTACTCCCTACTCATGTCTTTTGTATTTCCAGGAGTCAAGCTTCATTAGAAATGAAAATATTTGGGCAGATAGTGTTTTATGACAAAGTGGGCAAGGAGGCCACGGAAGAAGGAGGAAAGAAGATACCTCCTTCAAATAGAGCAGACCCATCCCTGCCCCTGGGAAGGAGGTTGCATCTGACAGCATTGCTGAACTTTTCCCCAAATCTCAGGTTTCATAGGGAGATGACAACCTTACTTGACAAAGATCATTTATTTGAATTGGCTTTTAGGACAAGTCAAAATAAGGAAAAAAAATTTTTTTTAAGTTAATACTACCTTTTATTATTATTGTTTCTGTTCCTCCCCCCCCCCTTTTTAAATAAAAAGTGTAATTGCTTATAAATACCTCCACTAATATTTCAGGACAAAAATAAGTATAAGTATGTCCACTTATCTAGAGATAGCTGTGATTTCATTTTTCTTATGTCCCGTTTTCTAGCGTTATTCATGTGTGAAAAGTGTCTTTTTGGCTGGGGTGGTCTGCTCAAACCTACTTCAAAGTTATAAATCACCAGAATTGACATCATCATAGATACCACCAGAGAATTACAGTTTGACTGGAGGAATTGCACAACGAACAAATAACTCTTCAGTCCTTGCATGCTCTGGGCTCCACTCAGATATAACCTACCATTTTCCTTTTCATTTTGATTCATTTTTCCTTTTAGAGACTAAAGCAACATTCAAAATAGGAACTGAAAAAGGTTTGGGGGTTTTGTGGGGGGCAGAAAAGACCTTATGGTAGAAAGTAAAAGTTTTATTGTTAATTTTTTTTCAGTGCTTGTCCCTCTCCTGTTTCCCCTACTTTTTTTTAGTAATCTAAAGTTTCTTGGTATGTTCAATTTAAATACACTTTATTAGATTTAGTTTTTCAACCTGTGGAAACCACTTAAATCTTCGTTGAATGCACAGAATTGTTATTTGCATAAATATCTTGTGTCCTAGGCAAATTGGGAATTGAATGCACAGAAATTCTGTTCATGGGAGATTTACGTATTTTAATGAGTTTATTTCCCTGTTTCTTAAAAATCAAGCATAAGGGTGCATCTGGTAAAGACCCCCTCCTCTCTTAGCTGCCCTGGGATGCCCCTCAGGAGTGTCAGGGCATACTTCTTCCTTGACTTCTAAAGTGAGGCCTAAAGGGAAAGCAGACACATTTTGTACCTCTGACAATTGTTTACGTTGGAGAGGGAGTAGGAGATAAGCTAAAGAATGTAATTTGTCTTCCATTTGAAGATACCAGGGAGAGTCTTACTCATTTAGCAGACCAAGAGTGTCTGTTGTAGAGGTGATTTCTGTCAATAGAGAGCAAATCCAGTTGGGCAACTCAACTTTTATAAGCCGCCTGAGGGACAGGCATAAAACCTAAAGGATAGGTAGTGACACACTGGGCATGTCTAATTGCAGCAGGCTGTGTTCAGTTCCCCAGCCTCTGTAAATAGAAGTTTTTATATAATCTGTTGGAGGGAGTAGAAAATAGACCCACGCAGTAAATGATCTTGTGGTGTTTAGTTAGAAAAGGAGTTTGCTTGTGACTCTGATAGCAGATTCACAGGAAGCACATGGCAAGCCAAGTTATCGGAGTATTTGTGCTGAGTTGTATTAACTGTAGAAACATTTTGAAGTCTGCTATAGAAAGGAGGACTCCCAAAGTTTCCATCTGATACAGTACCAAATTTCCTAAAAGCCTTTTTTTTTTTTTGCCATGGAGTCTTTCTGTAAAGCTGAGCAATTAAACTAGGTTTCTCTACCTTCATGTCCTTGGTGGCAGTAAAAATGACAAGAGCTGAGGGTTTAGCGCATGGTCACATTGTCTCATTGAATCCTCACTACCCACCCTGTGAGGTGGGTGCTGTTATTATTGCCATTCTGCAGTTGAGAACACAGAGGCACATGGGATTGAGTAACTTGCTCAGGCTCACACAACCAGCAGTGACAGAGCTGAGGTGAACCTTACCGGTTCTTTTGGTGCCGGGTGCCTTAAATGTGCCTGTTTAATGCATGGCAAGTTGTAGTACTTTTTAAATGGGAGATTTGAATATATAAGTCCATGTTTGCATCTCTCTCTGCTTCTCAAGTTTAAGGATCATTCAACCAGATAAGGATGTCTTTACAGTTATCAGTTAAAGAAGGCCAGCCATGTATGTATCAGCTGTAGTTCAGAGTCATAGGCTGAAAATGACTAGATTCAGAACCAGGGGTATCAGACAGACATGCTCTGGATACCTTTTTTTTTTTTTTTTTTTTAATTAAATGAGGTTTTTAAAATAGTGACTTAAAAATACCTCAAGGAGTCATCATAGGCTTCTACATAAGTATTTACAGGCTGTAATGCTAAAGAAGAAAAGTGCCTAGAATAACTGAAACCTAGAAGTGCCTAGAATAACTGAAAGTGTAATACTATTGCACTGTTGTGGCTTTTGTTTTGTTTTTTAAATTTTTTTTTATTTTTTATTGGGGCACATTAAGGAGCAGTGTGTTTTTCCAGGACCCATCAGCTCCATGTCAAGTCGATGTTTTTCAGTCCATCTGGGAAAAGGGGGGGGGGGGGCACAGCTCAGCTCCAAGTCAAGTCGTTTTCAATCTAGTTGTGGAGGGCGCAGCTCACTGGCCCATGTGGGAATTGAACTGACGACCTTGTTGTTATGAGCACTGCGCTCTAACCATTGAGCCAACAGGCCACCTTGTTGTGGCTTTTGTTGATGAACTGTTTTAACTTTGAAAGGAGGAAAAACACTTTCAGAATTGAATTTAAAGTAATTATTATGATATTATCTTCTCAGTAAGACCCTGATTTTCTTTTTATTAAAGGTGGTGATTTTTTAGAGGGCTTAAATGTATTAAATTCATTATTTAGTATGCTTATACCAAGTCTTCAAACATATTTAATTCTACCAGTTTTTTGAGCTTATTAAGGAGATTCATAGAATCGCAGAGAATTAAAAGAAATATCAGAAATCTCTATTTCCTCTCTTTTGGCTAGATCAGAACTAAAGCAACCCAAATGAAAAATCTACTGTTTTAAAGAAATTTAGGGAAAAAACATTCTAAAGTGTCCCTGCATAATTTATTCCATTGTTAACCCTGAGATTTAATGTTTAGAAATTGGTTTCTTATATATGGATGAAAGAAACTCTAAATATAAAATACTATGAAAAGCTAAAAATTATGGAAAAGACCACCCATTCAGAAATAATCGGAATGTACTTAACTAAAAAGAATGTCTTTATTATGACAGCACATTTACAATGACTAGAATAAAAAATAAAAATAAGTGTTTTTACCTTAAGAATTTTTCATCAACCCCAGAACCAGGGCTACAGATTACTTTAAAAAGTTTTATCTAGCTCTACATCTTTGGGAAAGTTTTACCTAATTTCAGAAGGGGAAAAAAGAACAACGGTAAAACCGCATGCACGCGCACGCACGCACGCAAGTTTCCTAAGCAATTTGTTCTAGTTCTTCACATTCCTCCTGTCAAAAAGTTTGCGTATAGCCATCCTTGTATTGTCATTTAAGCCCATTTCTAAATGGTGTTTGCTGGAAATTGAATAAATATGTTTAATTTTTCATAATTTATGTCTTTGTATGGTTAATTATTAAGTTACTCTGAAGTATATGGACTTATTTTTGTTACTATTTAATAATTTTAACTTTTCTTGGAAAATATATTGAAAATACTTTGGAAAATGTCTGTGAGAGGTTTTAACATCTGCTCATGCGATTTTTGTTTTGATATTTTTTAGTTTACTAATTCATCTGGTAGCATCACTAGTCTTACTTATAGTTTTGAAGTAAAAATTCACCTAGGAGGAGAGATGGAATACTTCTTATTTTAAGTCTTTACCTACCAATTTAAACTTCTGAAATTAAATGCAAACAATTGCTTTAAATTAAGTGCATTTTGAGAAGCTTGCTGATTGTGTATCCCTTTATTCTGATAACATGAGAAAAATACTCTCCTTAATCTTAATATTTGCTAGTTTTTATTAGGTGAAATGAGCAGACTTTTTCCCTTATATTGAATGTTTTTAGAAATATTTTCTAATATGTAGTAAAAAAAAATAAGTTCTGAGATGCACTAATATGTAGTAAAAAAATTAAGTCTGAAATATACTTTCTGCATCGCTAAGGACAAATGCCTGCCCCTTTGAGTTCACATCAGAGGCCTGGTAAGCTGCTGGCTGCATTTGTAAAGCGTGGTTCTAACACAGGATTCTTCCAGGTTGGCTCTGAGGTCTGCCAAAAGGGGCTTGCCCTGCAGTGTGCAAAATGTGATTTTAGGACCACACCCAAATTGCATCTGACTGTTAGGTGACTCCCTTACTTTTTTGAACCCTGTAATTCTTTTTAAAAACCTACTGCAGGTCTACATTAAAAGCTGGCAGTCCAGTCCTTAATCAGTGTATTACTTAAGAGTCATTTTTGGACCATTTTCACTAATGTTCATTAGTGAATGCTATTTTCCTGTGGGGATAGATGCCAGATTCTTCTTTTTCTTTCCCCTTCCCGTTCCTCTCCTCCCCTCCCCTTCCCTCTCCTCCCCTCCCCCCCTTTTCATTTTCCTTCCCTTTTTTCTTCTCTTAAAACATTTACTTGATCCCATCACGGGACCCCAGGGGGGCAGCAGGCAGCCCGGTGTGGACACAGGGCAATGACCCGCCCAAGCTGCTCATGTTGCTCTTGTCCCACAGGCCCCGGGCCGGAGCTGAGTGGCCCGAGCACCCCACAGAAGCTGCCAGTGCCCGCGCCCAGCGGCAGGCCCTCACCTGCGCCCCCCGCAGCAGCGCAGCCACCTGCGGCCGCGGTGCCTGGACCCTCCGTGCCGCAGCCGGCCCCGGGGCAGCCCTCACCCATTCTGCAGCTGCAGCAGAAGCAGAGCCGGATCAGCCCCATTCAGAAACCCCAAGGCCTAGACCCCGTGGAGATTCTGCAGGAGCGGGAATACAGGTAATGCACCCCTGCCCCAAAAGGGGCTAAACTACTGTGTTCTTTCAAGTACCACTGTGTCTAGGGGGGTGCGATGTCTCCTAGTGTTGTGGTCATTCCTCTATGGGACAAAGGAAAGGCCTAAGGAAAATCACACAGGTCAAAACTCATGCTATGAGAATGATTTCAAAACAAAGTTGCAGAGTTTGTTTCCCATTGGGGTTGGAGAGGTGGGGGCCCTTTGATGGCTCTGGGGGACAGGACGGATTTTCACTCATTCAATCAGAAAACGTTTATCAGCTCCTGTGACAGGCACTGTATTAGGCACTGGATATGTGGAAATCAAAAGCCCAGCCTGGAATTCCTGTGGATTCAAGAAAATGATGATCTCACACCTAGCTTACGCAGTGCCATGTTCTAGTTTGTCAGCTTGTCCCTCAGTGATGACTATAAGCCCGTCAGATGTTGAGTGTTTTGTGTTGGCCTGATCTTCTGCTTAGTGACACAGCTCATGATACTAAAGCATTCTTTGGTAGGTTGGCATGATTATTCTTTGTTTTAATTCATGCATTTTTTTTGGTCTATGGCTTGGTCCAACTTTAGCAGTAAGTCCTATGTAAGTGTCTTCATAGGGGGGTCCTTATTTAAACTCTTCCTCCAGAAACTTAATTTTCACCAGATTTGACACATTTATCTCTACCATGGGTTGGCAAACCTTTTCTTTACAGGGCCATAAAGGAAATATTTTCAGGTTTGCGGGGCCTCATCGTCTCTTTCACAACTACTCAGTTCTGCCCTTTGAGTGAGAAAGCAGCCATAGATAATAATGGGCTGGCTATGTTCCAGTAAAACTCTATTTACAAAAATAGGCGAATTTGGCCCCACAGGCTGCAGGTTGTAGTTAGCAGACCCCTGATGTAGATAATTAATGTTAACCAAAAAGGGAGCCCAGTAAGTACTGAGTCAAAATTTAAACAAAGCTACGGTGGTGGTTTCTGGAGTTGGCCAGAAAGCATGCTCTGTCACTTAGCTAATTGTGTTACCTTAGTCAAGTTACATCTCTTCTGTGACTCAGTTTCTCATTTGTTTAAAGAGGGTAGGTATTAGAGTACCTCTTTCTTTTTGGGGGGAGATAAAATGACATTGAGACATTTTACACATATTAGCTATTATTATTATTACTTTCCCAAATAAGATTTAATTCAAAAGAAATTTTGTTTAAAAATTATAGGGAATGTTAGTAAATGTTTGGGCTTCCTTTTAAAACATGACCATAAACTTTATTGAAAAATGCGTGACTTACTTGTTATTAGATTAAAATACTAAGCTATCAGCTTTGAATTACTCTGAAACACAGTAACTTTTGCCATTAAATGTGTGTAGTTTTTTGGATGAAGAGTGTAACCTTAGTCTCATTACGATTACTAATCCTCAGTTCAGAGCTTTCATGTTGTTGTCTCCAGCATTTTAGATATTCCCTAGAGAGCTAGGGACTGACTCTTCAATGAGTGTTTCAGTGGTGATAGGCAGATTCTGTTGGGTGAGTAATTGTTGTGTTGTAAAATCAAATATCAGCATAGTATACTTATCTGGGGCAGAAAAACTATTTATATGCAGTCCTCTCTTTATGATGCTATTGATTATAAAAGAGTATTTTTTAAGACAGTAAATGGGACAGTGAGTATCATTTAGTTATTCTAAAATTCTGACTTCCTCAAATCTAGCATTTTTTTCCCTACCCTGAAGGCACAAAGCTACCACCAGTACCTTTATTAAGGCATGTGAAATGCTCTCATAACATAGACACTCTCTGGACCTAGAAATACATCTGGACTTTTGTCTTTTTTAGCCTGTGTTGTGTTGTATGTGTGTGTATTTTACTGACTCCTAGATTTTCTTGATTATTTTTACCAGATTTTAATTGCAGACCTTTCTTTTAGTGAGTTCATTTTAGTACCTTTTTTGGAAGTGATCTTAATGGATGAGCTCCCAAAATATACAGTATTAAGTATACTGTATTTAGCCTATTGGAGTGTGTGACAAGCTTTTGGCTTCCACTCCTGTATCAATAATAATAAAAAAAAGTATTAGTCAATATCTTTTAAATTCGAAGCGTTGTAGAATGTGATAGAATTGCTATTTTCCGTATTATTATTACTCAATAAATGTCTCCTCTTTTGTAAAGCTGCAAAATGATTGATCTGGCAACCCTGGGTCCAAAAAGCTGGTGGGTCCTTTGGAATGAAATTACCATGGCCATCTTGAGAAGCAGCAGAGGTCTGCACTGGCTGCACTGCAGGAGCATCTTTTATCTTCTTTAGTTATAGAGCAGTAGCTGGCTTCTGCGTATATGAAGATGAATTGTTCACCTGCCGGGATTAGGGTTAGATTAAGTTCGTGAGTCACTTGTAAAAGACAACAAAGAAACTCTTTTCCGTTTGTCCCTCTGAGAGACTGGCTTATAGCCTTTAGTACTGGTAACTGGAAGGGTCCAGGGAATCTTATTGTCTGATGAAGGAGTTGAGCAAGGTCTAAAAAAGAAAAAAGAAAAAATCACCTCTTTTACAACTTTATAAACTTATTTTGAGCAAAAATCATGTGTCAGAAATTCTTTAACAGATGTTCATTTCTTTGACCATTGTAATATCACTTACCTTGTCTATGAAAATTGAAAGGAAATTGTCAGAATTTTAATTTTTTTTAACTTTTAAGTCACTTGGTTGCTTTTCCTTGTTCATCATAAAATCAGGGTTTTGACAAATTGACCTTCTTTATTTCGTAATAGCATAAATAAATTTCTGCAAATGAACATTTTGCCTCAAATCTGTACAGTCTCTAGTTAAAACATTGTTTTCTCATTTAAGTTGGATCTTTTCTTTTTGACCATCTTTCTCTTATGATAGACCTTTATTACTTTTCTCTGTAGTAAGTATCAGAGATAGTCCTAATTCTTTTGTGTGTGTGTGTGTGTGTGTGTGTGTGTGTGTGTGTGTGTGTGTTTGGCACACTTTTTTTTGCCCTGTCAATATACTTCAGTTCTTCCATTTAGAGTTAGATGTTTGGCACAAGTGTTCCAGGAATTGTTACGTTAGCATGTAAACTAATACCATAAATGTTTGCATGGGAGATATTTTTCACATTTGCAGTTTATTTGAGAAGAGCATCTTTGAATTCTGTCAGCCTTCTTTGGTATCAGGTTAGAATTTAGTATGAAAACAGTAGTATATCCCCCTTGCTTCAGGAAGCAAGCATAGTCTGCTTACTGTGTTTTTTTATCCTGCCCTGGTATCCATTGCAACCCTGAAAAAGCTTTCTCAAAAATTGCCAAAGGCCGCTTTATCAGAAGAGTTACAAAAAGTCAGTCTCCCTCTCTCTTTTTTTAAAAGTGTCACTCAGCTCCTTGAAGGAACAAAATGTACCAGTGTCATTTTCTGTTCAAATAACTCTCCTACAGGAATCATAAACTTCTCCTCTGGACCTGAACAAATATCTGTTGCCTTTAATGGGACTCTTTTTCTTGCCAGAACAGTCACCCCTCTTGATTTACTGTTCAATCTGTATGAAAAACCTGAGTGACCTAATTCTGCTTCAATTTTCTGTGCTCGTGAGGACACTAAATGAGTCTCCTGCAGTTATGCAGTATTACCTCTGTTGTTGTTTCGGGAAGTTTAGAATCCTGAATCTCTTTATCAGACTGCCTGCTGAATCCCATTGCTAGGAAGATGAAATTGTCTGGAGAGAAGCATTATTTAAAATAAAGATTTCTATTAACAGCAACCCCCACAAAAAGATAGTTTTGTGTGTTAAAGAAGCCCCTCCTGTACCTTTGTCCCCACCCCCACCCCCCACGTGCTGAATTGAATGCATATAATTTTACTATGGAAACGACCCTTCCCCTACAGTTTGCAATTTATACTTCTTGTCTCCCTTTCCTAAGAAGAGATTCTTTTGTGCTGGGGAATCTGAAATTCGCTGACACATGACTAGGCCGTTTGGAGAAGCAGTCATTTCAGGAAGAAGTATACCTCCCCAGGTCCCCACCCACTCCAGTGCCCCAGTCACCCAACTCCATCCACCCGAGTTCCCCCCTCCTCACTTCCGCTCTCCACTCCCCAACTCCCACCTGCCCAGTTCAGTGTGATCTTAATCTCTGCAGTCTGTCCATCTGCCCTGAGATTATTTAGCCTAGTTCCATAGTCCTTGAGAAGATTAAGGAAGAAGCAGCTATTTCTTTCATTTAGCACCTGACTCACTTTGTCAAAGAGAGTAAACCAGAATACGAAGGCATGGTTTGGGTTCTGGGATTTTTCAAATGAAAAAGGTCCGCAATAAATCTAGAACCAAGGAAGTACAATAACATGTCGGCGGCCTCCATCTCACCCAATTATAACATTTAATTTTTCTTATGCTATGGCCTTATTTTACAAAAGTGAAATTGTTTCAGTTTAGTTTTTTTTCCTTCAAATTATATATTTGAAAAGAAAATTCACAATCGATTTTTCTCTTAATATCCTAATTGTTAAGATGTATCATCAGTTGGCTATATTTAGAGATTTTTGGCTAGGTGACTGTTTAAGAAATTGAACTGGATAAAGTATAGATGTTTGTTTCATACAGTGAAGAAAAACATAATAACCTCGTGAGTATCAATAGTAAAAGGAATATCAAAGAAAATTGGAAGAGTTTGAACAATTTGACTGAAAGAGTAATATGGTAAAAGTTTGTTATTGTTGTTTGAACTAACAAATGTTTAGTCTGTTGCACAGTTAAGCCATTTAAAAGTACTGTTGTTTGTGTTGGTGTGCATACTTGAAATAACAGCATGGTAACCATGATAATACTATAATAACACATTATGATGATAAATCATTCAGTAAATCAGAATCAATAGCATGTATGTACCATATAAAATAGGAATCTGTCATAATGTTGTTTTCAGTGAGTCAATGAAAAACAATGCATTTCCTTTACTATAACTTACAATTTTGAAGATGACATTTTGTTTTTCTACCTAAAGCAAATTAAGTTTTGAAAAACGCTTATTTTGATAATTGAGTTATATAAAATATTCATGTATTTTGCGGCATCTAAGTTACAGAAGGTTTTATTTTTTCATATGAATATATATATCATAAAGATGGACAAAACTATAATACTAATTGTTAACAAACTCTTTAATTATCAACTTTTGTAGTTGAGATCCAGGAATGTTCTCAGAAAGTGTATTTTAATTGTCTGCAGTGTCCCTGCAGTGGTTTTGGTGTCAGACAAAGCAGGGTTCAGTCTTAGCTCCCTCTTTACTAGCTCTGTGAAGTCTGCATGTTTCTTAATATCTCCAAACTTCTGTTTTCTCATCAGTAAAATAAGACCATTATACCTTGTAGGGGGGGTTTTGTGTGTGTGTGTGTGTGTATGTGTGTGTGTGTGTGTGTGTGTGTGAGAGAGAGAGAGAGAGAGAGAGAGAGAAACAGAGAGAGAGACAGAGACAGACAGAGAGAGAGAAATAAAATGGTGCATTAAATGCACTTCAATTAATGCAGTTAACCTTAAGTTTAATTTATTGCCTTTTTTATTACTGTTCTTTCTTTGTTGAAGTTTATTCCGAGACAGTTTTGCCCCAGATTTTGGGGGAGATAGTTTTAAAAATAGATTTAAATGGCATGTAATTATTTGTAAGAAAAGGATCTAGGTGAATTCTAAAACTGGTTTATATGGGTAGCAGTAATGGATCCCAAATGAACGAAGAAAGTGAGGTGCCTTTTATTTTTATTTTGCCTTTATTATGAGGAGCTACCTGCGGTTATATTTTTGATGGTGTCTAAAATGAGAATCCCCAGCAGAAACTCTTAGTTTTTAAATACTGTTTACGTTGCTATTTGCTGCTGCCCCAAACCTGATTTTTAAAAATGCCTAATTTGCCTTTTCTTTTTTCTCCAGCAAGCACTGCGCACAAAGGAAGTGGCTGTGGTTGGCAGGGCTCTCTCTGAATGTTTTGGGTTGGCTGATTTCTGTGACTTCAGCACCTAAAACTGCTCTTGTTCACTCAGCTTTGACAGCCGTAGTCAGCAGCATCTTGGCAAGGAGGGCAAATGGCCCCATTGCCTTAGGACAGAACCAGAAGTTAGAAAAGAAAACTGTGTTTCAGCCCTGCACTAGGGCTGGCTGGGCGTTTGGGAGCAAGTCAGATTTTCCTGCCTCTCATTTTCTCTCTCTGTTCAGAGTGAGCAATGGCACTTGATTTTCCTCCTAGATACATCATGAGCTTTCTTTCCTGGGTGTTAGAGAAAGGTTATGTACAAGACCAGAGTGTTAAGTAAGGTATAGCATCTGTCTGCATGAATGCCATGGTAGCTATTCTCTGTTTAACATCAGAAAATCTAGTTGGGTGTCAGAAATCAGCCATGAGTGTCCGGAACAGGTTTTGCCATGAACTTAAACCTAAGATTATTGTTTACCTTTTAAGACTAAATTGTAATGTATTATTTCCACCTCTCCTGCCCCTATTTTATTATCTCCTTTAGACTTCAGGCGCGCATAGCTCACAGGATACAAGAATTAGAAAATCTGCCTGGCTCTTTGCCACCAGATTTACGAACCAAAGCAACCGTGGAACTGAAAGCACTTCGGTTACTCAATTTCCAACGTCAGGTAATACCTTTTCCCCAGCAAATCTGAGATGTAGGAAATCAATGTAACTGTGTGAGATCTGTGTGTTTCCTTAAGTCTGTTCAATATTGTTATAAAGACATAAACTTAGTAAGATAGTGTGTCTTTTAGACCAGCAGCATAGAACTTAAAGTAATGAAGATGAACTGCTTATTACTCTGTTTTTCTCTTCTGAACATCAGAGACATTTTTTTCTCCTGCATTATGGTTTACAAAGTCCAAGTCATGGCATTTGTTACCGTGGATGAAACCTTGAGAACAAATGAGATAGCTTGTGTTTGCCTTTATGACTAAAGAAAAAACAGTAAGGTAGTAGATTAGACACAAATGTATATAACCTTAGCCATGACCATGAAAATAATTGTAACAAGTATGATAGCCATTCTACTGAATTAATACCACAGCATCTATGGAAATACACAAAACTGTTTTGTAATTGTTGATTATTCATCACAAGACAAGTTTGGATCCCATCAGACCCACATACTGACTAATCAGTGAATTATTATATATTGTTCCTGCTATGGTTCTTAATAGTCACTGACTAATACGAGCTAGCATTATGATGTGTTTTAGAATTGCTAACTCAGTAGGAAACTAGTGGAATGAAATAGAGCTAATTTCCACTTTGGTGAGTTTTGCGTTGTGAACCCAAAAGGTGCAGGTCTCCTGGTCTGCACACCGACTCATTCAGCCAAAAGAGTGTGTTTGTCGCCAGTCAGATGGGTTTGTTTGGTGAAGGTCTCTGGGCATGCAAAAGGAATGAAAGTAGTAGTTTGGAAGTGTTGAATTGCATGACTTGGTCTGTTGGTGGATGTGATTAAAATCACTTGCTTCTATCATATGAACTTGGGAGTACATTTACCTTATTGGTTATAACATCATAAGAGGGAATCAGTGTGGCTGGCTGCTGCTTGGTCATAGGTTTGTGAGAGTAGACTAGATGTTAAATTAAACAAAATAAAGGTACCAGAGGATAAGGGGGGAGAGGGGATGGTAGAAGAGGGAAAAGGGGATCACATATATGGTGTTGGAAGGAGAACTGACTCTGGATGGCGAATACACAATGCAATGTATAGATGATGTAGTACGGTATATTATAGAAATGTACAGTTGAAACCTATGTAATTTTATTAACCAATGTCACCCCAATACATTTAATTAAAAAAAAAAAAAAAAAAAAAAACTTGGCCATAGGTTTGTGAGAGTAGATGAGAGCTTAAAAAAAAAAAAAAAAAAGAGAAACTCTTGAGTTCCATTTACTTTCTTGTAGGTGACTTCATACACTGCATTGATAAAATGTTAGATACAATTTTGTTAAAAGGATAGTATCCAGGTATGTTTTTAGGAATAAGATTATCTTCACTATCCTGGGCTCTCATACTGCTCTCTGATTTTTGCTTGCTATTACTGAGAAAGCTGTTATCTGAGGAGTTTCCCAAAGAAATTAACTGTAATTGATACTGATTTCAGACTCAATAGAATTATTATTTTAATGTATATTCCCGATTCCCACTACCTACCACCACATAACCTATAATATGGGTAAGTAATTATATTTAATATTTATGATAATCTAAAAAAAGTCCATAATATAGAATAAAATTTGGATATCTAGCAAAGAACATCATTGTTAGGAGTGGGAGGAAGCCAATACTAGTATTTCCTATTTTTTTTTTTTAATTGAAGTTTGTTGGGGTGACAATGGTTAGTAAAGTTACATAGATTTCAGGTGTACAATTCTGTAATACATCATCTATATATCATATTGTGTGTTCACCACCCAGAATCAGTTCTCCTTCCATCATCATATATTTGATCCCGTTTATGCTCATCTACAATCCTCCTCCCCCCTTACCCTCTGGTAACCACTAAACTATTATCCTTGTCTATGAGTTTTTGTTTCTTTATTTGTTTGTCTTTTTCCTTTGTTGTTTTTAGTTTTATGTGCTACATATCAGTGAAATAGTATTTTCCATCTTTTATATGAAACTATGAGTTAACATTGAGTATCTGGTGCTATTGTACATGAACAAGAAGTAATGTCTTTATTCTTTTTGCAGAGCATCATTAAATTAATCTTTAAACACAAAAAGAATGTTAGCAAGGCATTTAAAACAAAGTAAAAAATATTTAAAGCTTATTAACTAATTGGTATCATTAGAATAATTAAATAGAATGAATTACCTTATTTGAAGGCCAGGACATCTACTGTTTTCTTTGTTTTTACTTTTGCAGTGCTGCTATAATTGTTTTTTTTATGAATTACTTGGAAAGAAAAGTTAGACCATTTTTGAGAATACCACATACATTTGGTATGATTTAGTCCCTTCATTTTCCTAAAAGGCCAACTGTGACTGAGAAACTTGTAGAGTCCCCATTGTGCCTCCACTAAATGGAAACGAGAGAAGGGCAGGGTTCCGGAGTGCCCCTGTTTGGGGACGCTCTCTTACTGCTTTCTTCTTGATAGTTGAGACAGGAAGTGGTGGCCTGCATGCGACGGGACACAACCCTCGAGACGGCTCTCAACTCCAAAGCGTACAAACGCAGCAAGCGCCAGACGCTGAGGGAAGCCCGCATGACTGAGAAACTGGAGAAGCAGCAGAAGATTGAGCAGGAGAGGAAGCGCCGGCAGAAGCACCAGGTATTTAGGCCTGGGCTTTGCATTTCCTCATGTTGACAGGGATGTCCGACTAAGTAATTGGGTGGAGTCAGAACAATTAGAAATATGTACTATTGTGGGCAATGAGGGCCTCACAGAACAGAAAAGTTCCTTGGAGCTTATGTAGTCTCACCATACTATAGGCGAGGAAACTTAGGCCAAGCCAGGTAAGTGGGCTTTCTTAATTCTAACCAGGTGTCATCTTCATAATCCCATGGAAAGCTGCTGACTGGATGGGTTTCCTAGACCAAAATCCTGGGAAACTTGGAAAAGGAAAGAAGAAAGCAAAAAGTTACTTTTATAACAAATATAAATATGGTACCCAGGGCTCTTTGAAGGGCCCAGTTAGAGGTTTCACAGGGGGCAGATATTTAAGAACATTTCTTTCTAGGGGTTTAGAAATATTTTGATACAGGATTTGATTCTGTGTCATAATCCTGTAAGTTGTATTTGTTTTTCTGTGTTCAATGTAATGCCTAGCTTAGTTTTGTTTTTAAAAATGTTGGACTTTAGTTTAAATAAGGGTACACATTTCCCCTCCTTTATTTAAAAAGTGTATACAAATTATGCATGGAGGGTTTAGCTCCCTATAAAACCTTGAGTCACTATTCTAAAGTGTTTAAATTAGAGCAGAAGAAACATTTATAACATAATTCTTGTCGGAGAGACCTACCTCCCTCGGGTTTATTTGAGAGTGATTGGTTTTTAGTTTTGTCATCACCATTTTGCAGGTCTCTC
The DNA here is from genome assembly GCF_057876585.1 of Rhinolophus sinicus. Lineage (NCBI taxonomy): Eukaryota > Metazoa > Chordata > Mammalia > Chiroptera > Rhinolophidae > Rhinolophus > Rhinolophus sinicus. The sequence continues at coordinate 50,008,583 of NC_142516.1, forward strand.
CATTTTTGATCTTTCCATTTTCATGTGGCCACACCCTCGAAGCTTCAGAGACTTCTCTTTCACAGCTCGGCACTAAACTGAACCTTGAGAGGTCATCTTTCCCACCAGCCCCATAGCCCATAGCTCAGCTAGAGAGACACATGCAGGCATCCATCCCAAAGTAGTCCCAAGTTTCTAGTCTTCCATTGTTGTTAAATACACACTGAGAGTTTTCTTGGACTGCCTTGAAACCTCTTAGGGCACTGGGAGGTGAATTTTAAGTATTCTCTTCACCCCTCTTTGGATCCTTTAGGAATACCTGAATAGCATTTTGCAACATGCAAAAGATTTTAAGGAGTACCATCGCTCTGTGGCCGGGAAGATCCAGAAGCTTTCTAAAGCCGTGGCAACTTGGCATGCCAACACGGAAAGGGAGCAGAAGAAAGAGACAGAACGGATCGAAAAGGAGAGGATGCGCAGATTGATGGTAAGGTTCCCCCTTCCCTCCCCCCCCCCCCCCCCCCCCCCGCCTGCAGGAACCCAGGAACGTGCTCCCTTTGCATCCTTCTATATTCAGGATGTTAAATGTGCCACAGAAAAAGGAGAAAGGAAAAGCTGCCTATGGAATTTGAATACGTTCCTTTGAACTTCGCAGTGATGGAGTAAAAACATCCTCTCTTTCCGAGACAAGTCATGCCACAAATCTTGGGCTACAGCTGAAGAGTATAGTATCCGCATGTCATAGTGTGGCATTGCCGTTCAGATTATAGTTTCCCACAGAAAAGCAGGTACTATATCTCTCAGGAGTTTTGATAACCATATCTGGTAGGATGGAAATGACAGTAAGTGACAATATTTTTAAAATATTGTCTCTTTGAGTCTAATGGCGCAAGTTATTTTGAATGAATATCTTATTAGGTTGTATCTTGGAATCTAAGGTTTTTGTGTTTTTTTGAAGCCCTTGTCTTTTTTTGTTTTTACAGCAGAAATTTTTCTCCAGCAATGTAAAAAGTGATTGTTAAGTGAGTTTTGAAATGTTGCTTTTTTGTTTACAGCCGGGGTATTGTCAAAGGCTATCCAGAGATCATTATTTTTGCACCGTCATTTTTTCATGGATATATAACACAGAAAGGATTGGTTTATATTATTGGCCGGTGTATTTGGTTTTATTGACTTTTTTTTTGGAATTGGACCTTAGAGCACACCATGGATTTTTGCAAAAGTGTATATGATCTATAATGACCTGTAAATTCTGTCTGGGACATAATGCCTGCTTATTGCATGACCACATAAAGTCATTAGCCTCAGCCTGTAATTATATCCTCAGAAAATTCCAAGTGTCTTCCTTGCTGGTAATCACAGTTTGCATTTTGTTTTCATTAATTTTTTGGATTTCAGAAAGTAAACAGCTTATTTTAAAAGGCTCTGTGTCTAGGTACTATACTATATCCTGGAATTTCTCATGCCTCGCTCTCCTTTTTTGGGAGGGAGAAGACTGCCCAAGAAATTTCTAACTAGCTAGGGAGACAGTTTTATAGTAATTTGAGCAGTAAGCAGTAAAATTTGTCTTATTTAACTGAAGTGAAACTATATTAGAACTTCAGTAACAGATTGGTTTGACACTAATGATTAGGCATTTGCAAATCATTAATTTTTGCAATTAAATGATGCAATATACAGATAACAGAGAAACTGAAGTTTTTTATCATTCTTTCTTCAAGTGAGATCAACCATAACCAAAAGCAATTAGAGTTATAATAGCATTTGAGGTTCATGCTCATCCACGGGGCAGAAAGCAGCCAGACTGGGTGATGAAGCTGCTGTCACTTGAGCAAATGCCGGAGTGACACCTCGGGACTGAATGAAGATCCTAAGCTTTTCTGTAATGGAGCTGCCTCTTAAAGATTTTGCAGCATGTTCCTTTTGTCCTGCATCACGTGAGGAAAATATTTTTGAGATGTCCTTTTATTGGAACATATAAAAAAGATTTCTCTTGAAATGGCTCAGAGTACATCAGAGTTTTTATTCCATTTAACCTCGTAATGTTGCTTAATGGGAGGTGGAGGTGGGATTTATTGTATCTGTTTTATTGCTCCGCAGTATCAGACTTCAGGTGCTAAATGACTTGTCCGCAGCCACCAAGGCCCATAACAAACAGTACTGATATGTGACAAAACTCCCCCCAAATTTGACTTTTCCTGTCAGCCATAGTGTTTGTAATGCTTTTAAGTATAAGAAGTTATTTGTTCAGTGCCTTTTTGATCCTTGCCGTTCGAAGTACTTAATGAAATATTTATGAATGAAAGGGTATTATGTCTGGAATTTGCTTCCGGACAATCCAGTTTGGGATTGGGGGAAGGAGGTTAGGGGAAGGGTAGAAATAAAACAGGAGTCATCAGGAGTTAGTATTTGATGCTTGGTGTTGGTTATACGAGAGATTATTCTATTCTCTCTACTTTTTATTGTATTAATATTTGTATTTGAAAATTTCCAAAATACAAAGTTAAGAATAAACTTCATATGGTGCATTGTCAAATCTTAACATTTGTTGTGTGCAGTTAAAGAAACAGAAGAACAAAGAGTTAACTCAAGGGTGTTTGATCACAGCTCATAGTGTGGTTATGTGTCCTGACTTTGCCGTGCACCCTGGTGTCCTGGGATGCCGGCATCATACTGCCATGTATTCCCCCAGTCGCAGACTGTGTGTGAACTCTTGTGGCCTGGGAAAATGCAGTTTGCTGCACTCACCACCAGTCAAACTTCAGACTGTCAAGAGGAGGGATGAGGGGTAAAAGGTGTCCTCTGAACATTTTTATTATGCTCTGATCACATTCTTCTTTCCTAACAGGCTGAAGATGAAGAAGGCTATAGAAAACTGATTGATCAAAAGAAAGACAGGCGTTTAGCTTACCTGTTGCAGCAGACTGATGAGTATGTGGCCAACCTGACCAACCTGGTTTGGGAGCACAAACAAGCCCAAGCAGCCAAAGAGAAGAAGAAGAGGAGAAGGAGAAAGAAGGTGAGTGCTTTCCTGGTGGCAGCGGAGGTGCAGATGTATGGTCAAGGAACAGTTTAAGGCGTGGATTACTCTCACAAGTGCTCCTTACCACACTAATGCAAGGTTTAGGTTTTTGAATTGCAAACATTGCTTAGATCAAAGGGTGTGGCATGGAAGAGTCGGTTAGGTATACTAGGCAACAGATCGGAGATGAGGCCATAACGGACAGAATGTATTCAGCTGACACGATGCAGTTCATATTTCCCTTGTTTCATACAGTATTTAAAAATTAAATGCACATGGTCAATAGGAAAAGGAAAAATACGGACACAAATAAGTGTTCACTTAAGGATCATGACAGTGTGGCAGGGGACTGCTCCGTTAAGAAACGAGTAAAAATTAAGAAGAAAATGCACTGTACAGATTGAAAGAAGCCAGAGAAAGATGCAAGAGATAGCTTTGGGATACTTTTGGAACAAATTTCAGCCTGTTTATATGGACAGATAGCAATGCCAAAATTGTTCATTCAGTTCAGCTGGCCTGTGTCATGCTAAGGTAAGTGTGCAGGTCAGGGTTTTAGGTGATTACAGAAAACAGTAGTCTTATGTAAAATATGTCCTAATTATCACGAGAAGTGAAGGGTAAGATTTAGAATTTCTGCTCTGCAGATATTCTATCTCAATTCAAGTGTAACATGCCAGTGTAAGCCTGTGAATTTAGCTCCTCTTTGAAGCTTAAGTAGTTTGGTAATTTAGTTCTTGGTTGATATTTCATTTTCATGGTAAATTCTGATTGGCTGGGGTACAAACATCAACAGGAAGTCTTCCTCAGAATTGTGAAGATTGAGGATTGGTAGCATATAATCATTTATTCTCTGCACTGAATAATTTGAAGAAAATGTTTTTCCAAAAATAATTAATTTCATGGCTCCTGAATTCTCGTACCGGTTTCATAACTAAGAAGGTAGAATAAATGATTGAGATGGTGCCTTCTTACACCTGATTTCTTTAGTATAAGATAGCTTCCCTTATTGTGAAGTTGAACGATGGATGACACAGGGCTTGGATTTAGACATTTCAGTGGTGAAGAATACCTCATTTTCTTGTCAAAGTGGCATTACAGACTTTGCAAAATTCCAGCTCCCAATTTCTGACTTAAAAAGACGTTTTCAGAGTTCATGAAGAGCACATAGGCAAACAGATACACTGCTATAATATTCCATATGTGGCATATCCCACAAAATGGCACTTTTAGTTTTTCCTAACCCAGCCATGTATTTTGCAGAGGTTGTCACAGAAAGGTCACTGTTAGTGTTTTTAGTATTAAAGTTAATATTCTACATTTTTTTGTGAATAAAAGCTAATGGCCCAAATTTGAGCTTTTGGCTTATAATTAGTAGATTCCTGCCATGGTATTCGATCGTTATCTCATCATGGGCAAAGAAAGATACATAATCGAGTGACAATGATTATGCCTTTATTTTTGTGTTAATCCGTACAGAGCAGGAACCTGTCACAGTATTTCTCATGGTGCTGCCAGCTCTGCTTAATCTATTGGTTGGCTCTCTACCTCCAAACTCTTGCCTTCAGGTTTGCTAATGGCACTTAACTCTATTTTATGCATTTGCTCAACAACTATTAACTGAACACTTACTATGATCTAGGCAGTGTGCTGAATGCTGGGGGAGAGAGTGTAATGGTGAGGGAGCAGCACTCTTCCCCTCTCTCTCAATTTAATCAGAGAGAAAGAAGGACACAGACAGACAGACATTAATCAAATATGTACCTAAATATATAATTATAAACGATAATGTATGATGTGAAGGAAAAACACTGTTAGTCAAATTGGAGATGGGGCCTGATTTCCTGGCAGATGAATAATAATACCAAAGCACTTTCAGTCTTCCCTGCGTATATCATCGTGGTGATCTCACATGGTTGAATGTGCAGAATTATTACATCATTGTCAGCCCTTTACCTCTCCCCTGGCATGCTCTCAGGATGCCTAGCATTTGAGCCCTCAGCAGGTCTAAGGAGGACAGGCTGTATTTCCTTCCTGGGCCATCTTGCTGGGAGAAATGGGATAAAGAAAGAAACTGGGCCCCTTCCAAGTCCTTCCTGAAAACTGTCTTTCACGCGGCTTTGAGACTTAGTTCAAAGTGAATTGCCCCATTCCAGATGCACCTTTATGCCAGTGCAAAGAAAATGCATGCTTTCGAAAGCTGATTACTTCACACTTTGGTTTATCTGTAGTTCTTCTCCCCTCCATTAGACTGAATGATTGGGAGTTGCTTGTTCCAACTCCTTTGTTGAGGAGGGAAACTGAAGCTTAAATATTCTGTGCCATCCCTTTCAGTATTTTTCCATAGAATTGAATGTTATGCTGTACCTGTCTGCATTTTTTTAAAATTAAGAACGGCATCAAAGGTCTTTGTTTTGAGAAAACCTTTTTTACCTGGTGAACTAATAGCACTGAGCTGGAACTATGCAGATAAGGACGAGTATGATGGACCTTGTAGTTTAATTGGAAAGGGATACTTTTTACTCTGTGTTAAACTCATGTATAATTTTTTTAAATAGCCCCAGTGTGAAAGACAAGGCCTGTTTTTTTTTTCCCTTTGGGAGTTTATTGTGTTTACTTGTTGTTAGTGAATGATAAAGGGGTTCCTTTAACTAATAGGGGGATTCTTTTAGTCTGTCACAACCTTGTTTAATTTACTATTCTCTCCATTAGAACAATTTCTATGAAGTATGTACATTTATAAATCATCCCGAAACTTCTTCTCAGCCTGGTCTTCCATTAATGCCCTTGAAATGGAAGAAAAAGAAGTAAACTGTATGCATCTACTTAAGTGTTAGAGGAGGAATAATTTTTAAGGAATTGAAATCCCTAATTATGTGAAACCAGTCTCCGCAGTGTGCCGGGATGAATGCACTATTATGTGCACTTAGCATGACCTTGAGGTCTCCGTCCTCTGCCATGATTGCTCTCTAACATTTACGGGGGGACTACTGGATAAAAAGGGGGAGGGGGTTAGCTGAAGTCACCAGGATGTGTACAAATAGGATTGGTTATGCCAAATTAGAAGATTGGACCACTGTCCAAATCCTACTAGCACAGTCTTTTAAATTCATAACTGCATAAGAAAACCTATCCTGCTAATTTGCTTATTCCCGTGTAGGATATTTCATTAAAAGATCTATTATCTAGTGCTTCCGTCTTTTTATCTGTCAGAAGGTGATAGGAGCAGTACCTACCCTGTTAGGGTTACAGGGAAAAGTTTCTCTAAAGCATTTAGAATGTTCCCTGGCACCTGGCAATTGCTCAGTAAATCTTAGTTATTTTACCAAGTAGCCCTGTGGTATACGTGTAGGCTCATGATTATTGAAATGCGGTTATAAGTTTTTTGGAAATGAAGTCTTTCCCCTTATTGTATATTCTCTGTGATGTTGAGTAAATAAATAGCCACGATTTTATTTCTAGTTGACGGTTAATTGAACATTGTCTTTTAGGACAGTGACAGGTTCTTTGACTACTGAGGCATGCAGTAGGAAGTTTATTATTTCTGGTGGACTCTGCTTACTGCTCCCCACCCCAGCTCCTACAAAGAGAATTTGTCATTGTGTGGCCTCTAATTTAGAATGGTTTCTGGTGATAATAAGGTATGTCTTGTCTTGCAGGGTTTTAGGGTGCATTTTTCCTTAAGCTGTGGTGAGGAGTCCATGCCACCTCCTGACTCGAACCTACTGCTTAGAAGTCTAGCCATTTCAGGGATTCAGCTTCCCGAGCTGTTGACTTGAGGCTGAACATAAATATTTAATTCCCTCTTTCGAATCTCCCAATGAGGTATATACCAGCAGACCCATATCCTCGTTACTGACTTGGGACATTTCTTGGAAACCCGTGATACTGATAGGAATATACTCAGAATCCACAAGGGAACACTGTGCCGGATCTTTTTCATTGTGTTTGCTTTTCTTTCTGATAGCTCTTTTATTCTCTCTCTCATCAAGCACAATCATAAGCAAATCGCAGGACTGAACGTTCTGGAAGGAGGGAACCTGTCCATCATAATGTAGTGATAGGAAATGTGTTTTTATCCATTTTAGATATCAAGAAATCAGAAAAGCCTTTTAGTATAATTTTTTGTGAAAAGAGCATCAAATGCAAAGTGGTGATGTTGTTCAGACATTTGTTTTAAATTCAAGTTAATCTCCGATTCTTTTTTGTTCTTTTATCTGTCATGTTTCCCCCAAAGATGATATAGTTTATTGCGGCTTTCCTATACAAGGAGATTTTCTTAGGTAAAAGAAAGGTTCTTAGGTAACTCTGGGCATTTGAGTGTATCCACTGTTGTAAAGATAGGTGAGCACAATGCCACCATGATTAGATTTATTTGATTAGCTCAGTGTCAAAATGGGTGAAACCAGAGGTTTGGATCAAAGTCCTGCTTAACTGGATTAACCAGTTACTTGAGTCAAAATGTTAGACTTGGTTTTCTCTGCAAGGCACAACCAAAGCAATATGCAATTGCCTGTTAATTTGATATTCTTGGCTATTTTTTATTGCCTGATCCCCTATCTTAATGCTCAAAGGTCCACTTAAATGACAGTAAAAATAACCCAAGTGCTTTCTGAAAGGTTAGGTTTCCATTGAAACAGAATGAGTTTTTAAGATGCCAGCACATTTGAATGTTGTTTCAGTGTATTATAACAACACCTGCTGGGGAATAAAATGCATTCATTTTATAATATTGATTGTAAAATATTTGGTATACAATGGTTTCTTTACAAAATGAGGCTGTTTGTGGCCTGTGTTGTAGTAATCTAAATAAAGTGCCCCATTGAAATCTATTTTCTTGAGTTCAGCTTAAACGGAATTTTCATGTTCAGGGATTTCTTCCCCTTCTTGGTCCTATCACTGATTATTTTATACAGTTTCTTCAAGGAAGATGGGTAGCTATGAGCATAGCTTTGTTCCTGAACATTTCTTTATGGAAGGAATGAATTGACATTGGCCTTGGAAATTAGGAACCCAAATTGTCTTTATGAGTAATTTGTGTCATGACTAGGCTAATTACCCTCCTCCCTTCCTCCATGAACATAATTAGTTCCAAACTTTTTTCAGGTAGGAAGAAGCCAGTACAAAGTTCCTTTACTCCTGATTAATGGATGAACTTCAGTGTTTTGTTTTTAATCAGTGGAACTAAGCCCAGGCATCAGCCAGTAATATTGATAGGATGTGCTTGCAGTCACATAATACCAGTAACTGGATGTGAAAATTCCTCAGGCAGTGGGAGACATGGTAGCAGCTACTACATCAGCACCAGGCCATTTCACCAGGTGCACAGAAACTGAAAATGTGAAAAGTTAGCTCAAACAGTTACCACCAGTCGCAGTCTGTTTGGTGTTCATCTTGAACCTGAAAAAGGGAAGGTTTTTGTTTTTTTTGTGTGGGGGGGGGGTCGGGGGGATAAAGTACCAGTTTGATGTGAGAACATGAATTTATGAAAGAAAGCACACCAACCAGAAATCTTCACCAATCTGAAGGAATCCAAAGCATGATGGGAGAACTTGGCATCTCTTGCCATAGAGGAGACTGCCACCTGGCTTCCACCTCATATAATAACATAGCTAAATGGAGTGTAAGAGCAGCTTTAGAGTGCTAGTTCAATGAGGAGTTGTGTATATGTTCTTAACTATTTTGGCTTGCAAACGTGGACACCTAATCACAACAATATAATTTCATTGAGCATATGTGTTGTTCTTGTTGCTTGTATTCATTCATTCATTCACAAAATAATTTATTTAGTCTTTTAAGTGCCAGGCACCCTTGTAGGTATAGGAATACATGAGTGAATAAAACAGACAAAAATCCCTGACCTTGTAACCTACTGAAGCAGTTTTCAGACAGTGCTATAGCCAGTCTTATATACACATAAAAGAATAGCTCTTGGACTATTGTTGATTCTTGTACATTGTAGAGATTGGCGCTCACAATGTATATCACATGTGACATTGAATTGTACATATTGAAATAGTGACTCAGTCCTGCAGCAGCCCTGTGCTGTACGAGGAACTGTTACCCCCTGATTTAAGGGAACCAAGACACAGAGATGATTTGCTCAAGTCCACACGGCAAAGGTCTCTTGCATTTGGTGATGCAGCTGGGGTTCAAAAGCAGGTCATCTAATTCCAAAACCAAGTTTCTTAAATCTAATATTACATTGCCTCTCAAATTTGAGACCTAGTGGAATTTTAAAAATCAGTTGAGAAGATTTTGAGTAATGAAAGGGCCTGACGATGAGGCAGTTTTGAGATAACACACTGCTAGTCTGTAGCATATCCAGAGAAGAATATCCTTTAGAACGGTTTTGGTTCTATTATTTATGGTCCTTCAAGCTTTTTAACGTATTATTCATTGAAATGGGGATCCAGTTCCACTAGCTAGATACTGGAAATTGGCTTATTCATTGTCTCATTTGATTTCCTTTGTTGGCTAAATTTGTAGCTTACTTCTGATTTGTATGGAAAGAATGGTGGGATTAATTGACTTTCTCCCATTAATTAAAACAGTTCCCTGAGTAGAGAATTCCAAAAATGGAAACTTCAGGGGCTGGTTTCATTTCTGAGTTTTCTGCCATTGTTCTCTCTGTATTTCTAGCCTACGCACAGGGCCTGGTGCTTTGCGATACTGATCATTTCTTTTGAGCTTGTAAACATTTTCACTTTGGGGTAACATAAATAGGAGATTAAATTCATGGGAAATCATCATCAAAGGGAGCAGTGCCTTGTACTTCGGCATACACACGTACATCTATTTTTATAAGATAATTATAAAAGAACTTCAAAATTTTCAAACGTTTATGGGAACTGTGTTTCTTCAATATGGACAAAAGGTTGGATTTTAAACATTTTCTACAAAAGCTGTTTTGTCAAAAGACAATTGAGTTATTTTCATGGAAAGGGAAAACGTATTATATAATCGATACCTTAAGTAAACAAAGTGGAGTTAATATTGATTCTGTATCATTATATATATTTTTAATTAAATGAAGGGCCCAGGGGAGGAAAGCTCATTTTCTTAAATGTCTTGATAAAGAAATGACTGAAGTTTTTTTTCCCCCTCATTATACTACCCAGAAATAGTATAACTCTCCAGCAATAACTTTAGAATAAAGATTCTGTAAAGGTGATGTTAAAGATTTCACTTGTCAAAGGGGTCATTATAAGCATAAGAAACTTTAGACTATTTTGTGTATATTGCAGATGAGACTCTCGTGGGTGTGTACAAAATGTGACATAACCTTAGCTTTCCGTTTAGGCTGTCTGAGGCACATAGAGGGTAACGGACTAAGATATTGGAATAGTTAAGAAATGGTAGATGACAGAATTTTATATGAGATTGCCATATCTACATCAAATTTTACTGCATATCCACTGTGGAAAGAGTATATATTATAAAAGCCCATTAGGTAGAATGAAAAACATTCAGAGAACTCACAGAATTTTGTATCATTTTGTATTTTTACGAGTCAAGAGTGTGGTTCAGAGTTTATTCTCAATAGACATTTTTAGAAAACTTGCTAAGGGAATAGGAAAGCTGAGCTGATTACACCAGGATTTGTCTTCATAGTGCCAAACACAAGAACATTTCAGATCCTGACCTCTCTCTCAATGCTGCCACGTCTTAAACAGCTTGGATCCTAGAGCACACAATCCACAAATCTCTAGTGTGCAGGCCTTGAATCACACCTGGCTTTAATGCTCTGCAAGTTGCTAATAAAATACATACTTTGTCTTAGTGAAAAGAAATAAAACTAAAAGGCATTGATACTTAAGCTGTGTTAGATGAGGATGAGTATCCATCTTCTTGGTTGACACATAACATTTGACACGTTGTTTTATAGAAGGCTGAAGAGAATGCAGAGGGAGGAGAGTCTGCCCTGGGACCAGATGGAGAGGTAAGGGATTTTGCATCCATTTCTACTGTGTTCTGCTCTCTGAGTCTCTGCCATACCTTGCAAGTACCATTGTCCAGGTATACTAATTTTATTTTTCCTCAGCTATTCATTTTTAAGTAAAAATAGTAGTACATTAGCATAATAGAACATTAGAATAGTATGAAAGGGATACACTGAAAAGTAACTTCCTTCTCAGGCTGCCAATCAACTTATATGAAGTTTCTTGTGTACCAGTCCAGAATTTTCGGTGCACATATAAGTGTATGTTTATGAATACTTAGGATGTATAAAAATCTTAAGTGATTCTGTAGTTACATTTGCCCAGGAAATGACACAGAAGTATAAACTAGGACCTGTTTTCCTTAGTTTATAACTAATTTGAAATTATCATATTCCACAAACCAAACAATTCACACACTAGGTTAATTTATTTTCTGACGTCTTCTATAGGCTTACAATACAACTTCTATTTGTAGATTCATCAGCATATTCCTAAACTTTATTTTTCTAGCATTTCCAATACTCTCCTGAACCGTGAGAATACAATTATTCATCTATGGGGTGTGTTTTTTTCTTCTGAAAACTCAAGTTTCTCTACCAGTGACTCATGAGGAGACATGACCCCAGAGCAGGATGAGGAAGGAGTTTGTTTCAAGCTGCCTTCTCCTCTCACAGATTCAGATAAAACTACTTGGAGGTTTAGGGTGGGTGGAGCGTTGCCTCTTCCCATTCTGGAATCACTGTGCACGTGAGATGTATTGTGAATGCGAACAGCCTGGATGCAGAAGAAAGGTTGAAACCACTATTCTATGCAGAAACCTCTTGAACAATAAATGTTGTTTAACCACTATAATCCGTCACAAGGAAAGAAAGGATCAAGATAAAATGTCTAATGTGTAAGAAATTCTCAGTGGGCTGTTATGGGGGAAGAATACTATATATTAGAGCACTTAGAAACACTAATTTGTAAAAGCCTAGCCTTACCTAAGCACGCCTCACATCGGTCTATAATTAATAAGCACAAGAGGGAGAGATGTAACATGTTAGTGCCACAGTGCTCTTATCTCTTACTATTTCTTGGGAAAATTACCTACTGATGTTGGGCCTGTGACATGCACCTTTTTTTTTCCCTTTTAATCTTAGCACATTGTGTTCTGTTTGCTGAAGTTGGCGAAGTGGACATCTTGCTCAGTTTGTTTTGAAATAATGTTCTTATTACACTCTGCTGTGCTCATTCCGTGCTTCTGCCAAAGTTTTCATTCCAGCCACAGTGATTTCCAATTTTCTTTGAGGCATGGCATCGAAAGCAATAAAACAAGCTGTATTATAATAGTTCAAGATCATGGAATACGATTTTTCTAAGGGCGGTGATAGAGAATGGTAGATTGCCTTCTTTGACCACGTGAGCATGTAGGTGTCCTTTTACATTAAAGAGGGAAAGACGTCATCGTGGCATGTGAAGTGACGGTGTTTGCAATCACTGCTTTAGCGCCACAAAAGGAAAAAATGATAGTCTGGATTAAGCCTTTTCTTTTTTCAAAGGTTATTTTTGTGGATAATCACTAATACCGTTGTTTCTTATTCTGATAGCACTTGTTGAGGGGGAAGAGGGAAAGAACGGATTTGGTGGGAGGTCGTTTCCCATTAGACACAGAAGATAACCTACAGAATTCTGTTTTCCCTATCGTTTTTATTTAACTCCAAATAAGAATAATTTAGGAAAAATTCTTTGGACTTAATGGATAGTCTAAACATTGAGTTTTATTGCTTTTAAGGAGATAGATAACTTGAACCTCTCACAAATCAAGCATTTCCAAACAAACATCTTGCCTGAGGATCTGCTCCTAGAAGTACAGTCACCCTCTAATCAGTGGCATTCATTTGCATAGGATTACTCCAATTTTAGGCCTTTTAAAAACAGTTTGTTCTCTGAAGTAGGTTAAGCATGGCCTCTGCAATTTCATTTATTGTCTTAATTTTCTGAGCAAGCCATTTTTCACTGACTGCCTAATAATGAACTTGAGCTCAGTCTTGGTCTGTTCTCCAGGTTTTCAAATGAGTGGAGCTTTTTGGTCTATCACACACAGGTACCAATGGTTGGTCTAGATACCTAGTGGTTTGGTTTTGGATAAAGGACACTGGTTCTGCAGAAGCCAAACCAGCCAGGAATGAGATGACACAGTTACATACCTTTTCCTTTTCCCATTATCTGTGAAACCATGACGTTGCAATCGTCATTATCTGCAGGGTTGTGATGTAAGGGTTTAGGTTCTTAGTTACCAATGACAAAAATCAACTGTGCCTGATTTAAGTAAGAAGGCAATGTGTTAATAGGGTGTTTGGGTAATTCATCAGCCAGCTCTCCAGGAAGCCTGGAGAACCTGACTGGAGGCTGCACCCGATGCTGTACTATTCACCTGGGTAGTGAGGCTGTGGCTGACACTGGCAGCTTGTCACCACCAATACCACTGTACTGGCACTGCTGCCCTGTGGTCTGCCCTCCCGCCAGTGTGCCTGTTGGTCCCTGCTTCCTTGAACTTCTCGCTCCTGATTCAGAGCCTTGGTGAGTGCATCCAGTGGGCGGAGCTGAGCTCTTGTGCCAGTCGGCACCCTAGGTGCAAAGGGAGGCTGGTGTGTTTTTTTCCATTTCTTTAGTAGGAGGTGGCCTCCTCCTTCCCACCAAGACTCATTAGATAATGACATCTCCTGTCACAGGAAAAGGTTTCAGATGCTGGACAGCCAAAAGCCTAAGAAATGTCCAGCATAGAACTGGGAGAATATTTCAACACCAAGTGGTGATGTGTTTTGTTGTTTGTTTGTTTGTTTTTTCTCCTTTCTAGCCCATAGATGAGAGCAGTCAGATGAGTGACCTTCCTGTCAAAGTGACTCATACAGAAACCGGCAAGGTCCTATTTGGACCAGAAGCACCCAAAGCCAGTCAGCTGGACGCCTGGTTGGAAATGAATCCTGGGTACAGCATTCAAGTAGAATTATTGGTGTTCTTTGGCTTTTAAGATTGTTGTGGCTCTTGTAAAACCTTGGAACTAAAGCAACATGACCTTTGCTGAAATGGTTAAAATTGTTACCTGCATCTGTCATTTGCACGTGGAACATGGTAGTTAAGTCATGCATGTATATATACTGTTTTATGATCGAAGGAACTAAGCCCCCTCTTCTTCCTCACTCCTTTTCCTGTAGTTATGAAGTTGCCCCCAGGTCCGACAGCGAAGAGAGTGATTCTGATTATGAGGAGGAGGTATGTATGCATCTCTGTTTGGAGTTGATTGGTTTGGAAATTTATGAGGGATGCACTTGTGTCCTGTCGCTTTTTCCTTCAGTGCTGGCCTTTGGGTGATGACTGCGACTGAGGGTTTGCCAAAGCTTTGGTGGGGCAAACCTTTTGGGGGCTTCTGGCCAATGGGGAGACCTGGTGAATTCTAAATTACAGAGAAGCCATCATTAAATCGGCAGTGATAGGAAAGGTCTTTTGGGGAGAACTGAAGGTGGATTCCTTTGGGAAGGACACTTCCATGCCACCAAGTGGGTCCGCCGCCTAAAAACTTCTGAAGTCCTTTGGGCCTTAGAGTCTATTTGAAGTGGAAAGTTTGTAAGGTTACATGAAAAGGTCAACATGGGCTTGGTTTAATGAGTTTATTGATCCCCTTGGTTTCTCTTTAAATTTGATTCCTGTTTGAATTCCTCGGATATCCATGTTACCAAAAGAGAAACACATTTTCCAGTCTCTTGGAAGAAATATTCAATATATCTAGAAGCTAAAAGGGTAACCTTGGATACTGTCAATGGAAATTAAGAAATAATAAATCTTTAGGTCAACTATGAAATGTTTAATAATTACAAATGAAGAAGATTTGCATCTCCCGTACGAGAGCTGTTAGTGCACGTCATTAGAGCTGATGTTTCCCTGTGTAGAGGAGCCGTGGTTCATAGCGTGCCATGGATGCCGTGGGCCAGGCAAAGCAGCCTTACTGATAATAGCTCAGTAGGATGTTAAGACAATTGTTATTTCCTTCTATTTAGTGGACCTGTGTTTTAAATTAATCTGTCACGGACACTGACTGCCTGCGCAAAGAGGAAAAATAATAAAATTTATATATTTTTAAAAGCATACTATTAAAAAGCAAATACTTTTAAAGCCACACTATTTTTTTTATAGGCTACTCTACAGTGAGATATTTGAAGCTTACAAAATCAATTTTAAAAATGTTTCTTGTTTACATGGATGAATGGGCCTGTAAATGATCCATTGGAAGAATCTTCTCATTGAGTAAGAGAGCCAGGGGCCGGGGGGGATACAGAGATGAGATAAAGTGGGCTGCTTAACCCGCATGTGCCAGCCTGAGACTGACACTGCAGATGGCTCTAGAAAGCTGGGGATAGAGTGAACTCTGACTCTGGGGTTCAGAGACCCCAAGTCGTCACTTGTCTGGGGTTTGTCACTTGTGACATGCCCTGTCACCTGTCCATGCTTCATTCCTCACCTGGAAAAGGAAGGAATTGTGCTGATTCCTCAGCTTACCCCCCCCCCCCCAGTGTCTCAATGACCTGTTATCATAGCCTTGATTTTTAGCATTAATATTGTGTCATATGACATTTTTTCACTTCAAGAACTGTCGGAAAAGCATTGTTCTCTTTCAGTCTTCTTTTAAAGGAAACTGGACTGTATTATTTGGAAAGATTTAGCCTTCAACACCAATGGTTACTATCGGACATGGTATAGTTAGTGAAGCTTTCAAACAGATCAGCAGAATATTGTACATAATGGATAAGTGGGGAGGTAATGTGTCCTTTGCCAAGTTATTGAGTTTTAATCTAAATATTCAGAGACATGCGATGCGAAGTAGCCACAGAAAACAGTGTGTGTATAAGCTCCAGTCCCACTACTGTGAACACCTGTGAGGCTATCACAGGCCCACTGGCATTATCAGGGAGGACACTTTTATGAGTAGGGCAATACTAAGATCTCCAGAGTCTGGCTTTGGAGAGAGGGTATAGTATGTCATTGGGTAACAGAGAGATCTGGTCTACAGGACTCTGATAACCAAACAGTAACACATGTCCCTCTTTCTGGCACGATTTTTACGTATTCTTGGGAGCACAGGTTCCAGGGGATCCTCAGAGGGTTCCTTTCATTCTCTCATTCAATGACTTAAACAGCAGTGGAACGGTGTGTATTGCCCGGTAGAGGTAGGTGCTAAATCTAGTTCCTCCCTTAATTGTATTTACTTCATTTGTGAAATTGAAGACTCCTTATTTTTTTTTTTTTATGAAGGTCAATACTGTTTAATCTCTTTTCTGAAAATGCCAATCCCTGAGATTCCCTTGTTAAAGTGAAATCTTCCCCGTGTCTTTGTTGTTTCCCTAGGATGAAGAAGAAGAGTCCAGTCGGCAGGAAACCGAAGAGAAAATACTTCTGGATCCAAACAGTGAAGAAGTTTCCGAGAAGGACGCCAAGCAGATCATCGAGTGTGTATCTCTCAGTTTTCTCCTTTGCACATGCATTTCGTGAGGATTAGGCTTTATGGAGTTTCTTTTAGAACATTTTGTTGAAGGAAGGAAGCAGACTTCATGCCCACACTCCACTTGAAATGCTGCTGTCAGACGTCCACGCTGAGCTCCTGGCCACCAGGCCCGAGGGCTTTGGGTGGCTCATCTCCTTCCTTCTGTCCTCGGGTCCCTCCTGAATCCCTTCCTGCCGCTCTGGCTCACTCCTGGGCTTCTCACCTGTCACGTGCACTCCATCCCAGATGGGACAGATCAGACGCGCCCCTCTTGCTGGCTGCTTCGCTGCCCTTCCTCCGTTAATGGCATCAACACTCACCCAGAAGCCCACGTGAGAAACACCATCCCCCCTTCTGTCCCAGCCACCAACTCCTGCCCACAAACACCCCAGAAACCTTGAAACCCTCTCTGCCCCCCCCACCTGAGTACTCAGCTCTGTGCTGAACCCCCCATCCTCTGTATCACTGGTCTACACAGCTCTTCGCTTGTACAGCTGTAATATTAAATGAAAATTGTGAAACCATATGCAAAATAGAACTTTATAAAGTGATGAGTTTTTTTCCTTAACCAGAAATAGATATTCTAATATTTTCTCCTTTTACTGCAAGGCTCAATGCCCTACTTTGGGAACCTTTGTTTTATCAGTCCGCCCTCCTCCTTCACTGAAGGTTTTAAGAACCTTGCCATGGCTCCGCATTGCCTGTAGAATAAAATACTAGCTCTGACCCGGGCGTGGAAACTGGAAGACTACCTTTCCTCTTTCCTGTCTCTTTAATGGTGACTTCGGCCCTCTCTCAGCTGTCCTCCAAGCTTTAGGCAGTGCTCTGAATAGGATTTGTTTTTGCATCCTGAGAGTCGTGGACAGCTTCACAGGCAAAGTTAATCTGCAGGTGTGGTTCCTGTTCATATCACTCATATGAGGTCAAGCGGGCCTGCATTCAAATTCTGACTCCACGACCTTTTCTGTAGCCCAGGCAAGTTACTTAACCTCTCTGAGCCTGAAGTTCTCCACATTGCATACAATGGGGATGAGAAAAATAATGTCCACCTTACTTAGTTTTTTGTGAGGATTACAGATAATGTATTTTAATTGCCAAGCGATTAAATAATGGGTGATAAATAAACCATACCTACTGCAGCTATTTTCGGCTTCCCATTCATTTTTTTGTTTTTTTGAATGAGATAAAATGACAGGTATACCAAAATGTCTGGGTGTGATTGTCCACTTTCCCGGTCTCAGGACAGCTAAGCAAGACGTGGATGATGAATACAGCATGCAGTACAGTGCCAGAGGCTCGCAGTCCTACTACACCGTGGCGCATGCCATCTCCGAGCGGGTGGAGAAGCAGTCTGCCCTGCTCATTAACGGGACCCTGAAGCACTATCAGGTAATCGCTGTGCTTTGTGCTGCCGCGGTCAGTCACAGCCTTGTACCTCAGTTTGATTGGAATATGTCATGCGCACGTTGACTGTTCAAGAGGTTTGATGACAGTGAGGCATTTTTAGGTCACACTGCTTATAATATTGACATTCGCTTCCTCGTGTCTCTAACTCTGCTCTTGGAGCACTTTCCATTTTACCTTCTTTACTAGGGCCTATCTGCTTTCTCTTTTATGGTTGTGGGACCCGTGTAACCGTTTCATCGTGGATCTCATCAAAATGGAAAGCCTGGGCACATTTTATGAGTACAGGCAGTATATATCCAACCTGGAAACAAATGAAGTATTTCTTCAGAGATTCCAGTGGTGGCTGCTGACATTTCAGTCGTTCGATGCTATGGATTCAGCCACCTTAGGAGTCAGTGCCTATGACCTGTATGCGTTTTTCTCTTTTAAGTCACAGGGAAGTGATGAGATGTGTGCTTTGAAGAAAACGAGGCTGTAAACATACCAGATGGTTCACTTGACCTGTCTGGAATGAGGTCTGCTCCTGCCTTCTGTCTCCTACCACTTCATAGTGTTTGCCCAAGTGTGTTCCTTGGAACATTTGTCCCATGAGGTATACCTCAAAAAGAAAAGCAAAAATAGGTTCTGTGTTCAAGTCAATATGGGAAATACTATCAGCTGTGACTAGGATTCCCATATAATATACTATTCCAATTTTGGATACTCATGAGAGTGAATAGGGGCCCTTATTAATTGATAAGAGACGTAAGCCAGGACCATCTTGAGCCAACCAGCTATACGGGCACCCTGACAGGGCCCCTTTTGGAAATCCAGGATATACATAAGCACAGTCATGAGTCTACAAATATAAATGTATACTCTATCAGTGTCCTGCAATAAAATAACTTGAACTTTCTATTTTCCAAACTTCTTTGGCCACCCAACCTTGTTTTCACGTATCGCCTTGTAAAACAAGTGTCTTTTAGAATATACTTGACGAAAGACATACTTTAGGCCAACAGTTCTTAAAGTTTTTGGATTCGGTCGGGGCTTCTACGCTCTTAAAGCTTGGCACTGTGTCTGCTTCCATGGCCCGGGGATGAAGAATGCAGTGACTGCTGCTACAGTCCTGCCTTGATTTGGGCTGAAGTGCCAGCCGTTTTTACCCACTGTTGCTTTTGCATCATTAGTGCAAATGTCAATACAATATAAAAGGTAAATAACACCCTAGTGTTATGAAAATCGTTTGGCCTTGTGGATCTCCTGGGGTCTGAGCATCCCCAGGGAGTCCCTGGAGCACACTCTGACAACCACTGCTCTGGCCGCAATAAGGTCACGTTTTCTCCATTGACCACGCGAGTTTCATGAGGTTCCAAGTGGTGAGCATCTGACTTGGTCTACCTGATGTAGATGTGAACTCATAGTATGTTCTAATAAGTTCTTGTATGTCTATATATGGGAGATGCATTCTTCGGATCATTCATAAGGAATTTAATGCCATGTTGATTTCTGCTGCCATCCACCACCTTTTAAAGCACTTTTTGTTACTGTCTTTTCAAACCTTGTCTGCCTTGCTTCCACATGTGACTGTTCTGTCCTTCTCCTGCACTGGGCTACAGTAGATCCCAGAACATGCCTTGCTCTGTACCACCTCATAAATTTCCTTCTTCCTGGACTCTGATTGCCCATATCTGCCCGATGAGATCATTTCCATTTCTCACAACTAACAATTGGAGGTCAAAGCCTTCTTGGATCACTGTCAATAAGTAAGCTTTCTACCTTCTTGCTCCTTGACAAGTTTTTGTATTTGTTAAGGTCTTCCTGTTACTTCCTGGAAAGCTATGTAAGCTTGGTTCAATACCCAACCCCTCCAAACCCATGGTCTAGGAAAGTCCAAATCACTTCCCACAATTTTCATCAATTTTTAGACCCGTCTGCTGCCAGTTTCTGCTTCTGTTTTATGTGGGATTAACAGAGATGCGAAATGCAGCTCGTTTGCCAATTTTCATTTAAAAAAAGAATTCACTACTACCAAGTGTCTAAATGTTTCTGGCATTTAGTTTCTTTTCTAAAGGTCTAGTGGTCTTGGTGTCATGTTACAGGCACCCAGCTCTTCCTAACCACCAATTAGGGTTCCCAGTCATTTCCTCACTTCCCCTCTCTATCTTTTGCCCATTTTCTCAAAGGCTCTTCCCATTTTTCTCCAGTCTCGTGGTGTTGCTGTTGTTCTGCAGAGCCCTTTAGGATGACTTGGAGTCTTGCATGGCACAAGATACTGCACATGGCATATGAACATATTTCTTCAAACCATTGCAGTGCTCTCCCTAAGAAAAACTCTGGCCAATACAATTTTATACGTAGGACATTGGCACTGTCAGCCATTTCTCGGTGTGTGTGTATATGTGAATGGCTTATTTTCTTCTCTTTGACGGCAAGCTTCTGAAGGGAGGCATGTGTCTTACGCACCTAGATACCCATCTGCAATAGCTCCTTATATGGTCCCTTGCACAGAATGGTCATTTCATAAAGTTTAAAATAAATGAATCACTCACTTTGTTTTTACATAAAACTTACTAAAATTAACATTTCCCTAAGTATAACTTCATTAGCACGCTAAGTTGACATTAGCTAATATATATATTTATATATAATTGAGCCTACCTTTTAAATCTAGCATCTGTGGTATGATGGTGGAAGGGAATTATTGGTTGGGAGAGGGAGGTATAACAATTTTGTATTTTCACCCAAACTTTCTTGTACTAACACAGGGAATCCAAAGCTGCATCTCTGGCGCAGTGCTTTTGTGCTTTACAAACACGGGGGACATGTTTCCTGCCAGTCAGCTCCAGGGTGCTGCCCTTGGGAAGGGCCCACATTGCTGCCGGGGCGACTTCTCTCCACCAGGAAATGCCCTCCTGTGGGCCCAGCAGCGAGCCCCTGGCTCCCTGGTCACCACGCTTCCTCACTGAGGGGATCCCGCCCTGGAGGGAGGTGCTTCTTTGCCAGTGGAACTGTGCCACGGGAAGGCTATTTCTAATGATCTGGGATCTGCGAGCCAAACCTGCCTCCTGATTTGTTCGTCTTTAATCCTCACATTGGCTTTTTGTTCTTGGAGTGGTTGGAATGGGTTTGGGTTTGGGTTTTCTTCATTTATAATAATTCTAGAATGTCATATACTGTGAAATGCTAAGCAGGGATGAGCAGCAAAGCTGCTTAAAATCCCACCAGTATGCTCCAGCCCATCATTTCTAAATCTGATTAACACTCAGCACCTGCCAAGCAGCAGGGATGATTACAGGCTCATATTTTAAATTCTTTTTGTGTTGGTGCTTCCCTTACTTTCCTACTGTGGGAAATCCAACCTACAGCCCTGAGGAGTTAAGAAGTCACAGCCTCACTTGAGTTGTATTAGTATTAATTACCTGTGCAGATCTTCGATAATTGAAACAATTACTCTTCATTTCAGCTCCAGGGCCTGGAATGGATGGTTTCCCTGTATAATAACAATTTGAACGGGATCTTGGCTGATGAAATGGGGCTGGGAAAGACTATACAGACCATTGCACTTATCACTTATCTGATGGAGCACAAAAGACTCAATGGCCCCTATCTCATCATTGTTCCCCTTTCGTAAGTAAAGTCATTTATTCTGCAGTTATCTTTCTGTATGTTGTGGAGGCCCTATTAGTTGCTTGTCAGTTGTTTTACACTTAAGGCAGAATTGTAGCATGTAGTGGGGCTACCAAGAGCAAGAAGTCTGGGTTTAGGTTTTTATTTCCCACCCCTCCACCCCACTCCCAGCCTCTGTGATTGGCTATTTAAGCACTGGACAAGGTGATTTTATCAGCCATTAATTAGCATAGCAGCCCAAGCCTACATACTGTACAGTCGGCCTTATTCATCATCACTCCGTAAGTGGCTCACGAAGGGGAAAGGTGTTGGTTTTTTAATTTTTAATTTAAAGATTTCTTTATTCCTTGTTCCGTTCCCAAAAGGTTAGATATATTCAAAAGACTATATATTGTGAAATCTTCCGTTATTGTATCTTTTAAAGCAGAATCTAAAGAAAAATCCTACCTATGCATTGTGTGTTAAATTTCCCTCAATGTATGCACTTTACTTTCAGTGATTTTGCTGCTTTGTAAGGACAGGTCTTTGCTGTTCACCGTTGAATTCCCAGTGTCTCGTCTACTGCATTGTCCTTTATAGATCTTTAGTGGACACTCCAAAGAGAAGGAAGACCTATTCACAGCCTCCTTCCCTGGCTGTAGTGTCCCTGGGTGTTTGGTTGCAGTTTTAATCACTGAGAGGATCTCAGTGCTAATATAAACGTGGACCTTGAGAAAAAAATAAAAGGTTCTATTTTAATATTGTCTTCAAAATTTTTTCTATAGGAGGACTATTTGTAGACCTTTTTAGTCTGTGTTATCTGAATCCATAGTATGTAGACATTCTTTGCATTTAGCTGTGTTTTCAGTATGCATTTTGATTTTTATCTGTAGTTTACATGTTCTGACTTGTATATTATGGTGACACTTTCAGGGAATTTTTTTTTTTTTAAAGAAACATTCATTATTTCTTCCCTTGCTTCCTCTTGACAGATTTATTTAATACTTTCATGTGCTTTTGTAATTTTTTTCCTGACTCAACTTTTCTCTGAACATGTGTGACTGTTTTTAAAGACTCATCAAATCACTTTGGCAATTGCTATTTTTTAATGCTATATTAAAATTTGGGGGGGGGGGTTGCCCTCTATTTTAATGCTTTCTTTAATTTTTTTCTTAAGAGATTTTTTTATGAGCCCACAACAAACTTGTCATGCTTTGTAGCAGCTTATTTCTAAATTAATGTTATTCCCACACCTTTAAAATAAATATGTGGTTGAGATACTTTATATTCTCTAGTCCCTTTCAAGGTAAGGCCTGAACATAAATAAGAACGTCTTTTTAACCACTGATTTTTATACAAATGTCCTTTTTTTTCTGTTTGTTTTATAGGACTCTTTCTAACTGGACATATGAATTTGACAAATGGGCTCCTTCTGTGGTGAAAATTTCGTACAAGGTTTGGACCTACTGTATTTATACATAAACGTGGAACAGCAAAAAATAGACCCTATTTTCTTCGTTCCATACGCACATCTGTGCACTGTATTTGGTTGTAAAGTTTTGTCATGTACATCATGTACAAAACAGGAGAGTTAATCATCCAAAGAAGATTACTGTAATAAACCATAATTACTTTCAGATAGTGAAATGCAGAAGAAAATTGTTAATTATCATATTGCGAGGTTTCTGATGAGAGTAATACAAACGACAAATACCGCACAGTCTGCGCGCTGCTGACTGCCTCACTGTTGGTGCTGCCAGGCCTACTGTTCCTGCAAAGTTAGGCAATTACCCAGGTGCCCGGGCCGCCTGCTGTAGGCTCCCACAGAAATGGAGCCTTTCAGCAGAGCAGCGGGTTCTCTGCTACCTCGAGGTCACTGTAATTTCCTTTTCTCTCTTTCCCCTCAGTTTTCAGTGGGAAAGCCTCTCTAAGATTCTGAAAAGTGTCCAGACCTGTGCGGTTTCACCGAGCACTTTCTTCATGGATAATGCACCCGTATATGATAATGCAAATATGTGCAATCTCTAGTCATGTGTTAGGGCTCCATTAAGCTCTGAATAGTGAGAAATAATGCACACGTACTTGCACTGGATTATCTCTATATATATTTTTTCCCGTTCTTTCTTATTCAGGGCACCCCTGCCATGCGTCGCTCCCTTGTACCGCAGCTACGGAGTGGGAAATTCAACGTCCTCCTGACTACTTATGAGTACATTATAAAAGACAAGCACATTCTTGCAAAGGTATGTTTACAAAAATTCTTTTATCTCTAATTATGGACCATCACACTGGAGTGTAAAGTATTCCTCAAATTATACTCACTAGTGTACTATGATCATTAAATGGCTTCTCTCTCTCTCATTTTCTGAGTCAGATGTGTTTCGGTCATGGGTTTTCATTTTGTGCATATTACCTTTTTGGTGTATGTCATTGATCCTGGGGCTCTTACCTGTCCTGTCAAAGTTAATGAGTTGACATCTCAAAAAAATTCACCTGGGTTCCTCCTGCAACTCTTTTTCTCTCCAGCAGCCCTGCATGTGCTTGTGGAAGAAATAATTGTTTTTGTTGCCTTGGGTTATTGTCAGTAGCGAAACTTCATTCCTTTTGTGCCTTTGTCTCTCCAAAGATGAGTAGGCACCTCTTCATATAGTCTTCTGCATGTGAACATTTCTCCGAGCTGCGGTTTTTCTGCTATCCCTGGTTTAGGTTTTTCCTGGTAAAATAATGGGCTATTATTGTTTAAATTACTCGGGGCTGTTTCTGTGACTATTTGGCACTGGAAAAGAGTTTTTTTGTTTGTTTGTTTGTTTTTTTACCTGCAACCTACATGTCTCCTAATTTGTATGTCCTAAGTTGTCCTTTAGCCATAAAATAGAAATTTTTTTCCAGTTATATCATCTTGCCTCCTAATATGTTCATGTAGAATGATGGAAGTAGTTTTCTTTCATGGAGCCAATATGAAAACTTAATTTTTTTTCTTTAGTAATTTCTTTTGCCCTGTGGTGTTTTGAAAGCACTATAATCTGAAACTAAGTTATGGCCAGAACTGAACAGAATCCCCATTTCTGGGGTTTGTTCTATCTCTGCACTAAACCTTTGCTCTGGGAACTGAGTGTTCCTTGCCTGGCATCACAGGAAATAACATAAAGGAAATGTGTTCCCAGGGGAAGTTTCAGAATTGAGATGGCACTGGCAACAATGCTGTGTTCTTTTTCCTCATACTTGGAGATGAATTTGGGAGTGTCAAAAATGATGTGTTTTCAGTATTACTATGAAAATGTGTTTATACATTTGAGATCCTTTAAAACAAATTCACATTGTGTCTTCTGCATCTTTATTTCAAAATTCATTGGAGATGCCTGGTAACGAGATGTATTGCTTTTGTTTGTTACTGGCGGAATGAAGATACAGAAGAGGGCAGTCATTTTTTTCCAAGTGGAAGACCTAATTAGTTGTAGACCCAATAGCAAAATCTAAAGCCTCTGATTTCCTTGTTTATTACTTCACAAGCTAAACTAGGCAGGAAAGTGGATTTAGATGATTTATTTAAGCACATTTTATCTGCTGGCCTCTTTTCATGCTGTTGGTAAGTTTAGGACAGTTGATCACAGTTGAACACTTTCTTAGAGGTAGTAGAAGAAGAGAAAACACTAACTCTGGGGATTTCTTTTACCTGAACATCCCAGCCTGACTGAGGATTTTATTTGTTTTCCCCTGACTTTCCTGGTGCTTCTAACGAGGAAGGCGAGGACTGTGTGGAATCCTTTGCTCGTCTCCCTCCTCTCTCTGGGAGCTTTGCAGCGGGATCCAGGGACATCTGAGCACCAGATGCTTTTCTTGGCCATAGCCGCTGTTTTGTAGGGAATGGATAGGCTTAGGGGAACATTCCTCATTGTTCTCACTTTAAGAAACTGAGAACAATGACCTTGAAGAAGACTGAAGGGTGAGAAAGGAAGAGGACTGTTTGTAGACTTTGGAAGGAAGATTGTGTCCTATGGTCCTTCTTAACTTCTGGAGTGATAGTTGTGCTGTGGGAGTATATTGTGTTCAATTCTGAAGGTTTAGCAGTAATAGAGGAATGATAGTTTAGCATTGCCCTCCCTGCCGGCGAGTATGTTATTTTATTTTAGGTATCTTAAAACAGGGGTCCTAGACCTGGCAGATAAAGGCCTGGCAGATTAGGACTTGGCAGGTAAGGAATATGTGTGAACCGAGAGAATCCAGTTGCCAGGATTTTTTAAAAGAAGCTGGATGTCCAGATTTTTATGTGAAATATTCTAACTTTTAAATGTTAGCAACTAACTAGTTCAAATTTAAAAAAAAGAAAAAGAAAAAGAAAAGTGAGCCAAGCCCAAAAGGGCAGTAGTCAGCCAGTGTAATAGAAAAGAAGGCACAAAGCCAGAATGTCTCAGCTATAAGAAATGTTGGAAAAATCAGTCATTAAATTCTGCTTCAAGTGGAGAGGAGCAGAGGTAGCATGACCATTAAATCTGGGACAGCTGTCATGCTATAGCATTAACAGGAGGAGAACTGGATTGGGAGACACAGGAGCTAGTCCTGCCCCCCAACCATTTCATTCTGTGTCCTTCTTTGCGAAAGGGTGATTTGCAGTTATATGGCCTGTAAGGAGCATTGTTGCTTTAACTTTCCATGATTACGTAATGTATTAAACATG
Organism: Rhinolophus sinicus; assembly: GCF_057876585.1. Classification (NCBI taxonomy): domain Eukaryota; kingdom Metazoa; phylum Chordata; class Mammalia; order Chiroptera; family Rhinolophidae; genus Rhinolophus; species Rhinolophus sinicus. The sequence continues at coordinate 50,034,712 of NC_142516.1, forward strand.
ACCTTGTCAGGTACGAGAAACAGACTGTTGAGATTCTTTTATTCTAAGTAGACTCACACCATATCTTGTACTAAGTATGGGTTCTTTGGTTTTCCACTCCATCACTTGACTGTTGGAAATAGTTGTTCTTTTCCCTTGCTCACCACATGTTGGTGCTTCCTCTTGTGTTACAGATTCGGTGGAAATATATGATCGTGGATGAAGGCCACCGAATGAAGAATCACCACTGCAAGTTGACTCAGGTCTTGAACACTCATTACGTGGCCCCCAGGAGGATCCTCCTGACAGGGACCCCACTGCAGAATAAGCTCCCGGAACTCTGGGCCCTCCTCAACTTCCTCCTGCCCACAATTTTTAAGAGCTGCAGCACATTTGAACAGTGGTTTAATGCTCCATTTGCCATGACTGGAGAAAGGGTACTGGGCTAACTTTTGTTTATTCCGCTGAATGACACTGAAATTAAATTAAATGAAAGGAACTAAGGCTGAGAATGTAAGAGGGGCAGAAAACCCATAGGGTGGCTTACAATGGTGCTTTACGAAGCTAATCCGTGAGTGGACATGTTTTCATTTTAGAGTGTTTTCCCCCTGAAGAAAATGGATCGAGTGATGTGTGGGGTGTCCTGACTCTTTTGTCTTTTGCCAGTATGTTACCAGGCCACCAGAGAATGTTCATGATGGTGGAATGCTTAACTGCTATCTGTGGGCCCCAGGGAGGATGAATGTAGGGATATTTATTGAATCAGTTTAACCAGATCAACTCAACCAGCTGAACACATACCTTATAACAAATATTTCCGTGTTACAAACTTGGGCTTCGTCGAAACTATTTTCACAGAAAGAGCTTTTGTGTAAAACTGAACTTTTTTTTTTTGTTTTTGTTTTTGTTTTAGATTTTAGTGTGAGCCTCAGTTTCGTTTGTACATAAATGCCTTTCAAATCCTGAAGTAGCCATTTTCAAATTTCTTATTATCTTTTCTCCCACTATCTACTTTAGAGTTCATTTGTGAAAGGAAGAAATGGGCCATTGTAAGAAAACAAATGGGTATATGTCCTTTTAGTGATTTCTTAAGTATAGGAATGAAAAGCTACTAAGAATGCTTTAGGGAAATTTCTGTTGGAACTATTTAGCCTTTTAATTTTAAGGTCATTGGCCTTTTCTCAGTAATTAATTGGCTTGCCCATTTGTAGAAGATAAAGTCAATCAACTCTGCCTGCTAGAGGTTAACAGAGGAAGGTGAAAGAAAGCAGAGGATTTTATAAATATGACTAAATTTGAACCAGATCAGGGCAGAAAAAAGGAAGAGCAAGGTAAAGCGGCTTAGAAACCCACTTACATAAATTGGACCTACTCTTGTTTCCATTTTTGTGTTCAAGCCTTGTTCCCTTGGTATGTTTTTGCATCTGAGACAAAGAGCCTAAGTTAATGCTTCAATTTTAAGTAAGAACACAATAACTATTGCCCCTTTACCCATGTTCCATCTGTCTTCAGTCAGTCTTTATTGCCAATTGTATCCCATAAAATTCTGAGCTGTTACCACTATTTATATAAAACCGGTAGCTTATGAGCCCTTTTCCACACTCAGCACTAAGACAAACACCCTTTTAGAGGCTGTTTTACTACCACCTGATAGGCAGGTGGGAAGAGTTCTAAGGTGTACGTGACCTGAACTTAATACATGTAAAATTTCAATCATATATTGAAATGAATAATAAATGTAACACAAAGCTTTATTACATGAAACATCCTTTTTTAAAAAAAAATTGAATTTATCTGTGATTCTCTTGTAGGTGGACTTAAATGAAGAAGAAACTATATTGATCATCAGGCGTCTACATAAGGTGTTGAGACCATTTTTACTGAGGAGACTGAAGAAAGAAGTTGAATCCCAGCTTCCAGAAAAAGTATGTTGCAAATGCAAAAGTTGTAGTTTCTTCCCCTGTCAATATAGTTGAAGTACCTGCACCTGAAATTGTGTTTCTAAAACAGCAGGCTTGTATTTTAGTTACAGGTATCTTGGAAACATCTTAAAGGACTATTTTGTTTGATAGAAGCTAGAGGATTTAGTGTAGATTCAACTTGGTTTCCAAAAGCTTTGGGCAGATTTTATAAAATTACTAAATTCATTGAGTCTCATTACATTTTAAACTTTAATTTACAGCAACTTAGCATTAGATTAATATTGCATTTTAATTTTAGATTTTTGTTTTAAGTTACTAACCTCATTGACTTTAGTCTGCAGGTGCCACAGAACTGTTCTGTTTGCCAAATAAGGGTTTGAGTTTGGGATTTATACCATCACCAAAGGGCCTAGTAAAATACACATTTGCCAAGTTTCCTGGAAATTTATATATTTGATGCTTGCAATGTCACTATTCTGATAGTAAACCAAAAATAAGAGTTCCTGCAAATTACAGACCCATCATCTGGTTATTCTTGGGCATGTTTTTTGTCCCACACCATAAAAATTAAGTTCCTGTGAACATTTTGAGAGAATATTTTTCAGATTGCTTTTGGACATTGTGTTTTCAGTGTTTTAGACTGTCTCTTGAGCCCTGAGCTCCACGATTTTTGGTTGGATTTGGGTATTAGTTTAGTATGTTTCTGATTATATTTTGGAACCCCACACATTTGAGGTCTAAGTTTAATTCTCTTGAAGATAGATTGTTTGGCGTTGTGTACTATTTGTAGCATGAGATATTTTGATTTGGTTTTCTCTTTAGATGAGCCAATTCTGAAATGTGTTATTTCGCATTATTGTGTTTTTCTGTGTAATGACTCTATTTTTTGGACAGATTGTTTCATCCTGTTCTTTAAGTGGGAGTTGGCAAATAGTGTACAAATTGGATCACTTTGCTGAGAGAGAAGTTTGTTCCCTAGTCCCCTATTCATTAACAGTTGAAAAAATTTTAAAACAAACATGGTTTTTGTACCATGCTTATTCCAGCAAAAGCCTAAATATTTATTTATTTTGCTGGTGAATGCATCTTGGGGATTGAATACTGTTGACCTTGGCATTTTTGGGTACTCCCCTTTCTGTTAAATATGGAGTTTAGTTACTGAAAAGCTAAACTGGGGACCACGTACAGTGGTCACGTGGCTGGCTGCCTTGAGCTACTTCCCAGCATAGTGTTACTGAGATCCTACAAGTTATAGGGATGGAATGTTAAAGATTTTAATTTGTCCCATGCTTCCTTTTGTTTCTTTCGAAGAGGTATAAAATAAGAGGCAATTAACTAAAGTCCTTCATTTATTCATTCCATAAAACTTCTTAATATTGTTTACTTGTTCCAGGACTTGCTAATAGAGATAGATTTTAAAAAACGCATTACAAGTTGAAAGTGTGCCCTGTTTTAAGAAAATCCATTATAAAAACCCAAAATTTTGCAGCATAAAAATTATGGGGTGATCAGTTATATCACGAAGGAATTCTTTACTAAAGTATTTATTTCATGGTTCTTTCCACAAGAGAGCTTCCTGAGTACTAATAAACTTAAAAAAAAAAAATTAAGATTAGATTTTCAAGAGTGTGTCTCCTGGGTAAAGTATGTTTCCTTATACTCTTTAATACCCAGAGCATTGTAGTTGAGGTATGTTAAATACCCCGAATGTGATATAGCATCTATGGATAAGCTACCTTTTCCTGGAGGCAGCTTGGTAGAGTGGAGATCATAGGTTCTGCCATCAGAGTAGACCAGGGTCCCCACGGCTGTCTCTCTCTCTCCTATTAACTGTGTGAACTTGGGCAAGTCAGTTAATCCAGTGGGTCTCGGTGTTTATCAGTGAACTAGAAAATAAATAATACCTGCTTCACAGAATTGTTGAGAGGATTAGGCAGATGGTGGGACTCATACTACTGGGCCTGGCTCATGGTGAGCACTCAACTAGTGACAGCTGCTGCTACCATCTTCTTTATTTTCTATTTGTGTTGCTGTTTCTATTATTAACGCAGAGTTCTGCTTTCCTGTTTACTGCTTTCTCACTGTTCTCTCATCCTTGCACTTTCTGTGACCCTCCCACATTTCTGTCCCCATGAACTCTCATGGCCAGTGGGGGAGCTAATCACTTTGCATGGGTATGTGGCCTTGTTGGTGTGGCTTGGCCAGTGGTCATTCTCTACTTTTTCTGCTTCATGAGGATTTTTGCACTAGAGCAAAACTGGCCGTTTACGGGTCATCCTTGGTGATAAGGAGTTCTCTTCTGCTATAGTCTGCTTATAGCCACAAACAACGTGCATGTCTTTCTCCGCCTGTGTAAAGCAACCAGAAAGGAATTATGGCTAATGACAGGGTGAGGCTAGCTATAATTACTCTATACCAATAATTCTCAAATGTTTTCGTGAAAAAGAACCAGGTAGGGAAGTGTGTTTTAATTTTATTTTTAATTTACATGCAATAAAATTTACTCTTTGGATATATAGTTCTAGAAGTTTTGATAACTGCAGTGTTATGTTAACCACACACACAGTCAAAATACAGATCAATTCTATTTCCCAGTCCCCCCTTCAAAAAAAAATTCCCTGGTGCTACTGTTTTTTAGTCAAACCCAATCTCTACTGTTAGCCTCAGGCAACCACTCATCTGTTCTCCATCCCTATAGCTTTGTCTTTTCCAGAATGTCCTATGAATGGATTCACTGTGTCTCATCAGACCTTTTGCATTGGGTTTCTTTCACTCAGCATAGTGTATTTGAGATTCATCAAACTTGTTGTATGTATCAATAATAGTTGGTTCATTCTTATTATTGAATAGTATTCTATTACCTGGATGCACCCTAGTTTGTTTACCCATTTGGTTGAGGGACATTTGGTTATTTCTAGTTTTTGACAATTATGGATCGATCTGCTCTAAACATTGTGTACAGGTTTTTGTATGAACATAGGTTTCCATTTCACTTGAGCAAATACCTGGGAGTGGGGTTGCTTGGTCATATGGTAAAGGTATACATAACTTTATAAGAAATTTCTGAATTGTTTTCTGAACTGTCAGAACCATTTTGTAGTTCCATCAGCAATGTATGAGCCTTCTACTTCCTCTAATTTCTCATCAGCGCTCATCGGGAATCGTCCGTTTTTTAACATTTTTAGCCACTGGTATCTTACAACTTTAATTTGCGCTTCTCTATTGTCAGATGATGTTGGGCATCTTTTCATGTGCCTATTTGGCCTCCATAGGCCTTCTTGGATGAAGTGGTGCTCAAATCTTTTGCCTGTTTTTCTTTATTGGATTGTTTCTTTTCTTACTGTTGACTTTTACAGTGGGAAAACTCTTTAAAACACAAAATTTCAACCCTGGCCCCAGAAATTCTACTTAGTACAGCTGGAGAGACCTCAGGAATCTGTTTCCTCAGATGAAACTAAAGCAGGCATGTAAGGGCGACCGTTTGAGAAATGAAGCTCTACTTCATAGAAAAATTAGTTTTAATGAATGAGTATTTAATAAAAATTAGTTTTAATCAATGGGTATTTAATAATTTTATAAGTCTAATGAAACACATAACGAACAAGAGAATGTACTGTACCCACCTCCCCCTGTAACACCACCAGCTAGCTGCTGGCATAAAATCCATTCCTTACACTCGGAAGAATGACTATTCGTAGAAAAGGGATTATGTAAAACCCAACTTAAGCTAAATAAAAATTGATTTTACGATTTAGCTCCCATTTGAGGTTGTCTTTGCTGACTCTCCCTTTTGTTAATTCATATAATTGAGAACCAATTTTAAAAAAAAGAAACAACTATACTTGCAGTTGGCTGTGTATATTCTGATGTCTAAATATGCTCCAATATGTATACAATGTCTGAGATTAACTAGAGGTTGAGCTACCTAAAATCCATCCTGATTTTGATATAATTTGTGTAACACAACCAAAAGGCTTTGTTTAAATGGGCAACTTCTCTACTTATTATGTAAAAACTTGGAATATTTGATATAATTAATCATTATTTTGTTCCTCCCTCATGTAATAGTTGTAGATCCCAGAACCTGGGGCTTTCATAGATTTCATTTTATTATTTGGAAATCTCTATTCAGAAAGTGGTAATATATCACACATAGTAGTCGAGGTTCATTGTTGCAATAATACATCCTTTTGGAAGGGGAATTATAAGTGAAGACTAGTACTCAGGCAGAAACTATGAATAAAGCTTGAATATGTTTTACAGGGTTCGATGGGAGGAGACCCTGGGATAATATTGTCACCTGATTTGGCTCCTGGGAGGGGCCAGTTTGATCTTTTACTAACATAAGAATTCTTAGGAGATAATTATCATGAACATGAGGTCGGCACCTCAGTTTCACATATAATTTGAACAGAAGTAGCCCCAACGATTCTCACAAGCCTGACTTGTTGGGGGAATCATCCCTATTAAAGAGTCATAGATTTCATTTCCTACAACACCAGCATATTTTGAGGAACTAACTCTCATGTTCCTGCTCTAATCAGGTGCCATCACATTTCTGGAGGGTGAACTCGGACCCAAGAGTTTCAAATGGCATGATTATCATTGAAACTTCCTTCGCCTCTTCACTGTTGGTCTGTGTGTCTACTTTAGAATTGTTCAGTCTGTCCTGAGACGTAGCTCTGACTGCCTGTCCTGTGCACCGTACTGCACTCAGGTTGGGATAAAAGGGGCAGGAGCTACTCCAGAAATTCCATGTTTCTCTGAAAATAAGACATAGTCAGACAATCAGCTCTAATGTGTCTTTTGGAGCAAAAATTAATATAAGACCCGGTATTATGTTATGTTATATTACATTACATTACATTACATAATACTATAAAGACCTGATCTTTATATTATAGTAAAATAAGACTGGATCTTATATTACTTTTGCTCCAAAAGACGCATTAGAGCTGACTGTCCGGCCAGGTCTTATTTTCAGGAAAACATGGCAGGAGGCATCGTGTGATTGGTCAACAGACTTGGTGTGGAGACCAGATCTGTTCATGCTGAACAATGGCATGACAATGAAAGGTGTCATCGTCCAACCCATCGGGATTGTTCCAGGCATGCAAGCACTTTAGGGCAGGGATCTCCAGAGCACACACTAGGGAGTGTGTGCTTGGGAGGAGAGGTGCTTACTAGCAGTCCTTTGGGGTGCAGAAAGATTTCAGAAAAAAAAATTAAGTTTTATTGATATTTAACAAAGATTGACACTGGTACCCACGTAGTTTACACGTTGGAAAGTTAATTACGTACCTGGGTTAGACTGCAGGTTATCGCGGGGGGAGGAGTCAGAGGGAGCTCCACTACCCAGGGCATCTGAACGTGCACTCAGCCTCACAGCGGGTTCCTGTGTGAAGCACTGTGGTTTTCTCTGTACCCAGATAAGAGGCTTTCGGATGATCTGATTTTAATTGAACTAATAACCCAGCCCCCAGAATGGACGAAGGGCCCAAAAAGATTCTACAAAGGATTGCAGGTTGAAAACGAACAGGTGATCAGAAGAAGGCAGTCTCCTGCCTCTTCTATTCCTAGTGTGGGTTTTTAATCAGCCACATCATGGGGTAATTGGACTGGAATTCCCCTCCCCCCAAAAAAAATTAGATGTCATCAAATTGGCTCCTTGAAATACGTGTGGAAATCAGTTGCCTTTAACATTGACTCTAAAGGTAACTCGTCTTGAGACAACAAGAGCACATGCATATAATTCATAAATAAATAGAGGTGTGTGCTAAGAAGATGTGCTTTCGCATGTCTTCCTGATGAGGGAATGCCATCAGAGAAGCTTCCTAACCACTTCTTTGAGGGAACTGAAAGGGAAGATTGACTTTGGCTGCTAGATGTGGTGAAGATCTTAAAAGGAGCCCTCAAGGTAGAGTAGGATTAAAAAGGAGGATTAAGACTCAGGACCGCCCCAGGCCTAGAGAAAAGTACAAAATCAAACAAAATAGCTTAGAGTTATTTGGGAAGATGCAGGGAGCACTTGTAAAATACAGGTGTGAAGCTTAGGACGGTGATCACGCCCGTCTCACCAGCTTCTGGTATCTCCTGAGGGTGTGAGGGAGGAAGGTCAGAAGGTCAGGGTCCTCTCTGCTGACTGGCCGCTGTGGGATGGTTGGCATCCCTGTCTGAATGGTTTCATCACACATGCCTCCTGCTTCCCAAGCTCCGCAGCACCTCCGGCACTTAGCAGTAGCTAACCAAGGGGTAGGGGGTGCCAGGTTCTGTCTCTAAACCTACATCTGTGTGCCCTAAGGCACTTGAAAACAAGCATGGGCTGTCTCTTCCAGGAAGGAGGCCCTGGTGAAGGTGAACATCTGCCTGGCTATCCTTAGCACAGAGCTGGGGAAAGCAGCCTCTGTTTCCAGTCCTAACTACACCCACCATTAGTCCTAACTGCACCATTAAATAGCGGTATCACTTTGAGCCAATCTGTTAACCTTTCTGATGCTCAGCTTCCTTATTTATACAATGTGGACTCTAAATGTAACTGTCTCTCAGAGCTTCTGTGTGGTGAAATGAGAGGAGGCACATAAAGCACTTCTGCACGGTGCCTGGTTCCTACAAAAAGCTCAGTAACATTAGGCCTTGATGTCACTTTTATCGTTATACTTCTCTGAAGTCGTTTAACATATTTTTTTCACCATGGTCAAATTTCATTGAGAGTTAACAGCTCTTGAAAAAGTTGTACTTTATTAAATTCGGAGACTTTATTTTTTTCTGCCCTGGCCAAGAAGGTCATTAAAAACTAAAACAAGTTGATGGTAGGTCACTTGCTTTTCTCAACTCTTCTGCAAGAGAGCCAGCCTTTCTCTGATCTAGTGCATCAAAACAAGTGGCAGAAGACTATTTATTGTGGATCTGTCAGGCCTGACAGGTTCTTTCTAAAGCAACAATTGAATGAATATTTATCTTCTCTTCATCTGTGACCTCCACGCTCTGGTCCTCAGAGCTGAAAATAACCTGATCACTTTTAATCAGTTTATTAAACATTAGGCAGCTTGCTGATTTACTTTTAATCACATTCTGCAGATTTCTAGGCATTAATCTGACGTTTATTATGAAAATTGCACATTTGTATTCCGGGGATTTTTTTTTTTAATAAAGAAAAACAATAACAGGAAATAATCCAGGCAGATTTTATGCATCAGGAGCATGCTAGAAGTATTGCAGGTGTGTGCTAACCCACAGGCACATGAATTCCCTTTCGTTGTTTTAAATTGGATTTTTGCACTATTTCAAATGGAATATATGCAGCCTTGCCTTCTTTAGATGGTCGATGCCTTCGTTAGATGAGTCCAGCTGTGGATTAGTTCTCTTCCTCCACTTGTTGTCCTCACTACGTAGTATCCTCTCATCTCTCAAAAGCAGGGTTAATGATCGTCAACCTAAGACTGTTATTGTAAGTCTCACTTTAGGACCAGTATTGGGAATAACCACATATGACCATTTAAAAAAAAAAATTTTTATAAAAAAAATCATGAGAAATTGGCCAGTCACTGTTTATCCTAAAACTGTTATGTTCATACGAAAGAGGGGTATAGTTGGGAAACAGAGGAAATACTAAAAAGATCCTCTACATTGAACATCTTTGAATTTGAACAGTTTTCAAGCCTCTCTCTCTCAAATACGGAATAAGTCAAGAAGTTTCAGAAAACACGACCCTAGCTTCAATTACATAGAACCTTTTGAAGACCCCTCCATCAGAATGACTCCACCATCCCCATCCCATCCTCCATTCCAGGAATCCATGTGGGGAAACAGGTACCTTCATGGCTCCAAGAGTGCCACCAGCTGCCGCATCTCAGCCATCTTCTTAGAGCAAGCACCTTCTCTCTCCTGCTCCTACCCACTTACTGTTCTTGTTACTCCAGGTTGAGTATGTGATCAAGTGTGACATGTCAGCTCTGCAGAAGATTCTGTATCGCCATATGCAAGCCAAAGGGATCCTTCTCACAGATGGTTCTGAGAAAGATAAGAAGGTACGTGGCAGAAGATGGTGCCACTCAAGGTGCCATCATACGTCTTCTCATGGCTGTGACATGAAATATTCCCAGGAAGCATCCTGCTAATGCTGATTTGTTACAGCAAATTACTGGAATTTTTTTGTAGCTATTGTAGCTGCCAAATAAAATCTCTTAACCTCTTAATATAAACTACACTGGGGCAGGAAGAAAGTCGTATGTTCATTATCACCAAAATAGTTAGCTCTGCTCATGTGAATTCTGCAGAAAATGTATTCCACCTAAATGTGGGGTGGCACTTTAGAAGGTTTGAAAATTCATTTCCATTCCTTGGGCATCTATTCTGTGCTTCTTCTGTCTTCCCAGAACCAGAGAATAGACAGTCATGTCACAAACCCATCAACGTGACATAAATTCCTTTCTGGAAGATAATTTAGTCACAAGAAAGGTGTTCTATCTAACTCAGAAACTGCTATAACAGGAAGTTTGGACCATAAGAAGTGCAGGTTACTGAGAGGAACCTACAACCCTTTGGCCTTTCTATTGAAGTCCACTTTTAAAAAATTAGAAATATCTGATCAGTTAATTATTTGTTCTGTTCTGACTCTTTACACTTGTTCTTAGGGGAAGGGAGGTGCTAAGACACTTATGAACACTATCATGCAATTGAGAAAAATCTGCAATCATCCATACATGTTTCAGCACATTGAGGTAAGTCCATATTCTCTGTTTTGATCCTGGTCCTGACTGCACTTTTCCCACTAATACCACTTAAAATTGTTTTAAAAATAAAAAATACACCAGGGTTAAAACCTAGATGGAAGTTGAAACAACATGGTCTGATAGTTTAATGGGCTGACTTGACAAATGTGAATTTGCTGGTTATGGATTATTTTTGGCACCAAGCACTTGAGCATCTGGAATTTTATAACCAAGAGTTTAAAGTAGTGAGAAAATGTTGTAAGCGATGGCTCATTGTGTGGGTTTGGGTAAGTACTGTGAATTGCCTTGTTTTATGGTAGGAGCTCGGAAATTGAAGATAATGATAAATCCAGTTTTCTCAGAAAGATGCCGTGCGAAATATTAAAATAATGTATTTATACCTGTTAAAGAGAAAAATGTTCTTGAAATATTTTCTCTGTAAAAGACAATGACTTTGGCCTGCTACTTATATTTGTATTTTACCCTTGTGGCTTCTATCATGACGACATAAATTCGGGCCTTTAATTTAAAGTGACACTCTGGTCTCTAAGAAGCTATTTTTAGGGGGGAGGACATTGTCTGCCGTGTTCACTACATGTGAATAAGTTTCCTAAATTTACGGAGTTTCACCCCAGGAGGAGCGATTGACTTGAGCAGGAAGGAAAAGAAGCCGCAATTGTAGCTTCCCTTCTTCCGCGCAGCTGCTGATGCAGTGGTTCTGCTGGCGATTCTTGGCCGGCGTGCGTAGTAGGCCTGCTTCCCACTGCGCATGCGCAGGGGCCTGGGCAAGGCACTGTAGGGGTCGGGGTCCGCACCAGTTTATTAAAAAATAAATACCTAGAAGGTTCTGGGAAATTAAGAGAAAATGATCACAGCATGAAAATCGGGTTGAATATCCTTGACTGTGACGATTCTTTTTTTTCTCCCTTATGTTTGGTAATCGCACTTGTTAGGTAAGAGTATTCATTGCACACCCTCTCCCTGTATTGGAGCCCTGTCCCAACTGTGGTGGGGCATTAGAAAGACTCCTGACACTGCTGACACATAGGACAGAGTATAGACTAAAAAGCCAGAGATCTAGGTAAAATGACAACAGCAACAATACTAAATACACACACACACACACACACACACACACACACACACCCGCCCCTCCAACAAACAAGCCACAGCTATTTAGACAAACAGTGGAAGGAGAATCCAATGTACAATGAGTCCATACCCCAGACCACTTTGTAGTTCAGATTGCTCCCTGGAGTTTAGAATCCTTACTCACATGTAGTGACCTGGTGTAAATCACTCGGCATCTCCAAGTTTTAGTGTACTTCACTTATCATCAATGGTAGTGGATTATGGGACTGGCAGGAGGATAAACTTCAAAAAATTAACATAGGAAGCATCTTGTAAACTGATAACATGTTGAAACGATGTAAGGTGTCAGTGAATTAGTGGGGAAGGGGGTGTATGTTGGGTTGGGGGCGAGCCAAAAAGAAAATCTAATGATGAAAATGAAAATAAGGTCATTTCAGGTTAACCTCACCCACCATCGCATTTTTTCCAAAAAGAATTTTAAGTTACTTAATATTTACTCTGCTATATAAAGGGGTTTGAGGACTCAGAAATTATGAAACTTAAGTGTCAATCTTCCTTCGTTTTGGTTATCATACAAATGATAACCAAACATGCTATGCCATGTTAGAAAGGCAAATGACACCTTCTCTTCTCAAGCTTCTGTCTGCAGCAAGAGGGATGGGGGTGGGGCGGGGCTTGGTAAAGGGAGCTAAGGCTGAGTAACATGCCCTCCATTGCATGCATATTTACTTTAAATAGCAGTCAGTAGAAAAACAGACTTTGATTTGCAATTTTTTTAACATAAAAAACTCTGCAGCATATTCGTAGAAGTGAAAGCCACAGTTACTGGCTAATGTACAGTTATGGATCAGAGATGGTGTGTGTATTTCTTTGCCTTTGTCTTTCTATTGTTCACTACACCACCTTTGCTCAGACTAAGTCATACCAGAAGCCCAGTCTCTCAGGTGGGCTCACTGCCTCCCCTGGAGCCTGCGAACCAGAGAAATGAAAACAGTATTTCTCAAATGATGCTGATTCCTAATCTTATCACAGTCCACCGACACAGGCTGTCTCTGGTTTTTACAACCTTGCTTAGAGATAGGGTTGGAACCTCAAAATCTAGTAAGGAATGGCTTGCTGTGGCAAGAGAAGTCATGGTTCTTGGGGTGAGTCGGAGTGGGGTTTTTGGCTGTTGTACATCAGCGTTGGTTTTGCTGTCAGGCAGCATTCTGAAGGGCTGGGCCTACCATGAATGACGAGCATGTTGAGAGGAGAACTCAAAGGGAAAGATCTGTTCCCCTTGGAGGAAAAGCTTCCGTGATTGTGGAAAGAAGGGAAGCAGGCAAGGGAGACAGCTGGTGGCTAATGTGGAGGTGTGACATCCTGTCCTTTTCCACAGATGGTCTCCCCTTTCTTAAGTAGAAAAGGGAAAACCACATGGAGAACGCTAATGTATTTCTCCCTCAGAATCAGTGAAGAGGGGATTAGGTGATTAAGTTCTGTATTTTGAAAGTAGAAGCAGATACCTGAGGGAGTAGTGTACACTTGGCCATATTTGTAAAAGAGAAAGGCACAGTCTAGAAGGGATGCTAGGATTTCACTAAACTAAGATTTATAATATAGTATACGCATATGATCACCTTATTTTATTTTTAAAAATTGTCGCAGAATGTTTATGTGTATATATTAGTCCTTGTTGGCTTATATTAAGCTCTTCCTCCAGTCTAGACTCTAAGCGCCTTGGGAGCAGATATTTTAGTTGTTTCTGGATCCCCAGTACCTGCCTACTTCAGTCACTATTTAATGAGTGAACTAACCCTGTCATCTCAGCATGAGCATCTAAGAGACTTGCAGAAACTCACAGGATACATTATACATTTCGGGCCGAACAAAAACCTGAATTCAAAGACATTGAATTTCTGGTTCATCTTATAACAAGTATTTATTACTTATTTATTATTTTGTTGAACTAAACTCTAGAAATAGATAGGACAACCTCATGAAAAGATTAATCATTACGTTAATAATTACATAGCTGTTTTTTTAAATCATTTCCTTTTTCTCTTTCTTTTAAAGGAATCCTTTGCTGAACACCTGGGCTATTCAAATGGGGTCATCAATGGGTAAATCTTAATTTTTTTTTTTCTCCCAAAAACAGTTTGTTGGTCTTACCTAAAGTTTTCTCTCTATAGTGTTTCCTATCACACAAATACATACTGCCATCCTCCTCAGCTCTCCTCTCCTCAGCATAGGGTAAAGTTGTTAACCAAAATGATATCAGCATTGTCTTTCACTTTACTGGCATAAATGACTACATGCCTTGAGTAAGTGGCTATTCAAAGGACATAGATCTCCTTTAATAGACTTAATAGTGTCCTAGTTCTAAAAATGTTGTCAGAGCTTCAAAAGGTGGTTATTTATAACCAATAGTGTAGCTTGGGCTCAAAGAGATTTATCGTATTAAATTTCAAGTTGATATTTAACATTAACATGCAGGAGTAGAAATGTCTCCTGTGCTATAAATATGTATGACTTTACAGTAATTTGTTAGAATATGATCTGTATAAGAAATGTTTTTCATTAGCAATGGACATCGAAGAGAATCATGCCTTGCAACAACAAAAAAGAACCTTGTATTAACAGAAAGTCTCTGTTGTGCTTGTTTTGTACCAGGGAAAATGTATTATTAGGATATAGAGGTCATTCTTGGGTCCCCAGGGCAGACTCTGTCACTGGGCTAAGAACCAGCTATTGGAATCCATCCAGAAACAAAGTCACTAGGCTCTCCTGCTTCTCCTTGCCTCCCTTTCCTCTGGGTTCCCTGGCAACTCCTGGCACCTTCAGGTTGGCCAGGGTAGCAACATGGCCACAGGTGGTGTTTGGAGGACAGTTCTCAGAGCAGGGGAGGGACGTTGGGAAGAGCTACACTTGAAAATGTGTCTTTTAGAGATAACACATACTGTGTCATAAAATCAACGACCACATGATAAATTTCAGTGTTACAGACTGCATGTGCAGCTGCAAGTTTTTCCAGCAATATCAACCCTACTATTAAGTTTTAATAATGTAACACATCCCCGTTGATAAAAGAGAAAAGTGATTTATTGTGGAGAAACAAAGCCCTCCTTTAGCTCACTGACACTTTTCTCCATCTGACAGCAGTACATACTCCCATCACGTTTTTGACTTGGATTTCTGTATAAGCCAGTGTTCTTGTCCCCTCCCCAGTCCCATTCTCACACAGTGTGTACATGGTGATCTTTTAAAAAGATGTCGGATGTCGTCACGCCCCTGTTTAAACTCTGTCAACGACTTTACATTGCACTTAAAACTAAAACATTCAGGTGGCAAGTAGAGCCCTGTGGGCTCTCTCCCCACTCCCATCCTCTCCCTCTCTGCTCTCATCTCCCATATTCTCCACTCGCTTACATTTAAGCCATGCACACCATTTTTTCAATTCCTCAGACTCAACAGGCTCTTTTAGTCCTCAGGGCCTTTGCGTATACACTTTGTACTTCCTGGAATCTTGTTCTCTCCACTCTCAAGCCCCCATACTTAAACCGGGCTGCTTTTTGCTCATTATTTCAGGTTTTACTAAACTGTTCTCTTTTCAGTGAGGTCACCCCTGACACTCTAAACTAGTGGCTGGCAATATTTTTTTTCCCCCACTAAAGGGCCAGATCTCAAATATTTTCACCTTTGCAGGCCAAAAAGTCTCTGTCTCACTTACTTGACTTTGCCCTTGTAGTGTGAAAGCAGCCATAAACAAACAGAAATGAGTGAGCATGGCTGTGTCCTGATGAAACTTCATTTACACAAACAGGCAGCAGGCCAGGGCTGATGTTTGTCAAACTCTGCTCTCATCTAAAGAAGATAACACGTGTTGCTCTAAGTTCTCTTGTAGCAACTTGTTATTTTTCTTTTTTTAGTGTATGTGCTGCCGAAGCGAGCACGTTATTTTTCTTTTTAATACTTAATCACAATTCGTAATTACTCATTTTAAAGGCAAAGATTCTATTTTGGTTATCACTATACACGTGCCTAGCCTTGTGCTTGGCACACAGTAGGTGTTGAATGAGTGTTTGAATGAATCTTCAGTGCCCTAAATTAATAATCTTATCTACTTAATAAGTAGAGATTTAAGGAAATATGACATATACGTGTATGTGTGTGTATGAGAGAGGGAGTGAGACAGACAGAGAGCATTAGGAACGTGAGAAGGTTTCCTTTTCTGTCATCATACCTCGCATATATAATGCACTCTTTATGAGTTTTGTATAAATACATTTTCTTGTTCCATTAACTACTCTCACTGCTTTGGAGTGGATATTCCTTCATTCATTCCACAGTTATGTATTGAGTGTTTACTATACACAGGGCACGCTATGAAAAGCAAAGCTTTACTGGCTCCTTCAAGAAGACAGCAGTAATACTGCCTTCTTGTTTTGCATTTTTGGGTTCAGGGCTGAGCTGTATCGGGCCTCAGGAAAGTTTGAGCTACTTGATCGTATTCTGCCAAAATTGAGAGCGACTAATCACCGCGTGCTGCTTTTCTGCCAGATGACGTCTCTCATGACCATCATGGAGGATTACTTTGCTTTTCGGAACTTCCTTTACCTGCGCCTTGACGGTGAGTCAAGGATAAGGAATTGGACGCGGAAGCCATGATGCCGAGAGTGCAGGGATGATGGGCTCTTAGAGCCGATCTCCGCGGAAAAGGAGGGGTAAAATCATTGAAGAATTAACTAGCGGGGTGGGGTGCAGCTTTTCTAGACAGCAATTTTTATATCCTCAAGCTTCAAATAAGCTGAGATCATACACACAGCTGTTTGTCCCACATACAAGCCAATACAAGTGAACTTAGAGTCATTGATAAGTACCACAATAAATTAAACTGAAGTAAAATTTAAAAACCCTCCTTGCTCTTAGTACTGTCTATTTCCTATGCACCATCTAGAATATTTTAATAAGCCTTTAGCTTTTTGTGTTAAGGCATATTTTAAAGGGGATAAAAGCTATGTCTCCTTTTTTTCCAGCAACACTAACAGTTCGTTTAAGATTATATTTAATAATTAAAGCATCTCTTTTTCTCAGTAGAACACATCTATATGTTGTGTTAAGAGAGAGAGCTTCATTGTTGTTCTGAGTTTTGCAAACTGTGCAAAATATTTACCTGATATTAATAGGGAAATTTAAACACCATGTCCTAAAAGATTAGTAAGAAAATAGGAATGGAAGAAAATATGAAAGTAGGGATACTTCTTAAATTACTATATGTCTTGGATATCAGCCCTACTATTTTAGAGAGGAAAGATCTCAAAATGTACCTACTGTGGCCGGGGATGACACTTTCAAAGAGTAGTAAGTGGCAATAGGAGCTAATTTACAGATGGGATGGTGTTGAATCCTCAGCTAGAGAAGAGCACAGTATTACTAACACCAGTTTTTATCTAATGTAATATCCAAGTCATTATGAAATGGTAAACTTAAAGTTTATATTCCATTAAGAGGTGTTGTTTTATTTTCAATCCAGCATTTTATCCCCCTTTTGCCATGAATTACATGTAACTGGATGTATAAGAAACCTTGCCGAACTTGCCAGTTTTTAAGTAAATTCTCTTTATGATCCACCTTTTAGGTTATTATTAATTTTTGGATTCATTATACCTCTGACAGACTTGATTTTTAAAAAAACCTTTTACCTCTCCCCTCCAAAAGTCACTGAAAACAGATGAATGGTTAAGTAAATGTTAATTTCGAATTCATGACAAAATTCTATGATCCAGAGTCTGTTTCTTTTGGCAAATCTCCCGCAGTGTGTCTTGTCCTCTGACCTGATCCTTGCCTCCCTCCCTGTGGGAGAGCTCGGCACTCATTTGAAAGACAAACCCTCCTCCCTCCTCTGCTCAGGTGAGGGGCCGCCCAACTCTCTTTTCCCCTGGGTTTACAACCTTTCCTCCCCAAGGTGTCCTACGGAATTGGTGTTTACTACTCTGTGGCATTTCATTTTAAATCTCAGCTCTCTAGTGGATCGCAGCCCTGGAATAGTCGAGCATGTGAAACTGGCAAGAAGTGATTTCCTTGAAACAGATTTTTCTCATGTTTTCTTACCAGCCTCAGAGAACATCTTTAATAGTCTGTCGGTTGCTGTCTTTATTGTTACTACTAATAATAGTGGTAGGAGCTGACATTTATGGAATGTCTACTCCAAGGGGAATGCCAGGCAAAATAGTCCATGTGCATTATTCATTTAATTTTCTCAACCCACAAGCTACTGTCCTCCCCTGTTTAACAAGGTACTAAAACAATGCCCACTTAATAAATGAGAAAACAAAAGTTATAGAGAGTTGAGTTGACTTACCAAAGGTTGCACAGGAAGGAAATGGTGAAACCAGTTTCTGACTTATGTCTCTCTGCCTCCATATTAGCTCAAGTTTTAGCAGATCCAGCAAGATAGAGCCTATCTGAAAAATATAGGCTGCTTCACTAGTGACAGCATTTTAAGAATCATTTTGAACTTGTTCAAAAACTTTTAATTGATTGATTGATTGAAAATGACTGGGTGCCAGAGATACAAGATGAATGAGCCACTCACTGTTTCCACCCTCAACGTCTTTACCATTAGGTTAGAGGAGACAAGTAAGCAAGTTTCATCAAATGTTACAGATGGAATTGAGAAAGCCAGACAGGCTTCCACCCGCAAGAAACAGCAGCCGTTTGTTTTGGGGGTGGAGAGAATCACTGGGCAAACAGTCAGTATACACATGGATAAATTGGTACACATACTTCCAATACTTCCAGCTATACCAGCTTCATCTTAACCCAATTGTTCAAATGACTTCAGATATTCATTGCCAAATTTGATGTCTCAGATTTTTGACCTCGGGAAGAAAAACCACTCGATGACAGCTAAGCAGATTTTTCTGCAAAGATTGCGGTTGCATTAATAGATTTCGTTACTATTCCATTATAGTCTTTTGTTTTCACTGGAAATTATTTTTTTTTTCTTTGAGTGAGAGCAAGTGGTAAAGTTATATCCTACAAGACAGAAATTTCCAAAAGCAGCTGACACTAAGTTAAAATTAGTAATCGTGAAAGCCTGGAAGTGTGTTCCTTCTGACAAATTGTGCAATTCTCAATACAATTGCCCTTGCTATTAATTGTATTCTTCTACATCAGTGTCCAAAAGAACATGGAATGGATGCACATTGAATCTTGTGCCACCTACAAGGAGCATTTATTTTCCTGTGTATAAACCCTCACAGGGTACTTTGAATCTCCCTGAGCAATATCCCAAAGATTACTGATGATCAGTAAAGATTTTGACTTGGGGCACCTTTGACTAATGGAAATGGTGATCCAGAAAATTCTGAACCATGGAATAAGAAATGCCATTGATTTCATGAAAAGTGATTTAATATATCTTTCCCTGGCTTTATAATTTGTCAAGTTTCCAGCTATTTATACAGTTTAAATACACACCAGATATATTTGCTTGAGGTAACTGTCATAGGACCTGAAAACTCCTTGGACCAAATAATTTTGATACTTTTTGTTTTTCAGAGCTTTGTTTTGCATTTAGAATCATTTCATCCCAAGTAGACATATATGCTAACTAGTTTTATTTATATCTTAACGCATGCGATCATTAATTGATTTATTTTTCAGTGGATCAAAACTGAACTTCTGCCCTCAGAGTATATAAATGCACAGTTTTTGTACCCTGCTGTCAGAAAACAGCTACTATCTCTGGGAACTCCTTCTTTCCCCATTTTATAAGCATTTTATTTGTTTGTTTCTGTGGCTTTTTATTCAATTTAAGGCAGATGGTAAATATGTGAACCTTTACTCCATGTGAGTAATTTCTTTTAAATGATTGCAACTGGAAAGATGATGTAGCAAAAAGGTTTCGTGATAGAACAGAACATGTCTTCATTAGCATTGTGAACAAATAGTTTCCCCATGATCTCAGAAAGTCAGTTCTGAAAAAAAAAAAAGAAAAAAAAAAAGATCCCCACATGTTTGCAACCTCATTCAACAGAGACATTTGGTACTTCTCCCTCGAAATCTAAATTCTTAAAATTCATTGTTGCGGGATTTGACCAGGTCACTAAACTTGAAATTTAATTTAGAAAGTAAAATGAGCTCTACAGAATGTTGCTTCATTAAGTGAAAGCCCCCAAAGCCCCTTTTGCTGTGTGCAAGGAATTGTTTCTTTTTTCCTCCTCAGGAGGGTACTTACTATTTTTATTAATATCAAAAACAGATTCCCCCCATGTTTGGGAACTTGACCCTCACAGTAACTTGATCCCATTAGCTGTAGTCACTTAAATGTTTTAATCCTCTGAAATAAATGGCTAATATATTTTCATCCTTTAAAAGAAATCACCATGTAGAAAGAATATTTGTGTAGCAGGCAGTTGGAGACTATCATGTAACATGCATATATTTCCCAATAGCCTAAAGTCTTCACAACTCTGCAGCTACACTTTTTCGGTGAAATATGTTCAGGTAGAATATGGAAGGGTTTTTGTTTTTGTTTTTCCCTCTCTCTCCTTTCATAACACATTTCATGAAATGGCCAGGTAAATACATTACACATCCATGGCATGTGACTGAGTGGCTGATTCAGGATGCAAGTGTGGGTGCTTTGGCACCTGAAAAGTGAGCAGCACAGTCTGTGGGTTGGCACGCTCTGCTTATTCACTGTTTTGGAGCCTCTTCAGACACCCTGGGAGGAGCCACCAGGTGTGTGACTTGCTGCCCTGTTTGGTTTTAGTTTGTCATCCTTTGAACTCAGCAGAGGAAAATGTCAACATGAGAAACAGACTGAGAGATTCCTTTTTTTTTTCCCTTTTAATTATTGTGGCTTCAAGTCTTGTAACAAGGGTAAAAATATTCTACCCGCATTTTATGTTTTTACCAGCCAGATCATGCTCAGTAGCAACCTAAATGGTAACTTGTAGTAGAAACTGATTTACCTTTTGTTTCCATTCTCTTGGCATAAATAAGACCTCACATTAATACCTATCAGCAAAGTTGCTTCAAGCCATTATAGTAATTGTATTGGGGTGTGTGTGTGTGTGTGTGTGTGTGTGTGTGTGTGTGTGTGTTTTAAAAAATACTTGGTGTTTTAAAGCCCGGAAACAAATTCATAAAATGTTTTCATTGAGATTTAGGTTAACATAAGAATATTATAGTATCTGTAAAGTTGCATAGGTACCCAGTCTGAAATGTTTAAACTCTTTTAGCATTTTGGAACCATGGGTAGTAGACAAAGTGTTCCTTCTTGATTTGAGAAAAGTCTCTCCCTCCATTTTTTTTTTTTTTTTATTGCAAATAGTTCAAAGTTCCTTTCAAATGTACAAAAACCTCTGGGGATTACCTCACCCATGCTAAGAAGAGTCTGGGTATATTTCTCAGGGAAGCAGGCCTTTTCGTGGAGCCCTGTGCCATTTTCAGACAGGAGTTAATTGGCAAATTTATTTTTCTCATCCCCTCAGGCACCACCAAGTCTGAAGATCGTGCTGCTTTGCTGAAGAAATTCAACGAACCTGGGTCCCAGTATTTCATTTTCTTGCTGAGCACAAGAGCTGGAGGCCTGGGCTTAAACCTTCAGGCGGCTGATACCGTGGTCATCTTTGACAGCGACTGGAATCCTCACCAGGTCTGTGTGTCTCTGACTGAGGTGCCCAGACCTCCCATCTGGAGAGGAACTAAAAGACCAGCACTTTCATCATTCACATTGATGGGGCAGAGCACATTTCTAAATGAGTGGACCATTTTTCCAAGGAAAAATAGCTGGGCACATTATGGTGGCTATTTTCTTATCTCCCTTTTCGCACAGATAATTGAGATGACTTACTCGTGCTTTTTATGTGCCTTTGAAGAACTCAAATTTGGGATAGAAAAATTTAGTTTCTGCTTCGTTTTAATCTAATTTCCTGGGATTGCCACTGAGTATCAAGTACATTCGGTGAAGAACGAATCACAAATGTTCCAAAATTCAAACAAAAATAGCAACTCGCGTTGATTGGCCCCTTGCTCTGTGCCAGCCTCTTCCTGTGCGTTGCTTCATTCAGTTTTCACAACAACCCTGTCAGGTTGTTAATGTTACTATTTGCTTCTTTACTGTCAAGAAAAATGAGCCCTAGGAAGCTTTAGGTAACATTCCCAAGATCAAACAATGAGTTTATAGAGATCAAACAATAAATTTATATTCTGTGTGTTTTGTTTAACATCATCATCAAAAAAGTATTCTGTGAAGCATCTACAAGTTCTTTTAGCCAGGTAAATTTAGAGTTATCCTTCTAAAGGAATCCTTGGATGATTAATAAGAAAACAATAGACAGGCCCCTTGTGGCACTTGTTTCCTAAATTACTCTGGGAGATTATGCCACCTGCCTGTGAAGTATTGGGTGGAATGATGATATTCCTCGGGACTTGATTCATATTGGCACAAATGTGAACTCAAGATAGTCAAAAGGGAAATGACAGCTCTCACATATGAATCTGAATTCTACGTCAGCATAACCTGGCTCCTCGCTGTACCTTGGTTTCCTCAACTATTAATATGCAGAATAACACTGTCTCACTGGGTCATTGCAAAGACCAGGTAGAAGAGGCTCTGGTAGTTGTTTTGGGCAGGAATTGAGGTTCAGGGATGCGTTAGAATTATGAGGGAGCTTTAAAAAAAAAAACCATACATGCGTGGTTCTTGTTCCTTGCTACCCCATCCCCAATATTCTCTGTACATTCAGTCGCTCCCAGGAGAATCTGACATAGGTTTTCTCACAGAGCTTAGGAGCCCTGATTTACAGAATAAACCAGTGATCCCAAACCTTTGGGCGGCCCCCAGCCTTGGACCACTGCATATGCCTACCAGTCACTCTCTAGGTGAATACAGTAGAGTTGCAACCAAAATTTTCTGACCTTGAAAAGGGTTGCAAGCCACCCACACAAAGTGTATTCGTTCCAAGTCTTCAGGAAATACTTTCATATATTTTTATATCTTATATTGCCCTCCATAGCACAGGTAGAATTTGTTTTCATGGAAGAGATCTGTAGTTTTCCTGTGGACCATTGTGATTTCAGTGTCTCTTCCACAAACATTGACTGAGGGGCTGTTATACCACAAGCACTGAGCTAGCCGGGGTGTATGGGGAGAGGAATACGTGAGTCCTCTCCTCCTTGGGAGCTCGATGTAGTTGGATGTTACATTATCATACTTGCTGCTGCCTAAATCTTCACTGAGAAAAAATAACCTGTCTGTAAGTGAATGGAGAGTTCACTAGATTTTATCTTCTGAGGCAAGCATTTCTGTGGCATCTCAGTTGTCCACCTTCATTGGTACAGTGCTAATTCCAAGAGCCAAAGGAAATCACTGTTTCTGGAAATGCTAATTTACCATGAGAAAGGATCTCTCTCTCTCTCTCTCTCTCTCTCTCTCTCATACACACACACACACACACACACACACACACACACACACACACACTTCTGTGAATAGTAACTAAAACTAGAACTCCAGAATCTAAGTAAATTACATGAGCAACAAACAGTTCACTTTTAACTGCATGTAACTAAAACTTAGGCAACAAAACATCAAAATTCCTTTGGTCTAATTTACCATAAATTTCTCACACTGGCTCAAAAATTTTTGTAAGTATTTATAGCTGCCATAGGTGGATTCATTTCTATCTGATTTGGTCAACTAGGCTGACCAGATTTTTCATGTCTGTCCCTTAAACATGACCATTAGTTTGGGCAAACTTTTTTTTCATTTATGGAAATCAGTGATCTTAGAATGATGATATAGATGAGTACTGATTTTTCATTTGAAAGGTAAGCAAACTATTATTAAACAACTCTACGAGGTACTATGAGGTACTTTGTGTACCTTATTTCAGATAATCCTCAAAATATTTTACACGTAAGGAAACTTGTTGATATTAACTTGTGCAGGAGCATAGCCAGGGTTCAAACCTATGTCTGTCTGGGTTTGAATTTGAATCCTGGCTTTGGGTTCTTTCTAACGTGTACCCCTGCATAAGTGTTGCATAGCCCCCAAAATGAAAGTTGTGGAGTGTTTTGTTGGTTGGTGGGTTGGTCGGTTTTTTACCATGTTGGCTTTTGCATGCATTGAAAAAAAAAAAATCTGTAATTATTCTTTATCATGTTGAATCAAAATTAAGACATATTGATGAAATAGGGGGTTTGCTTGATATAAATGGACAGATTGAAGATAGAAGCCTTAAAGTTCCTAATTGGAGCCATAGCGAGAAGCAAAGATAGAATACGTAAATGTGGAATTAGCAATAAAATCCCTCAGGGTTACTGAGACTTGCATTTCCAAACTGTTGGTTAGAAACATGGGTTGGTACTTTTATTTTTAACCAGTGGAGCAGGAGCTGTGTTATTACAGAATGGTCAATCACAAAGTCGCCTTGGGGGTCCTCTGCTCAGGTTGTGCTTGTCTTCAGATATGATCACACCCAAACCAGTGTGATGAAGTGTCAGGCCACTAAGACCTCAGAAATACTGAGGAATCCATTCAGTAATTACAGTGCTGATTTCTTTGTCACAATATCCACCCCCACCCCCCCACCCCGGCCATGGGCCATTTTAGCTTAGAGGCTCACAGGCTTACATTGCATACACTTCTTCAGCCTAGAAATACTCCTTTTTGTTACTTTCCAAGTAGACAGATGATCTTAAACACACACACACCACTGCCACCACCACCAAAAATTAAAATTAATTACAAAAAACTCTCAAGGATTTAAGAGCGTAATCCTCTGTTTGTAGATGTTCTGTACCTTCTGCTTCCTCACCTGTCATGTTCTGCTGCTCCCTGCATCATAGTGTTTTTATGGTTTATCAGCTTTTTCTAGAATAGGGGTCAACAAATTGACCCACGAGCTGATTCTGGCCTGCCACCCGTGTTTGTATGACCTGCAAACAAAGAATGGTTTTCATGTTTTTAAGTATAAAAGTAAAATTAAAAAAAAAAAAAAGGAATATCAACCTTTTGGTGAGAACAGTTCCCCAGTGTGTGCTCTTGGCCCGGACAGCCTGGATGGAGTATTTAGTCTTAGGCCCTTGGTGGAAACTTTTTCTCACCCCTGTTTTTTTAGGATTCAATCAAGAGGTTGATGACACAAAACCTGCCATCTTGGCTGCTGCTTAGCTGCTCTGGTGATGATCTGTTGAGAGAGCTGGTTGAACTAAGGGCTTGAAAATGAAGTTTAGGGTTCCCCCTCCCCCCATCCCCCCCCACCCCCCGTTGGATTTTAATTACCTTCCTCACTTTCTCCTGTTTGGAAAATAATCTAATTTGGATGAGTCCCAGCCATGTTCATGGTTCAGCTGTCCGCTGTTTGTATTAACTTATTCAAATATCTTCTGAGGAAAAAGTTTTACGTAATTAGTCTTTTGACTGTCAGGGTCCCTGCAGCAACGACAGATCCCCTGGGCAGACTTTGAGCTGTTGTCTCCTTGTGCTGCCTGAGTGACCAAGAAACTTGTGTGGTCAAGTTTCTTAGGCTGTGGAGCATCAGCTCTGTGCAAAGTCGGGTGCTAGCGATGCAGGATACAGAGGTCCAACCTTTGCCCTAAAAATGGATCCAGATCTAATGGGGGACACATGGAAACAACTAATTAGCATTGGCCCAGAGACCATCACCTGGACCAAGAACTTTTTTGGCGCAGCCTTAAAATTAGGTAACTCTGCTTCATAGAACTTTCTTGGCGCAGCCTTAAAATTAGGTAACTCTGCTTCATAGGTTTACGAAGCCTTTTATTTAAAGATTTCATTAAAACCTTTTTCTTTTCGGAAGAGTCCCAGGTGTTTAAAACAGAAAAAGTTTGTTAAACTACATGAAAGTAAAATGAAGAAAATTTAGAAACACCTGTAGTCTTTATTACCTGGAGATATAAACATTATTGTCTTGTTAGTGTTTGTCCTTCCTGCCTTTCCTTGGTATAGATACGCACATAAAAGGTCATAATATGCATACTCATATAACTTATAGTTTTCACTTACGGCTTTGTGTCATTAAATCTACAATATAACTTTTATGGTACTATGTTGGTAGTACCATAGCACTTCTACATACAGTAGAAGACTAATTTAATCAATCTGTTATTATTGACTGTTTACTTAATTCTGCCATATATATATATATATATATATATAATGCTGAGAGGTGCATTCTGATTTGTAGATCTTTGTGCATATCCATGATTATTTCCTTAGGATAAATTTTTTCAGAAGTGAAATTTCTGGGTCGGGGACCATACCCAATTTTAACACTTTTGATACATAGTGCCAAATTTCTATCCCTAAAAAAGTTTACCAAAAGGTAGTACCAGTTTACTACTCCGCTAGCAGTCTTTTTTATTCCCCGAACTAAAGATTTAATCTTTGATGGAATTAGATCCCGGGAAATTTGATACATGAGCAATTGCTGTATATATAATGTGTGTATGTATGCATAATATATATATATTTAAAATGTATGTATTACTCAGTGATGTTTTAAAAATCATCTTCAACACCTCACACCAAAGGGAAGGTATTTCCTGCAACTTCAGGTTAGGTGTAGGTAACACCAAATTTATTGGTTTTTGTTTTTTTGTTTTCTTGTTTTAGTTAGGGACCAATTCTGATGGCAAACCTAGGGACAGATAAAAACATCCCAAGACCTGGATTTCAAAACCTGAGGTGTATTTCAGTCGGCTTGGCTAATTTGAACCCAAGTTCCCTCAACTAGGAATGACCTCGAATTTTTCCAAAGAAGGTAGCTTATGTCGTTTAAAAACGTAAGCAAAATCTGACATTACTGAAGGTGGATTCAGTAACCCTCCCATATTTTCCTCTTGGCCAGGCGACTTGTTTGCTCGGCTACTCCAGGCGCATGGGCCCTCACTGCATACTGTCCTCTCCCACAGGATCTGCAAGCACAGGACCGAGCTCACCGCATCGGCCAGCAGAACGAGGTCCGCGTACTGAGACTCTGCACTGTGAACAGTGTGGAGGAAAAGATCCTGGCAGCTGCCAAGTACAAACTGAATGTGGATCAGAAGGTGATCCAGGCGGGCATGTTCGATCAGAAGTCTTCAAGCCATGAGCGGAGGGCGTTCCTGCAGGCCATATTGGAGCATGAAGAGGAAAATGAGGTATTGTAGAAAGCCACCTTATGAAATCAAACAGTGACTTTTGTCTCAGAGGATTAAGAGTAACCTCTTTGTTCTTGAAAGAATTTCCTGGGCTGGCGATAATTAAAATGAATAAATTAGCTGCTCTCTTACATCCCGAGCACAGAAAGCCTCTGAAAGTTATCCAAGATTATCTTAAAAACAGTTGCTAGAGGGACCTCAAGGCTTGGCCAGTAGATGCGTCCCTCGTGTCTCCCGGGAGGTGCAACCAGCATGCTTTCTTGTACTGTAAGTGCTGCTTTCCGTAGGGCAGATGCAGAACTTCAGAGAGGCCACTTGTAGGGGCAGAATCAGCCAGATGAGATAAGGCAAAGCTGAAAGGGGCCCCGCTTGCCCTTTCTCTCTGCCCTTCTCCAGAGCCTTCTGTCTCTTGTCGTTTGATCAGAGATCACAGGACCTCAGTACATTTATAGGACAAGCCTTCACAGCCTTGTGAAGATAGTACCTGACCTGGTTTAGATAGGATGCAAGGTAGCATGGAGCTTCCCAACCTTTGGAGGCCGATGCCGCAGGGAGATGTTGATCTCTCGCAGCCCCGAGGGCCTCCGCGTGGAGCCTGGAGTGGGATCCAGTGCTGCTTGCTTCTAGCTGTGAGCAGCCTTGCTGGGACTTCACACCCCTGCCAGGTTATCAGTGTGTCAGACACATGTTACCATTTTCTGAGGGGCCAGTATCATGATGTGAAGAAGGTTTGGAGACACTGATAGACTACAGTCAAGGGCTCTGATTCTGAGTGTCCAACGCAGCGTGGACTGCCATCTCCACGGTTGACAGAACAAGAATTACTAGGGCGCAAATAACCCAGGAAGATTATTGTTCACTTCCCTTTGAGTTTGTTTTCTCTGAAGGTCAGGCTACTGTGGGCAGGTTTCTTGCCAGTTGACAAGATAATCTTTTCATCTTGGGCTTGGGGAAGGCCCAAACCTCCCATTGTGCAGGCAGCGAATGAAAGGGTAACGTGTAACGTGGTCCTAAGAACAGGGTGGGCAAAGCAGGACATTGTTCACCAGAGGACATGTGAACCAGATTCTTCATACTGTGAAGTCTCAGCCCACTCCCAGCTAGTCTGTGTCTTTGGCAGATGAAATGTAATATTTAGATAAAATGTGACTTTAATCAATCTAGGGATGACCTAGAATAGACGATTTTTTATAACATCAGTTTTTCACTTTATTGAATTGCATTCATTTCTAACACAGTGCATGAAATGTTATCTTGGGACCCGCCAGAATCATCTCATTTCAGCTGCTGCTACACTCGTACCCTTTCTAGACCAAGCTGTCTCGTTCTGAACACATGATTAAAGAAATTGGATGTTTGAAATTCTGAGTTTTCCTCTTTCTTCCATCTGCTGATACACTGAAATTTCCCATTTGGTTTTTAACAAGCTCACTCAGCAAGTGACAAAAATAATTTTGTAAGGTTAAATTCTATAGTATATGCCTAACTTTTAGAGTCATTTTTTTAAAAGTGTAGAAGTCATAGAATAATATTTCTTAAAAAACTCAAGAACTCGGTTTCTGAGGAATTTTGCAGAGACAATATACCTTGGTCTAACATAATATAAAATGAAAATGTTGACCCTTATGTAATTGCTTTCTCTACTTCATTTAAATTATTTTAATCAGGTACAGTTATATAGCGGTTTTGTTTTTGATACCTTTTTTCCTATCCACAGATCTAACCATTAGCATAATAATGCCCACTAAAATACATTGATTAAACATATCTTAAAGGCTATATATTTGCCGTATATATGATTTTTATGGCCTTGCTCTGTGCCTACTCACAAAGTTTCATGTACTCATGTTTTTTGTAAGGCTTTGAAAATGAGCATTTATATTTGAGATAAGATTCAAAGCGTCAAAAGAATTAATGTTAGGCGCTTTTTCATGTTACATTCCTTATTTAAATCTTACATCTTCTCTGTGATGTAAATGTCATGCCCATTTTACAGATGAGGTCCCTGAGGTGGGGAGACATTAAATAACTTGTTTTAAAATATGAGAATCGACATACACACCCAAGAGGACCAGTATTTCTTATAGCATACCGTGTTTTTTTCCTAAACAGATTTTGCTTTAGGAAGATGGTTTGAACAACTTGGAAAATACTAATGGCAAGTACTGTACCCACTGACTCTTCTTTTTGGCTTGAGAAATGGAACCCCTATGACTTGGAGGACAAATTCACCTCACTCATTTGTACCTCACTCTAATTGTTCAACGTCTCTCCTAAAGCCCATTAAATCATTCTGTTTCTTAACCCCAGGAAGAAGATGAAGTACCAGATGATGAGACTCTGAACCAAATGATTGCTCGACGAGAAGAAGAATTTGATCTTTTTATGGTAATATTACAGAAAATCGTGGAAACAAATGCCTTATTCCCCTTTTTCTATTAATGCAAGATGTCTGGAGCCTGTGTGCCCTGGCAGAATTTCATTTGTGAAGCCTGTGCCTTTCCTTCAGTTCAGAGGCTGCACACTGGCTGGATTTAGCCTGTAGACATATTTTGTTTGGCCCACGCAGTGTTTTTTAAAATTTTGAATTTGTTGCCAACATAAAAAAGAATCCTGATTTCTGGCTTCTCTTAAAATTTGAGAGTGGGCAATACCAGACCCACGTCTCTATATGGTAACAGTTGGCTGGAACTGAGTAGCAGCTGCACCCTCTGGGCCGGCCATGTGGTCTGCAGTTTACCATAGATCCCCCTCCCCCACTCCCAGCTCATTTCTCATCCCCGGCCAGCAGCATTCAGGAAACCGGCCCTGCTCCTCAAGGCAGAGATTACAGCTCTTCCTTAGCTGTCTCCTACCTGGAGCAAAACAAACATGCTCTCTATGGGGGTGGGTGGACAGCAACTAAAACAATACCGGGGTGCCTCTTCTTATTGTTGAAGAGCGCATGCTTGAGCAAATAGGAACCTTCCAGATGCGCATGAAGGTGTAGCCTTCATTTAAAGATCGAAATTGGTTGGTTTTTATTGGTACAAAGTAGATGTAAAAGAACCTGGACATTTGAGGATTTGATGTCCATGGTTTCAACATTGACATTTCATGATACCTAGTCATCTGCTAAAACCTGAATTTGATTTATGTGTGTGTGGCCTGCCACAAGGTCACAATGTATAGGGAGCAAGCCCCTTGCCTAGTGAGGGAGGCTCTCAGAAGTAATGTGTTACTGCATTCTTCAGGCATTTGCTATAGTGATTTTGTTTACCTCTACATCCCCAATGCTCAAAACAGCACGCAGTAGTTGTTCAATAAATATTTGTTGAATGAATGGTGGCATTTGCAAAATCGCAGGCTTTGTGAAAACGCCAGCATGCATCAGGATGTGTGAAATTGCGAGACTCCCTCTAATACCTTCAATCATTTTGATCTTTAGAACATTTAGCCTGATTGTGGAGTGAGTGAATAAATGTAAACTGAAACTCTGACGTTTAAATGCAGAACCCCAAAATCAGGGGCCCCAAACTTGAATGCCCTCAGGTCTCAGACAAATACTTTGCGTGAGTGAAACAAGTGGACCACGGCGGGTAGATGGCGGTGAACTGGAGCTGCTGTGTCAAGGGCACAGAGCTGCAAACCTCGTAGCCAGAAATTCCAAATTTTCAGGAGAAACTAGAAATCTGGGTTGTTACATGCAATCTCTGGGTTTCAAAATGTTTGCAATTAAATTCAATTTTTTATTATTATATAACACTGCAGGCCAAACAAAACATGACCATGGGCCAAATATGACCGGCATGGTTTGCAATCTCTGCCTTGTTAGCCTAGACCAGCGGAGAGGGGAACTCCAGCTGTGTGGAGGCTTATGTTATTTTTGATTGGGTGTTTTTCTCTAGGGAACAATGATTGTGTCCACACATAATGATTCAAGATAAAAGACATTTAATGCTTTCTCAGGAAACTTTTAGGTAGCCATGGGAATAACTCCTAACCTGGGATGTGTACATTTTTCCCCCTCCTAAATGAACCACCCTACTCAGGTAAGGCCATTTTAGAGAGAAATGACAGAAGGAAAAAAAAAAACAAAGACTTTTAACAGCACGGTCGACATGGTGTGTTCATACCTAAATTTCTGAACTCATAATGTTGGTCACCACCTTTATAGATTATTCTCTATGTAGGGAGATTGGAGGTACACGTAGGAAATAGACATCTCTCTCCTGGAGGAAATTATTGAAATGTAGATTAGTGGGGAACACTGAGGCAAGAGGCCCTCTACTTCCCTGGCTGATCACTGATGGGTGGTAATTCAGCACTGCTGCAGCTGTAGGTGCTCTGGAGACCATGGGAAGCATAAACTGCCTGCCTTTATACAAACAGATTAGATTAGGCTCAGAGATGGAGATTTCCATCAGCAGCCCCTAACTAAGGGAAAACGAGGACTTTTCTTTTCTTACTTTTGGGCTGGGTATTTGTAGAAATTGAAAGCCTCAGAAAAAAGTTGGAATGTTGGGCCAAGGCACAGCTTTCTTTTAATTTGAGAACATTTTATCACATAAAGAACAGACTTTGAACAGGTGAAGCTGGTTAAGGAACACTTTTTTGTAGGGATTTTGATTTTGTGAATGTTCTGCTTGTTTCTTAATAGTTAACTTCTCGTTTTTGGATTATACAGATTTTTGGTTTGGTTTGGTTTGGTTTCTCTTTTGTTTTTTTAATTAAATTTATTGGGGTAACATTGGTTAATAACATTATATAAGGTTCAGGTGGACAACTTTATAACACAACATATATATTGCGTTGTATGTTTTTTAAAGTCTTCTAATGGACTGTCTGCCTTTGGTCAATTGACTATTCATTAGCACCTCCACCAGGGGGCAGGAAATCAAATTTGAATCCTTGCCAGCTACTCTGGTTAAAAAGTTTAGTCAGAAACAAGAATGAAATGTAAGCTAGATTTGGATTCAGTATTAAAACTCTATCTATTATTATAAAAGAATTAGTTCTCTGTAAAATTAATACAAACTTATTTGATTTTGTATCATAGACACTGTAGTTAAATAACACATATTAAGCAGATAGTCTCTGTAAATGAAAACCTTACCGTTGAACATTTTTCTTGTTTTCTCCATCTAAAAATGTGACTTCAGAAAAAGTTATCTCTCATACTGATTACCTATGAATTTTTTCCTAAAAAGATCTGTGACAGGTCAAGGTATATATCTGAAACATTTTGCTAACATTCAAACATTAAGCTTTTATCTGCTATGCTCCCTACAAAGACAAGAAGTCCTTTTAAAAATGACTGTACTTGTAAGGTTTATTATCGGGTTTTAAGACAAACATATTCATCTAGTATCTGAATAATAAAATAGACTTACTTCCATATCAACATCAGATTTTGTACTGGTGTTCTACAAGTAGAAATCTCTGGGAAGAGATGCATTCATCAAAACTTTAAGCTTATTAAAAATTGCATCAACCCTTCCTAAAAGAAAAAAAAGCAACTGTGATTTATTTTATCAATCTCAGCAAAGGTTTATTTTGTCAATTGTGGACATATGCATGGCATGTCATTTTACAGGTCTTGCTTTAGGTAATGGTAGTAGCCAACGTAAAAGTTGAAGTGGCAATATGTTGTCATTTCAGTGTAGCACTTTAACAAAAAATGGTTTTCTTATAAGCTGTCTAATAACTATTAGGAGATTACCTCAAAAACCCCTTTTTAAATTGCACTGTTAACGAGGCACCCTCTGTGTGCTAATTACAAAGGTTTGATGGGTCCCGTTTCTGATCCTAGAACATTAGAAGGCAGGATTAAGACAGCCTCTCCAGCTAACTATAGCATATGACAGAACAGGATGGCCACATTTATCTACCAATGGGACTCCACGATGCTCCAAGCCTACCCATCTTGGGAATATAATGATTTCCAAAAATGTGTAAGCATAGTTTAAGGAACTTTGAACTTTAATTTTTAAATAGATTCTAGAGATCAAATTTGGATTTGAATAGAAATTTCATTTACATTCTGTTACCAATTTTAGCTCTTAAGGAAAAATTATATTGAATCCCTATTTCAGTTCGGTAGAACAGAAGGAAGAAAGCAGGAAAAGGTAAATCGTTTTATGGTTAATGGCCTATTCAGTTGGAGAAAGAGAACATCTAGCTAGTAATATGTAACTAATGTGTATAGCAATTCAGTGGAGGTTTTGATTTGTTTTTTAGCTATCAAATTGTTTAGTTATAGGTTAAAGCCATATACATAGCACTTAATTTATTAACAAGTGTACTGGAATTTTAAAAAGCAAGCAAGACATGGGGAAATAGACATTTTGAAGGCTATGAAAGGACACGAAAGGCAGCCATTTCACTAATAACTTGACCCTTTGAGATGAGATTACCTCTGAGGTATGTCTCTCTGTGATATAATATTTTCATTAAAGCTAAACTTTCTAAAAGCTAAAGAATTGAGGGGCATTCCTCTCACAGAGCCCATGGTGTACTGAAAATTCAACACATTCATGGCCAGCTGACCATGAATCAAACCATTTATGTGCCCACATGTCCAAGTTTAACTGAAGTTGGTGGCTGTTCTGTTAGTGACACTCGAGTTGCTGATTTTTTTTACCTGGTTATTTAATCAAAAGCATGAGCCCTATTAAGTAAAAAGGAAGTTTTCTTAATGAATTTTCTCTTTTATATGCTGGAAGAACACTTTTATGCCGGGGCAGCAGTGAATTGTATCACCAGGGCTCATCTTTTTAAAATACATTCCCAATTTGAATCTTCTGTTACTTAAGGGGAAGCTTTGCACACCTATAGACTAAGAAGAGGAGTTTTTAAAGAGTGTTTTTTAATGCATAAATAAATTTCAGTGATGGATATAGAGGAAGGGAAGAGACTTTACTGGACACTGTACTTTAGGGATGGGCTAGAACAAGTCAGCCAGGGGAGAGAGTCTCCATGGGAGAAGCCGAGAGGGATCCTGCAGCTGTAGGAGCCAACTTGTGAAAGGCGTATGTGCTGTCAAGTCTGTACTGTACAGAATCCCAGTTCCGATTGGTGAAACTTCTGTTCATACGTGCAGCGTATGGACATGGACCGGCGGAGGGAGGATGCCCGGAACCCAAAGCGCAAGCCTCGCTTAATGGAGGAAGATGAGCTGCCCTCCTGGATTATTAAAGATGACGCCGAAGTAGAAAGGCTTACGTGTGAAGAAGAGGAGGAGAAAATATTCGGGAGGGGGTCTCGCCAGCGCCGGGACGTGGACTACAGCGACGCCCTCACGGAGAAGCAGTGGCTGCGGGTAGGTGTGGCTTTCTCAACTGTCCTTGCCAGGTGTGGTTTCTTGTGGGCTTGGAGAAATCAGGGACCGAGAGCTAGAGTTCTTTTGAGGGGCACAAGTTGCTAGTAAACGGGGAGATGGCTGTTGAACATAGATCACGTTATTCTGCTGTTGCCGTGGAGTCATTCTACATGTCAAGGCAGTGCCTTGAAATATAATGAAGAATTGTTTGCTGGAGCAGAGTTGGTCATTGGAAGCACAGGATTATTAGAGCTATGAGACCCACTAGTGTTTTATGACCAATTGCCTGGTCATGCCTCACTCTCTCGAAGTTAGAATCAAAATGTGGAAGGTGGCCTTAGAGATGTTTTTTAATCGTTCCCCCTCATTTCATGGTCATTAATTGGAGTTTTACTTTTCCAAGGCCTGCAGAAATGGTTCAGGGACAGTGCGGCATTTTCTAACTGCATTGTTATTTCATAAGAGCCGGAAGGTGCCTTTGTACTCTCTTGATTTTACAGACAACACCGTTGAAGCCCAGAGAAGTTAAGTGACTGTGCAGGATCGCTGGCTAGAAAGTGCTATTGCATTTGTGGGTTCACCTTTAGTTGGATCTGATCTGTTCATCGCAAACACAGACTGGGGCCTGGGACTCGGGTTACTGACACTTAGAAATGTTATTCTTTAGTTGTGGGGGTTTTTTGTGTTATTGTTTTTCCCCCTGCTTTGCAAAATGTTGATTTCTCATTTTGACTGAGGAATGAAATCTCAGAAGGTTCTTTGGGGAGCACAAAAATATCAAAATGTTCCCAGGAGCCACGTATGTGAATGCCAAGGCGAGTGTGCATCTTCCATTGGAAGGTTTGGCCCTACTTTCCATTAGCGGGGGTAGACTTATTACCTAGACAGAGTGATGAGGGACACACATTCCAGGCAGGACCAGGAAATGCATGCCGGAAATAGTAATGCAACTGGGTGAAAAGCAAGCAAAACAGAGGCTGCTGTTTTTGAGTTGTTCATTTTATCAAAAGGGAATATAATCCCCAAGCTTTGTAAAACATAGATTTTTAGGACCCAGGTCATAAGTAGGTAGGTGAGTAGAAACGTGATGGGGAAGTATTTTGAGACTGGATGTTCAACAGCAGACAGGTCTTGGCTCCACTTGAGATGTGATTTACTCAGGATGTTGTATGATGAGAGAGATGTGAGCTGAATTTCGAAAAGATTGAAGACTGTGGTATTCTGAAAAGAGACTAAGACAGCATTGCTCATGTTTATGGTTGAACGATGGCTAGGAAATGTAACTTTTGTGTTTTTGTTTTACTGTCATATCCAAATATTCCAGTGGCCTCATGGCTAGGAAATGTAACTTTTGTGTTTTTGTTTTACTGTCATATCCAAATATTCCAGTGGCCTCAGAATATAGTTTTATGGATTTCTTTGTAAGGTTGTAGCTGTATCGCATTCTATAATGTGGGGATATTTGTGTTTGTTTAATAATAATTTCTGAGTTGAGGAAAATCTATTCCTTTTCTTTTTATTTAAGCAAAGAATTAAGTACCTGAAGTACTGTTACAGGAGACAAGACAATAATTTAGGCCAACATTTTAAAGTTAATTTTATATATGTATAATCTTCAGATATTACAAATGCAAAATAACCCGGTTTATTGGGCAAGGATGTAGCTGAACTTTTCATTTTTTTATAATCATTTGGAAATACTCTTAAGAAAGACAACAATTTGAATCTTAGAAAGTTTGCAGGTTTAGAATACCTCATTTTTCTCTTTTTTGTTCAATTTCTATCACTAATGATTAGCACAATACTTAGCCCATAGTAGAGACTTAATGAATGTTTGTGAAATGAAATTATAACCTTATGAGAGGAAAGTGGAAAGTTACTAATTTATCAGTAATGTTACGATAGCATTTCTCTTCCTAGTGTATCTAGTAGACTTCCTTTTATCTAGAAATGGGAAACTCCTTTGTTTTACAAAACGATACTGTGAAATTGATTGTTCATAATTTTCAACCTTAGGTACACTGCAAAATGCCAAGTCACCCAAAAAGGACAAAACTGTTCTTAGTACAGCTGTATTGTAATATATCTTTTTGTAAACCAATCTTTTGAAAACTGGATGTCCATTTTTGGTATGAGCTAGTAACTTGCTGTTAACGGGGACATACAATTAGTATGGAATATGGAATGCCCCCTAGCCTAAGTGTTCAAAATAGGTGCTTGTTGTCGTTTGTTTTCTTGTTCACCAGTAGCAATCCTGCTTAACATCAGCCTATTAAGTTTTTCTGATAATAAAAATTATATTCAAAAGGTTCTCATGGGCCTGAATATGAGGAGATATTCTCGACTGGCCTATGATTGAACGCGTCGAGCAAACCCAGCCAACACAGCCTTGAAAGGGAATTTGGCAAGAACCATCATGTAAGAAATGCTGTAACAGGGCTAAAATAATTCTTCTTTTTCCTGGCAATGTTGTCCAAAGCCTGCTTGGCAGAGGCATCGAAGATACATAGAATCCCAGAGTTGGGAGGCAGCTGAATGGAGCAGCTACGCATCCTGTGCTTAAATCACAGTCTCTGCAGTGCCCGTGCCAAGAGGCCGGCTGGCCCTAAAGGAAGCAGTCTGCCTTTTTGTCTGCCTGGCCCCTCCGGTTCATGGCCAGCCCCGATTGTTAGTTCTGCCCTTTGAACAGAATCCTCTTTCCCTGGAGCTGCTCCTCCCTGGCCTTGATTCCATTCCCTGGGGTGAACAGAACAATATTTTTCCCCTCTTTAGCATCACATCCCACTGGATAAAATGTTCGAGGACTCGTGTACTGTCTGGGATGAACTTTCTACCCTCCTCTTTCATCTGGACTTTTCTCATCCTACAAGGCCCAACCAACGCAGTTGCCTTTCTACTGTGTTCTCGTATTTCTTTGCTTGTCCTTCTGTCACAGCTCAAATCCAATTTTCTAGTTTTCTTGGTAGGTACCAACATTCCTGCTTTCCTGGCTAGTTAATAAGCTGAATCTTGTTAGAACTTAGGTCTTCCATGTACCAATAGTAAGTGCCCAACAATTGCCAAATTGAAATAACATCAATTGATGTGTCAGAGTATAGCCTAGGGCAATGCTCACCGCTGCAACAGATGGACCTACACGTGCCCTATTTGTAGGCCTAACAAAAAAAGGAGAATTTTATTTCTCACATAAAAGTCCAAAGTGGATATTCCTGGTTGGTGGGGGCAGCTGTTCTCCACGTGTCCATTCAAGGATCCAGGCTGAGCGAGCCTCTGCCAGCTTGGACGTCCCCACCCCAGTGAGCTGAAAGGAGGGAAGAAAGACAGCGTGGAATGGTGAGTGTGGAGTTCTAATGGGCTGGGTCTGAGTGGTTCCGTATCACTTCTGCTCACTTTCCATTGGCTAGAACTCAGTCATGTGACCACACTAGCTGTAAGGAAGCCTGGGAAATCTGGGCAGTAAGCCCAGAAAAATAAGATTTTGGTGACTTGGTGGCAGTCTCTCCCTCAGAACACTTAGGTTAAATTTAAGTTATTTGGCCACTTTCTTTAAAATTTTTATTATGG
The DNA here is from genome assembly GCF_057876585.1 of Rhinolophus sinicus. NCBI lineage: Eukaryota > Metazoa > Chordata > Mammalia > Chiroptera > Rhinolophidae > Rhinolophus > Rhinolophus sinicus. Next base: position 50,072,439 of record NC_142516.1, read on the forward strand.
TCTCATCACAAGCAGGTTTTATTTTATAATCATAGTTAGCTAAAAATTCCCACAGTGTCCTTTAGACAATCTGTTTAGTTGGAAGATTTTTAATTTTTTTCTGTATTTTTAATGTTCTTTTAAATGAGAAGGATAACAATTTCCAACATAGCTCAGTCAAAAAGAAAAGAAAAAAAGGTTTTTAGGTTGTTTTGAAATTCCTGTTTCCATTGAGGAAACTTAAATTTCTTTGGTGTTAGCCAGTCTCCAGTTTGCTTCATCTTTTTGGGGTAGTCATTTCAACATTCATGTACCCTATGGGCTGTTTCTCTCTTTTCCTGGGGGATTCCTGGCCCCTCTTTCTTCCCAAGATGATATCTGGATAAAGGTGGAAGCTGACATTGGGGGCAGGCCCCCGGTTCTCCCTCTCTCCTGTGAGTGTAATCTGGGCTCGTGCAGGGCTGCTGGTCTGTCCCTTCCTTGGAGGTCTTGACCTGTAACTCGTCCCATCTCATCCTTTGAGACTTTGATCACATGTGCAGTTAAAGTCTGGGATCCAGGCCAGAGTCTCCAGTGGGCAGGTTTTCCGCACTCCAAAGACTCATGAAGACCCCGACCTCTCTGATCTCATAATGCTCTCAGCTCGTTTGTGTCCTATTTAGGAAATCTGCAAACTCGTGGCTTCTTTCTTCACACTGCTAGAACATGTAGGATAGTCTAACTCTTTTTCTCAGCACCTGCTAAGTTATCATCAAGGAGTTGTCAAGCCTGAAGCTTCTGGAATCTGATGGTTGGGCAGATCAGGAAGCTCTTTAAAACAAGCAATAAAAAATGTCTTTCTTTTGCAAATTCTGTAAAACTATCTGACCATTTGAACACATAGTGACCGACCCTCCCAGAGCCTTGGAAGGAGCTTGTGAAGTGAGAGTCCTGAAGCTCATGTTTCATTAACTTCACAGTAAATCTACCTCTAGGCATTTTGAGTGCCTCAATCCTCTTGCTCCCTGCACCCACACCTATAATACACCAGGTTTGAACCCTGAAGAGTGACTATTCCATTTCAACCCCTGGTGGATGCCCTGCGATTCAATTCTGGAACTAACTACCCAGAGTTTTAGCATAAACCTCACCAAGGCACGAAGGACTGAGTCCCCAGCAAGACTGCACTACTTCTGATTCCAGCTGTAAGTTCTAGGGTCCCCAGGCCACTTGTACTTCTAACTGACTGGCTATACATTCAGTGGTTCTCATGACTCCTCCAGGCTCAGTAATTTGCTGTGACGACTCACAGAACTCAGGAAGGTGCTACTTGTGATTATAATTTTATTATGAAAGATGCAAATCAGGATGACCAGCCAAATGAAGCGAGACATAGTCGAGTTCTCTAGGGGACACAGAGCTCTCCAGTGAAAGGGCTCTCTACCTACCCTGCCTTCCTGTATTAGAGCAACTTCCCATACCCACGTGGCCGCCATAGCGCTCTGCACCATGGCTTCTGGTGCAGTTCTGAGAGTCCCCGCCCACCAAGTAAAGCTTAGTTCTTAATGCCAAAGAGCACTTGGAATTGAGGAAACTCCTCTCCATCCAAAAAGCCTGACTCAGACTGCTGCTGGTAGGCTCAGCCATCCTGGTTTGGAAGTCAGTGGTGTCATTTGTCTTTTTGTCTTTGCATACCAACTGCATCTCAGTTCACCTCAAGGCAGTGTGTCGCTCCCTTGAACAGGGAATGGACTCTTAGAAAGTGTGGAAGAGAATGTGGTCTTAAAAATATTTTATCCCTTACATTTTACAGCTTTCTCATGGTGTATCCAAGGTGATAACAGCACTAAATTATGTATGATATATATGTGTGCATTTGCACACATAGAATAATTGGCTCATGTTGATAATTTCTTGGAGGAATATCTTTGTTTCTTTACTTGTGATAGCGAGCATTTCATCAACCTAAATTGACAGGCATCTGATAAGCCCAGTGGGCCAGGTTTTTTCAGTGTAACTTGAATCGTGTGCACCGATTGTGATGTTTCTAGTATTGTAATCATTATTGAGGCAGGGGTTCCATAAAATTGGGGTGACTGGGAAGCGAAAAAGTGGGCTGAGGGCGTATTCTGAAATGCCTGGTTTTTCTATTCTTTCTGTTTTGGTCCTTCTGCCAACTTCAGAATCCCTCCCTTCCTTAAAACATTTAGTGACTTTCTAGAATTTATTTAATTGCTGGGTGAGTGATTTGTGCCCTGCAGCACTTGAAGATAATTGGAATGCAATCTAAATTATGTGCTCTGTATAATATTTAATTGCCAGCCTGATGGAAGGAGCAAACTTCAGAGAGTTATGCTTTTGTTTCACAATGGAGCTGATGTCCTGAAACTGTAGTGGGAAAAGTCCTCATTTGCTGGTGTCTGTGTGGTCCTTATGCATGAGTGTGAGGCTGCTGCTTTGGCATACAGTATAAGCTCCTGGTGATGAAGGAGGGTACCTCCGGATTTTTGCAATGCCCTGGACAGTTGGGCCCCAAACCATGTTATGTAAATGATGGTGATAAGACTCACTTCCTCAGATCTTTAAATCTGGCAATAGATAGCACTAGTTTTAGAAGCCATATGGTTTCAAGAGAGACCTCGAGGAAAGGCAGCATAGAAAAGAACACCCTCTGTTTCCTCCACCAGTCTGTCACCAGAATAAGGGTTTGAGCATCCCAGGATTTACATGCCTGAATGAGGTCCCCATGGGCATGTCTACTGACCACTAAAAGGATTTTTGAGGTTTCCTCTTCCCAAAACTCAAGGTGGAGAAAACAAAGTCAGAGACTGTTAAACCATATAATAGTAGGGGATAATAAGTATAGTAAAATGTGACACTTCTCAATGGAATTTAACGTGTGCCTTTAAAAGCTACATAACACCAGGTGCAAATACAGGAGAAGATCCCTTAGTTGGCATTCCATCACAACCAGCCCACGCCAAACTCTTCACAGGAAAAAGGCCAAGAAATGCACGGAGTTAGTCACAAAGTACTGGAAAAAGTAGGAAGAAAGTTTAAAGACATTGGGATTTCAAACAAAGTATTTGAAATTCTGGTGAAATACACAATGAGAAATAATGAAGTATTTTTTTCATCTATATAAAGAGAGTTTTTTTTCTCTCTCTAGAAATCTTTGAAACAGGACAATGTCCCCTCTGGGCTGGATTAAATATGATCCAGCCTGAAATCAGAGACCAGGGCTGGAATCTCCTAGCTGTAATCACTGCTGAGAGCATCCATGATTCCGTGAGATGTGCTTTTCTCCCAAAATATCGTATTTTATAATAGCAAAATTTTTTGAATCCTTTATCTAAAGCATAATGTGCATAACACCTAATAGTTTGCTGCTTCTCTTTTGTTTTGTCACTTTACATAATCTTCCCTTGCTTTTTATATAAGATTTAAAAATTACTTAGAGTTCTTTTTTATTTTTTATTTTATTTTATTTTATTTTATTTTCGTTTATCAAATGGCATTTTTAACTTTTAAAATTGGGTCATCAGATTTACTGGGGCAACATTTCTAGCAAGCTGCATTTCCGTTTTTATACACAAGGGAGAGCTAAGGCCCTAGTAAATAGATTTGGGTTTTGCCAAATTCCAGGTTCTTTGGTACTTCAGAAAGGACGTACTGAACTAATTAATGTTGGTCAGAATTGTGAATTGTTTGGGAAAATATTAGACAGTAGTAAAAGAATTTTTATAACTTTATACAATTTTTATTTTATTTTTAAATCTATTGGTTAGATTCCTTTCACAGAGACTGGACCTTAATATGTCCCCTATTGTCAAAATTCAGTAGGGCAAATTCATGAAGAGGGCCAACTAAAATAAATAGTAAAGGTTGAGAAGCGAGAGAGGCTTGTTGCGATTGATTTCTTTTAAACTGTGATGTCTGGAATTTCTGGTCTCAAGTTTTATCCCTTGAAATTGAGATCCAGCTCTGAAATCTAACTCAGTCATTAAAAGTAACCATGGGAAATTGGGACTGGCTTACAGATACTAAGCCAGCCTGAATAAGTTCCCATCATCTTTACATGGAGCAAACTATTACAGAGAAATAGATGGTTTTAAAAATGTCTGCTTTTTTGAATCAAGATTTGGTTTTGTCCTGTACTTTTTAAAAATCAATAAAGTCACTCGAAGAACCAAGTTTTTTAATTTTTATCTTTGACAAACAAAAAGTATATATTTAAGATGTACAATGTGATGTTTTGATACAGGTATACGTTGCGAAATGACCGCATTTATTTCTCAGTTGGGGAGAGTATAGGTAAGGAAGTTAAAGATACTGTGTTTCCCTGAAAATAAGACTTAGCTGGACAATCAGCACTAATGCGTCTTTTGGAGCAAAAATTTATATAAGACCTGGTATTTTATATCATATCATATCATATCATAGTAAAGACTTGGTCTTATATTATAGTAAAATAAGACTGGGTCTTATATAAATCTTTGCTCCAAAAGACGCATTAGTGCTGCTGATTGTCCGGATAGGTGTTATTTTCAGGGAAACACGATAGGACAGGGTGACTTTACTGTCACTGTGCCCATGTCTGGGAGGGTGTCAGAACTGTGACTTTGATGGCTATCTATCTGGGGCATTTAGGATTGTGGTTAAGAGTATAACATAAGGCTTGGAATCTGATGACCCTGGATTCAAATCCCAGCTCCGCCAAATTAGCTCTGTGACCCTGGGTACCTAGCAAAACCTCTCCTAACTTCCTTGTACAATGTTCTTCATAGAGTTTTCTGAAGTTTAAATATGTGTAACATAGAACCTAGCATATAAGAAAGATTCCCCCAAAAATAGCTATTAAGGAAAAAGTATTAAATTACTTCCGAGAATACCTAATAGGTGACAGGAAAAGAAGAAGAAGAAGAAGAAGAAACTTCTGTTTTATGTCTTGAATCCAAGGCTTGGGGTAACAGGAAACGGGTAAAAGGGTGGATAAAGAGGCCCCTGTGGTCACTCATTAGTGGAATTGAGGAGGATGAAATGTTTACTTGCTGAATATGTTCTAATAGGACATGCCCACAGGCTTACTCACCTCAAGCCCACCAACCTGTACTACTCACTCTGCTCTCAACGCTCTCTGCCCTGGTTTTCTACTTAATCGTCTGTGCCTGCAGGACGAGCTCTGGGGATGGTGGTCAGGACCCTGGCCTGCGGGTCCTGGCCCTGATGCCAGCTAAGTATGTGGCCTCGGACAGTTCCTGTTACCCTCCTGGGTTGAGTTGCATTATCTTTGATTTGCAAGATCCCTTCCACACATCTAAAGACAACCTCCAAAATCACCGGAAGCTGCTTTTACTTTTACTTTTCACTATGGTTTAATAATGGTCATCCCCTGCTTTCTTATCAGTGGGTCCATTCATGGAGGCTGTTTAAAAAGCAAATTCAATTCAATGAATTTATTTGACATTGAATAGATAGTGGAGCCACACATGATGCTTGGACTGGGGAAAGCGGCGTTAATTGTCGAGTTTCTATTCCACCGTCATGTCTGGCCCACCTTATTAGTGCAATTAAGAACCATATTTTAGAGATGCTATTAGAGGTAATATCGCATACTTAGCCACCTTGAAGAGCTTGTCAAGAGCAGGTCTCCGAGTGTACACAGATGGGAATTAATAGAGATTAAAATAGATTGTGAGATGCTCTAACTTGGAGGGCTTTTAACTGTTCAGGAAATCAGCAGAGTTTAAACATGATGTTTCCTACTTCATGCTAGAGTTTTAGTGTCATGCCTCTGGGGGTGTTATTTATGATTTTCCATGCCCCATCCTCAGACTCCAGAGGATGGAAGGGCAGCTGCCTCTTTGGCACACAGTTTGGCTTCCAGACACAGAAGGTAACAGAGTTCATCTCCTGGCTGCTGCTGCTGCTGCTGCTGCTGCTGAGAGAGACCCGAGCCTCTCTTATAGCCACACCTGTGCTCCTGGGGTTTCTACCCACCCTGCTTGGCCGCCACGTGAGGAGATACACAGCACAGCACATCCCTACGCCTTTGACCAAAGAGAAAGAGATTCAGGGATTTAAGTGCCAACATAATGAGCTGGAGCATGTGACACTTACATTTTGGAGGACAGCTTTTTCTCTTTGTTTACCACAGTTCAGGTGGCTACCCAGAGAGATCGGAGTATGCTTTCCAAAGCCGATACGATACCAGGTCTGATCACCCTCACGCATTACCCCACTCCTACCCCCCACCCACCCCCATTCCCCACACAAAACACTCCAGCAGCCGCCCATTGCAAGTGTAATTAAATCCAAAGACTCTAACATGGCCCATGAGGCCTTGGCCATCTGGCCTCTGCCGGGCCCGCAGAGCTCATCTTCTCCCCTTGCTCTCTGGGTGGCTGCCACACTGGACTGTCTTTCTGGTCCTTTGCACTTCCAGGAAGGCTCCTCTGCAGATCATCACATGACCATCTACTTGTCCTGATGGTTTCTTTCTAGAGAGATCCCTCCCGGCCACCCTAGCTGAAAGAACCTGCCCCTGCCAGAAACTGTCACATAACCCATACCAATTTTCTTCATGGCCCATGCCACCATCTGAAGGTGATCTCATTGTCCTTCACTAATATCAAGCTCCAAGAAAACCAGGGCCCTCAGCTGTCTAGTCCACTGACATGCCAGCACTGGAATAGCACCTCACGCATAGTAAGCACTCAATAAATGTTTGTGAATAAGTGAGCGTACCAGCCAGAAATGAGAGCTAGGAGAGGAGATTTGGTTGCAGAGTCAGTCAAATACTCTGGGTGTTTTTGACCAATAAGGGTCAAGGTAGAAATTGTTGGCATTCTTTCCCATTAGATTACAGTGATCTGTGTCTTCATGTAATGATTTCTTAAAAGAATTCTAAAGGCATGCAGTTTTGACAAAAGTGCTCTTGAATTTTTCAAGAATGTCAAGGTTCCATTCTAATTTCACATTAATATTCTTTAAATAAAGAACACATTAATAAAGGTTCTTTAAATATACATAAAAAACACAACCATTGCTTCAGCCTACCTCCAAAATTCTCATAGATTTTACCAACAGCTATCTTCTAGCTCCAACCCTTTTCTTTTTCAGCAAAAAACAGATTAATGCATCTAATATAATTTAAAATTAAAAGACAAAAAGAAAGTACTAAATTAATTGGGTTTTCATTTCTACTTTTGTACAAGAAAGTCCCCCGTTGAGAATATTGATTTTGAACATAATGATATACCTTTTAGATGGCTTCCTTTCTTATTTTCTATAGAATGTTAAATTGTCAGAATCATGAAAAATTACAGATGGGACTGCGAAGCTTTGCTCCAGGCAAAACTTGATTTCTTGTTCTGCCATTCTTCCTGAAATACTATATTTAAGGTTACTGTACTCGTAGTCCATTGTCGAAAGCATATTCCTAACGTATGATGCTGTTTTTAAAAACGTCTTTCCCTTGGACCTTGTAGACTATTTTCCAAAGATTAGTTAGAATGTTGTCCTCAAAACTTCAGCTTCGTCAGGGTTGCCAGTGCTTCTGTTCTTCTCTTCCACTTAGTGGAAGGAACGGGGCCTTCGGCATCAGGAGTCAGAGCTCTGGTTCCAGACCCGTCGTCGTTTTGCTATGTGATGCCTTGGATTAGTCAGTTCACCTCCCCGAGCCCCAGTGTCTGTGTCCAGTGTCCCTGGAGTCATGAAATGAGGGAGGGGGGTGAGGAAGAGCGCATGGCCCCATGTCTCCTGCCCTTGACTTCTTTGATTTTGCCTTTGGTGACGCACAGAACTATGTGAGTTTGCCCTGGTCTGGCGCCAGCTCTGAGACACAACTCTCAGAAAGAAATATTCAGAGGGGTATGGATAAGAGATATTCTCCTTGTTCTTGGGCTTTCTCTCGAAAATGCAGGTTTGGCAAGGGGTTCTCGAGCAACCCTGGGTGGGCTCAGTACATGAGCCACTGAATAGCACTTTCGGGTCTAACTGGTTGTTCGTAGCATTTGGAGAGCTGAGATGCATCCTGTGTGCTGACAGGACATGATGGACAGGACTCCAAAAGAGGGTGGAGCCAGTGATGAGAGCGTCGCCTACCTGCCGCAGGGGGCTACTTTCCATACACAGGTAATTGGGGGCTTCAGTAATTCAGTATAGACCAAGACCAACAATTTTCTAGCACTCTGTCATCAAGAAGAAACTACCCACCTCATCATTTTTTTATCCCTTGCACACTACCTAACAGAATACATATCAGCTGCTAAATGGATCCATCTTGTTCATTGAAACATATCAAGTCTCCCCTCGAATTATCAACACTGAATCCCTTTGCATTCACTTTAATTAAAACAAATCAACACACTAATAGTCATGCAATATTATTGGGATGCATGTGGAAGGGTATTGTGGAGTCCCACAGACTACGCTGTCAACATTCCAGGGGAATCCAGGTATGGACATTTGTTCTGCAAGGTAACTATCAAACCCAGTGTAGGGGTTTTGTTTGCCACTATTTTATCTTGTTACGCAAATCTGATTGACTGTTTTATTAGTTGTATCCCTCTGCATTTTTATAATCAGCACCCGAAACGCCTGAAGCTTCAGTATTTTTTTTTTACATAAAGTTTACAATAAAGTTTCTTTGGAGGCATTTTCCCTGTCAAAAAAGCGTAACAAGAAACACAGAATCAGACTGAGGGAAAGAAAAGAGTATCACCTGTAATTTCATTGACCGTCACGTCTCCAGGTTGGAGAAGGGGCCAAGTAAAATCACTGACAGGTTATTTTGGTGCCATGACGTTCAGAATTATTTTTAACCTGTGATGAGGCTCAGCCCTTTTGTAGCAGTTTCACTAAACCCCAACCCATGAGGCCCATCAAGCCCCAGCCTGTTAGTATTTGCGTGTTCTTCCACTGGGTCTTAAGAACACCCTGTTTTACAGGGCACCAAAGGACTGGCTTTTTTTTTAAAGGCCATGAGGGGTATGTGGGGGTATGCCTTCCCACACTGCATTAGCGATTTTTGCTTCGTCTCGTAAACAGTGCTTGTACGTCTTCCCTTCGAGTTTCACAGGCAGTTTCCCCTTCTCTTAAAGATGGCTTTTCACCTCTCCTGTGTTACATAGTGGGTGCTTTTTACTGCCATAAAGTTGGCTCACGTCACCCTATTCCTGTCCCCAGCACTGAATTCTTCTTTTTTTTTAAACTGAGATATAATTAACTTAGAACGTTACATTAGTGTTAAGAGCCAGGACTGAGTTCTTAACCTAAATTCATTCCCATAGAATTTTCAGGACTCTTGAGACAAAGCAGACCCTTTCTCTCAGTTCCTGTACTGCCCTCTCTTTTCTCCACACCACACAGGACTGGGCTGTACACTATGCACACTCATCGCGTTTTCATCTCCTTAAAGACTTGGGATAGGTACTTCTCCCATTTTACTGACGAGGCACTAAGCCTGCTGGGCACGGGGCATGGTTTTTGGATGTCGCATTTAGCTCATGGTGGGTACATTTGTTTAATGAAGGTTGAATATTGAGTTTATTGCCTTTCATGTTTTGAAAATGAACATCAGTGCAAGTCTGCAGGACGATGGTGATTTGGTGAAGGACAAATCACATCCCATTTACAGATGCTTTGCCCCCGAGCCGACCTTCTTGTAGCTTGTGAATTCCAGCTGCTGCTTGAAAACGTGCAGGAGCTCAGGTTAGATCAGCAACAGGTGCCTCTCTTGATGACTCTGGGAGGACTTACTGCTAGAAGTCTTCAAAGAGCCTCCTAGGTGGGATATAAGACTACTCGGGAAGACTGCCAGCTTGCTGCTTCTCCCAGGACAGCCTTTGCGGACTTCTCTCTGCCGAGCAACAGGTCTCTGGGGGACTCGGGTCAGTGTCTCCCCCTTCTTCCTTGTTTCCAGGGAGGCCAGGCCCCCTCCTGTCCTCCTTACTTTGTTCAACGAATTGCACACACTGTTCTGTCTTGGGGCTAAGTAAGGGGTGTTGCTCTTTATCGCTCTTCCACATTAGATGGTCATTTTTGACAGTAGGGTTAAATATCTTTTTTTTTTTTTTTTTTTTTTTTTTTAAGATTTTATTGGGGAAGGGGAACAGGACTTTATTGGGGAACAGTGTGTACTTCCAGGACTTTTTTTCCAAGTCAAGTTGTTGTCCTTTCAATCTCAGTTGTGGAGGGCACAGCTCAGCTCCAGGTCCAGTTACCGTTGCTAGTTGCAGGGGGCACAGCCCACCATCCCTTGCGGGAGTCGAACCGGCAACCTTGTGGTTGAGAGGATGTGCTCCAACCAACTGAGCCATCTGGGAGCTCAGTGGCAGCTCAGCTCAAGGTGCTGTGTTCAATTTTAGTTGCAGGGGGCGCTGCCCACCATCCCTTGCAGGACTCGAGGAATTGAACTGGCAACCTTGTGGTTGAGAGCCCACTGGCCCATGTGGGAATCGAACCAGCAGCCTTCGGAGTTAGGAGCATGGACCTCTAACCGCCTGAGCCACCAGGCCGGCCTCAGGGTTAAATATCTTACTCAAGCCATTTAACTCTCAAAGCCAGAGCAAGAGAGAAGATTATACAGGCATACCTCGAAGATACTGTGATTTGGGTTACAAACCACTGTAATAAAGCAAGTATTGCAATAAAGCAGGCCGTGATCTTTTTGTTGGTAGAGAGCCTTGCCTTTAATTTGCAAAAAAACGCAGCATCTGGAAAGTGCAATAACGTGAGGTATGCCTGTATAGTGACCAGTTAAAATGAAGGCTGTTTAAAGAAGTGGGCTGGAGCAGGGCTGACAAAAAATAAAAATCCTCAGTTTTGCCCCACTTATCTGACTCATTTTGATTCACTGTATAGTTGTGTAGGCCTCCCTTGAACAGAAATCAGTTAAGCCTGACCTTAGAGTGTGTTTCCTTGGTAAACTCTGTCATTTTGAGGAAACAGAGGAGTAAACAATAAGACCTGGTTTTATTTCAACAAGATTTGTGGGTCCCACTGGTGAGCAAGGCATCAATATAAATGCCTTTGAGGCTATTTTGATTAAAATGACTTTTTTAAATTCCAAAAGAGATTTCAGACTGATAGGAGATTCAGACATATTTTAAGACAAAACTCATACAAAGCAGAATTAAATAAACAGTGAATAAAAGTGCCTGTAATGTATTGCGAAAGTACAGAGAAAAGAGGAAAAGAATTAATTTTTCATGATCAAGTATGATATTGTGAAAGAATACATTTTAGCCATTTTTTAAAAGATAAGCATTATTTGGATAGGAGAGGGGGACCAGAAGAGCAGAATTCCAGACTAAGGGAACCACACAGAGGCATGGAAATATGTGCCTCATAGGTGCTGACCCTGTGTATTAGGGAGCATTTTATAGGGATAGGAGTGGAGAATAAAAACTAGGTGGGGCTATACCCTGGAGGCTATGCGTCACCAAAGAAAACGGGCTTTATTCTGTCCTGTAGAAAGAATGTACAGTCTGAACATTTTTGAAATGCTGTGTCCCTCTTTTTAAGCAGAGAGAATATAAACGTGCATTAAAAGGGCCGGAGAGAAAGGGTGAGGAAAACCCATAAGCGGGGCCATTATATTTGACCCTATGAAAGAGGAGACCTTTCTGAGAGCAAGGAGAGAGAAGGGGAAAGATTGTTTACGATGTTTATAAGTAAACATTGTTTAAGGTATTTATTTTAGAGGTAAACTACACGTGGTGACTGACAGGAACACTGATGATTTTAAAGGTTTCTACTCTGAATAATTGGGGAACAGGGGAGGGTTGTGGGAAATGATGCCCTCTGGGGGCGGGGGGCAGAATGGGGTTGATCATCGAAGCACAGTACAGAGTGCACAGGTGCAAGGAATTGTAAAAGATGCTCCAGGTGAGAAGTGGGAGAGAAATCAAAGTGGGGAATAAATATGGTGTGCTGTGGTGAGCTGCCGGATTTGCGATCCTGTTACTGGGGGAATGTTCACATGCCGGGAAATGTAGCAAGTCAGGTTGGGTAATATCAGATCATGAAGTCTCTAGAGTCCAGGCAGGGAGACTTGGAATCGATATACTGAGGATAATTTAGGAACCTGAGTAGGACAGAAGTACGTAAGATTCGACTAATGGGATGTAGCCCAGAACTTTTGAGAAAAAAATCAGAGTCGAGCTATTATTGCAGGGGAGAAAAAGGACTGCATGACAAAAAAAGAATAAGGACATAGGACTTGTCTAGTGCCCCACCCCCACCTCCATTCCAAAAAAGAAAGAATAGCAGAAGCCTTCTTAACCAAAGTAATCAAAGCCAGTCACAGGTTGGTCAATGGAAATATCAATTAAGATGAAAGAATAATATATGTAGAGGGACGTTTTAATGAAAAACTTAATGTATATCTTTGCCACATTCTTGATGTAAGTCTGGGGTTGCCTTTTTGAATCTGCTGACTAGAATTTGTAGTCTTTTTTGCATAAGTGACATCCTTTATGTATCACTTAGGATTTCTAGTTTTGGTGTTTTTAGTGAGCGAGAATTTTTTTTTTATTATTTCAGCTTTGCTGAGATATAATTGACAAAATTGTAAGCTACCTGTGTATCCATTTTGGTGATTTTATATATGTATACACTGTGAAAGGATTCCCCCATCTAGTTAACACGTCCATCACCTGAGTGAGAATCCTGATACTAACAAACACATGGAGTGTGGTCTCTTCCCCAGATTTTAAGAGATTATAATTGCCTTTGGTAAATTTCAGTGTTTGTTTTGTTTTTTGGGTTTTTTTAAGCCACTCACTTTTTATGAATTCTTTCATTGTACTCACTGTGTGTAGAAACAAAAAAACGTATTTTCACAATTGTGTTTCATTTTATGTACTACCTAATTGGACCATGTAGTTCCAATAACAAAGGTAATCGGCCTCAAGATGCCGGGGAGCACAGCTGACCATGGGTATGTGAGTCAAGTGGGGTGAGCACAGGGGCCATGCTGTGGGCTCAGTCTTAAGTGGGGGGTTGGTTGAGGGAACCTTTTAACTGCCTTCAGATTTAATGACTGTCAGGTGTGCACCCTCTAAAGTTTTTTTTCTGGGGTGCATATTAGGGGGTGTTTTCCATATGAATGCTACTGCCATTTAGAGCCAGTTCCTGTTTGTCTGTCCCATGCAAATCGCTGACCATGTTCTCCTCTTTTGCCACCCGACTCGTGTTGATTTCAGCCAGGTATTCCCAGAAAAACTGCTCGTCCTGGCTTAGAATACCAAGAAGCTGTGGGAGTTATACAAGGCCCACATAGTACTAAGTGTGTGTTTATTAGTAAAATCTAGTCATATTTACTTCTTGTTTCTTTGTGCTTTAATTTTAGAGATTCGTTTTAAAGTTTATTGCATAGCAAATTGTGTTTGCAACATATGTATAGCTTTTCGTTAACCAGGGCTCAAAGTTTTTCTGTTTTTTGTTTTTTAAGATTTTATTGGGGAAGGGGAACAGGAATTTATTGGGGAACAGTGTGTACTTCTGGGACTTTTCCAAGTCAAGTTGTTGTCCTTTCAATCTTAGTTGTGGAGGGCGCAGCTCAGCTCCAGGTCCAGTCGCTGTTGTTAGTTGCAGGGGGCGCAGCCCACCATCCCTTGTGGGTGTCGAACCAGCAACGTTATGGTTGAGAGCCCGTGCTCCTATCAACTGAGCAGTGCTCAAAGTTGTGTTTTAAATTTTCAGCTTTATTGACCTGGCATACTTGTCAAAGAGTCCTGTGAATTCTTAGAAACACCATCCAGAGATAACTTGAACAAATCCAGATTTGAACTCATTATAGTTATTTTCCAACTATATATTCATTTCTACTTGATGTCTCATCTTTAGAGCTGGACACTCCTTTACTGACATTTTAATTATACATGTGTGTGTACATATATGTATGTATGTATGTCTTCATATATCTATATATAGTTGAATTAAATACAGGTGTGTATGTGCATATGGAATTAAATCCTCCCTGGGACTAGTTTCATTCCCCTTCACACAGTGTACTCTGCATATCTCCAGTTGTCCTCTCTTTATTCATTTCATTTATCCATTTATTCATTTCTCCTCCTAACATCTCTTGCCTAGGTGCTACCTCATGCTCTTCATTCAGCTTCAGCTCCCACACCAGCTGGGTGTATTCTTTCACACTTGCAGTTGACATTTCTAAGAGAAGTGAACTAACTCAGCCAATCACTCTCATGTCTTATTTATCCAGAGACCCTCGTGCCAGGCCCTGCCCAAGTCTAGAGATGGGACCATTCCGACACCCACCTTGTGAGACCAGGAGGGAGAGGAGTTGCCTGATAGAGAACTTGGCTGCCCAGACAGCAAGCATTGTGGGCAGGGCAGTTTCCCTTAGATTACAGGATGGCATGAAAGAGAAAGGCGGCCATTACTTATTCAAAGGGATGTTTTATATACATCCAGGCAGGCCTCACTTTGCACCATTATAATACGTACCAATTTCCATTAGTGTAATATAGTAAAGAATCATGAGTTCCCCCAGTAACAAATTTCAGTTACCCTATGTATTAGTTTTCTAGACCTTCCATAACAAAATACCCCAGACTGGGTGGTTTAAACAACAAATGTATTTTCTCACAGTTCTGGAAGTCTGAGATCAAGGTGCTGAGAGGGTTGATTTCTTCTGAGGCCTCTCTTCCTTGGCTTGTAGATGACCGTTTTCTCCCTGCATCTGCACATGGTCTTCCGTCTCTGTCCTAATCTTCTTCTACTTATAAGGACACCAGTCGTATTGTATTAGTACCCACCCTAATTACCTCTTTAAAGACTCTGTCTCCAAATAGTCATATTCTGAGGTGTCCTGGGAGTTGGCACTTCAACAATGCAAAATTGGTGTGGGGACACAATTCAGCCCATAACACCATGGTATCCTAACTGTGAGTAATTGCGTAAGGTGCAAACTTTGCTGCTAGCTCTTCAGTCCACAAATCACCATGTAAATAACAGATGCACTTTATGATCAGCCGATCAATCACATCGCTGCTTTCCAGGTGTGTTGGCAATTAGTCACTGAGCGTGTGTTCTTCAGTCCATGCACACGCACACAGCAAAGCATGTAGTTGTGGAGTCTCCGTGTCTCCCAGTGATAAACCCACATGGCATTCTACAAAAATAGACAATCAAGAGAGGGAATTGACCACCAAAGATGAAAGTGTGGCAAAGAAATAAAAAGTGACAGCACAGGAAACAAAATTGGATTTGATTAGAAGATTTGAAAATGTCAACATCAAAGGGAGGATAGAATGAGTCCTGCATGAAACTGCAATACAAACCATATTAGAAAAGTCTGCTGAGTGTAGAAAACGAGCTGAAGTTGCATCAGTGTATTTTAGTTTAAATTGCACTAGAAACAGAAAGCCACTTATGGTTGAATTTGAGCATTTAGTTTAGATTGAAGACTATAATAAAAAATAAAAAAAGTCCCAATCAATTTGGCTAGTGTTCAGGCCTTAGTGCTGAAGTTAAGTCACTGCATTGAAAGAAACTGGTAATTACAAGGAGACTGGAGATGAATCTTTTCCTGCCAAAGTCAGCATGGATTGGTTTCTCTGGGACAGGTTGGTGGTGCTGCCGGGACAAAGTATGCTGCTGTGAAATTAGCACCCACATTCCAAGAATTAGTTAGGGCAGGTGGTTAGGGTGATCATCAAACATTTACTACTGATGAGACAGATATTTTGTAGAAGTCAGCCCTATCAGGAGCATAAGCAAAGAAAGATGTTGGATGACAAAGTGTCCATAAAGGAGAGACTCTAAGATAGACAGCCAGAGGAATTCGCACAGGCAACCTTACTGACATAAATGAGAACGGGGTTATGAAGAAAAGCATGAAGATGTCTCAGAGGAAGTGACGAGGGGAAAAAAAAAAAAAACCTTCAAATTAAAGGAACTCTGAGATATCTCACTATAGTGAAAGGGCAAAGTATAACATGTTGGAAGCCAAGGCATAGAAAAGATGATTGCTCCATATCATAAGTAAAAACCATTTTATTGTTCAACGTTTCTAATGTTTTAAATCAGTATACTAAATAATTTTTTATTTTACCATGTTTTTCATTTCCCTGTACATGTATAACTGACAATAGTGTTTTTAATGTTTTGACATAAACTTCTATGTATATGTCATGGAACAATCATAGTTTTTCCATTGATTATTAAAGTGACTTTGTACATGGTCATTTTTATGGTCCCACACTTCCATGCAACACCAGGACTGCATGTGCATGCGCCCTTTGCTGGAATTCCTTCTAAGATGTACCATGTTATGTATGTTTTTACTTGCATTATTCCCCTAAGCCTAGCAAGCATAATTGAGCATTTTCCTGATGGTGCAAAATCATTATTTGTGCTGCAAAGTAGATTAACATCCTTGTTAAGGGTGTGGTTTGTGCAACCAAACTTTCAGTGTTCAAACCCCGACTCTGCGACTTATCTTGTATGATTTGGAATAAGATGCTTCATCTCTCTGTGCATCAGTTTCCTCATCTGTACAGTGAGGAGAAGAATAGTTCCTACCTCATGGTGTTGATACCAGTATTACATGAGCAAATGTATGTAACGCACTGAGCTCCTGGCAACATAATGAACAATGTGTGTGAGCTGCTGCTGCTGGTGGTGACGGTGGGAGTGGTAGAAGTATTCACCATACCATGTATCTCAAGATTTACTGAACTTGAGGCTATTTCTTTCTTCTATCAGATGGCCTCAAACTACCGTGTTCTTTATTTATTGGGTTGTTTTACTTACGTGTTCTTCCTTGTAATTTGGCTCCTCATGGCCTTTGTATCTGCCTCAAGCAGAAGCATCTTACTCTCAGCCACCCTCTCCTTTGAATTCAATGCTTTTAACCACAGAGGGTTTATAGACCAGAGAACTTGTGTATTGTTGTAGTAGCGTGTAAGCCTGGATGAGGGCCCAGTTCCTTGTGGATGGCCTTTCGCAGGGAAACCCAGAAGAGAACCATTTATTTCAGCTCAAGGGCCTCCAATTCACCATTTGATGTTATCTACAAAAGAGGTTGTACTCATAATCATTGTATTGGCTGTTTTAATAGCATTAAATTATTGTTTGCAGATATTAAAATTATACCACAGTATGTTACCTTCTTTTGGCATTTCTTCTTTTTTTTTTTTTTTTAATATACTGAGAACCCTGAAGTACAGAGGTGGCCCAGGCCTCCCTCAGAAGCCCTGCTCAAGAGATAAGCAGGCAGAGTTCTGGCGGTGTTATGAGTTGATAGTAATTGGATAAATGGTTTCACGATAAGAAAACAGAACTGCATTTCTTTTAATTCTCCTTTGTTTCTCTAAGCATCTTTTCGGCTCACAGATTCTCAGGTTCTTTGATTGATTCCACCCAAGGGAGCTGGAGTATACTGCATGCCTAACTTGTAAGAACAAAGATGTCAATACATTGTGCTCGTTATGTGGTAGGGTCTACGCGGCCAGATATTTGCTGGGGCCACTATCTACTAAATCTAAAAGTCATTCTCTGAATTGAGTATTGTGCTTATTACTGCTGAAGAGGTACCTTATGGGTTCTTAGTTGATCTTGTGGCTAAAATAATTTTCATACTCCCTATACTTTTTTCCTCCTCTTCCCGACCCCATATTGCTTTTACCTGATATAATGTCCTAATTTGCCTTGTCTCAGTTGGATAAGCAGTGCATCCCCTTTCCCCTTTTCTCCCTGGATTTCCCTTTGTAAGATTCCTTATGCCATAGGGGAAAGAGAGAGGCTTGGTTTGTTTTTGTAAAAGTGATCTAAAGTTACTGAACAAGAAACTGAAAAGCTCATTCAGTTAAACTGAGGCCCCATTCGCTTCCCCTTTATGGCCAGCGTTGTACATTTCAGTCCCCAACTCAGGGAGAGCTGAGAGTGCAGTTGGCATCTGAGTTGCCTGACAAAGGAGTGAAGAAATGAGGTTCTATTGAAATAATATGTCATCAGTTATAATTGTACCACCATGAAAAAGGAAAAAAAAGTACGCTGGAACATTCTTAGCCTTCAGACAACTTACCTCTTTTCTTAATGTTTGTTATTCAAATTAACAAAATTAAAAAGTTTGTGAATCGGTGTGTGCTGTATACAGGAAATTTTCATACATCGGGGATAGTTCCTTAACAACGTTTGAATGAATAAGAATTTTTGAAAAGGCTTCTAGTCATTGCTCAGGGCAAGACTGAACGTGCTACCTGTTGAAATACTATAAGGTTTTAGTTTAGAAGGAAAGCTAGCAAGATTTCATTAGTATTGTGTGCTGTGTGTTAGGGTTGTAGGAACATGCATGAACCTGCAGTTGTTGGTTTTTTCCTTTAATATATAGGGAATTGATTTTTTTTTTCCCGGGGACTTTTTTGTTGTAATGGTAAAATACGCATAAAATTTATTATTTTAATCATTCTAAAGTACATTTTAGCACATTGTTATGCAACCAGACAGTTGTTCCAGAACTTTTTCATCATCCCAAACTGAAATTCTGTACTCATTAATCAATAACTTCCCACCCCACCCCTGCCCCCGCCCCACCACCCCTAGTAACCACTGTTCTCCTTTCTTACAAGTGGAATCATACAATATTTGTCCTTTTCTGTCTGGCTTATTTCACCTTAGGGAATTTGGAGGATGGTAATTATCAAAACTTGAAATTGTCCAAAGTCCTGAGTCTGAAATTCTATATCTAAAAGTGCTGCAGTCTTTGTTAAACCAAGTGCCTAAAATGATAGGGCATTTTAAGCAGGAACTCCATGTTCAATTTGGTTTTGCTATTGTTAAATACTCCTATTATAAGAAAGTTTCTCATACATGACATCTTAAATTTTCTTAAAAACTCCACTGTTTTGTTGTTGCTGCTGTTCTTATTGTTTGGGGGATCATTACCAGTATTATTGGTTTCCAGGCTCTCAGCTGGGCTTGAGGGAGGGTTAGGCTCCCAATATTGGAATCAAGTTTCGTGATGTGTGAATGGTCCATAGGAAGCGCTAGTATTAACATGACGCAGTTCTTGAACGCTTAGCCCCCTCAACTCTGTTACCCGACCTCCACCCCAGCAGCATCCTAGGGTCCTCTCTGGAATCCAATTACAGCTCCTAAGGGAGGAGGACCCTCGAAAGAGAATGTGTCGCTGGGCAGAAATGTGATATTTAAATATGAGTTAAGTATTACAATACTAAAATTCCCATTTCATATCCAAGAAATTCCCCATGCATTGTCTAGATGTCTTTCGAATTGCTCCTTTCAGTTTCCCCTGAGATGGTCTGTTCCACTGTAAGGGCTGTGATGCTGAGGTTGTCAGCAACCACAATGAAACAATGCACCCGAGTTGGCTTGTGGCTTTTGTTTGCTTGTCCCGGTTTACCTATTCATAGTCATGGACCGGTTCTCCTGTGTGTTGTGTATTGTGAAGTCATGTATAACAGCACCTCATTACACCACAGGTTAAGAAGAGCAGGATAATGCCGACTTTCTGGACTGTCCATCTTTCACTAAAAGGCGTAGTGTATGTCAGGATGATTGGGGCACGGCTGGACCCACGTGTGGCTGATTCCCAGGTCTGCCCTGTGCTTTGCAAGCGGCAAAGTGGTTCATCTCAAACAGCCAATCCTGCATGACCTGTCCTGCATTTTATCAGAACCTACACACTGCCTTCTAAAGAACTAACTGAAGGAGTTTGCCTGTATCTTGTTCTTGTACATCCTGTGTCATGAAAAATGTGTTCTTTAAAAAAAAAAAGAAAAGAAAAGAGAAGGGAGGGAAAAAAGGTTGCCATCCAGTGGAGGAAGGAGTAATTCCCAGCTTCATTCAAGAAAAACGCAAGCTGAAATAATGCTTAACTATTTTAACTCGGCTGGGGATTTTTATCCCCCGAAGGGTTTTTTCAGTGACATCCGGAGCCAAATGGGTGCAGTGTGCCTTTAAGAAAAGAAGCGCCTCACCAAACTTCGCTGTAGTTGTATCTCACCGTTTGCGTAGGGAAGGAAAGTGTTAATTTCTTATTTGTACACTTTTTTTCCCCCGACTTCCTTCCTATTCACTTCATTAAATCTAGAGGCAGTTCAGCATGGGAGCCGTCTGTATGTTGAATTAGGGCTCGCACTCTTGCGCAACACGTCACCAGTCGGAAACTGGGGGTTTGCTTCTGTGATTTATTTCATTATTGTGCTGGTAAAAGGTTTGGGAGGGAATTCTTTTTGGGGTAGTACTTTTAGCATTGTGTAGCAAGTTTTTTCTTTTCTTTTTTCTTTTTTTTTTTTTTTGTGCCCACCCCCCAGCACTGAGTAGAGTCAATTGAGCCAGTTTTTAATAAGTAATTTTTTAAAAAAGAAAAGAACAGTTTTAAATGTCCATGAATAATTTTACTTACATGCAGGAGTAATCTTACTCTACTCCTCTTTATGTGCGAAAAGCCTGAGAAATATTTAGTGAATTGATTTCCATTAGCAAAAGACCCTTAGAAATCCCTGAACATAAAGCACTGCATATGGATGTGTTTGGGGTCTTTGGGGAGGAAGGAGGATGTTTTGTAGCTCTCCGCATTCCTGCATAAAACCTTAATTTAAGGGGAATAATGATCAGTACTTTGTGTGTTTCCGTGATTCCAAAACCTAAATTTAATAGGAATCTGCACGTATTAGCAATTGTAACAAAAATTGTTTTACTAGTTCTTTTTGCAATTTAATTTGTTTTCGCTTCTTAGCTACTTAGATTTAGAGATTTAAAAGTCCAGCTATCACAAGCTTATGCTTTGTTCCTTTTTTGCAAAGTTAAGGGTGGGGGGGTGAGAGTAGAAATATCCTTTTCACAACTTCCCCCTCTTCATTTATCCCACTGAAAAGAAAAACAATGAAATTTTTTACAGCATGAAACTGAAAGTGAAGTATAACAGTTGTTCGGGATTTTCTTTAAAGAGCAGAATAACATTTTATTAAAATATTTGCATTTGAGAACATGCACATTGCTTTTACTGACATGCATTTAATGAAAAAAAAATTCTTTTATTAAAAAAAATCATCTTAGGCTGCTCCAAAATCATGTAGCCTATTTTTAAAAAAGCTCTAAAATGAGGTTTAAAATACCAAAAAAAAGCATACCTTGTTTTAATTTTTTAAAATAAATTTGAATATTAATTTGTTTTTTATTGGCTTAATTGTTATAATGCGAGTAAGAATCAGGAGCCGCCTGAGCTAAAATCTCTAATTCTGCTGCCTGGAATAATAAGAGGGGGAAAAAAAATATGATAAGTAGTTGTCAATATTAAAACAGGCTGAAGGAGGAAGGCTTCGGGCCTTGTAGTAGGTAGAATGAAACAGCAGATTTGAGTATCCACAATCCTTTCAGTATTAAATTTTCAGTAAAATAAAATTACTTGTATATGAAAACATAGCCTTTCCCCAGCTCTCTTTTTTTTCCTGATCAGCTGATGAAGAGACTAGCAGCTCGCTGCTTTGCTGGCTTGTTAATTTTATCCCCACTAACTGTGATTTCCGATAGCCGGCCTGCTGATAGTGGTAAGGTAAATATCCTTTTTCGTTGCCGTCTTGAAGATTCAGTAGAACTACATCCCAGGCATGTGTAGGTGTGTAACACATCAAAAGCCGGTGTTCTCCGTATTTCTGTGTGCAACTGGGTGCTTGAGGAGAGCAATACCATTAACTGTTGACAGCCTTGCATGCTGTATTTATTATTAGCATGTTCAGCCTCCAAGATTTGCGGGGACAATTTCCTTTTCTTAATCTTCGTTTAGCTGCACGGTGTTTAGCTGTATAGTGGGTGTCCTGCTTTTAGGCAAATGAATATTAATGAAATAATGTGGAGCTTTTTTTTTTTTTTTCTGGCTTTTTCCTCATAACTCATCAGATCTCGCCTCCTTCATAGTGGTTATCTGAACATTGTAGGATCGTGATGGAAATTGTCTTTTGATTATTAAGGCCTAGGCTCAGACTGTCCCTTAGGATTCTATTCTGTCTGTGTGCATGTTGCTTCTATGGGTTTGCACATTGGAAAATGCATAGAAAACATTTCTTTTTAATCCCACTGGCATTTTTAACATGCCAGGTTGTTTTGTGTTCTGCACCAGGTTTTCTTCACAAAACCTTTCTTTTTCAGGAGGCATTGTACACAAGTGAAAGAAATTATGTCTGAGCTGTAATCACTCTTTATATTGATTGTTATACTCACATGATCATAAATATTAGCCATGTTTGGTGCTGTGGAGAAATGAAGGTAATTGCCTTATGATTAGAGCTCTTTCAGCTACGAGAAAGGATTGATTAGCATTTGCATACTGGAGGCAATATTGAGAGGCAGGAGGAACAAATAACAACATCAGTTATTTTGTGTGAGAAAGCAATCTTGAAATATAATTTAAAGGTTTTAAAAAATATTTTTCTTTCCATGGTCAAATTTTCTTTTATCTGTTATGGTTTCTTTTTTCTTTGCAGTTTTTTTTTTTTTCCCTCCCCTTCATTTTTCTTAAGTTTTGAGGTTTACCAGAAAAAAAAGTTTAAACTTCTGGGTCTATCACATGGATCTTTTAGCCATATGAGCAGGTTTCTTTTATACCTGGTTGTTTTTATAGCTATTTTATTATCTCTCTGCATTAGTGCTGCTGGCTGTGGTTTAAAGCAAGCGTTTGCAGGTAATTGGAAAAAAGTGTTTGTTGTTTGTGAGTGTGTGTGTGTTCTTTATCGGATGATTTAAGTGCCTTTACAAAGGAATTTGGCTTTGTACCTCTCCGTTTCCTTGTTTACTAATTGCTACGTTAGAACAAAATCTGGATGCAATTTTGATTTATGTTGTGAATCATGACTAAATTGATGTAAAATCTTAAAGAAGAATGGTCAATGCTTACATGATTTTAAGGATGTAGTCTTAGGGAAATTTTTTTTTTTTTTTTTTTCAGTTTCATGTTTTCCCCCCTTACAGCAATGAGACAGTTAATGTCTTTTTCTTATATTGAGCCAAAATTTTATTTAGATTCAGTTATCTTGAAACACATAAATGTATAGATCTTCTCATATTTGTCATACTCTTTACTGTTAATGTTTCTGGCCTTCATCATATTTTACTCATGAAATAGACTTGGGCTAAAGATGCATTTATCCAATATGGTGGTCTTCCCTTTTTCTTCTTAGTCCACTGATTACTGTTAACTTCTATTTATTTTTTGTTAGTTTGTTTCACTTTATATTAATTATTCCAACTGTGTACATGTATATATAGTTGTTAGTCTCTTGTCTTGAATTTTTCTCCTTCGTTCCTGTTAACAGGCCATTGAAGACGGCAATTTGGAAGAAATGGAAGAGGAAGTACGGCTTAAGAAGCGAAAAAGACGAAGAAATGTGGATAAAGATCCTGCAAAAGAAGATGTGGAAAAAGCTAAGAAGAGAAGAGGACGCCCTCCCGCTGAGAAACTATCACCAAATCCCCCCAAACTGACAAAGCAGATGAATGCCATCATTGATACTGTGATAAACTACAAAGACAGGTGAGTGTTTCTCTCCTTCCCCATGGTCTTCTTCACCAAGACCGTAGTGAGACTACCTCAGGAGCAAGGTTTACCAAGGTGCACACTGGGGTTGTAA
The DNA here is from genome assembly GCF_057876585.1 of Rhinolophus sinicus. Classification (NCBI taxonomy): domain Eukaryota; kingdom Metazoa; phylum Chordata; class Mammalia; order Chiroptera; family Rhinolophidae; genus Rhinolophus; species Rhinolophus sinicus. The sequence goes on from NC_142516.1 coordinate 50,096,021, forward strand.
GTTCTGTCTACTTTTTGTTTCATGACTTTCATTCCAAAGATACCAGGAACCTTGTATTATGTTCAAACTAGCCACTCCTGCTGTTTTGTATGATGTTTTACCATATAGTATTTAAGATACTTGCAAATACAAGTTTAGATTACAGTTTTGTTTTTTATTTTTTCATCTAAACTGGAAAAGAACTCTTAAGGATCTCTGAAATACCGTCATTTATGTGGAAGAATTGGAATGATTGAGTGAAATTATACTTTTGGGGTGAGTTATTAGAGAAAGAAGAGTCCTAGCATATTTAAGGTAAATACTTCATGTTGAGGCTCTGTTTACAGCCAAACAAATACTTCCTCAAAAATATTGTTCCTTTTTTCCTTCCAACACACTTGAGTTTCTGAGTACTTGGTTGAGCGATCTTCTACTTCCTAATACTATATTGACAGCATGGTATTTCAGCAAATCTACCTCTTTTTCATGGACCTTTTGAATGTGAACTTGGAGAACTGTGTACTGGACACTGTCCACAGACCATTTTAAACAGGGAACAATTATTTGAAAACCAAAGCAAAGGTGTGTTAGGGTGTTGGGCAGCCCTATACAGTAGATAAACTCGTTATGCTACATTTTTGTTAGTTGATTTGGTGTCCACTTGATAATCATGTGATACAGTTTTAATGGGAAGATCACATCCCATTCCGATTGAAAAATTGATAGGAAACAAAACAGACATTTTATTTCTCTAAATTGCATAGTGGTATTAATCATTTTTTAGTTACCTTTTTTATTTTATTATTATTTTTTCTTTACATTAGTGTTGCTCTGTATACCTGTAAGTGTTTAACACAAATAGCTAAGTTGTGATTTTAGTTTTTCATTGTGACTGTAGTGCATGTGTTATACCAGGAAGGAAACCTCAGTATAAAGATTAAGTAGTGTAAAAAGCAAGATACTTTTAACCATAGAGTTTCATTGTATTGTTAAATCTTTATTACATTATCTGAAAGGGGTCTTCAGAAATAGTGACAAATGGGTGGAAAGAAAAGTGTGTGAAAGAGTCAGAATTTCTTGCCCCTCTTTGCCTACCAGGTTTCTTAGGACTCCTGCTTACTATTTTTACTATTTTCCTTTTTTGTTTTTTTGTTTTTAAGTGTATCCTCTTTCAGAATACTGAAGTGGCCACAAAGGACAGCCCCATTATATTGGGTTTGGATGAGCTATTCATTGACACAGGGGAATGACAGCAATACAGGAAGGAGAATTTGGCCACAAGTCCATTCTTTGACCAGTGTGAACACGCAAACTTCCTTGGAAACCAGGAATCAGTAACTCTTCCTGTCATGTTTCTGTTTACCCCCAGCCGTACTGGGAGATTTGCCGCAGTGCGAGAACAGTTTCCATGCAGGAAGCCAGCTTGGACAATTATGCCTTATTTTATCAGCCTCTGGTGTAAAGAAAAAAATAAGTAGAGAGTATCACTCTGCATATACCTCTAACTTTTTTGGCATTGTCTCAGGAGAATGAAATGTCTATTTCTTTGACCGGGTGTGCCTTGTTACTTGACAGGCATTTTGTTCATGACCTGATGAGTGAGTCTCGGGCTGCTGTAAGCGCTGAGAAGAGCCGAGACAGCCCTTGGAGGTTTAGGAGCTAGGCCTTTCATTCCAGGTGATGGCTAGCTCCTCCTCTAATGGCACGATGTCGGTGAACCACATAGTGCCAACAGATTGTTTTATTTCATGTTTCATGTAGTTTTAAAAATTTTTTAAAGCAAACACATGGAACTAGAGATATTTTTTTTTAATAAAACTGCAGAGGATTTTTTTTTTTAATCCCCCTTTTTGTAAAGCCTAAATATCTAGCAGCACTCTACCCAACTTTCCCAAAGGTAACAGTCAGTCAGAGTGAAGACGTGGCTACCTCCTCCTGTCATGCTCTAATTCGCCATAATCCCCATCACCCACTATGTTCCTCGAGTATGGAGTGTCAGTTACTATTTATCATGCTTTTCACACCTGGCCTACTTCACTCATTTACATTACCTGCTGGTTCCGTAATCTTTTGAGTTCGCAACTTACATGGCTATCGACTGACCACTTTCCTAAAAACCACCCAAAATACAGAGTAGTGTACAGTTAGGTCCCTTAAGCTTCAGCTAAGCATAGCACAGTAGTTTAGAGCACAGGTTCTTGTCTTGATTTGACTACCTGTGTTTGAATCCTAACTCTAATATTTCCTACCAGGGGTAAGGGCAGGGGGCAGTTGGACAATTTACTTACCCTCTCAGAGCCTCAGTTTTCTCATCCACAAAATGGAATAATTACTGTACCTGCCTCTAGAGGCGTTATGAGGATTTGATGAGTTAATACAACCCAAGCTCTTTGAACAGTTTAATTATTAATAATCTGCCTTTCAGACTATTGATAGTTAATCAGGTGGGTGAATGGAGCCCCAAGCACTATAAAGTAAGTGGTTGCCAATAGGGATTCCATCTTTTTATTTCCAGGACCAGAACATGCATTTTCCCTGGGACTGATTATTGAGCAAGTCTTTAGTTGTACTGTACTGAAAGGATATTTAAATATTTCAGCATGCAGACGTTGAGTAGTATTTTCCCCCCACTTCCTCTGGTTTTATTTTTTTATTTTATGTTTCCTTTGTAAAGCACCCTCATAAGGCCCATTCTATTAGCTCCCATATTTAAGTACATGCTAAGGAGTATGCACTAAATTTCCCACCGCTGCATGTTTCATGTATATTTCATGTTAGTAATCCTCTAGAAAAAGCACTTATTCTATTTATATTTTTTATTTCTCTTACCAAACTTGGTACTCAAGTAGGAGGCGCTCAACTTAGGAGGGCCTTAAAATTAGATATGTCATCATATTTTTGGTCGGTTTTAGAAAATGCTGCTGGGAAATGTACCTCTCCATGTGTTCAGAGTTTTGCACCATTAAAGTCAGCTACTAATATAGTAACTCAACCTGCCTGTGAAAGAAATGCCACCTGTGCGAACCTCCCTCCTATCACCTCAGTCAAATGTTAGGGCTCTGACAGAGGTGCAGAGTATCAGTGCATTCGGTAAGACCTGCCATCTATACTTAACTGATAGACAAGAATTAATTAGCTCTCGTGAGACAGTTTTTTCAAAGTTCTTGAACGATTCTGGGACAGATGTATCTTTATTTTTTATAAAGCACTAGGATAATGTAAGCGTCTGTTTATTGCCTTTGTTTTCAGTGCCAGGCCTCATTTTGTTTAAAGGAGGATACTTCATAAAATGTCACCCCAAAGAACCAATAATTGTGTGCGATTCATAAATGTGAAATCTTGCTGCAGTAATTGCTATTAGAGGTAGTACTGGTCTGCTGCTACTCGTTCCCACGGTTTTATTTCCCCATGTAAAAAACTTTATGTCAAGTAGAATTAGAAGGCTTTGTTTTGACTTGTTAAGCATGCTTTGTTTTCTGCTTATGTAGAAGGCTTTTAAAATACTATTTTCAGTGTATAAGCTATTTAACCCTAAGGCTCTTTGAAAAGGGATTCATCCTCATTTGCATCTGTACCCTTTTAAATTGTCCCTGGGATGAGATGCAGAATAAGATGGTGAAGAGTAGGGTCTGGGGGACCTGTTCCAAGACTAGAGACATGGCTTATAGTTGCTTGAATAAAGAGAGAGTTTCCTCAAGGGATTCTTAATGTTGGAAGGGGTTTTAGTTCTACCTGGTCCAGCTTCCCACAACCCAGATATGTCCCCCAAACCTCTGGCAGACCATCACCCAGTGTTCGCTCAGCCCCAGTGTTGGGTGTCAGTTCACATCACCAAATGACAGCTCTATACACAGCAGTCATTTCCTGTATTAAGATCCATTCAGCCCTCTGACTTCTAGCTGTTGGTCATGCTTAGACCTCCAAAGTGCATCTGTTCTCAATCTAAGAAATGTCCTGTAAAGCATTGGTAAACACGTTCACCTCAGGACATTGTCCTGCAGGTTGCAGCAGCTCCGTTTGTTATCTGAGCGAAACCTCAAGTTTCACACCCTGGTTAGTTACCCCTCCTTGGGCACATTCTACGGTCTTTGTGTCCCATTTAAAACAAGGCACCCAGAACTCCCAAGGCATTTTTGAGGGCTAATTGCAGGGTGGTTAGCTTTCTAATTCTGAAAAACAAAATTCTGTTAAGATAATTCAAGGGTGTGTTAACGTCTTCCAGCAACTTTGACACAGAATTAACTTTAGTTGAACATGTGACTTGGTAAAACTCCCGCTCCCCAAAACATGCAGACAACTAACTCTTTTCTCACTTGAATGCTGCCAAGGTAAGCCTTTAACTAAGCGTTTATTTTTTTCTGAACCTATATCTATTAATTTTATTCTTATCCCTGTGCAATTCCATTTAATTGATTTTTGTTTCACTATTCTAGTCTACTGATAGAACTGAATTTGTATGCCTTTTTAAAAAATCATGTTTGTTTACTTGCCTTCCTAAGTTGTTTTTGGTCATCCGAAGATTTGCTCTAAGCTCTTGCTGAGAAACTTCTAAAGGGCAAAGGACAGGTCTCTATAACATGCCCCTGAGAATCACTTCAGGTTGACATGAATTTATTATCCAATAATCCTTAAAGTTGACTAGCCATCTGTGAACTCGCGTGACCATGCTAGCATGTCACTCACATTTATCTGTCCTTTCTCAAGGTTATCAAAAAAGGCTAAAACCAAGATACACTACAGTTTTGGCCTCTCCAATCTATCAACCTAGAAACCCTGCCGAAAGAATGAAATGAGGTTAGCTTGCCGTAGCTTTTTCTAAGAGACCCCCTACTGGTCCTTAATGATGTTATTTATCTTCTCTAAATAGCCCCGTGGCATCTGAATAATTTCTTCTAAGTTTTTACCAAGGGTCCACATCAAGCAGAGCAGCCTCAAGTTTGCTTTCTCATTTTGAAATTGGGACATTTGCTTATCTCTAGTTTTCTGATTCCTTTTCTGTTCTCTGTGAATTCTTAACCATTATTAGCAGAAGCAATCTACATACTCTTTCAGGATGTAATTAGTTTGCATCTGGGCACTTGAACTCATTTGAAGTGTCTTCATATGTTCTTTTCTATCAGTAGCTTTTGTTCAACCTTTACTATGCCTTGCTTCTCAAGTCTGAGCATTGTTCTCATTCCTGAAGAATCTGGAATCAGAATATGAGGTTATTGTCACCTCCACCCTCTCTACCAATTGTTCGAAGACTGTCGCAGAAGCATCCCACTAAGGCTGGCCCTGCTGTCTGGGAAGGGTTTGGACTTCAGGTGCACTAGCTTTGAAGAGGGACACAGGGAAGCAGTGGGGGAAGCGGGAGCTACCTTCCCGGCCTCTCGGGTGGATGGTGGATGCAGCCCTGGCAAACAGTGGGGTGGCAGGGGCAATAACTGCTGGGCTCCCTCCTTCCTGAGGCTCTTCAGGCTCTGTGCTCCTCCCTGAACCAGGACTATCTTCTTTCCAACTAATGAATGGTGGAAAGCCTCAGCTTGTTCTGAATTTTAAGTCTCCTCATGTAGTAGAAAGTCACTCATTTATTTATTGCTTTCCCCCCTTATTTCCAGCCCTGTACTGCTGAGCAGGGCCAGAGGTTAAAAACTCAACAGTTTGCCCCCACAAGCTCACCGTCAGTGGAAGAGACAGCCCTCCTACCAGCTATCACTGAACAGGCAGTGGACTGGGGGCAAGAGGGGGTCATGGAGCCATTATGTGAGGGTATAATGACATTATCTAGTGTTTGTGGTCACTTTTAGGGGAAGATAGATAGATACATAGATAAATATAGGTATAGATGTATAGATATCGATATCTAAGATATATATATATATGCATATTTATATCCATATCTTTTAACGATATTCGCTGGGGTAATGAGATACAACATTTCATTCCATTCCATTATAGGACCTTTCCAAGGATTTGGTACACTGCAACTTAAGGACTAAGTATACTTGTTTAATTCCTATGCGTGCTGAAAAGTCCTTCATAGCATTTCCCTCACTTTGAGTAAAGCTGAGCTACTGCTTTGAAGGTCCACCTGTAGTCGACCCATTCTCCAGAAGGGACAGGCTCTTATTTTAAAATGTTGCCTTTTCCCAAAATTTTCTCTCCAGAGTGCTTTACCTGAGGTGCCGTGAGGTATTTGCCATGTCGAAGGCTTTCCCGCATTGACCATCATCCTGAGGCTTCCATCCAAGATGGACTCTTCATACCATTGTTCATATTGTCTTTATAAACGTAGATTTGTAGTAATATGCATTCTTAAAATCAAATCCATACCATTATTTAATATTCTTTTTTGGAGTTTTTTTGTTTGTACTTTTTTCCCCCCAGCCACTCTGATTGCTGACCAACCATGTAGGTCTGTCCCCACATACTCCTTATGAGCATGGCTTTAAATTATTCTGCTGGAGTTTCCTTTGTTCAGAGCCTCACATCCCCAGTGAATTGTAATTTCCATTATTCTCACATCATAGAACCATGCCTGTCGTTCTTCAAATTATTTATAGTATGTCCCATAAAATGTCTAAGTTAGTGTTTGTCATTCCCAGGTTTCTCTTCCTTCACTGTTACACATTCTGAGGTGACACCGGTCTGTTTCGGCTTCTGTGTCCCCTTAGTCAACCTCATCATCAGCCCAGCATCCCAAAAGTGTTCCCAATTCTGTACTGTATCCCTAACATGCACTCAGACACCAGGTTCCGTCCACACACAGGCATCTCTCCAGCACTGCCCTCCTTCTGCCTCCTCACGCACTGTCTTCCATAGGCCCCTTCCATCCCTGGCCTGGCCTGGGTCAGCTGTGTCCTGCCTATGTTTCCTACGTCCAGTCGGCCCCTCATTCTGCCTTCCTTCTGGGCACGTAGCTGATCATGTCATCCTGTTACTTAAGAACTTTCAATAGCTCTGCATGGGACATTTCAATGTTCAGTAGCTTCCTGTGGAACATTCCAGTAGCCTGCCTGATGATGATCAAACTTCAACCAGGAGAAGGATAGTCTTCCAAGTCTGGCCCTAGCGACCTCTCCAACTGTGTTTTCCTACATGCCACTCTCCCTCATGTTTCAGACATCCCAGAGAATTCTCCATCCTTTGAATCTAGCCTGCACTTTCCTCCTGCACTCCTTGGTTTATGCTTCGCCCTCTCTGCAGTGCCCCCCGCTCTCCTCAGGCAGAGTGGGCAGTGGCTCAGAGGAGGGGTCTCCAAGTGGCCACAGTAGGTTGTGTGTACCAAAGCGTGCCGTCTGTGCCTAGAGGAAGATTTCGAGGGGATGTAGGCTTTTCTCAAGATTTGTCACACCTGTCAGTCTCCTCTCTGCCACCACACAAAGGGACACCAACATAGCAGTTTCAAAATCCTCAACGGCAGAGGCCTCCCTAGAAGGCCCGTGGAAGGACGAAAGACCTCAGGTGCTGGTTTCTTGTCATTTCCAGTTGAACACCATTAGCTCAGTGATCTATTCAAAAAGAATAGAGTCCTGAGAAGTAGAGCCACTACCTCGGGGAAGTTCAGAAGCCGAGTTTGGCTGTTGCTGGGTGCACCCTGTGTGTGCTGGCTGCTGTAACAAAGTATGGTATCCTTTTAATGTTCACAACAATTTTCTGAGGTAAGTATTATCCCCATTTTACAAATAAGGAGCTAGACTCAGATAAGCTAGAGCTGTTTTCCTAAGATCACATACGCCCCTCGCAAATGCAGCCTGTCTTCCACTGCTTCTGAAACCGTGGATGGAATGTGGGTCCTAAATGCCGTGTAGAACGTGTGTGGAGGGAAATGGGACCAAAGTAGCAAGCATGTACATGTTTCAGAGAAGCAAGAAAAGTCCCAAAGAGATTAGGAAATTCCTCCCCCTCCCCCCGCCCCGCCCCAGTTCTGGAGAACTGTATTTTTTCAGAATGAGGTTCCAAACCTTAAGCCCATGGGATCTTCCCAACAATCCCATGAGGTAAGCAAGGCAGGTAGGTGAGGAGACCAAGGCTTGGAGAGTGAAATGAATTACCCAAGGTCGCCCAACCTGGGAGGCAGGAGCTGGGCCAGGACGAGTACCCAGGTCTTCTGACTCAAGTGTTCTTTCTACTCTACCACAGGTGTAACGTGGAGAAGGTGCCCAGTAATTCTCAGTTGGAAATAGAAGGAAACAGGTCAGGATCTGTCTTGTATTCCCGTGTCTCTAAATCCAGGTATCCCTTGGTACACCAAACAGACCAATTCCTAAGGAGTCGGAAGCACATTTCTCCATCTGCCTCCTGATCACCCCTACTTGGAGTGAGGGATGGAGGCACAGACATTCCAAAACACTTGCTGTGGCTTTTGAGCTTCTCTGTGCTGTGTTTCCATTTGGGGTTTCCACTCGGTAAAAGCTCTTCTCACAAAGGCGTTGGGAGCTGCCTGCGTCTGTCCCTACTTGTAGCACCTTGGACATGGGTTTCTGTTGCTTCTCTCTCCCCTTCAGTGCAGCAGCTTCTGTCTCACATCCTGCGGACCTCTTAACTCTGTGCTGTCTTGCTTTAGAGGCTTAATGAAAAAGCATCCTGGTGCTCGGATCTCCTGCAGTACGCGAAGAGGCGTGTCTGAGACGCTGTGTCTGAGACTCTGGGATTGATCGTGGGATTGATGGGTCTGTTCTGGGCTGGCTCCTGGGTGTGACTTCTGGGCCTGCCTGTCATATGGGGTCCTCAGTGTTCTAAGCCAGTGTGTGTTCTAATCCACTTTGTGTGCCTTTGTTCCTGTTGGGTGGAAGGTGGAAATGCTTTTCTCCTAGTGACGTGAGAATGCAATGTAAGGTGAGCGGGACAGAGGGATGTGCATGGTTTACCATGGTTAGGAGTTGTTAGTAATACAGAGGTATACTTAAAATGTATACACATTTTAAGAAAGAAAAAAAAGGTGTTAAAAATGTAATAATATATGCTGACAATGAAAGATGAATGCCAGTGATACGTGTACGTTTGGGGGTGTTTTTTTTTTTTTGGCATCCCCAGTATGTTGAAAACAACATTTCTTTTCCCCTTGCAATCAGCTTGTACTTTTAAAATAATATCAATATAATGCATTGCCACCCATATTCCACATTTGTCAGTTGACCCAATAACTCCCTTGACGGCGTTTTTTCCCTGCTAGTTTGGGATCCAATCTGGAGCCAGGAGGAAAAAGAATTGAAGCTCTGTTTTGTATTTCAGCATAAATACCAACCACCAGGTGTGGCATTCTCCTTTATAGGAGATTATAGGAGATTAAAAGTGGGGGGGATGTGTACCTACCCATATCTGTGTAGAGATGAAACTGTTGGGCAAGATTGCCATGCTTTGTTTGTTTTTTTCTTTTTCTATTGGTGGTAAATACTTACCAATCCATAGTGTGTACTGAGAGACGTTAAGAATTGTATTCCATTTTTGCCAGTATGAGAAAGAACTCAAGTCTGGATTCACATTTTGGGGTTGAAACAATAAATACTTGACTTTATTAGTTTGGGCATTTTAAATAATTAACCAACTTGGGTAGAAACTTCCAGCACCACAACATAGGAAGGAGGTTTTAGGATCCAAATGGCATGATGTAGGCTAAACTCCCAGCCCAGTGAACAAGGACAGACATAAGCTCTTTTTTTCCTCTTGCATCAAAATGGTCATGTGACCATGAAAAGTGGATTAATTATAACTTTAAAGGGTACTACAAGGCTCCAGTGTCATGCCTGGGCTTTTTGAGGAGACCGTATGACCATAGGTAGTTGGGACCTAGATAAACCATTTTTACTAAAGACATGTTTAAACTGTAATTTCCAGAGCCATAGCAAGAGACTGACATCTGCTTCCTCAGGGCTCCAGAACCTGCCTTGTCCCTTACTGTCACATATGCTTCCTTCTCCCATACGCCTGCGTTCATGGCATGTCGTTCAGAGGTTGTATTATGATGCACACATTTTGTAGGTTATTTTTTAAATTCTTGTTTCATGGATTCAGAAGCACTGAGCATTTTCAACGTGTCAGTCTCTGCAAGTATGGAGAATGTAGGAAAATGAATAAAACGGAATCCCTTAAAGCATAGTTGGAAAGAGCTCTATAGATAACGGATACATAGTGTTAATAAAGTGTATGTATGGGGTGCGATGGGAGGAATGGGGCAAGAATGGGGAAAGCTTCAAGTCGACTTGTGGCAGAGTGGGGATTCCCCTAGTAGACTTGGGGGGTGGGGGAGAAGTGGGTGAGGCAGAGGTACGTAGTTCCGTGTGTGTGGGCAGCCATGGAGTTAGGGAAGAGCAGGACCCCTGTAGAGACCACATGGATCTCAGTATGACTGGGTCATTGAAGGCAAGAGAGGAGGGACAGAGCATGGGGCGTGAAGACAAGAGAATAAAATACTTAGAGCTGTGATTGACAAGACTTAGGGTCAGATGGATGTGAGAGGAGGAGGAGGCTCTAAAGATAACTCTTGGATCACTGTGCTGAGTGGTAAGTGAGTGTGGTATCAGCTACAGAAATGTGGGTGAAATGATAAGGCGGTATGTGTGGGTGCCACGTGCGCGCGCGCGCGTGTGTGTGTGTGTGTGTGTGTGTGTGTGTGTAGCTGTCCAGCCCCATACTCCATCCCAGGAAATCAAAATTCTCTCCATAACTATTAACAGCCCTTGACGTTGTGATTATGTTGTTAGTATTGACTATCCCTTCAGAACCAGCCAAGAAACTCTTTCAGACAAAATTTACTTTTACCAATGTTGGCATGAGACGTTCCGTATTCTTTTTCAATGGGCCAGACAGGCTGTGACTGTGGATCTCAGACCCAAGCACCTTTGCACTGACTCACTCTAATTAGATTATAGAGGAATTGCCACGGAACAGTAGTGTGACCAAGTGGATACACTTTTAGAAAAATCTCAGTGCTGGGTGAAGAGCCTCTCTTTGTTTATGGGATACTTTGGTCTCAGCCTCAGGCTGACAGTTGCTCTTATGTAATTGCCACCGGGCAAGGTCATAGCCTCCTGCACGGTCCCGGATGATGCTTCTCTAGAGCGTGGGGCTCACACTTGAGTCCTGTAGCTTCTTGGAGAATTCCCAGTGCAGCTAGAGGCTCTGAGAAGTTTTGCTATAAAAGTAACCTGTGGAACTTTGTTGAACCCAGTGTTTCCTCAACTCATTTGACCAACGAACTCTCTTTTTCAAGGAACGCTATTAGTCATCCATTAAGCTCATGTTCCAGGGCGAACACTTTGGGAAATGCTGACTTTGAGCTCAGAAGTTGCATTTAGTCCAGAGACAATCTGCTCAGGGAAATGTGGATTCCAGTACTTTAGTTTGCCCTCATTACAAATATTGATACTTTCAGATGTTTACTGGAATAGGCTGCTTTGACTCCTGGTGGCTTGACACTTATTTATGTTGCTCAGCCAATTATACCCACATACAGCAGGTGGGCAGCCCACAAATAAACTAAGTTTGTTTGTTTTGTGAGGCACAAAAGGCCTCACCAAGGCTTCCAGCATTAGCCTGGCCCAGAAGCCCAGGGTCTCTGCCTCTCAAAGCTCCAGGCCAATTCCAGCATAAATGACCTCTCTCTGAGGGAGGGGAAGGAATCCCAGCTGGAAATAACAAAAGTTTTACAGTCTTATAAACTGTCTTCAAAACCTCTCTATAAGTGTCTTTGATCAAAAATGGATTGCACTGAATGATGGCAGTTATTTGGGCATATATGTTCTTGTATATTCATGGAGGAAAAATCTGCCTCATTCCTTTAGAATCACACGTCATAATGGCTTCCTTAAGAATTTACTAAAAGGGCCATTATAGGAAAAAGCAAATTTCCAGAGCCTGCTATGACCCAGCCCTTTAACAAAGTGACGTTTGGGATTTGCAGCTTATGTGGAGAGGCATTTGATTTTGTTTGTTTGCAAAAGCTCTGTGCTTTGGAGTTTGGTCACAATTTAACCAAAAGGTTTGCCAAGTTTTTACTATTAACAAGTAGAGACATAGGGAAAGATCAAAAGACAGAATGGTCAGTGGAAGGGAAGGTGGGTCCTTACCTTTTGGAAGGAATGCGTCCTCTGAGTCACGTCCAAGTGTACAAGGTGAGATGACGAAAGCTGGTGAAGTGGGTGACCAAGGAAGCAGCAGCCCTTTAGCTGTCATGTTTAGACAGATGGACAGTTAGGGTCCTGTATCTGTACCTGCTGTCGTGAAATGTCACTGAGAAAAAGAGAAGCATCAAGACTTCCTGAGTCACTATTTCTAAAAAGTCAAGTGTTAGATGATAAATCTTCGCAAACGTCACCTCAAAATACTTGTCTAAACAAACAAATAAATAATACTCGCTGAAGCCCCGGTTCTGCTGAGCACCTCTGATTTGTAGTAATAAATTCAATGAGAGAATTCTGAAGAAATAAATAGAAACTTTATATAAATTCTGACAGTTGCAATATATTAAAAATGTTATAGAATTATTCTGTTCTATTTTATTTATTTATTTGGCTTTGTATGGTAAAGTTAAAAGGTGCCAGTTGGTGATATGTGCTATTTACTTTGATATAAATAAAAGTTGGTCATTATGCCCCCTTAGACATCATTTCTCTGGGAAAAAAATCAGATTAGATTTTTGACTTATTACATGTTTTCAAAGAAGGTAACCCAATAAAAGTGTTTGAGACCTACTTTATTTATGGATGATAATATGGTTCCAAATTACATTAGATCATAAATCTTCATTTTGTTGAATAACAGTACATTATTATTAATGTTTATTTATGCTCTGGCATATCTCCTTCTGGTGCTTAGTTAATGCCTTTTTAAAAACCTAGTAGAAGTTGTATTGCATTTACAATTTGGTATCGTGTGGTTTTTTGGTTTCTTTTCTTCAGTGAATGTCATAAGCGTTTTTTTCATTCCTTAAGGCACATTACTTTAAAATACATAATTTTAGATTATCTAGCATATACATATAAAATTATATATACACATATATGTGTGTATATACACATATACATGTATGTGTATGCACCTAGATATACACATATGAGTATATATGCACATATATAAATATTTGTACACATAAATACACATGTCTATATATACATATATATATATATACATATATATATATATTATGTATATATAAAATATGTGTATCCATATTTTAGCCTAAAGTAGATTACCAAAAGTAAAACTGCTTCAAAGAGTGGTTGTGTTTAAAACTCTTGATAAAGCCTTGGTGCTTTTCTTACTGAGCTGAGCAAGCCCTTTGTAGTCGCCTCACATTGAGGCATTTGCCTTTCATTAACCTGATGTAGCCTTATTTTTGTTGATAACTCAGGCATATTATATATCTACAGTTCTTAACATAACCCTTGGTAAAATTTAACAGCTACCAATTCTGCTCCCATCTCATTCTGTTTTGCTGTTACCTCATATATGCTTTAAGAGGCTAGGAAGTCAGCTTTCTAAGCTTAGAGGAACATCATGGGCCAATATTCAGTAAGATTCAGATGAGAGATCTCAGTAGTGAATATGGGATACAGGTGCTCGTGACACCTAGTTTGTGTCTGGCTCAAATTTCTGGGGGCTTTCTGGATAATTGGGGTACTACTCTGATTTAAGTGATATGTATTATAAACCTAATAAGAATCTGATCCTGAAAAGCAGCAGCTTGCTTTCACCTACTGCCCTCCAATGTTGACCCAATTTTATAGTTTTCTTCCCAAATGATTGCCTGTGTTTGATTCCTTTAGGACTATAATAACTTCTCTCTAAAATCCTTCCAAGTGGGTATTCTAAATTGTGACGTCATTTGCTTACCAAAGCAATGTAACCACACTTTTACATTCACTAACTAAACAAAACCTATTTCAGCTATAGTTAAAAATCTCATTTTTAAAAGTATCTATTAAAAATGCTTGTTAATAAAAAGCAAAATCATAAAGCAGCGAAAAACAAATCTCTCACCCAATACATCTTGTTTTGGACTTGTTGGGAAGACATAATATCTAGTATTTTAAAGGACTAGGTTTCTTAGCTAGCATTTCAGTCTTCTGCACTCTTTCAACTGTACCTACACTATAAACAGGCTGATATTGATGTAATGTTTATAATGTATGCAGTCATCATTTTAGAATTATACTAGTATAGATGTGGGATTATTGCCATTTGGTTTCTGGAGGTAATGGAAGAAAGATTGGTTCCCAGATGAAGCACAGCAGAATAAATGTGTGTGTGTGTGTGTGTAAGCTATACATGCAGGGTTTCAAACCACCATTTACACAGTGGCATGGAGGGCTTTTCCACCTCATACAGCATAACATCATGGACATGTGTCTCTGTGTCCATTGGCCTCTGTGGAGAGGAAATGTGCTTGCCCTCCAGCACCTGTAAACTCACATTAAGTGAATTGGGTTCCTTTAAATTTGTATTGCAGGTTACACTTCTCCCCCACCCATCCTATGTCTGATCAGGGTCATGTTTCTTACTCCGTGATAGATCATTGTACAAAGTAGATCTGAAATTACAGACCATCAGTGGAATCCTTTTTTAGGAGGAGGTGAGTGGGTATCACTTTTGTGATAGGAAGCAGCGCATTTTGAAGTAACAATTTATGCTTAGCCCTGAAATTGTGTAAAATCACATAATGGAAAATGCCTTGGGGGTAGGGTAAGCATTTCAACAGAAACAGAACACCTTCCGCAAACCACTGTACAATTACTCCATTGTTCTGTTCTTTAAAAAAAGAAAACTTTCCAGCACTGGGGGAAAAAAGCATTTGGAAAGGTATATTGAAAAAACCTTTGCTGAGCTTAAGTTTGAGAAAGAAATGCCAAGAATTCAAAACTCTATCAGGCTGCTTCACTTCCATTTTTTTTTTCTTACATTTTTTAAACCTTTAATTTAGAAAAAAATGAATTACTGTAGTGATTCATTAATAAGTGGTCCTACTACCTCAGTGCATTCTCTAGGTCATGGAAAAGTGGAGTGTCTTCCAGACCCTCCTGGCATTTCCTGCCTAAACTGTCTGTCAGGTTCGTTGCCTGTGATAGAGATAAGAGGAAAGGTTTTGACTGCAAGCAAAATATTCCACCCTGCATGGAGGAGAGAAAAAAATACACAGAACAGTGTCTGAGCAGTGAGGTACTGAGAATTGGTTTAATACTGAGAATTTCTTCCATTTTTGTGGAGAATGGGTTCTTGATCCTGGGTGGATAATGAAGTATTTGAAGAAGGGAAAAGGATAGAGCCCCTTCCAGCCAAGTGATAGGTCGGTCAGCTCTGGGAACTTGGATTTTGTCATAAGGGAGGGTTGGCCATGACACTTGGGGGTACACAGGAGGAGAGTCAGGTCAATAGTACAAACTCAACTTGCAGAGACTGAACTGAGGAGGGCTTTGAAAGCCAGACTGAGATGTTTGAATGATGATGAAGCCAACACAGGAAGACCCCCTTAGCTTCCAGGTCTTCCTTTTGCACATGCCCTCTATGCTTACGAGGGTGAAAAAAGGAGGTGGGATAGGATTGTTTTGAAACAAGAAATTTGTGTCATTTTACAGTGTTGGCCCTGCGTCTCAGAACAGTCAGCTCTCTCCTTTATGAGCACTTATAACTCTGGACTTGGGTCTAGAATTTCTTGTTTCTTTTTCTTTCTTTTTTTTTTTTTAAATTTTTTATTGGGGAACAGTGTGTTTCTCCAGGGCCCATCAGCTCCAAGTCGTTGTCGTTCAGTCTAGTTGTGGAGGGTACAGCTCAGGTCCAAGTCCAGACACTGTTTTCAATAGTTAGTTGCAGGGGGCGCAGCCCACCATCCCATGCGGGAATTGAACCGGCAACTTGTTGAGAGCTCGCGCTTTAACCAACTGAGCCATCCGGCCATCCCTCCGGAAGCTCAGTGGCAGCTTGTTGTCTTCAATCTAGTTGTGGAGGGCGCAGCTCACTGGCCCATGTGGGAATCGAACCAGCAACCCTGTTCAGAACTCGTGCTCTAACCAACTGAGCCATCCGGCCACCCTAGGGTCTAGAATTTCTGACAACTCAGGACAGAGATAACAGACTCAGATCGTTTTAGGTATTTTGGCCCTGTTAGAGCTTTATCATACTTTTGATGCCAACCACTTATTTCTTACTTCACCAGTGGCACAGTTGAAATTAAGAGTATGTCTATCACAGGTGTACAAAGCAAAGATGTGCTCATAACCTGTCAACAGAAAAATGATACCATCTGTTGGCAATGTGGAAAATGACAGTATATAGAATACCATTGAGGGGCAGGTGTAAAATCCCAGATTACAAAGAGGTCTGACTGTTTCATTGTTGCTAGTTTAGAAAGAATGCCAATTATAAAGAAGTCACCAGATAGAAATAGAAAAAGTATATCTGTAAATTGCCTTTCAGATACTCCTTTTCAAATAGGTAAAGTGTTTATATATATGTATATAGATGCATGTGTGTATATATATATATATATTATATATGTATGTATGTGTATATATATATATATATATATATATATATATAAAAAAAATATATATACATGTAAATCTTAGTGATAGAAAAAGAGTAGACCAGAGATTATGACCGTATGTTGAAGGTGATAGTAAATAAAGTAGGTTTTGTTATATACTATGTGCTATAACTTATAGGGGTACAAATGCATTTCTCAACCTGGGAAGTGGGGTAGGGGGTGGTTGTCAGTGTGAGAGAACACCTTGGTTCTTGCCATAATAATCTAAAAATCCAATTCCCTATTAAACTGCAGTCTTCTTAAACGTCTTGTGTTTGCCCCTGATTTTAGTATTCATGAAGCCCATATATGCATTAAATAAAATAAAACAGTGACACAGAAAATCTTGCCCATCCCTTTTGACAGAGGATTTTCGGTTAATTTATGCAGGCCCCTTTGCACTTCAGCATTTTCCCCACTGGTTGCTAGGCAACCGTTTGAGTTAGTGCGCATGCCTTTTTTATGATAACTGTCATTATGATTATTTTTTAATTATACAACTGGGACTATGGATTAAAACAGCATATTGTCACTCATTCTTTGCTGCTGTTTCTAGCATTCTTACACACTCCTGGAATCACTTTCTGAAATTTGCATGGCAGTGATTTATGGTGATTTTTTTTGGAATTTCTGGCTTCACAAAGAAAATAGAGATGGCATCATAAGAGAAGCAAGATTTTTGTGAAAAATGACTATACCGTATCTAGCAAGCTATTATTGATCTGGATAGACCAAGTGAGATATTAGGCTCTTGAATCTAAATTATATATATTTTGTTCCTTTGATCATGTCTGCTTCTAATGTTAACTGACGTTAAAAGCTTATATTGCTTTATAGTCTGTTTTTTAAAAATTATAAAATGCTAAACATTTGTTGCTATTAAATCTGTTTTCAAATAAAGCTACCATGCATTTGGGGGAGGGTGCAGCACTAACTCCAGCAACATCAAGCATCCATACTTGCTAAATATGTTTGTTCTTTTTGACCCAAATTGCTCCATACACACCGCAGTGCAGTTACACAAGATAAAGCGTTTCCTCTAGCAAATAATAATAAAGGTATGGGTGTAAAATACCCTGAAAGGAACAACACCGAAAAGATAGTCACTAGGTACATACAAAAGCTTTTCATTTGAGGTTCATTTGTGTATATTCTAACCTTTTCTAAATATAAAGTGATTTTGAAGACAAAGAAATATAGAAATAAAGTGTGTGGTTTTGTTTTTTACCAACACTATTATTCATTTACTATTGGAATTTTGGTTGAATGGAATATGTTGAATGTTTCTATCAAAATGAAGAGATACTTGCTCTGAAAGAGGAATCCACAGTGGACTTCCCATATCATGTGTGACAGAGTGGGGGCCTAATGGTATTTTCATGTGATTTTGAAGTTTGCACCGGGGCATTAATCTTCAGTAGAGTTGTAGAATTTTCCTTGATTTAAAGAGCCCCATGTGTATATGCACGGGGTGCCGATTTGCTGTTTTTAACATTTTCTGAAAGGAATAAAACCTTTCCTCGGTAGTGCATGATCTGTTATGTTCTTATTTGTTTCCCCCACCCTGCAGTTCAGGGCGACAGCTCAGCGAAGTCTTCATTCAGTTGCCTTCGAGGAAAGAATTACCAGAATACTATGAATTAATTAGGAAGCCGGTGGATTTCAAAAAAATAAAGGTAGATACTCTGTTTACAAACTTTATTTTAAATAAAGGAGGAATGTAAATTCATTGAAACGATGACAGTTAGGACTTGGCAGTAGCATCTTGTCTGACAAGCACTGACACCCATCCAGGGCTTGACACCAGAAAAGCGGGGATGTCCTTGGGCTTTTACGTGTGTGTTATTTAATCATTATGCTGAGAGCTCATGTTATATTGCATTTTACTTAAGAAGCTGCAGACTTTTCAGACCCATTGCTTTTTCTGTTCCCAATCATATGCTCCTTCCTCCCCCATACAAGACGGCGTACTAGTGGGAGGGTGGTCTCTGTGAATGGCAGCCCCTGAGGTTGTGCAGTCCCACATCCCTGGCAGGGTTCTATGCTGAGAAGACAAAGGGGGAAATCAGGCTCTGTTAACCAAATGATGATTGTTGCATTGTCTCTCCCTCTTCTTTCCTCTATTGTATCCAAAATTTTCATTAGGAAAGAATTCGTAATCATAAGTACCGGAGCTTGGGCGACCTGGAGAAAGATGTCATGCTTCTCTGTCACAATGCTCAGACGTTCAACTTGGAGGGATCCCAGGTCTGTCTTTCATATCTGAAATAATTTAAACCTTAAATGTGCTTATGTTCTTTTAAGTAAAATATTTCATTTTCTACTGTTTGAACCATTCCTACTACCCTGGCAGAAGAAACATGAAAAATAAAAGCCTGTATTCCATGCTACCTGTGTAAGTAAATTGCTTTGGCATTTTCAAATTCATGCCGCCTCGTCTGCGCCATAGCTATACTAATTCCTGCTCATGCTTCCCTTAAATGCTTCACTTCTAATTAGAGGAGGGATGCAAGTAAATCACTTAATGTAATGATTAAAGGTGGGAGGTCCAGTTTTTGCTTTTATAGAGATTGTATATTTGATTATATTTACATTCGTTTTTCTGATTGTAGCCTTGTATTAAGCGTTGAAACTACTATGATTTAAAATAACAGGAAAAAAAATTGCCTTAATTGCTTACAAAAAAAAAATCTTTTCATCAGGCCACTTGTAATTCCTTTTGCTTTCAATCTCCATAGTAAGCAAGCGTAAGAATATATAAGTAAGTGACACTGAACTTATTAAAGTAACTAGGGGGAAGACACTTTCACTTTAATTACACCTCAATTCCACTCACCTTTTGTAGGAAATCCCTTTTTCCTACCTGTTTTTCTGGCCTAATGCTCTCATACCCATGAAGAAGAAAGAGCAAGAGAGGTCAGTGTGTCCGCCAACCAGTGCAGTGCCAAGCCCCCATTAAATTCTTTAAGCCTCTTTCCTGCTCCTGCCTTTTGACCTTCGTGTCAATTCCAGTCACTACATTAGGAGAACATTAGGGCATCCTCAGAATGGGCCTCACACAGGCTGTACATTTCCAGGTTAATAGCAGTTACCCGCAATAGTAGTATTTTGACCAAAATAGTAGGTCTAGAAAGCAAACCTTGTGTTTTCAAGACACTCGTCAAAGGAAGTTAAGCTGAAAACCAGGACATAGAGAGTAAATACATGAGTCGACAAGGAAGTCTTTTGTGAAGGACCATTTTTGTAACCTCTGGATAGATTTGGGGTTGCTTTATAATACTGTGGCAACATTGTGATCCGTGCCCTGTCCCTTTCCAGGCCACGCTCACGGTCTCACATCTGAAATGGGGTGATAAATGGCCTCTAGACTGTCTTCCCTCCCAGTCCATCCCGGATACTAGTTTATCTTTCTCCAACCACCTCCTTCTCACCCTGTCCGTCTACTGCCCAACAGCTTTGCGGTTCCCCATGTTAAATTCTAGAATGAACTTAATCTCCAGACGCTGTTTTCTAACATCGTGCCTTACCCTAACTCTTTAGCCTCATTTCCTGCTGCCCTTGTTGCTAACCGGTTTGTGGTCCAGTCAGACCGGTCCCCTGAATACCTGCTTCCCTGAATACACATGCAGTTGGAAAAAATAATACAGAGAGCCTGTGTACCCTTTATATCATCACAAGATAGTAACATGTTGTGTAACATAGGCTAGTATTGTAACCTGGAAGTTGACACTGACGCAGTCCCATGTGCATCTTTTTTATTCTTGCCTCCCCACCTTTCTCACTTGGCTCTGCTTCCCTAAAAAGCTCCTCTCCTTTCTCATCCCTGACGGAATCCTCCTCCCCTTTAAGATCCAGCTCAACTCTGATGTCTCTGGCCAACTCAACACCAGTGGCCCCATCTCACTACTCTCCCCCTGGTCCCGTGTCCTATTGGACTATATTGTTTGGGGCTCACCACAAGTTGCCCAGTGTGTGGCTCATCTTTACAATAAAGGAATACACGTTCCTGGAGAGCAAGGATCATTTTTTTCCCATGTTCTTTATTTTGTACTAAATTATTGTGCTAAAACACATAATGATTGATTTTAACACAAACTGATCATCTTAACCATTTTTAAGTGCATAGTTCAGTAGTGTTTAGTATATTATCATTGTTGTGCAACAGGTCTCCAGAACTCTTTTATCTCGTAACACTGAAACTCTGTACCCATTAAACAACTCCGCGTCTCCTCCTCCCCCGTCCATGGTAATCGTGGTGCTACTTTCTATTTCTATGAATTTGACTGCCTTAGATACCTCATATAAGCTGAATCATTTTCAGTATTTGTCTTTTTGGGACTGGTTTATTATTTCCCTTAGCATAATGTCCTCAAGGTCCATCCATGTTGTAGCATGTGACAGGATTTCCCTCCTTTTTAAGGCTGAGTAATATTCCATTGTATGTATATGACCCATTTGGTTTACCTGTTCATCTGTCAGTGGACATTTGGTTTGCTTCCACCTCTTGGCTATTGTGAATAATGCTGCTATAAACATGGGTGTGCAAATATCTGTTCAAGACCTTGCTTTCAGTTCTTTTGGTCATATACCCAGAAGTGGGATTGCTGGATCATATGGTACTTCCGTTTTTAATTTTTTGAGAAAAAGGACCATTTCAACTTTATATCTCTCTCAGCATCTATGCTCAGGCATACACTAAAAATAAAGTACTGATTGGAAAAGTATTGGCTGGTACTGATAAACTCAGTAATAAAGACTAGCCTCCATTTGTTATGGGAATTGCATTTTAAAGAAGGTTGCTTTGCCGCAGTATTTGATAGATGAGTTCAAATAAGAAGCACTATTTTAAATACTATTTTTGTTGTCACAGGAGAGAGGATATCTTATAGAAGCCCACCCTTCTCTCCCAAGTGTGTGCATGCACACACACACACACACACACACACACACACACACTGAAATTATTTCAACTGCGCATGGACTTTCTCCTGTGAGAATATGTATAATGTCTGTATTGGACTTGGGAGTTTTCCTATTTGGGTTTCCTGTAGGCATAAAAGCTAACGTTGCTGTTTCTACTAAAATTCATGTAAAATAAAGCCGGTGTTTTGCATAAGGAAGAGAAGTGCATACTGCGATTGTGAATCTTAGGCCTTCAGCTCGTAGTTCTTAACAGATGCCACTTTGACCTTTAGATCTACGAAGACTCCATCGTCTTACAGTCCGTGTTTAAGAGTGCGCGGCAGAAAATTGCCAAAGAAGAAGAGAGTGAGGATGAAAGCAATGAAGAGGAGGAAGAGGAAGATGAAGAGGAATCAGAGTCGGAGGGTAAGCGCAGGCTTCCGGTTCCTGCACAGCTTTGCCCCTTGCCACCCGCATCAGTGTTTTCACAGATGCTAATGGAACGGACATTAGGCAAGTCTGGATTCCAGTCTGTTCTACCATGTCCTTGCCAGGCAACCTCGGGCAGTGTACTTAACCCAGCTCCTGCTCATTTTCCTCCTCTGTAAAACTGAGGTACTAAACATGCCCCACCCCCAAGCATGTAAAGAGGTTCTCTGAAGGTTGCCTTTGAGAATCAGTGTAATCTACATTTTCTACCAACATTGTGGTTAATACCTATCTGTTCTATAGCGCAGTGGTTCTGTAATCCAGTGGGAATGATCGTGTTAATAGCTGGGCTCCACCCCGGAGTTTCGGATTCAGTAGCATGTGGTGGGGACTTAGAGTCAGTATTTCTAGCAAGTTCCCAGGGGATACTGATGGTGCTGGGCCCAGGACCCCACTTTGAGAACCACTGCTTTAGAAAATAATCCTCCCGCTGAATTGAAACGGTAGTCCGTTTTATCCATCATGGATCAGCTTCTGATGCTGTCTGTATTTAAAATGTTGATATTTTGTTCATCATAGATTTTTTTTTTGGTGATTACTTTTGAGTTTTTAGAATATTGCATTAGAATGTTATTTATCTTGATTACTGATTTTTGTGGCTTCTTAAATTTTGCACCCAAAGCAAGTACCTCCCTCGTCTTACCATAGTCTCAACCCTCCTTAATAACTTTAACATTTCAAGGTTAAAGCTGTTTTCAAAAGTCTAAAATTTCTTCTCACCTAGTTATGTTTTCACCCCAAACTTTCTCTCAAAGTAATAAATCCCATTGATTTATGGTTTGCTGTGTAAAACAGTACAGATATGCTTTGAAAATTTTTTTATTAGATTTGTTCCTAATTACATACTTAGTACAGACAACCTGGAAAATATTTTCTAAGACAGGAAAATTTGTATGATTTTATATGCATTTTGAGAAGTTGCCATCTAGCTTTTTTCTATACATAAGTATTTTGTTTATAAAAGCATAGCCCACTATTTTATAGCATGATTTTTATATTTATTATGAGTATTTTCCTATAGCATTCAGGGTTTTTCTACAGAATACATATTACCATTCATTAATGAATATACCAAAATGTATTAAACTCACTCTAAATAATGCTATCCTGAAAATTCTTACCCATAAATCATTACAAACATTTTTAAAACATCTGGTGCGTACATATTACCACACAGAATGAGTTTATACCCTTGCCAGCAGTGTACATAAATGTGTTTCCCCATGCCCACATCTGTTCTTAGTATTATTCTCTTGAGTGATTCTGCCTTTTATTTATTAATTTAAATATTTTCAATTTCTTATGGTTATTACCTCTTCTGATATCCTAGCATTTGATGAATAAGTCTACATAATCTATCGTAGCTAGATATTTCCTTATTTTAGAGCCAGATTTCTAATCTGTTTTTAAATAGCTGCCTTCTCATCCCATCTATCAGTTTAGTTTTTCTCTAATGTCTCTTGACGGTTGGTGTATTAACTTTCTATTGCTACTATAACAAGTTACCATAAACTTTGTGACTTAATAAAACAAAACTTGATTATCTCCTAGTTCTGTAGGTCACAAGTTTAGTATGGGTTTCTCTGTTCCTTTCTGTGGGCTCTGGGTGGGTGGGGGAGGGGGGAATCCATTTCCTTGTGCATCCTTCTTACATTGCATCTCTTTGACTCTTTCTTCTGCCTCTTCTTCATATACTTTGTTTTTTGTTGACGTAATTGACAGATAATACCATATTAGTTTCAGTTGTACAACACAATGATTCAATATTTGCATATATTGTGAAATGATCACCATATTAAGTCTAGTTAACATACATCACTACACATAGAAAATTGATTTTTCTTATGATGAAAACTTTTAAAATTTACTCTTAACTTTCAAATATGCAATACAGTGTTATTAGCTGTAGTCACCGTGCTATACCTTAACCCCGTGACTTATTTATTTTATAACTGGAAGTTTGTACCTTTGGACCCCCTTCCCCCATTTTACCACCGCACAGCCCTCCTCCTTGATCTCCGGCAACCAATCTGTTTTCTGTATCTATGAGCCTATTTTTCTTTCATTTTGTTTGTTTGTTTTAAGATGCCACATAGAACTGAGATCATACAGTATTTGTCTTTCTCTCTCTGACTTATTTCACTTAACTTAATGCCCTCAAAGTCCATCCATGTTGTCACAAATGTCAAGATTTCATTCTTTTTTATGACTTAGTAGTTTGTTATATATGTAAAACAGAATACATACACACATATCAGATTTTCTTTATCCATTCATCTATTGATGGGCACTTAGGTTGTTCCCGTATCTTCTTTTTTAACATTTTTTTATTAGTTTCAGGTACACAAAACAATGTAATAGTTAGACATTTATCATTTATATCCCTCACAATGTGACAACCCCCTCCCCCTATACACTACCCCTCTGACATCACACACAGCCATTACATTGCCACTGTCTCTATTCCTAATGCTGTACTCCGCTTCTTGTAACTATATCTATCTATATATCTATATCTATATCTATATCTATATCTATCTATCTATCTATCTATCTATCTATCTATCTATCTATCTATCTATCTATAAAATTGTAGCTGACATGCATTATTGTTCAGCTTCAGGTGTACAAGGCAGTGATCAGGCATCTATATCATCCCTGAGGTGGTCTCCCTAACGAGACAAGTGTCCATCAGATACCCTACAAAATTTTTACAACATTATTGATTACATTCCCCAAATTGACTTTCGTTTCCCCGTGGCAACCTTGCGGTTACCAATTGTGCTTTCTAATCCCCTCATCTTCCCCCTTATCCCCACTCTCCCACCCCATTCCCATATCTTGACTATTGTAAATAATGCTACAATGGACATGGGAGTGCATATATCTTTGAGTTAGTGTTTTTGTTTTCTTCAGATAAATACCCAGAAGTAGAATTGCTGGATCATATAGTAATTCTAGTTTTAGTTTTAATGGGATCCTCCGTACTGTTTTCCATAGTGGCCGCACCAATTTGCATTCCCACCAACATTGCACAATGGTTCCCTCTCTCCCATCCTTGCCAGCACTTCTCTCTTTGATAATAGCCATTCTAATAGGCATGAGTTGAGGTGATATCTCATTGAGGTTTTGATGCACATTTCCCTGATGATTAGTGATGTTGAGCATTTTTTCAAGTACCTTTTGGCCATCTGTATATCGTCTTTTGGAAAACTGTATATTCAAATATTTTGCCCATTTTATATCAGATTGTTGGGAGGGGGTTATTGAGTTGTATGATTATGTATTCTGGTAATTAATTCCTTATCACATATATGATTTATAAATATATTTTCCCATTCATAGGGTAATTTTTCATTTTGTTGATGATTTATTTTGCTGTGCAGAAGTTTTTTTAGCTTGATACAGTTCTACTTGTTTATTTTTGCATTTACAGCCTTTGCTTTTGGTGTCGAATCCAATGATCATCCCCAAGGTTGATGTCAGAGAGCTTACCGCCTATGTTTTCTTCTAGGACTTTTATGGTTTCAGGTCTTACATTCAAGTCTTTCATCCATTTTGAATTAATTTTTGTGTATGGTGTAAGATAGTTTCGTTCTTATGCTTGTGGCTGCCCAGTTTTCCCAATGCCATTTATTGAATGACTGTCCTTCTCCACTGTGTATTCTTGGCTCCTTTGTCATAAATTAATTGACCATATATGCATGGGTTTATTTCTGGGCTCCCTATTCTGTTTCATTGATCTATGTGTCTGTTTTTATGCAAATACCATACTGTTTTGATTACTATAGTTTTGTAATATAGTTTGAAATCAGAGCTCATGATGCCTCCAACTTTGTTCTTTCTCAAGATTGCTTTGGTTATTCAGGGTCTTTTGTAGTTCCACAGAAATTTTAGGATTATTTGTTCTATTTCTGTGAAAAATGCCATTAGAGTTTTGCTAGGGGTTGCATTGAATCTATAGATTGCTTTGGTTAGTATGGATATTTTAACAATGTTAATTCTTTCAGTTCCATTTGTTTGTCTTCAGTGTTTTTCATCAATGTCTTACCATTTTCAGTGTACAAGTCTTTCCCCTCCTTGGTTAAATTTATTCCTATGTGTTTTATTCTTCCTGATGCAATTTTAAATGGGATTGTTTTCTTAATTCTCCAATGTTTATTAGCGTATAGAAATGTAACAGATTTTTCTATAGTGATTTTGTATCCTGCAACTTGACTGTATTCATTTACTATTTCTAACAGTTTTTAGGGGGAGACTTTAGGGTTCTCTATAATATGTCATCTGCAAATAGTGACAGTTTTATTTCTTCCTGATTTGGATGCCTTTTCTTTCTTTCTTTCTTTCTTTCTTTCTTTCTTTCTTTCTTTCTTTCTTTCTTTCTTTCTTTCTTTCTCTCTTTTTCTTTCTTTCTTTCTTTCTTTCTTTCTTTCTTTCTTTCTTTCTTTCTTTCTTTTTGTTTTTGTTTTTTTTGTTTGTTTTGTTTTGTTTTCTTTGCCCAATTGCTCTGGCTAAGACTTCCCATACTGTTGAATAAAAGTTGTGAAAGTGCACATCCTTGTCTTGTTCCTGATCTTAGAGAGAAAACGTTCAGCTTTCCCCATTGAGTATGATGTTAGCTATGAGCTTGTCATGTATTTTATTATGTGGAGGTATGTTCCCTCTATACCCATTTTTTTTATGTGTGTGAAAATTTTTATCATAAATGGTGGCTGAATTGTGTCAAATGCTTTTTCTTCATCTATTGAGATTATCATATGATTTTTTAATCCTTTATTTTGTTAATGTGTGTATCACATTGATTGATTTGCAGATGTTGAACCATCCTTGCATCCCTACAATAAGTCATGATATTATATGATACTTTTAATGTATTGTTGTATTCAAGATATTAGCCTGTAATTTCTTTTTCTTTTCTTTTCTTTTTTTTTTTTCCTTCCAATTTTTATTGGGGAGTATTGGGGAACTATGTTTTTCCAGGACCCATCAGCTCCAAGTCAAGTCGTTTTCATTTTTGTTTTCAATCTAGTTGTGGAGGGCACAGCTCAGCTCCAAGTCAAGTCATTGTTTTCAGTCTAGCTGTGGAGGGCACAGCTCACTGGCCCATGTGGGAATCAAACCGATAACATTGGTGTTGTGAACACTGTGCTCTAACCAACTGAGCCAACCGGACACCCCGTGCCTGTAATTTTCTTGTAGTATTCTATCTGGTTTTGGTATCAGCATAATATGAGCCTTGTAGAATGAGTATGGAAATGTTCCCTCTTCTAATGAGGATGACAGATATTAATTTTTCTTTAAAAATTAATTTTTCTTAAGAATGACAGACATTAATTTTTCTTTAAATATTTGGTAGATTTCACCAGTGAAGCCATATGGTCCTAGATTTGTTTCTAGGAAGTTTTTAATTACTGATTTGATCTCCTTTATAATAATCAGTCTTTTCAGATTTCCTATTTCTTCATTATTCAGTCTTGGTAGGTTGTGTATTTCTAGGAATTTGTCCATTTCTTCTAGGTTGTCAAACTTTTTTGACGTATAATTGTTCATAGTAGTGTCATAATCTTTTGTAGTTCTGTGCTGTCATTGGTTATGTCTCCTCTTTCATTTCTGACTTTGAGTCCTCCCTTTTTTTTCTTGGAGAGTCTAGCTAAAGATGAGTCTATTTTGTTTATCTTTTCAAAGATCCAGCTTTTGATTTCATTGATCTTTTTTTATTGTCTTATTACTCTTGCATTTATTTTCACTCTGATCTTTGTTATTTCCTTCCTTCTACTGACTTATTTGTTCTTTTAGTTTCTTGAGTTATAAAATTAAGTCTTTTATTTGAGATTTTTCTTGTTTCTTGATTTGTAGGTATTTGTCACTATGAACTTCTCCTTTAGTAATTGCTTTTCTGTACCTCCTAAATTTTGGTATGATGTACTCCATTTTCATTTGTATCAAGGTGTTTTTTATTTCCCTTTGATTTCTTTGTTTGGCCCATTAGTTGTACAGTAGCATGTTGTTTAATCTCTACATGTGTGTGTATTTTCCAGTTTTCTTCTTGTAATTGATTTCTACTTTCATACCATTGTGGTTAGAAAAGACGCTTTATAGTCAGTCTCCTTAAATGCATTAATAATTATTTTGTGACCTGAAATATGTTCTATGCTGGAAAATGAACCACCTGTATTTGAGAAGAATGTGTACTCCGTTGCTTTTGAATGGAATGTTCTGTATATATCTGTTAAGTTCATCTGGTCTAATATGTCATTTAAGGACGTTTCCTTACTTATTTTCAATCTGGATGAGGCATCATTTATGAAAATGGATTATTAAAGTTTAATACTATTATTGCTGTCTATTTCCCTCTTTAGGTGTGTTAATATTTGCTTTATATATTTAAGTGCTCCAATGATAGGTGCATAAATATACTTAAGGTAGTCCCTTTAACATTTCTTGTAAGGCTGGTTTAGTGATGTTGAACTCTTTTAGCTTTTGCTTGTCTGGAAAACTTTTTTCTGATTTTTTTTTAAATTAAATATATTGGGGTGACATTGGTTAATAAAATTATATAAGTTTCAAGTGTACAATTCTCTAATACATCACCTATACATTGCATTGTGTGTTTACCACCCAAAGTCAAATTTCTTTCCATCACCATATATTTAATTGTCTTTACTCTCTTCTACCTCCCCTGCTCTTTATCCTCTGGTAACCACTAAACTGTTGTCTCTGTCTATGAGATTTTGTTAAGTTTGTCTTGTTTATTTGCTGCTTTCAGTTTTATACCCAATCTGTGAGTGAAATCATAGGGTTCTCAACGTTTTTTGTCTGACTTATTTTGCTTAGCATGATAATTTCAAGATCTATCCATGTTGTCACAAATGGCAGTATTTCATCTTTTCTTATAGCAGAGTAGTATTCCGTCTGTACATGTACCACATCTTCTTTATCCAATCATCTATCAAAGAACACTTCAGTTGATTCCATGTCTTGGCCACAATGAGTAATTCTGCAATGACCATAGGGGTACACATATCTTTACAGATAAATATTTTTAGATGTTTTGGGTAGATACCCAGAAGAGGGATTGCTGGGTCATATGATAATTCTATTCTTAATTTTTGAGGAACCTCCATACTGTTTTCTATAGTGGCTGTACCAATATACATTCCCACCAGCAGTGTAGGAGGGCTCCTTTTTCTCCACAACCTCTCCAGCACTTGTTATTAGTTGCCTTGCTGGTAATTGCCATTCTAACATGTGTGAAGTGGTATATAACTGTGTTTTTTGATTTGCATTCTATAATAGCTAGTGAAGTTGAGCATTTTTTTCATGTATCTGTTGGGAAAACTGACTGTTCAGGTCCTGTGTCCATTTTTTAATTGGATTGTTTGTTTTTTGTTGTTGAGTTGTATGAGTTCTTTATATATTTTGGATATTAGCCCCTTATCAGAGGTGCTATTTGCAAATATCGTTTCCCATTTGGTTGGTTGCCTCTTTGTTTTGTTGATGGTTTCTTTTGCTGTGCAGAAGCTTTTTAGTTTGATATAGTTAGTTATTTTTTGCTTTTATTTCCCTTGCTTTTGAGGTCAAATTCATAAAATCTTCTCTAAGACCAAGGTCCATAAGTTTAGTATCCTGTTTTCTTCTATGCAATTTATTGTTTGAGGTCTTAGATCCATTTTGAGTTAATTTTGGTGTATGGTGACAAATATAGCTGTCTAGTTTCACTCTTCTGCACATGACTTTCCAATTTTTCCAGCACCATTTATTGAAGAGGCTTTCTTTTCTTCATTGTATGTTTTTGGCTCCTTTGTCAAAAATTATCTGCCCATATATATATGTGTTTATTTTGGGATTCTCAATTCTGTTCTATTGGTCTATGTGTCTGTTTTTCTGCCAGTACCATGCTGTTTTGATTATTGTCTCTTTGTAGTATAATTTGAAGTCAGAGAGTGTGATACTTCTAGCCTTGTTCTTTTTCTCGGGAGTGCTTTGGCTATTTGGGGTCTTTTGTGATTCCACACAAATCTGAAGGGGTTTTTTTTGTTGTTCTATTTTTCTTTTTTTAATGCCATTGAGATTTTGATGGGGAATGCATTAAATCTGTATATTGCTTTGTGTAATATGGCCATTCTAACTATGTTGATTCTTCCAGTCCATGAACACAGAATATCTTTCCATTTCTTGTGTCTTCTTCAAATTCTTTTAATAATGTTTTGCAGTTTTCAGTGTGTAGGTCCTTCACATCCTTTAAGTTTATTCCTAGGTATTTTATTCTTTTTGTTAAGATTGCAAAAGGAATTGTTTTTTGGGTATTTTTAATTTTTTTCCTGAAATTTAGTTGTTAATGTATAGGAATGCAATGGATTTTTGTTCATTGATTTTGTGTCCTGCAACTTTATGGTACTTATTGTTTCTAATAGTTTTTTGGTACAGTCTTTAGGGGTTTTCATATGAAGAATCATGTCATCTGTGACAGTTTGACTTCTTCATTCCCAGTGTGGATGCCTTTTATTTCTTTCTCTTACCTGATTGCCCTGGCTAGGACTTCCAATACTATATTGAATAACAGTGGTGACAGGGGCAAACCCTGTCTTGTTCCTCATCTTAGAGGAAAAGCTTTCAGTTTTTCACCATTAAGTGTGATATTAGCTGCTTCTGCACTGGGCCCTGAGGTCAGTGAGTCTGAGTGCACAAACCCATTAAGAGCCTTTTCTCGATTTTTTGTAGCCTTGTGGGTCTTATGGGCTTGAGCCCCATCATTTTTCAAAGCTAGCTGCTTTGGGGACACATCTCTCAGGTGCAGGTCTTAAAAGTTTGGTGTTCAAACCTCTTGCTCTTCAGGAAGAAGCTCCAGGTTTTGATTTCCTTCCCAATTGTGGGTGGCCACACTATGGGTGGGGTTTATGGTGAGATTGCTTCTCAGCTTCTTGTACCTGCTTGGATGCACAGTTTTTCCTTGTTTGCCCAATGGGTAGGTGTCACTCAGCTAGTTTTCTTTTTTTCCCTAGGAGAATTTGTTCCTTATGTAACTATAGCTGTGGGAAGAGGTGAGTTCAGGATCTTCCTATGCTACCATCTTGAAATGGAACCTGCCCTTCTATGTTTAAGGACTCATGTGGTTAGACTGGGCCTTCCTGATTAATCCACAATAATCTCCTTACCTCTGTGTCAGCTGATTAGCCATGGATTTTAACATATTCACAAATTTGGGGATTAGAACATGCATATCTTGGGGGGACCATTATTCTGCTACCATCCTTGGTAATTAGAACTTTTCATGAGTCTATATAGTGGTATCATAAAGCCTTATGGATGCCGTTTATAGGTTTCACCTGATGGTCTAGTTATTAGCCAAGTCATCCATGGCAACCTGTCAGGTGAGCTTTTTTGAGTGAATCACAAAGCCTGATAGCTTTAGAATGTCCCACACTATAAGGTGCATTTAGATTATATTCCTAAAGATGCATTTTCTTACCTTTTCTGCCATGCCAGTCTTCTGCCCTGTATACCTTGCTTGGATTTCCTGTACGCACATGTCAGGAAGAGTGACACCTCTATAGTAGATAAAGATATTGCACTTGTTCTTTGCAAATTTACTTAGAAAACTTTGAGTCCTCAGTACCTTCATGCATCTCCATTAAAAGATAGACCTTTTCATCACCAATCTTTTCTTGTCCTAAATTACTCCACCCAAAGCAACAGTCCCCCACTTTATATAGCTCATTAAGCAGCAGTCATTTGGATATGATAGGTAGAAGCCTTGATGGGAACACTGTTTTGTGCACTAGGATTCGCCAGTGTTTGCCCCACTTGGGATGGTGTGTTGCCGCAATACTTCAGTTCAGACCAGCTCTGCTCTCCTATTTCTTGTTAGCCTACACTTTCATGGAAGATTTCATTTTTGTGGATCCTCCACTTCACAAAAGAAGTCTGAAAAACTCTCATCTCTGGGATTCCTTCTGGAACTATGACCCTCTCCATGACAATCTCCATTTCTAGGTGCCTTGAGACCCACCAAACATGATATTCTAGCAAAACCACTTTAAATTGAGAGACCCGCATTCTCAGTGACTTCATTATCAAATCCTAAAAATGATATTCTGTGGACACGTCACAGAACAATGCCATGGAAAAGAATTTCTTTATATCTTGTGGTACCACGCCTATGTCTATGTTATAGCACTTTGAAATCTTCTAAGTGTTTTTATTTCTATCCTTGTAATAGCTCTTGTGAGAGTGGAAATGGGTGCTATCTCTCTGAAGGCTAGTTTAGCAGAGCCCTGTTAGAAATTTACCATGTGGTTATGTCCACCATACCTCCCCCAAATTCTGCCAAGATATGCCAACAAGTAACTTTATGGCAGCTTTGTTCATAGTGGCAAAAAGCTGGGAACTTCAGTGCCCATCAATAGGGGACTGGCTAAAAAAAAAATTATAGTGTACCCATAGATGGAAATTTTTTAGGTATTATAAAGAATTAGGCGGATGTGTATTAGTTGATCCATAGAAATATCCCACATGTGTGTATAAAAGAACAAGGTGTGAAATATGGGCATGTATAATGATCCCTTTGGGATATCTGTATAAAGCGTGTGTGTGTGTACTTGGATTCTTCATATCCTCTATAGAATTATGTAGAAAGAATGTTATGGAATCTATATATAGAGAGAGAATCATACACAGGAATGGATATATTTGCAGGTATGAATGTACACTATCTGGAAATAATCACCAGAAAGAGAAGAGTAGGCAGAAAGACTAGAGATGGGGGAAGGAAGCTTTCTAATTCATTTGTTTGAATGTTTTGTTTTTACTTTCCACTTTGAACCTTTTTATGCTGTTAAAAATATTCCTCAACTATTTGAATTTTCTTTTTGTTTAAGTCAGCTGGAGTTATCTACACAGTAAAATTATTGGCCCTTTTCAAGCCTTTATACTTATTTACACTTTTTAGTGTCAAAGCTCTGTTAAATAAATGCCCAGACTCCTCCACACAGTAGGAAAGACAGCCATCGTTATCCTGGTTAGGAAAATCCCTGTTCAGCCATTAGGAGACAGGAAGAGGGGCCCAGCCCAGCTGCCCTTGTGGCACCTCGTTCCCTTTTGTTGCCTGTTTAGGGTGACTATGTAATTTATTGTCTAAACAGAGACATGTTTTTAAGTAAAAGGGGGTGTGAACTACACAGGATAATGAAAAACAGGCATCAATAGAGAATGTTCTGGGCACTCCTGGACATTTGATTTGTCATATGCAGATTGGCAGTCTTTTTACTACCTCTAAAAATATGTCCCTGTGATTCCTCATTGCTGTCTGTTTTGCTTTTTTGTTGTTGTTGTAGCAAAATCTGTTAAGGTGAAAATTAAGCTCAATAAAAAAGATGAGAAAAATCGGGACAAAGGAAAAGGCAAAAAAAGGCCAAATCGAGGAAAAGCCAAACCTGTTGTGAGCGATTTTGACAGTGATGAAGAACAGGATGAAAACGTAAGTGGAGCTGACTTTGACTGAAGCCGGGAAGCCCTCTCTGCTTGTGTTTTCTTCTCATGTTTCCATGCCCTTTGCAACCTCTTCACTTTAATTCCTGGAAATGAAAATGTAAAGATTTGGTGAGATTTCAGTTTTGAGGGATGTGAACTGAGCAGCATGATTTATAACGGAATTTCGGGCTTTGTTTATTGCTCTTTTTTAGTAGTCTTCAAAAATGGAAAACACTAAATCAAGTTTCCCTTTTCCCTTTCTTATCTTCCGACTGCTTACTTACAGATACACTTTTCTCCATGGTCAGTTAATAGTTTATATCTATAACACCCAGCATAGTGCCTAGTATATAGCAGTATACATACGAAATGATGATTAGATAGAAGAGTAAGAAAGGATATCTGAGTTTTTGGTTTGAGTTGATTTTAAGATACCGTACAAAAAACTCAGATGGATTTTTAAGTACCTAGAGGTGTTATTTTTGTATACTACAATACCATATAGTACCATCCCATGTGGTACTATATTTAATGCTTCTATTAGCATCTCAACATATTACAGAAAGCAATGCTTAAGTTATATGTGTTTTGCTCTAGGACAGGTAAGTAGATAGCAGAGGTGTAATTCAGATCCAAACAGCCTAACTCAGTCTAGGGCCCTATGCCTGGCTGTGGTGCACATCAAGGCAGCAGAGCTGGCAGAAACTTCTAATACCTTCCCTTCTGAAGTGCCCTCCATCTCATTCACTTTTCAGAGGACCTCAGTTTTCCTACCACCCGCTCCTTACTTTTTTCTTTCTGGAAAGTTAATTTTCCATTTTATTATGTAGGCTAGTTTGATTTTCCTTCAACACATTGCCATTTGGGTCTGATGAAAAAGTTTCAGAATTTTTATCTCACCCCACCTAGACTTAACCCTTGACACAAGTATTTTCTAATACATTGAAAATGTATTAGAAATTTAAAATGTATTAGTCTACTGTATTTTCTTCAGCAGACTTACCAGGGAGTAGACAAGAAAATGGTATTCTTTTCTTCCCTGAATGTTCTAAAACAGTGCTAAAAATAGAAAGTATTAGCTGTAAACCTTTCATGCCAAAGTGAAAGAGAACAAAGTACTAGCATAGAGCGTGGGAATTGCCTCAGGATTTTCAACTGGGCGCACCCCTTTCAGCTTAGAGGCTGTTGATGCCTCTTTAGCATCTTTACATCTTCTCACAGAATGAAGAGGCTTGGAGGGTCAACTGTTTCCAAAATGTCATTTCTTTTCTACGTTGCCTCTTGATTTACGTCTTTTTTTTCTTGTATGTAACTTTATTCCATTTTATCTTCATTTTACTTTTAGGAACAGTCAGAAGCAAGTGGGACGGATGATGAGTGATCAGTATGGACCTTTTTTTCCTTAGTAGAACTGAATTCCTTCCTCCCCTCTCTCATTTCTACCCAGTAAGTTCATTTGTCATATGGGCACTGGGTTGTTTCTATATCGTCATCATCTATAAACTAGCTTTAGGATAGTGCCAGACAAACATATGATATCATGGTGTAAAAAAAAACAACAAACAACAAAAAAAAACATGTGCACATACAAATATTTGTAACATATTGTGACCAAATGGGCCTCAAAGATTCAAAGATTAAAACAAAACAAAGCTTTTGATGGAAAATATGTGGGTGGATAGTATATTTCTATGGGTGGGTCTAATTTGGTAACAGTTTGTGCCTGGTTTTATCACCTGTTCAGATGAGATTTTTGTCTTTTTGTAGCACTGATAACCAGGAGAAGCCATTAAAAGCCACTGGTTATTTTATTTTTCATCAGGCAATTTTCAAGGTTTTTATTTGTTCGGTATTGCTTTTTTTACACTGTGGTACATATAAGCAACTTTAATAGGTGATTAATGTACAGTAGTTAGACTTCACCTGCATAGACATTTTTCCATTTTATGCTCTATGATCTGAAAAAAAAATGCTTTTTGAATTGTATAAGATTTATGTCTACTGTAAACATTGCTTAATTTTTTTGCTCTTGATTAAAAAAAGGTTTTGTTGAAAACGCTATTGAATATTGCAATCTATATAGTGCATTGGATGGCTTTTTTTTGTCAACCTGATCTCCTCTGTTACCAGTGTGTATCGTCTCCTTCTCCCTAAAGTGTACTTAATCTTTGCTTTCTTTGCACAATGTCTTTGGTTGCAAGTCATAAGCCTGAGGCAAATAAAATTCCAGTAATTACCAAGAATGTGGTGTTGGTGCTTTCCTAATAAAGAGGTAAGTTAGCTCAACAAATGTTGCTTCTTGTTTTTGAGTTCTAGAGGATTGAAATCCTGGTGCCTGAGTGACAGCCTCCTGCAGGGGGCTAGGTAGGCTCTTGCTACAGAACACTTGGTAGGGGTAGAAGAGATTGAGGAGAGAGAAAGCCATCTTCTGAAATGAACCAGGTGTTGCAAGGGAGAGGAGTCTATTACTTTGGTGACTTGAAAACCACAGTGGAGATATTGCCATGGGCCAACCCCCACTAAGCTCCTCCTCAACCTTTTCTAGTGGTTTCAATTCCGTTTACTAGCCAGAAACTCTTGCTTTATTTTCTTTCCAAGTCAACAGAGGTTAAACTCATTTTAAACATTTTTCTCTAAGAACATTTTCTTTGTCATAATAATAAAACATATATATATATATATATATATATATATATATATATATATATATATATATATGCACATTGTAGAAAAGGTGTAAAAAATGCAAAGAAAAAAAATCACTCAATATTACCACCCAGAGCGAAGCACTTGAGATTTCCACTTTCTAACCTGGTGTGTAAGTCATCTCATCACACACCACCACCAAAAAAAAAGCTGAACAAACTGAAAAGCAACAGCTGGTCTTAGATCAGAGAACTGAGGTCGTAGGACAAACCACTGCCCCCTAAACTGAAGACACACATAGGCAGATACAGAGAATCACAGCCTACTAGAGCAGAAGGCAAGGAGCAGAAAACTCATATAATCAGTACCAAGCTAGGAAAACCTAATCTGTAAGTAATACCATGTTTCCCCGAAAACAAGACCTAGCTGGACAATCAGCTCTAATGCATCTTTTGGAGCAAAAATTAATATAAGACCGGTCTTAGATCGGGTTTTATTTTACTATGTTTTATAGTAAAATAAGACTGGGTATTATATATTATATTGTATTGTATCATATACTATATTATTATATTATAAAGACCCGGTCTTATAGTAAAATAAGACCAGATCTTATATTAATTTTTGCTCCAAAAGATGCATTAGAGCTCATTGTCCAGCTGGGTCTTATTTTCGGGGAAACACAGTGCATTGCTGGAAACAGTGTGGACAAGTTTGAGAGAAAACTCCAGGGGGCGCCCGTCTTAGGAGGACCCCCACACTTCCATGAGCTTCACCTCCAGGAGCCCTATCAGGATCTCACAGTGAAGACAGGAGGAAAAAATCTTATGTTTCCAGCAGAGGGAGGGAGAAAGTCACCATTTAAAAATATGCCCCAGGTATTTTGTTCTTAACAAGTCTGTCTGCAACAGAAACTTACCAGAACCTAACTGCCCAGAAAGAAGGGAATACCCAACCCCAGTACCCTCTTCCCTTCCTGTCTCTCGTAGACTCACTAACAGACTGATACCTAATCTTAGGATATAGAACATTCCCTACCCCACCCCAACCTCTCGCTTCCCCTCACCACCACGTCAACAAGTCTTCTGTATAATAAAAAGGCAATATGAGAAGAACTATATACACCTCAGGTGATTTTTTTTTTTAAGTATGAAAACTTAAAAGATAACAAAGGAGAAAAAATACCACCAGAGAATTGTTTAGCTTCTGACCCTATAGCTACAGTAAACAGTGAACACAACCACACATAAAACCCCACTGTCATGTAGGGACTCATGCGGGGTCTCAGCTCCCGCTCCCCACACAAGAACGCTGGATATAATGAGGCCAAAAAGGAACACCCACGGAGCCATAGATAGGGGAGTCATACCACTATAGTCTTGCTGGCGGGCGAGACACACGTAGTAGAATCCACACGATCTGCAGTTGGGAAAAGTTGGCCGGGGAAAGGCTTGTATTTTACCAGTGATCGCCTTAGGTATGACCTTTGTCTTACCCAACCACACAACACCCAAAAACTTGGCGGATAAGTCAGGGCCTTGGACCTTTTCCTCATTCACTGCCCAGTCACGTGTCTTCAGGTGGCGGAGAAGAGAGGGAGCTGCTTGCTCTAAATCTGAAAGAGAATCAGATGTTAGTAAAATATCATCAACATAGTGAAACAAGGCCACAGAGGACGGGTGATCCCACTGTGCCAAATCCTGGGCTATGAGCCCGTGGCAGATAGTGGGCCTGTGCAAGTATCCTTGCGGAAGGACTTGAAAAGTCCACTGCCGCCTGTCTTAAGTAAAAGCAAACTGCTCTTGACACTCAGGTGCAATGTCAATGGAGAAAAAGCATTGGCCAAGTCCACTACATAGTGATATGTCCCCAGGCGGACAGACGATCCATTAAATCGTGAATTGAAGGCACTGCAGCGTGCAAAGGTGGCGTCACCTTATTTAACTCCCTATAGTCCACGGTTATTCACCAGGTCCCATCTGGCTTCTTGACAGGCCATACTGGGGAGTTAAAGGGACTGTTCGTTGGCCTCACAATATGTGCCTTTTCCAATTCCAATATTGTACAACCAATCTCCTCCTGTCCTCCTGGCAGGCGGTACTGCCGCACTGTAACCACGCGCCAGGGCTGTGGCAACACTTGAGGAGAGTGGTGAGCATGCCCGCGTGTCACCGCTTTCACCACCCGGATCCGGAGACGGAACTCTCCTACCGACGTCTGTAAGCTGAGGCCATGTAGCACATCCACCCCTAGAATATATTCCGTAACGGGGGAGACATAAACCTTGTAGGTACGAGGAGGAAGCCTTCCTATACCCAGTGGTAAGGAAACGGCTTTCACAGTTACAATCTTTCCCCCGTAGCCATCAATGCAGATTGCTGGTCCGGGGAACAGTTCTGGGTTCCCATAAATGAGACTGCAGTCTGTGCCCATCAACTAGGGCCAAAACCCTCTGCACATTAGAAGGGGATCAATGTATGGACAGTTCCACATGGGGCCTCCGGTCCCCGCTTGTCCCCTTTGACCGGATGCCTTGGCCCCACCCCTAATCAAGCTGAAAGAAGTCGGCCTCAAGCGACCATATGAAGTCCTGGAGGGACACAGGTCGCGCTTTCCCAGACTTCTTTAGGCTTCGCCGGAATTGCTGTTCCGGACGCAACTGTTTCCAAAGTTCCAACAAGAGTGCATTGGGTTGTCGGTCTATTTTTTTCCCCCGATCAACCCCTGCTGCCACGAGATCACGCCACATCTGTGCGTGTGTTACTCTCTGAGGCCTGCAACTTTACCCCCTTACTTTTGGCTTAGCTTCCAGGTCTTAACTTCCTTTGCCGCCGGCTTTTAACATTCCTGAGGGTGGCCATGGCAATGGTAACTTCATGGATCTACCGCCCCACATAGAGCATAAGAATGGCAACCAAGGATCCAAAAGCACTTGCAGGGGCAGTATCCAAAATGAGATCGCTCATGCTGGTTGTAAAACACTCATCATCCAGCCCCCGCATATTAGGGTTGAACCTAGCATGTCTCATACCCATTTCACGGATGATTTGTGTAAGTTCAGTACACGATTGCCACTTAGTCACAGTGTCTGGCAGCTCGCCAGCCTGTCCCCATACTGTGCGTACTGCAGCAGTGAGCCACTCCGTTAGAGTGTGGTTGCCCTGGTCTTGTGCCAACCTATGGCAATTCTGTAACCTTTGTGACAGGGACGGATGTACCGTCACAGAGGCTAGCTTTTCCATTTCGCCTGGGGAGCAGAGAACACTGTCTGCCCCCTCATCCCATAAACGTAGTAGTCAACCCGAGACTGGCTCTCCAGGGCGCTGTCGGCATCACCTCCCCAGCTCCTGCAACTCAGTGGGAATGTAAGGGGTGTAGGTTGTGAACTCAGTCACAGCTGGGTTACTGGCCGCAACACCCCCGGGGCCCAAAGGTTGCTCATGCTTTACCTTTTGCTTCAAGATGGGTAGGGCTTGGGGTTGGGAGCTACATTGTTTCCACTCACATTGTCCGCCTCTGCCTCACAGTATCCACTGTGGGGCTCATCCTCTAACAGGTGGACCTGAGCTTCCAGCGCCTCCCACCGGGACACCTGGTCCGGCACCTGAGCTATTCCAGCAAGCGCTTCCTGCGAGTTATGATGCACCACAGTGAGAACCTCCTTCAGCTGGCGGTCCTGGGCTTCCAGAGCCTCCCCCGGGGCTGCTGCTCTAGCACCTGAGCTATTTCATTAAGCGCGTCCTCCATGCTATGACGCAAGGCGGTGAGGAACACCCAGCCCACACGACCAGCTGTACCCTTCTCCTCCTCTGACAACCGCTCAGCTAGAACCTGCAGGGCCTTCTCCACACTGGCCGGAGAGGGTCCAACTCCTTCCATTCCTCCTTAGGGGTCCAACTCCTGAGAACAATGGCTACCAGGTACCACACACTGTGTGGGAGCCACTTGTCCTCCTGCCCAGAGTCAGATGCCATTTCTACCTGGCTGGAATCCTGCTCGCCATGCCAGGCATCCGAGTGGGTGGTGGCCTCAGTGTCAGATGCCCACAACTCTAGGAGCTCACCTAAAGTTTGCAGTAGCAGACCACCAAAAGGAAGGTGACACCTGCCACGGCCAACAGGGTGGCGTGCCATCCGGTGGCTTGAGAGGCCCACCAATTCACTGAGGGGTAACATTTCTCCCAAACAGATCGCGCCTCCTGTTCCCGGCGCCACTCCTCACAGGCTTCCTGAAACTGAGCTTTCAGACTTATAAACTGTTCCATTACCTTTCGGAGTTTCCGCCAACACGACACCCTGCTCGCTGCACCATTTGTCATGTAGGGATTCATGCGGGGTCTCAGCTTCTGCTCCACACATAAGAACACAGGATATGGTGAGCCCAAAAAGGAACACCCACGGTGCCATAGATAGGGGAGTCATCACTATATTCTCTGGCAGCGGAGCAAGACACACGCAGTAGGATCCACACGATCCGCAGTCTGCCATTCACCCATTTGCCTCCCAACCAACCAATCAACGCAGCCCGGCAGTTACATCAGTAGCCAATTGGCTAACCAGTTACAGCTGAGAGCCAATGAATCAGTCGATGGTCATTCACCTCCTGAACAAGCACTTACCCACGCGAGGCTGAGAGCCTGGAAACTGCTGTCTGGGACTCTGTCCCCACACCCACACTAATCCATTTATCTCAACTCTTTTTACCTACTACATTATGTCCCACTTAACAAAAAATTACAAGGAAAATTTCAAAACAAGAAACACTGTGAAGAGACATCAAGCACAGATATGGCAGAGATAATGGAATTATCAGAGAATTTAAAACTACTGATTAACAGGCTAAGGGCTGTAATGAAAAAAAGTAGACTTGCAAGAATAGATGGGTAATGTATGCCAAGAGATGGAAACTTTAAGAATCAAAAGGAAATGTTAGAAATCAAAAACACCATAACTGAATGAAGAATGCCTTTGGTAGTCTCGTAGACTGGAGACAGCCAAGGAAAGCATCAGTGAGCTTAAAAGCATGTCAACAGGAACTTCTAATAATGAACTCTGAAGAGAAAAAAAGTGAAAAAGAATAAGCAGTATGAGACAATTGCAAAAGGTATAACATACATATAACGGGAATACCAGAAGGAGAAGAAAGAGGAAAAGGTAGAGAAATATTTGAAACAATAACAAGTATTTGTCCAGGCTGAGAAACAACTACAGAGCCAGAAAGCTCAGTGAATACTAAGCAGAATAAATACCAAAAATCTATTAGGTTGGTGTAAAAGTAATTGCAGTTTAAAATGTTGAAAAATAATTGCAGGGCCAGCTTGGTGGCTCAGGTGGTTGGAGCGCCGTGCTCCTAACGCTGAGGTCACCAGTTCGATTCCCACATGGGCCAGCTGCGCCCTCTACAGCTAAGATTGTGAACAACGTTCTCCGTGGAACCGGGATGCCGTGAGCAGCTGGAGGTTGGCGTGAGCAACCAGTGACCAGCGTGAATGGACGGCAGCCCGTGTGAGCTGCCGTGAGCTGCTGTGAGTGGCCGACCGAGCCTGGTGACCAACTGCCTCAGCCTGGGGTTGGGGGGAGCAAGGCTCATAATATCAGCATGGGCCAGGGAGCTGTGTCCAAAAATATTAAAAAATATACAAAATTGCAAAAACCAGTTATTTTTGCACCAACCTAATTAATACATGTAGGCATATCATAGTCAAACTGCAGAAAATCAAAGACACCCAAAAAACAAAACTGAAAAAAGCCAAAGGAGGACAATTTCTTACCCATAGCAGAGTAAGGATAAAAATTACAGCCAACTTATTCTCAGAAACCGTGCAAGTAAGAAGAGAGTGGAGTGAACAATTTAAAGAAGAAGAAGAAGAGAAAAAAACCACCACTTTCGAGTTCTGTATTCTATCAAATCATCCTTTGTAAAGAGTAAAACCGGGCCAGGCTGGTGGCCCAGGTGGTTGGAGCGTCGTGCTCCTAATGCCCAGGTTACTGGTTCGATTCCCAAATGGGCCAGTGAGCTGCTCCCTCTTCTACAGCTAAGACTGTGAACAACAGCTCTCCCTGGAGCTGGGCTGCCGTCAGCAGCCGGCAGCCAGCGTGAGTGGCTAGCAGCCAGCAAGTGTGGCCGGCAGTCAGCGTGTGTGTTGTTTGTGTTGTGTGCTGCTGCCGGCTTCAGTGTATTGCTGTGTGCTGCCGCGTACTGTCCCCCGGGCTGCTGTGTGCTGCTGCGGGCTGCTGTGTGCTGCCATGAGTGGCCAGCAGCCAGCGTGAGCTGATGTGAGCGGCCAACAGAGACTGGCCACCAACTGCCACAGCCCGGGGAGAGTGCAAGGCTCATAATACCAGCCTGAGCCAGGGAGCTGTGTCCTACACAACTAGACTGAGAAACAATGGCTTGAACTGGAGTGGAGTAGGGAGGTAGAAGGGGGGGAAAAAAGAGTAAAACAGAACTACTTTCTGACAAAAATTGAGGGAGTAGACCCGCCTTGCAAGAAATGTTAAAAGAAGTTCATTCGAGAAAAAATAAAATGGGTCAGAAACTTGAATCCACATAAAGAAAGGAAGAGTATTGGAGAAGGAATAAATGAAGTTAAAATAAACAGTTTTATTACTTTTATTCTTAATTGATAAAACAGGTAAGAGTTTGTTCAAAAATAATGTATCCCATGATTATATCCTCTGGATAAGTGAAATGAATGACAACAGTATCGTAAGAATTGGCAGGCGGGAATGGAAATACTTTGTTATAAGGTACTGGCACTACCTGTTTAGTGGTATAGTGTTATCTGAAAGTGAACTTAAGTTGTAAATGTATATTGCTAACTCAAGGGCAGACACTAAAAAAGATACAATTTTTAAAAAGTATAATTGAGGGTGGTCACATGCCTCAGTTGGTTACAGGGTGAGCTCTGAACAACAAGGTTGCCCGTTCAATTCCCACATGGGCCAGTGAGCTGCGCCCTCCACAACTAGACTGAAGGACAATGACTTGGAGCTGATTGGCCCTGGACAAACATACTGTTCCCCAGGATTCCCCAATAAAAAATGGAATCATACAAAATACTTAAAGCCAGAGGAGGCAGAAAAAGAGGGGGAGACAATAGACAAAGAACAAGGACAAAAGATAGAAAACAGTATCAATTATGGTAGCTATCAATCCAACTATCAATAATCACTTGAAACATCAATGGTTTAAATACAACAATTAAAAATCGGATATTGTCAGAGTGGACCAAAAGACAAAACCCAACTTTCTGTTGTCCTCAAGAAACCCATTTAGTTGCACGTGGAAAGGGCTTGTTGAGAAAACAAAGTACCCATATTTGCCTGTCATTGAACTTTGTAAAATGGTGAGTGCTACTCGGGATGTTCCAAGAAAGCATAGTTTGGGAACTGCAGGGCCCTCAGGCCTGGTTCTTTGCCAACCCCCTGAGCTGGCAAGAATCTCAAGACGAAATTCTTCTCCACCCCTGGGCTTCTAAGGAAAATTTCTCAGTCTGGTAGCTTTTAGGGAAGCTGGCCCATCAAGGTGACACCAGTTTTCCATTGCCTCTCTGTGGTAAGGTTATGAATTTGTTGCTGGTGGAGTTTTAATAGAAAAACCACGATTTTTCTGTTTTTGAGTAGGTTTGGCATGTTGAATACATGGAAGGAGTGTGATCCCGAGGCTAAATTCTACCAGAGAGGGACAGCCTGAGAGTAATAATAATTCACATTTAAATAATTCCAGAGAATTCATATTTATTCCAGCATTTTTAGGTTGGTTGATTTGGAGAAACAATAGAACTCCATTTAAGAATTTTGAATATTACACTGATTCAAGTATAGGCCCCATATATAAATGCTACTTCCAGAAAAGGGCTAGGGTAATA
Source organism: Rhinolophus sinicus (assembly GCF_057876585.1). Classification (NCBI taxonomy): domain Eukaryota; kingdom Metazoa; phylum Chordata; class Mammalia; order Chiroptera; family Rhinolophidae; genus Rhinolophus; species Rhinolophus sinicus. The sequence continues at coordinate 50,139,877 of NC_142516.1, forward strand.
ATAATAAGACACGATGTGGTTTCTTTGTCCTATAACTGTGTTAAGGGATTGTAGCATATTTGCAAGGCACAATGTAATCAATGTGTCTAATTCTGAGCATACTTTCCTTCAGTTTGCATCAACTCCTAGGACCGTACGGAATTTCTTCGGACTCTCTAGGAGCATTTCTTGAGAATCCGTGTCCTTAATAAACAACCTAAAGAAGAAGGGTTTCACTAGCGTCAAATACAGTTTCTATTGTTTTCAAAGTCTAGTCCCAGTTTTCAGCCTGTAACTCTCCCTGATGACCTTCCTTCACAGAATGTACTGAGGGCATCCCATGCCAGATGCGATGCTCAGTGCTGGGGAAAATGCCAAAGAGACTTAAGCTCCAGTACCTGTTCACATCTCTCCTACAACCAGGAACCCTCACTGCCCACTCTGTCACCCTTACTCCCTCCTCCAAAGCTAATGGTTGTATGTACCCAGCTTAACACCCCTGCAGTGGTATCCCGTCACCCACTGAGTGCCACATTCTTTGGCCTGCTTTATAAGGTCGAGCAAGTACAAACCATAGTGTCTCCCCTGGGTTCCAGGATGGATGGGAATCACAGCTTGGGCTTGCTTCTAAGTTGTTGCCCTTCTGTTTACTCCCAAACCAGAAAGCAAGCAGTGTAAAGGATGTATACCAGATACGGAGATTAGTCCACACCAGATAAAAATACAAGCACATGAACACATCACTCCTGTCTTCTTTCAGGGGCCCACAGAGGTGTGTCCAAAGTTTTGTGGTCACGCAGCCCATACAGAGTGAGAAACCCACGGAGCAGAGCAACTCCAGTCCACAAAGGTCCTATAGGATGTGACAATAACGAGATAGCCCATGTACATACAACAAATACTAATATGCTATATATTATCAAGTCTAAAACTTACGTATCTTTACATCTTTGAAAGACACATTCATGTCTTTCAGTTTATGTCACAATTTAGATTGGCAGCAATTTGTCTTTCTTATTAATATATAAAATACTAATGCATTTACAATTGATGGCGTCAACAAAATATCGTGCATTTTTCTTCTTAAAATAGTGTATGTAGCAAAGTTATGTACACTCTTCTGCATCTTATTTTTTCACTTAATTTATCTTGGAAAGCATTCATTTCAGTGCATAAAGGGCTGCCTCACTCTTTCTAACTACTGTATGTATTCCATTATGTTGTTATCATAATTTGTCTAAACAGTTTCACATTGATGGGACATTCTAGTTGTTTCCAGTCTGTGTTTATTTCTCATTGCCAAAAAATGATGAATGCTAGGAGAAGGGTGAGAGCCAAATGCTATGGAGGGAACTTGAAGGTTTTATGGAAAATGTGAAATTAGATTTGAGACTGAAGGGAGGGGAAAACATACAAATAAAACTGCTCTTTGAATTTCGGCCTGAGTAGGCCATAAGAAAGTCACTCGCTTGTGTCAGACAGAAAAAGTAGAGAACCATACGATTTCACTGATGTGTGGTATATAAAACTGAAAACAACAAAGGAACAAGACAAACAAATGAAGAAATAAAAACTCAGACGCAGACAATAGTTTAGTGGTTACCAGAGGGTAAGAAGGGAGGGGGTAGTAGATGAGGGTAAAAGAGATCAAATACATGGTGATGGAAGGAGAACTGACTCTGGGTGGTGAACACACAATGGGATTTATAGATGATGTAATACAGAATTGTACACCTGAAATCTATGTAATTTTACTAACAATTGTCACCCCAATAAACTTAAAAGAAAAGAAAGCCACTCACTTAGAATGTGCATATTTCAAACAATTCACAAAAAATGTTTGCCCGGAGCTTCTTTCACTTGCTCAAAGCCCATTCAGTAATCATGGAAAATTAATGCCCAGCTCACAATGCTGAAAGGGCGTTGGAAATAGTCATTACTCACTTTCTCCTTCAGGTTGACCCATGGCACCAGGAAATAGGTCTATAAGAGAGATATTAAAGGACTAACTGATGATGGTGATTCAGATAACACTTGAGAAACTTGCAGTGGGTTCCTAGAGACAAGTGAAAGCATGCATGTTGAAGAATGTCGACCAGGGTAAGAGAAACTAACAAAATGAGGAAAGTGAAGTTGGAGTGGCCCCAGGTTTAAGTAATTCATTCATCCTTCTCTCAGGATGAACTTCATTCAACTTCACTCAGCCTTTAGGACTGCCAGGATATTAGAACAGTATCGTAACCCCAGTATTCCAGTTCGGAGTGGAGACTGGATAATTCCTTAACTCAGCTCCTTGCCCACACTGGTCCCCCTTGAGTAGTGATAATAATTGCAATATTGCTTACCATGTGTACTGTTCTAAGCTCTTTATAGGTAGATGCATACATAAAGATAAGGTTATAGATATAGGCTCATGTAAATCTCTGCAACGTTATGAGATAGGCACTGTTATTATTCCTGTCTAACAGATGAGAAAATAGAGGCTTAAAGAAATGATCTGACAAGAGTCACTCAGCTAATTAGTGGAGCTGGGATCCAATCTCCTGGCAGACTAGCTCCAGAGTCCTTGTTCGAAACTTGCACTCCAACAAAGCAAAAGACTCAGAAAGAACTTTTGACCCTGCCCCTTTCCTGCCTAAAGGAATTCAGATCAAAAGGCCTGCTTCAGGAAGGGAATGTTAGCACATTCTCTAGCATTTTCATCTTAGCCTAATTTGAATAAAGTATGGTACACAGGAAGGATCCATGCAAAAACCTGTTCTGCTAGATTCTCCCCCCCCCCCTTCATTATTTCTGCGTTGCCTAGCAGGAATTTTTCTCAGCTACCTGTGAATTGCCTATTTCCCCTTTGAAATCCCAGACCCCTCCCCTCATCCCTTCTCCTTTGTCCAAAATGGCATATAAACCTCAACTGCCCAATGTCTTTTTGTTCACATTCTTATGGACCCCTGAATATACATTTGCATAATAGACTTTGAACATTTTCTTCTGTTAATCTGTCTCTGCTAAATTTTATTATTAGCCCATCTAGAAGAACGCAGAAGATGGGAGGAGAGTTGTCTTTTTCTGCCACCACAGGATACACAGAAGGTCAATGCCAGTCCAGCATCTCGCCCACTGGATTCCTCTACCTGGTCTGTGTGTGTAAGTGTGGCCTCCTTCCACAGCGTGAGCCACACTCCAGCCAGCGTTCATCTAAAACACCAATCTGATCATACTTCTCCTCAACTTAGAGCATTTCCAGGTTTCCCACCGGCCTTAGGGGTAAAGTATAGGTCTTTAGCATGACTGACAATTTCCATAAGGCTCATCTCTGCTTCACTGCATCAGCCTCACTAACCCACACTCCCTGCCTCACAAACTATAGACTTAGCATTGAGCAATGGAAACATGACATGTGTAATTTTAAATTTTCTAGTAGCTACATTTTAAAACATGAAAAGCAATAAGTGAGGTTAATATTAATGATATATTTAGTGTAATATATTCCAAAATGTTACTTCAACTTGTAATCAATATGAAAAAAAATTTTTGTTTCCTGTTTTTATACAAAATATTGGAAAACCAGTTTCTGGCTCCACATCCTGGTCCCCAGACCTCTCGTCAGGACCGCACAGGTCTGCCCAGGCCCTCTGATCACAAGCCCCTAGGAGACAAACAAAGTACAAAGCAAGACAGGATAAGATGGTTTCTACATTCCAGGCGGCTTCTCCAGGCCTAAGGCAAACACAAGCCGTCAGGTACAAGGTACAAAAGCAAGACAAGATGGCTTTTAAGATAAGAAGGTTTCTGTTCTTGGCCTAAATATGGCCTACCATGGAGCATGTCTCAGTGTGGTCTAGCCACATTTCAAGTGCTGTTGGCCAGATGTGGCTACCATACTGGATAGCACAACTGGAAACCTAAGGTTCTCAAACTTGAGCTGCGTCAGAATCACCTGGAGGGTTAAATGACAGATTACTGGCTCTGCCCCCAGAGGTTTTGATTAAGTTGGGAGGGCCCAAGAATTTGCATTTCTGACAAGTTCACAGGTGGTGTTCACACTGGTTTTTGGACCATACATTGAAAACCAGTGTTCTAGATCAGAGATTATAAACAGGTAGCCACAGGTTGGATCCAGTTGGTAGACCATTTTATTTGAATCACAAAGTGTTTTACAAGTTTTTTGAAGTAACCACCAACATTTAAAAATAGTTTCTCAAACTTCAGACTCTAAGCTTCTGTCAAAAAATGTATAAATATAATTATATAAGGCTGTTTTTCTGCCCAGAAACAAACAGCAGGAGCCACATCGTGAGTGCCCTCTCTTGAAAGGTCATGAAGGCCCACTTCACTCTTCTACAATACTGAGGCCCCTGTTGTAATTGAGTTGGCATCCCCCAACCTCCACCTTCTGGACTTTTCCCAGTACATAAATACGCCAAGCTCTCTCTTGACTCTGTGACTTTGTACATGTGGTTCTCCGTCTGGAACATTCTTCCAACACCACCACACCAATCTGGCTAACTGCCACTTACACTTCAGGCCTCAGCTGAGAGGCCACTCTCCCTAGAAAGCCTGCTGTATTCTCCCCATGACAGTATAAATGCCTTTTCTATGCGATTTCATAGAAGCCTGTGCTTCTCCCATCAAAGCTACCACACATCACTGTATTTTCCCACTAGCTTATGTACCTTGCCCATCATTCTGAGTTTGCTGAAGGGAGAGAACCACTTTTTCCTTATTCACCACTATATCCTAGTGTCTGGTCCAGTATCAGACTGGCACCTGGCTGGTGTTCAATAAATATTTGTTGGCCAAATGAATGAATGAAGACATAAAACATCTAGAAGAGATACTGAAACAATATTGCTGAAACTTAGACTTTCTCCTAGGTGGCTGAAATGAAATGTTAGATTTATTTCTACTTCCAGAGGCAACAACAAAAAGGCAAATGGTTATTTTTAATTAAATTTATCTTAAAACTGCAGTGCAAAACTAAAAATTAAACTCCTTAATTATTTAAAATATTCCACTAGCTTGAGCTTCATTTTGTCTTGCTCAATTTACTAAAACCCAGAAATAATGAAATAAACACAATACTATGACATTATAAAGTTACAGACTCCTGCTCTATTATCTTGCATATCATCTGCACTCCACTATCAATTTACTGGTTTAAGACAAAGAGAAAATTCTTCCCTCAGATTAAGACAGTCAATATTATTTTAGAGATTCTTAGAATTTGGCACAAAAAGTTTACAAGAGGGGAGGGAGGAAGAGAGGGAGGGAGGGAAGGAGCGAGGAAGGGAGAGAGGGGGAAGGAAAGAGAGAGAGAGAGAGAGAGAGAGAGAGAGAGATAGAGATATGCCAAATCCATACTGGGTACTTAGGAAATCACAAAAATGTTAAAGGTAGAAATTATGTTCTTAAGGAGCTCAGCATCGGTAAGTCATGGATGCAAGTAAACGTAACATGAGATAGGAAGAGGTAAGTGTCATATACAAGTAAAGAATGTCATATGAGCCTTCAGAGGAAAGAAAGTTCTTCCAGCTTGGGGTGAGATCTGGAAATCTGGCATGGTGACCGTAGCATTTGACCTGATCTTGCAATAAGATTTAGAACATCTATGTCCTTTAACAAATTACATTTTTCTCAAGTACATTCAAAAGTACATTTTTAATCTCTTTTTCAAAGTGCATAATATGTGAAAAAGTAGGTCAATTTAAGAGAAAAGAGTTTGAAGTCCCTGGGAAACAGAATTTTAGATCCGGCTTTGCCAAAAGCTAGTACGTGACCTTCAGAAGTTCCTTAATATTTCTGGACCTGAGTTTTCTCATCTGGAAGCTGAGCTGGTAACAAATGATCTCTAAAGTCCTTTCTGGCACTAACATTCAATGAGTGTCTATATTCTAATTTTTTATGCTGATTAGACTTTTGGGTTTAATGCAATTAGTTTTGCTATGTGCTTCACAATACATTCAGCCTTTGCTATACTTCATTATTCATGGAGGCAGTCATGTCATTGCTTAGGAGACAAATGTCAACTTTATATGAAGAAAATGATTAGAGATTGTGTGTTTGGAGGGGACGAGTAACTATTACATCCAGAAGTGAAATAACTTCAGAAGGTCTTGAAAAGACTATTGAAATGTTCTTCGGAGTCAAGATAATTAAAAAAGAAAGACTGCATAACGTTTCCAGATGCAATGGAAAGGCAATGAATTAAAAAAAAATTGCATTTCATTAGTCCTGACCAGGTAAGAGAGGAAGAGGAAGGAAGAACATACTGATATATTTTGTCTAATTTCTAAAATCCTTAGAAATAGCTTTCAATCATTTATAAGAAAAATCTTTGCTAATGAGCATGACCAGAATTTGCATACGTTCTTGTTTCCTTATTACCTCTTTGCCACCAGTGAGGATCTTTGCTTTGAAGCAATGCTCAAGCAAATGAAATTAAATAGCTCAGGAGTAAGTATGTGGTAAAATCAACTGGAAAGCCCCTGTGTAACTTAACACGCCAGTGATATTTCACTTAACCTGGCAATATACCAGCTTGTGTTCAGTGACACTTACGGACAAAGATGGAGTCACTCCCAGACATTTCAAAGCAACACTCCAAGAAGCGAGCCTATGAACATAAGAAACCTCAAATTGATTTGTTATTCTTAAGAGTCAGTAGCTTCACTGAAATTTGAGAATGCATGAAAGATTCACAAACTGTGAGATGCCTAAAGTAGCACCGATGCTTCCGTGTCTCTCCTTTGGAGCTACAGTAAAAATAGTCTCTCTGATCCATGGAATGAAAACAAGTCAAAGGCAAGCGGAAGGATAGGGCTTAGGGGACACCCAGGGCCTTGGCTCTGCTCATCCAAGCTCAGGCACTGGTTTAGCTGCTTTGCAATGGGTTTGGCTAAGAGGGTAAAGCCCTAGCAGCAAACATGATCTGGGGATTTGCAGAACCAGAACCAGGAAGGACACTGAAGGGCTTGAGTTGTTTGGAGCTGCTCTTAGGTGAGTTTGCCCACAAGGAAAGAAAGCTAAGGTGTGAAACAGGAGGAGACAGGATCAGAGAAGTCAGCCAAGGTCATAGAACTAGTGACTGAAGGTGGAGTCAAACCCAACGTACTGCCTCTTACATAGTTCACTGGATAAAGATGGGCAGGGGTTGTATTTTACTTGGAAGGAAGAGTGAAATGGCAAGATTTGGAGCCCCATGGATCTGGACTGAGTCCCAATGAACCATGTGAGATGAGGCAATGCGCATCAAGGGCCTAGGACGTATATGACACTCAATGAGTGTTAGTTTTCTTTCTTCTCACCCTCCCCCACTAATCTACGTAATGGCAAACGTTACTGGTAAATGTTTTCCATTTTCACTACAAGGTTCAAGGATAATCTTTCTTAACAATATACAAGCATATGGAAAAGACAACCTATGTTTGCTAAATAGTGATATATTATTTTTAAAGCTTTCCATCCACTTTTTATGAAACAATGATAACAGTTGCTAATAATATGGTGGTTTAGTATATACTAAACACAGGTCTGAGTGCTGTTCTAGAAATAATCCTCAAAATGAGTATACAAGCAGAGAGTGTTATGATTTCTATTTTACACCTGAGGACAGCTGGCATGGAGGGTTAAACAACCTGTCCAAGGTCACTCAGTAAGTGGCAGAGCCAAGATTCAAGTACACAACGTGGTGCCAGAGCCCTGCCCTATATTTAATCCCTCTACAATGTTGCCTTCCAACATGTGTATGTCATTCTTTATTAAGCGAATAGAATGTAGACTTCAGACATTATTAATCAGACTAGAATCAATAGAAACACAAAAACACCTAAACTCATTTATTATCAACTTTAGAGACAAATTAAAATGTATCTTGGGGAAAGAGTATTTTAGTGATTATAAATCCTCAACAATACAACAAATTCATTGGCCTGTAGCTGTCAATATCTCCTCCTTTCCCCAGTGGCTTATGTTTCCACAACTGAGCCTCAAAAGAAGCCACAATTCAGTGCATCACGTATTATCCTATGTATTATCATTCATTCAACAAACGTTATTTAGCTCCTAGTGGGAACAGAGTATTGTGTAAGGCACGCCGGCGCATGTACAGAATGAAAACGAATAGGAAATATGACTTTGTCCAAAATATGGAGAAACCTGTGTAAATTATTATAGCCATGACAAATGAAGTAAAATTAAATACCAATAATCCACTTATTTTTCTTTCAGTTCAGCACAGCCAATATTAACCAATGAAGAAACTGAAGAGGGAGATTTTCTGTATCAGAAACAACCTTCAAGCAGCCTTATACACTTCAAAAGAATCATTTAATCATAACAACAGATTTTCTGGTTCTTAATAGCTATTCAATATTAATATTATAGTTACTATATTTTGGGGGCCTTGCCAGCCTAGCCTTACTAATTTGGAACTTCCCTTTCACTTAAAACCTCCATTGGAGGGGTGAGCCTCAGTGGTCCTCCCTCCAATTAGATCAACGCACAGGCTCGGCAGCCAATCAAATTTTCCTTTTCATGGGAATTTGAAGTAAAGATACAGATCACATTTAGGTGTTGTTGGAATTGAGTCAATGACAGAACCAAGAAATGATAAAACAGAGACTCAACAGTAGGAGAAAGGAGCAGATGCCTACACAAGTCCAGGGTGAAGAGATCAGACAGACTGTGAGAGACCCAAGAATTCCTAACTTCATAATTTCAGTTCCTATGGGACCGGTTCGATGAAACAGACTTCAGACTCACAATTTTTAAAATAATACTTCGTTGATGATACGAATTTCATTTCCCAAAGAAAGCAGGGAACTAATCTCACATCATCTGTGGTCAGCATGGACAGTCCCTAGAGACGCTCAGGTAGAGAGAACTTCCCTTACGCATCTTGAATGGGGAAGGCAGTCCTGGAGGGCTGTTCAGCACATTTTAAAAGAACTCTTTAGAAAAGATTGCCGTGTTTGTCATTAAAATATTAGAGATCTATCACTGTGTTGAGAAATTTAATTTCTTTCTCTACAGACATGGAGTGCAGACTTATTACGGATGGGTTGATTTCTTTATCTACCTGGCCATCTTTGGTTACTAGTACTTACATGTTCCATACGATGATCTCTTATAGTCTTTCGCTCCTTGCATTGCAGTCTGAGGCTGGGTTCTCCCAGAAGTAGACTGAGACAAAGATTGGAATGCAAGTAGTTTGGGAGGTGGTTCCAAGAAGCACTGGCAGGGGAATGGGAAATTGAAACAAGGAAGAGAAGAAAGCAGTGTGTGCTGAGATGGTTACTGCTATGGGCCATTGGGGTGCAATGCCACCGGGTACCTCTAGGAGACTATGTAGAACACACCTCAGAGTTGTCTACCAGCACGGTGAGGAGCTGAGGTACTTCTCCACGTCTGCCCACCATTGCTTGAGGCTCCTCTGTTTACCTTCCTGACATACTGGACTGCCCAGCATGGGCTTTCCATGCTCCTGCATCCAGAGATAGCCCTTAGGTGGACTTGCAGTGAGAAGCTACGGCGTGTGAGGATCAGTGAGTGCTGAGAAAGGTGAGAGAGGAACGAAGAGCGTCTCATCCATGTCTCTTTCCTTATGCTAGAGTCAGTCCCTTTTCTTTGCGATCAGTCTCTTACTAGAACAGTTCCATTAGAAAAGCCTTTGGTAGCAGAAATTCATTTATGGTATTTCTTTAAAGAAATAAATCTTCATTTCACTTTCATTCATTCTGACTGACCTCCTCTCTCTCAAGGCCCCACTGTCTAAATTAGTGTCATTTTATTGTATTACTAAAAGTTGATTCTACGTTGTAAAAATTTCAATAGAAGTTACAGGAAGGGAACTGAAATTAGACTTAAATCTAATGGGCCTGAGCATTTCCTCACTAGCAAAGTCTTTTTATTAATTATTCATAGGCTGGTGGCAGTCCTGTGTCATGAATTAGGATGGCTGCACAGGCCATCCATCTCTCATACTAAGAATTAATGACAACGCAAGACCAGACAGAAATGACTAGACACATGATACGCAAAGTCTCTTAATGTTTACTATAAAAAATAGCAAGAGGGATCAAAGTCAATGAGAAAAAAAGTTTGTTTTCTAATATTGAAAAATGGAATTGATTCAACAGACCAAGGCTCAAACATAGATAATTTACAGTCCGGTATACCTCAGCATTACTCTTGCAACTAGAATAGGAGGCATCACTTAACATTCCTATGCATTATTAAAGAAACATGTTAACTATTGTATCAAGAGACAGCTTTTATAAGCTATAGAATAATGACAATCAAAACCATGCATGGGGAAGGCTGGGAATTACCAGGGTGTGGCCCAGTGTTTGGAACTAAGGGACCAATGATGTTTGTTGACTGACTACGTGAATTAATGACATGTGCCAGCTTTCCAATGTAGGGAATTTCAGCTGTATCAAAAATAAAGAATGCTAACAAAAATCTCCTCTATAATGTTTTTTGGAAGCCAGTCGGATTACCGGTAAATGTTTTCCATTTTCACTACAAGGTTCAAGGATAATCTTTCTTAACAATCTAACAATACGTTCTTAAGTCTCTAGAATCCTCAAGAATCTGATTTGAAGAGGACCTCAGAGAACAGCAAGGTACATAGTAGGTAAAGTGCTAGGTAGAAATTTAAGGCCTGGAACAAACCCTGTCCCTAGTTATAGAGGTAATCTTAGATATATCACTTCCTCTCCCTATGGTACTAATTAAGCTCTTTTGATCGTCTTGGTTTTGTTAGGCCAAGCTGTGTGTCATCAATCCAACCCCTCACATCATTCTAGATTAGAAGAATCAGGCATCATATATGACAGCGATGATCAAGATATAGAAGCCCGGGGCAGCCCGATGGCTCAGGTGGTTAGAGTGCGAGCTCTCAACAACAAGGTTGCCGGTTCAATTCCCACATGGGATGGTGGGCTGTGCCCCCTGCAACTAAAGATTGAAAACGGCAACTGGACTTGGAGCTGAGCTGCGCCCTCCACAACTAGATTGAAGGACAACGACTTGGAGCTGATGGGCCCTGGAGAAACACACTGTTCCCCAATATTCCTCCATAAAAATTTTAAAAAAAATATATAGAGGCCCTAGTACTCAAAAGTTTAGCATTGACTACTCAGCTATTGAGGTGAAGGAGGTGGCCTCTGGTTCTTGCTTCTGGTTCTTGCTTTGTTCTGTGATGGGCAGTACTGCAGAGAGGCTCCCAGGCCAATGGGACTGCCAGGTTATCCAGATGGTCCTGTATCTCTCCAGGGGACTATTAGAGAGAGAAGCTTCCAGCGACTTAGGCCTCACCTTGCTCTAGTCAGTTTTCTGTCTTCTAGTCATTGCCTCCCAACCAGGAAATGGGATGCTCTAACTAAGTCAGTGCACCAATAATTTTTGAAGAGCTTGATGGTTAGAAGGAAGTGAGAAAATACCATTTTCAAACTTTAAACAGGTTCTCTTTTCCTGCAAGCCAAATCTTGAATTCACCTTTGGGGGCCTGTGGTGACTTTGGAGGGGGCATGGGAGGAATGGGGGAGATTATGTTTTCAGCCTTCAGTCTTGCAAAACTAAAATCACTATGATGACCCAGTTGGAGATTGGGAGGAGGGAACTGGGAAGAGGCCTCAAGCTACAAATTTTGATAAGTTGCATTGGTATTTTTATTTAGTCCAAAATATTTTTAGGTTTCTCTTGAGAGTTCTTCTTTGATTCATGTGTTATTTAGAAGTGCATTGTTTAATTTGCAAGTATGTGGTGATTTTCCAGTATCTTTGGGCTACTGATTTCTAGTTTAATTCCACTGTGGTCTGAGAGGAGACACTGTATGATTTGTATTTTTTTTCAATTTAAGATGTGTTTGATGGCCCAGAATGTGGTCTACATTGGTGAATGTTCCATGTGAACTTGAGAAGAATGTGTTTCCTGCTGATGTTGGAATGTTGGATGAATAGATGTCAATTATAGCCAGTTGCTTGATGATGCTGTTGACTTCAACATCTGTCCTTACTGGTGTTCTGCCTGCTGGATCTGTCCACTTCTGATAGTGGGGTGTTGAAGTTTCCAACTATAATAGTGGAGTCATCTATTTCTCCCTGTAGCTCTTTCAATTTTTGCCTCACATCATTTAATACTCTGTTGTTAGGTACATAAACATTAAGGACTGTTAAGTTTTCTTGGAGAATGACCACTTTATCAGTGTCATGACCTTCTTTATCCCTAATAATGTTTCTTGCTCTGAATTCTAGTCTCTCTGAAATTAACATAGCTACCTCCATTTCTTTTGATTAGTATCAGCATGGTATATTTTTCTCCATCCATTTTACTTTTAATCTATATGTGTCTTTGTATTTAAAGTGAGTTTCTTGTAAACAGTATATACTTGGTTCATGTAGTTTGATTCTCTCTGACCATCTCTGTCTTTTCGTTGATATATTTAGACAACCAACATTTAAATCGGTTATTGATAGAGTTGGATTAATATCTTCCATATTTGCTACTGTTTTCTATTTGTTGCCCTTGTTCTTTGCTCCTATTTTTGTCTTCCACTCTTTTTCTGCCTTTTGTGCTTTTAATTGGACATTTAAAATATTTCTGTAATCTCTCCTTTCCTAACACATCGGTTTCCCCCTTCCTCTTCCTCCTCCTTCTGGTATTCGCTGTGAGACTCTGTTCAAGCTCCTTGAGGCTAAACTCAGAAAAGTGTGGGGACCAGCTTATGACTGAGTCCCCTGGAATTTTTGACTCTCTGACTTGTCTACACTGAGCCTCCAGCAGTTTTTCAATTATAGTTCAGGTTTCCGTATTCCAGCACGGGTTCAGTAGATTTTTCTAAACATTACAGCTCACCATATTCTGTGTTCTGGGGAATTAAAAAACAAGCCTCTATTCAGGCTTGGGGAAAGCGCACTGTATATGGCCAAACAGCAGAGCACTGCTCATGTTCAGGCAGGGGCTGCAATTCCCACCCACCATGTGGAAATGGCAGTTCTTGAACTTTCGTAATGTGAACTTGCAGCAGCAGTTCTGAAAGAAGCCACAGGCTCAGGCAATAGGCAACCAGGAGAGGTTTGTGGCATCGGGATGCAATCTCAGAAAGTTCCAGAAGTACTTTGGATAAGGAATCTGGGGGGACTGGATAAGAAAGTTCCAGAAGTACTTTGGATAAGGACTGGAATTCTAGAGGTCACATGAGATGAGGCTTCAGACTCATGACATGTGGTCATTACAGGGGAGAAAGTATGAGCCCCAAGGGCTGGAGAAGTTGGAGACATCTAGCATACACCTGTCCACTCTCCCCAACCACTCCCCTTGTCTCCATTTTCCTCACCACAGCCATTCTCACACTCCCTGCAGTCTGGTGGCCCCCACTCTGGCTCCTTCCCCTCAGACCAGCTCTGCAGAACACTGAGCTCTCCTACTGAGATTCTGGAAAAAGTCTCACCCGGCTTCTCTTTCTTATACCGAGGATCTCATCCACACCAGCCTGTTTCGTTTCTAAGTTTTTGTTGTAAAAGTGGGAGTGAAGGGAGCTGAACTGAAAAGAAATAAAATTCAGAGGTGTGGTCTCAGTTTTCAGCTTTGTATTCCATTTTTTTTTTTTTTTTTTTTTGGCAGAAGTTAAGATATATACTCAGTTTCCAAGTTACAAGAAAAGAAATACACATGTTAGAAAAGAACTGAAAACCAAGGGCTAGACTTAAAGTCTGGTAACCGTTAGATGATAATTGATAGTCACTTGGGTCCCCTCTACCTCCTCCCCACATGTACTCGGTCATGTCACTGAGTACTTCCAGGGTCCTACCAAAGTCCTCTATGTGGCCCAATGCAGAGGACATTTCGTCGGAGACTAAGCCCATATTAGTCTCTGATAAGCTGTCCTCCTCTCTTGTCAGTTTGCCACACTGTTTGTTCAGGGCTTCTAGCTCCCTCTTGAGACCTAAGTCCAGAGTCTCCTCTTCCTCCAGCATTTGTCTGCAGTCTACTTCCGAGGCCTGTATGTCTAACTTGAGGGCTTGGATTTTTGTGAAACAACAGCCATACATCCTCAGTTGGGGACTGGAGACTGTCTGTTCTCCACCGAGAGCACCTATGCCACCTCTCTCATCATCCAGGTCTCCCAACTGAGAAAACATCTCTTGAACTCTGCAGTGAAACTGTTTTGTATTCCAATTTAATATGGGTTTAGTCTCTGACGAAAACCCTATTGTTAACCTATGTGCTATAACATTCCAGAGTGAAAGCAACTTCACATTTCTCAAAGGAGGTTTTTAGGATGAAGTGATGTGCTGATAAATGCATTCAAGAGCTACCTTCCCAGCTCCAAAGCATCCTATGGGATCGCACCTACTAATTTCAGCAGCATGTGTGCCAGTTCTCTGCCAGCACTGTCATGGCACTAGGAATGATCCTTGATAGCTGTGTCCCTTACCTCTCATTTGTGCTCCACCGGTAAGCCCTAATGCTATTACGATAGAATACCTCTTGAGGCGCTCTGCTTGAATTTCCTGCATCTTCTCAGCCACCACGTTTGCCTGGGCCTACCTCAGAGATATTGTGGGTTCAGCTCCAGACCACGGCAGTCAAGTAAGCACTGCAGTAAAGTGAGTCATAATTTTTTTGCTGGTGAAGCGTCTTGTCTACAAGTTGTAAAAAACGCAACAACTGTGAAGCATGATAAAGTGAAGTGCGATAAAACGGGTGTGCTTTAGCCTCGTGACAGTTCTCCCCATCCACACTTGCCCTTCTTTTCCATCCTCAAGACAGAAGCCAGAAAGATCACTTTGAAACACAAGCCTGATCATGGCTCCTCCTACTAAAAGCACTTCATTGGCGAACCGCAGTTCTTAAGACCAACATCAAAATTCTTCACATATTTATACGATGGAATATTACTCGGCCATAAAAAAGAATGAGATCTTGCCAGTTGTGACAACATGAATGGACCTAGAAGGTGTTATGCTAAGTGAAATAAGTCAGACTGGGAAAGACAAATACCATATGATCTCATATGCGGAATCTAAAGAACAAAATAAACTAACAAACAAAACAGAAACAGACTCATAGATGCAGAGAACAAACTGATGGTTGCCAGAGGGGAGGAAGTTTGGGGATCTGGGTGAGGAAGGTGAAGGGATTAAGAAATACAAATCAGTAGTTACAAAGTAGTCATGGGGATGTAAAGCGCAGTATAGAGACTATAGGCAATAATGTTGCACCAACTATGGGTAGTGCCAGACTAATTGGAGGGACCACTGCATAAATTATATAAATGTCTAACCACTATGCTGTACACCTGAAACTAATACAAAATAATACTGAAAGTCAATTGTAACTGAAAAATCAATTCTTAACACAGATAACAGAACCTTGCATGATCTGGCCCCACCCATTTCTTCAGCCTCTTCTCATTACCATCTGTCCTATTTTCTACCTTTGTGTTGACTCACATTGTTTCAATTCCTCCTTTACAGCGTGTTCCCTCCTGCTACAGGGCATTTGCATATACTGCTCCCTCTGTTTGGAATCCTTTCCCTTCCCTCTTCACACAGAAACTCCTGCTCATCCTTGAGCTCCAACTTCAAAACTCACATCCTCAGAAAGCTTTCCCTGATTCCCCTGATGAGATGAGACCCCACTGCTGACTCACAACGCACGCCCATGGTACTGCCCACCTTCTTTGTAGCATTTTGCATGGTAGCAGTTTTAAAAGTTTTATTTATTCATCTCAAAATAAGACAGAAATAGACTTTAGGTAAACCACACGAACACAAACAGGAAGCCATACTTGAGAATTCAGCTTTATGATGTTTCACATGATGAAGACCCAGGTGTGTGCAAAGTCAAGAAGCAGGTCATTTCCAGCATCCCAGCCGCCCCCTTTCCAGTGACTATACCTTCCCCCAAGGGAAATGACCACTCTTTTGATTTCTAACATATTTGTGAATTTTTATTTTTAAAAATTCCTAGAATTCACATAAAGCAAGAGGCCCCAGACCCCTTCCCACAATGTATTCACTTTCACTTTCTGGCTGACCCTGGGCAAATCGCTCCACCAGTCTTGGCCTAAGTTTCCACAAAGGAAAGAGCTGGACTGACAAAAATTCTAGGGTTCCCTTTAGCTCTAATATTCTATGATTTTTATGATGAACGGTACCTACGCTTAAAACAGCTCATCTCTCTACAGATGGCCCTAAGTCCCAGTGATGATTTATTTCCCCAAGGGAGGCTGAAAGGAAGCCCTGTTTGGTTTCTTCATTTCACTGGTCAGTCTCCCCCTAGCCCTCCACTTCAATGAGACGTACTGCAAAGAGCAATAGCAGAAGGTAGACAAATAGTTCTTTAGGCGGGTTGACATTCATGATCAATAATACCCCTGTGAACATGCCAGCAAGTTTGGGCATTTTCTTTTAAAAACTCTTTCTTTAGAAAATTGTCTTTTGAAACACCATGACCTGATTTTCAGGGATGGACTGATTACAAAGCCTGGGTTTCTTGCCAAGGCAGTGAGGTTTTGACTCCCACTTCGTGATTAAAGACTAAAGGAAAAGCAAAACAGTAAGAGTCTTACATCTTTATCTGATCGTATCAGCCTGGATTGAGATCCCTGTGAACTGAACTCACTGCCTGGCACCTAGGCTAGCCAATCAGCATATATTTGGGGATCGACAGACCACAGGGGTCCCAGATTTCACACATAGGCTGTGTGGCAGCTGGCAACACAAAAGAGCCCCCCTGTTCTGAGCCATCCCAGTGTGTCTGAGCTGCTCTAGCTCTCAGGATGAAGAATGACTCCCATGGAGTGTGTGTGACTTGTCCACTCTCCTCCCTCCCTGAGACTCCAAGGAACCTCTGGGCTTTGGGAACTAAAAGCATGGGTCTTTAGGAGTTCTGTGGGCCATTTTGAAGCCCACGTCTACATTATTGCCTAATGTAGTTCTAACAGAAGCATTCAAAGGAGATATTCTTTGCCCCACTTCACAAACGAGGAGACCTGGAGTCATTTGCCCATTCTCCCAGCACTAGGGCAGAGCAGCATTAGGTTTCAGCTCATGTCTGAGGACTCTAAGTCTCCCAACGTCAGTGACACCAAGGATTGCTGCCAGGGGCCGCTGCCTCCTCTTCTTCTGGTGCCGTATGAGAAAATCCTGGGCACGTGGTAAAGTCTGTCATTTGGGCTGGGCAGAGTAACTGCCAGCCTCACCCGCTGTCGGGGCCCCTTATCCATCATTGAGCAGGAATGGGGCTGATCGGGTACCCCTGGGGGGCGCCAAATCACCAGGCTCTAGTGGGCTTTGCCCAAGACAAGAAACTTGTTGCAAAAGCAGTTTCCGACCTCTTTTCCAAACAAAAGGAGGGATGGGATTGGAAAGACCGAGCTTTGAGTGAAAGTGAGCATGAGGCAGAAACACACATAGAAGTGGTTTAGAGGGAAGAAGGGAGCGTGGCTTTTTTTGTTCGTTTTTGTGGCATTATTTTGTTCCAGAGCCTAGCAAGAAGCCTGGTACATAGCAAGGAGTGTGGAGTTGCACCAGTATATCAGAGTGTGGATGCATGGATCAGTCTCATGGGGAGAAGCCTCTTGAAAGACACCATCGGTTTCCCCTCATCCTCAGTGTGGCTCTCTCATCTACTAACATGCTCAGGCATCCTTTATCTTCAAACACACACTCAAACTTAGTCCTTCTCCCAACACTACAGGCTCCTTGAGGTTCTCTCCCATTTACTATCAAACTTTTAGAAAAGAGTAGTTAACAATCACCACCTCTAGTTATTTCTTTTATAATTATCCTCCTACTCTTCAAGCTCATGAGGTATGACTCAATTCCATTAGATCAGGACTGAATCTGATTATTCTTTTATTCCCAGCACCTGGCACATATTTGATGACATGGAGGGTCCCTGCTTTAAGGGGAGTCACTGTATTCTCCAGATGTGTTCCTCCTATAGCAACTAGACACCCTGCTTAGCAATGTCCTCTTTTTTGATGTCTCTGGTTGGCAAAGTAAGGTCAAGTTAAAGCCCTATGTACAGGGTATATCTAGAATGCATATTCTGTTTCATATGAAGGCAGCAATCTGCCCACCCCAGGCTCCCACATGAGCTAATTTGTTTGAATCTGAAGTCAGCAAATGATCCAAGATCAAGGCATGAGCAAGCTAGACAATGGCCTCTGAGGTGGCCTGGACCTGAAAGTTCTGCCTGTACAGGAACCAGGTGGCCCAGTTAAAATTTCTCTCTTTGCTGAGTCTGAATTGAAAAATATGGGAAGAACCAATTGAGAGTTGAAGCATGAGAAAGAGTGGGGATTAGGAATGAGCTAATGTTTTAAATAAGCCGATATTTGGAGGAATGAGAAGCATTAATAAATGGACGCTATAATGGAGATAGAAGAAGGTAATAAAGCATAATGGAAGCAAGAGAAAAATCGAGAAATCACAGTAAGAAAACGAGAGGTAGCTGAGTTACATTTATGTTAGAATGCTGGTGTGAAGAGCTATGGACTCCTTAGCCCTGAGACCTTAGTGCAAGTAGATGTGGATCTAGAATAGACTGTTTCCTGTCACAGCTTTAGGGGACCCTACCATAGAACGGTCTCTCTCGGTGGCTGCCAGGGAAGTCCGAGTTCCCCCTTTCAGCCAATCCTTTCAAAAAAAGAAAAAGGAAAAAAACAAAAACGCTTTCAAATGGAACTTTCTGGGGAGACTGTTCATCGCAAGCACACATACGAAACCCAAGCAGGTTATACAGACGTAGATGATGATTTAGTCCTTCCACAGACCTCTGAAGGAAAAGTTAACATCCCAGAGTGCTCAAAATGTTGTCACTGGTCCTTCCACCCTCTCCACAGGACACAGGGCAAGTCAGATTTCCCATTCTGCAGAAACATGGGAAAGTAACTTATTTACATTCAAAAGACCCAGTGACAGCGTGTATCATGAGTCTTCAGCCCAATGTTCTCTTCAATAAACCCTGCAAAGTTTATTGATCTCAGTGATATTTGCCATTTTCCTGCTCAGTTCATTCCTTTTCCATTATTTATCTGGAAAAGCTCACAGTTTCAGAGATGAGCTCAACGAGCCCTAATACCACAGCTATTAGGGAAATGCAACCAAGAAGAACTGGAAGGTCTACTAGCGACTGAGGTTGTGACCAGTGTTATTTTGAGCCACTAGGGTATAATCAAGATGATGGCATCTGCAGGTGTTGAAACAATTTGCCCCAAGGAATAAACATTTACCATGTTTCCCCGAAAATAAGACCTAATTGGAAATATAAGCCCTAGAATGATTTTTCAGGATGACATCCTCTGAACATAAGCCCTGTCATGCGGGGTCTCTGGTCTCACTCCCCACACAAGAATTCAGGACATGGTGAGGCCAAAAAGGAACACCAACGGAGCCATGGATAGCGGGCTCACACCACTATATTCCTGCTGGCGGCTGGTAGAGACACAGGAAGCAGGCTCCACATGACGCACAATATGCAGTCCACTTCTCTGTCAACCCACCCACCTTGCCAGCTGCAATCTGCACTCCAGTTCTCTGCCAACCAACCAACCCCACTTGCTAGCGTAGCCACAACAGTTATATTAGTGGCTAATGGCTAACCGGTAACAGCTGATGGCCACCCAGCCACAGCGGACGGTCATCTGATTACAGCTGATGCTCATCTAATAACCGAGCCAGCACCTTTCCATGCGAGGCCCAGAGACTGGAAACTGCTCTCTGGGACTCTGTCCCCACAAGCACTAATGTGTCTTTTGGAGCAAAAATTGGTATAAGACCCGGTCTTATTTTCAGGGAAACACGGTAGTGACCGCTGTCTTTGCATATTCCCTGGTTTGTGAGCATAAAGAGCAAACAAAGCAGTTTAAGAACCGAGCCGCCATACTAGTCCACTTCCACCTTGTTTAGACAGCCAAATTTGAAAAGCACACGTTTTGCATTCTCACACCCTCTGCAGTTCATGTAGAAAGTGCTCAGCTTAGTGAATCAAATCCAGAGCAATACTCAATCAACTGTTTCTTAAGTGACTGCTTCTTCCAGAGAATTCTATTTTCTCTCCCCAGACTTGGCAAGGCAAAGGCAGCATGACCTTCGTAAAAGAGAGAGAGCCTTGAGATTCCATTCAAAATAAAAAGTTGCTGATTAAATGAAGTCCAGAAATCTTATTACAAGTGGAAAAGGCCTTTAGCTAAATGATTTAGATCCAAAGCTAAAGCACAGCTACTTTCTTTGTCATGTACAGGTTCACTGTCAGCCACGGTTGGACTTATCTGGAGGATGAGATGACCTCCAAAATCTAGGAAGATGAAAATCCTTCAATATCAGACCGAATCCAAAGCAGGTCCAGGATACCCCTCCCCACTTCACGGCTGGGCTTCGCTTCACAAGGTCTACTCAAATCCATCCCTGAGTAGTAACGTCTTCTTAGTTGGAATATCCTATTCCTCCACCCCCACAGTTGTTGTTTTCTCAGGCTATCTGGGTAAAAGGTGTGCTGGCGTCAATGTGGAAACTGCTGGATAAAAGGAAGTTTTTTTTCCTTTGCTGTGGGACTTCTCAGAGTCTTTACTGTGGTAATTCGCATTGAGAATTTCCAAGAGGGACATTGGTATTTGGTGATTCCCAAACCTATTGGACCATGCCACCCTTTATTTCAAGGAACTCGTAGGAACACATCTTAACATTTTCTGACGCTGCAGAATGCAGACTGGGAAACTTTTGGAGCTACACTCAGCCCAGAAATCTCCATACGTTGATGCACAGAGTGTTCAGAGATGTCTTAGAGTTACTGTGAATCAACACTGTGAATGTCAGGGTAAGTGCTGTGCTCTACTTAGCTGGGTAGTGTCTATACATTCCAGTAAGTTCAGAATTGAATATCAAGGTTATATTTTGGAAACAACTTAGAAAATCACTTTTTCACCTGGAGAGGTAAACATTTCAAAACCAAGATGCTCCGGTTTCCAGATTCTGCTCTGTTGTGATACGCAGCGGCGGTGTGCAGGCCTTGCCCTCAGTGGGAAGAGAGGGTGGATGAGCAGTTCTGAGAATGTGAAAGGAAGTTAGAGGGAACAGGTAATACTTTGCGTAAAAGGAGGGAGGCAGTGGCAGTGCCGCGAAGAGCCTTCGGCAGCAGCTACCCTATATTGCTGATACCTGTTGTAAGTACTCACAACAGGTATTTATCGCCTAGAAAAAAATTAGAGTGTTCTAAGTCAATAGCCAACCTTAAGTGTAGTAAAAATTATATAAGATTTATTCAAGTTATAAAAATAGGATACTGATGATTAAATCAGGAGAAGAAATAGCTGCCCTTTTTAGAATAGCACCTAATGCAACTGGGATCTCTGAAAAACGAAATGTGGAGGATGCTTGGGCCTGTTACTCTAATAGGAAGAATCTTTCAGCTCAGTGAAACTGCCACGTCAGCACACTTTCCCGGGGTTATGTGTGATTTGCTGAACTCTCTCAAGAACGTAAAATAAATTAAAACAGCTGGGCAAAAGCACCACAAGCTCCTTGCTCCCTACTACAGGGGTCTGGCTATTTCACCCAATTAAGCGAAGCTAGACTTTAAGGGGGTTTTGAGAGTAGAACACAGGCCGCTCATGTTTAAGTGTTCATCATTTAAAAATAAACATGCGAGTCTACTGCCAACCCCAAGGCTGTGATTCCCTTGCCTCTTCCCACTTCTTAGGTCTCCAACTCCAACCAGCTGGCCTGTGTCATCTCTCCATTAGTACAGGGCTTGAAAAGCTCTACCACAGATGGGCTCGAGATTGAGAGATCTGCCACTTATATTTATTGAAATGCGTTGATTGCATTTTTTGAGAGTGTGAGACACAAAGACATTGCAAAAAGTGGAAAGTATCTTTAAGGCAGTGGGCATGCCTCATGGAGTCCCTGCCAAGGGAACCCCCACAGCAAACTCCATGTACCCCAGGGCTGAGGTGACTTCTATGGCTCTTCAGTTAGCCATTCCTTCAGTGCCCCCTTCCCTGTCTCTGGCTTTCTTTTCTCAGGTCCCAGTTGCTCTCTAAAGACTGTAGGTGCTGAGCCCAGGGTGGGTGTTGATGGGCTTACTTCCCCTCAGTAGGTGGGGCTGCTGATAACTGGATAATTGTCGCAAGAAGCTGGGAAACTTTCAGCTATCTTGGGCCTAGGGTGTTCTGACAGCAGGTTTGGCTCAATGAACTCTCATTTCATTTCTATGTGTCACTAAGTAGAGTCCTAAAAGCCACTGCCACGGAGCTTCTGAGAGAAGAAAGGGGAGAAGGCAGGAGAACAAAGAAATACCTGGACAATAGAAAGAAAAGTGTCTGCCGGCTCCTCTGGATTATGGCAGGATTTGCTCAAGACCAACCAGAGGGAATTTGGGAACTGGACATTTCAGATGATATCGTTCTTAAAGAATGACATTGTCATTAATAAGACATTGGGTCTGCTGGTCCCTCTGCCTCACTAACTGGTCAATACCCATCGTCCAGATTACTTTCCACTAGCACCATGTCATTGGGAGCAGAGATCTAGGGACTCTGGGGCCCACTAAGGACAACAGAGGTACCTGATCTCAAGGGGCTTATGTTCTAATAAAGAAACTAACACCAGTAAGCTCAGTTGGTTGGAGCGTGTTTCTCATAACACCAAGATTGCCGGTTCGATCCCCGCATGGGCCACTGTGAGCTGCGCCCTCCTTAAAAAAAAAAAAAAGAAGAACCCAGCACAGATCAATGTGGTGTCAGTGGACAAATGAGCAGTCCAGTTGTGACAAAACTGACATGATGAGGCCGCTCTATGATTATATGTTGTAGCACTGAGAATGAGTCAGTGCTTTGAAAACCAAAGACAGTTCTAAACAGCAATCCCTCTATTAGGTACAATCCTCAGTGTGCCTGAATAGTTCTTACTTGATTCCCATCTGATGGTTTGCTCACCTCTTCTCTTTTGGGGCGACAAGAATCCACAGGTAGTGAAAGCCACCAGTAAGACTTTCAGGCAGGAAGACTAACCGTGTGAGCTCTTTGAGGGCAGTCAGTGTCTTATTGATCTTTGGGCTGCAGAGGCTACAGGTAGTGATTAGGACATAGGTGACTGATAAATATTTACTAAATGGCTTTGGGTTATTGCTACCTTTCATTTGTGTTAGACCTTTCTACTTTTACAAAACAGCTTTACATATTTATGCTTACTGGAAGCCTGTGTGGTACAGCAAATGTTTTTCAAATTTTCAGAAGGGAGATAAAACCAAGGCACACATGGGTTAAATGGGTTAGGTGACAGGGCAAGTATTAGGGTGACACTTGGGTCAGCTGCTGAGGTGGCTGGGGGGGGGGGGGAAGTTTAAGGAAATGGAAGAGATTAATGAGACCTCCCAGGTCCTAAATTTGTGTTCCTTAAGAAATTTAAGGCTTTAAATTTGTGTCTATTTGAAGCATCTTAAAAAATGCTAAGTTTTTCTCAGTTATAAAGATGAAAATAAATACTGATAAGGACCACCACAGGCTATGGGTGAATAAATGCCCCCTCTGGGTTAAAACTCACTCTAAGACTTTTATAAAGCTGGTGAAGAACAGTAATGCAATCAGACACCACCATAAGGCAAAAAACGCCATCAGAAAAAAAATAATATCAATTTTGTTAATAATGGAAAATAGAAACAATCACTGTGTCATTAGAAATTATTTACCATAGAAGCAGTTTCTTTTGCTAGAAAGGTAAACATTTCCACCTGTCTCAGTACTTACCTAGCAGCAGGGGATCAGCATATCTGATAGTGCCCTGTTCAATTAGCATTACCCCTTAATTATTTCTGAAAATTATAAACAACATAACCAAGGTGTTCAGTGGCCATGATGCTTCATTTTGGACTTCCACTACCATGCTTACGGCGGCATTTTCGCTGTCACAGAGTAAATTATTAACACTCCTGAATCGCAAATGGTACCAAGTCATATTTTTGTCACTATAAACAATTCTCTAAAAGTTAATTCCTATTCTTTAGGTCATGCATTGTCAACAGAACTGAAATCACTGCCCAGAGGGTAAAAATTGGTTCTTGGGGAGTGGGGGGGGGGGGTGTCACAAAATCTTTTTAATGTATAAAGCACAAATATACCTACAGGATACAAACTCATATACAGTATTTCTATGGTATTCGAATTTCCTGGAAGGGAGGATGATGAGGGAAAAACGTATATCTCAAAAGGCTCCTTCTGGGAGGGGGCTATTATGAAAAATAGGTTGAGAAACACTGCTCTAGTTATATGTTCTCTAACCTGGCTACACACCCGAATCTCCTTGGGGTTTTTAAAAGTACTGACGTCTGAGCCACTCCCAGAGTGTCTGATATAATTGGTCTGGAATGGGGCCTGGGCTTGGTACATGTAAAAACTTCTTAGATGAGTCTAAAGTTCAGCCAACTTTGGAAATCACTGCTCTAGATTGCAGGTGACATAAGTCCTGCCCTCTTCCACCCCACACTATGGATAATATGACTAAACCATCATGACATTCTTCCCCACAGAGCCCAGGTGTGACTTTGGAATTTTCTCCAAACATTCCTGCAGTCAATTGGAGTTGACATTTGAAATGAAACCCATTTGCCATCCCTGTTCCAGATGGTCTCCTGGGATAGAACAGAATCCAAAACCATACCCTAAGTTTCTTTAGCACCCAGAAGTTTCTTGTTGTTAGTATGTCTACACGTAGTCTCTCATTATCCTACATTGATCAAAGAGAAGGAGAGTAAAGAACAAAAATTGGTGGGGAGTGAGGAGAGAGAAAGACGCTTGTTGAATATTTAGAGTTGTGCCAATATATGTTTGGTTGTATCTATGAAGGGCTGGCTGATACTCTATTTTCTTTATAAGATACAAAAGGCAAACTGCCTCTTTTGGATGTGAATAGACAGATCCACCAGGCTGAGAAATGATCCCATCAGGTCTTATTTCATCTCAGGCCTCTTTAGGAGGACAGTGGTTCAGTTTTACGCTAGCATCTGTGGTTAACAAAAATACATTTAGTAAGCATGGAGTGAATGGTCATTACCAACATTCAAGGCAGAGGACTCATCTGTCATTTACAGGTCTTCAACTCCTTCAGGGGCTTCATTTTTGTGGTGGGGGAGGCTTATAAATTGGAGAACTGGTGAGGGGAGGGAGACAGGAAATATTACTATGCCAATAGGAATCCTGACCACCTCCATTACTCATTCTGTATCAGCAAGCGACATAATTCTTTTTTTTAAATGCAAACTTACGTGTGTTTATATACCTTCCTATAGTCCTACCTGAATAGTTGAAAGACTCCTGACCGAATGGTGAAAAATTATATTGGTAAACTGTGCATTTATGAAGCAGAATGAGTTTCCTCCGCTCTAGAGAACAATTTGGAGACTGTCATAATCAAATTTAAATTAAGCATGAATGTCTTTATTCATGAGTTTTGATTCCTAAGAGTGAGGGTGTGGTGCCTAGACTCTTATTTTTTTAAGCAGTCACGTAAATCACAAAATACTCAAATACATATTTGGTCTGCAGTTAGTACCTATTCTTCTGGAACACAGAGTACTTTATAAACATTAGCTCATTAGCATTAATTTAAAAAGCATCTTATTATACCATGCTCCAGAGTTACCACTGAGTCCATTCTAAAAACCAGCGCTACCCTCTGCTTTGAGCTAGGCCTCCTTTATTGATGGCTTCTCTAGATATAGCTGACATCTGCCCTCCTCCGTCTGATCTCATTATTTTTCATCCATACATCCTGGCTGGCTTTGCCTCCTCTAGGTCCTAGATCCTCCTTCCATGTAAACACGATTGTTTCATTGCTTCCTTTCTGCGAGTGGAGTTTTGTCACAGCTTGGCCAGGCGTTCGTGTTTAAGACCAATGCCCCCCCCCCCCCCCCCCCAGTTAGGGTCTAAAACTCCCAGAGCCCCTCATTGGGTGACAACTACCCCCCCCCCCCCGGGCCATTTTTCTTGAGAGCTTTTGGGGCCCTGAACAAGACTCTCCAATCCGGACTGGAGCGCTTGGCAGACAAGCCCCTTGATTGTTGTTGGAGATCCCAGGTCGTGTAGGGGCGTAGCGCCCTTTTCATGAATTCAGGAGGCTGGGACTTGCATTCAGATGAGAGGGGGGAAACCGTGCTAGGGAGAAGGCAGGTCTTGATGTATGCCCTGGTAGACAAAAGCTGCTAGTGTCAGCTTGATTTGCAAGATCAACATTCATGAGTTCCACTGCCTAGAAAGGGGGATTATCTGCAAACCCGGGCCTGAATGGAAGCCATAAATAAGTGATTTCACACTACTAAGCAGGAAGAATATTCCCCCTCCTAAATTATTCTGAACAGCATGTTCGGCCCCTCCCAGGTTCCCACCGCGAGCCCTTGGGGATGGTGGGCTCAAATGGAGAGCCCAAGCCTGGCGTTGAGTTTCTGTGGGACCGGGTACAGAGTTCCAGAGCGCCGCCCACTTTGCTTCCTAAAATCCACTCCAGGTTTTGCTTGGTGCTGCTCTGGTGGCCCATTCCAGGCCCTTCAAGTTCCAGACAAGATTTTTCCTCTCCCCCACTGGCTGCTGCTGCTCTGTTGGGGTTCCCTGGCTGCATTCACCACAGATGCACATTTAAAAACGTGTTCCAATGTGCACCCCGCATCAAAGGCTTTGGGAGGGTCTTTCATCAGCTGCCTGAGGAAGGACACGCTCCCAGCTACCCTCATTTGTAGCTGGGTTTACTCTGAAATGTAAATGTGCCCCCTGATGCAAAAAGAAAGGGCGGAAGGTTTTTTTCTTTTTTCTTTTTCCCCACTCGGTGCATTGGATTTCTCATTTTGCTTCGCCCTCATCCATCCTTTGTGTATGCCTGGCCGTGTTAACCCTATGAGCCTCCGGATGCTAGAGCTTTTCTTTCTCCTTTGTGGTTGTCACTCCATTCGCAGCCTGTCTTACTGTTTGGGGTCCTCACGTAACCCTCCCAGTTCCTGGTGGTTGCTTTGTAGCAGGACAGACACAGGGACAGCCACCGATGTTGGGTATCACCGGAGCTTTGAGGATTGGGGAGTGGGACGAAGGCACGAGCTGGGTAAGCTCCCGCTGCCGCCTGAGTACTGAGCGGCCCACATCCTTGTGGGCCTTGGGTCAGTTCTGAAACCTCGGCCTACACCACTGAGCCCCCGCTGCTGAGCCAGAAGGCAGCCTTCCCCAGACTGGTGGGAAGCTGGAGAGTAGAAGTACATGGCTTATGAGCTGTCTCCCTACTAGAATGGTGATCGGGTGTTTAATGATGAATTACCAACAGGCTGGTTTGGAAATGACTCCATTTTTGAAACCTTTCCTCCTTTTCTTTGGGAACGCCCCCCCACCACCCACTTTTAGGGAAAGATTCAACCTTTTCAGAGAGAGAGAGAGGGAGGGAGGGAGGGAGGGAGGGAGGGAGGGAGGGAGGGAGGGAGGGAGGGAGAGAGGGAGAGAGGGAGAGAGGGAGAGACTGATAGGACTGATAGGGGTAGGAAAGGGGAAGGAGTTAAGCTTTGTTCTTAGAGGACTGATTTTGTGAGGAAGGGCAGAATCAGACAACAGTGAAAAGTTAGGCAACATGACGTGTCTGTCCTAGATAGCGGTGAGGGCTTCTAAGAGTCCTGCGACGCCTTAGCAGACAAGGGTCTGCACACCCAAACCAGGGGGGACAATAAGGTACAGAAAAGAATGTGGTGCTAGGAACCTGCTGGCCTTGGGCGGGGCTGGGCGCAGAGCATACCTGAGAATGGTCTACACTATGAGGCTGGCTCACTATACACTCAGCCAGCATGAGCTCTCTGTGAAAATGCACAGATGTCACTGAATGAATGTGAGACTGTACAGACGCCTGCGAAGTCTCCAACACTCAAGGAAATTGTTCCTTCTTGATAGTAATTCAGTCTGGAAAACTGGGACAGCCTAGGACTCAGTGGGGAAATCAGACAATACTTTGACGAGGGATCAAAATTTACATCACTAATGAGGGACAGATGGACATCATGTGTCTCTGGATATGACACCATCTCCAGACAGATTGAATGTTTGTGCCCCGCCACACTTCATATATTGAAACCTAATCCCCAACCTGATGGTGTTCGGAAGTGGGGCCTTGGGGAAGTGATTAGGTCATGAGGATGGAGCCCTAATGAATGGGATTAGTGCCCTCATAAAAGAGACCCAGAGAGCTCCCTCATCCCTTCCACTATGTGAGGACGAAGTGAGAATATGGGTGTCTCTGGACTGGAAAGAGGGCCTCTCCCAAAAACTGAATGTGCCCGCATCTGAATCTTGGATTTCCCAGCCTTTAGAACTGTGAGAAATAAATTTCTGTGTTTATAAGCTACCCAGTCTGTAGTGTTCTGTCATAGTACCCCAAGTACATAGTACCCCATAGTACCCCACTGACTAAGACAAAGACCCTAAAGAGGATACAACATGATTCATGTTATATCCAGCTGGTAATGCATAGCCTAAATCTAATTATGAGGAAATAACACATTAAACCCAAATGACGAACATTCTATTTTCAAAAGGAGAACTGTGTTTTCAAAAATGTCAGTGTCACACCCACCAAAAAAAAAAAAAAAAAAAAAGGAAGGAGAAAGAAAGACTAAAGAGATTGTCAACTACATGCAATATATGATTCTAGATTGGATCCTATACTACACTCATTACTGGGTGCGGTAAGCAGCCTCCAAGATGGTCCCCAGTAACCCCACCACCTGGTATTTGCGCCCTTGTATAATCATGGGTAGACTTTATTGACTTGCTTCTAGTGGATAGAAAATGGCAGAAGTAATGAAATGTGACTTCAAAGATTAAGTTATAGAAAAGTGACTGAGGCTTCCATTTTGGGGGCTTGCTCTCTCACTCTCTGCCATGTTGTGAGCTGTCTTATGGAGAGGCCCTAGTGGCAGAGAACTGAGAAAGGCCTCTGGCCTACAGCAGTGAGGCACTGAATCCTGCCAACAACCATGTGAATGACCATGAAAGTGGATCCTCCCCCAGTCAAGCCTTCAAATGAGACCGTAGCCCTAGCTTATACCTTGTTTATGGCCTGGTAAGAGATCCTGAGCCACAGGACCAGGCTAACATTTAGACACCTAACCCAAAGAAAATGTGAGCTCATAAATGTTTGCTGTTTTAAACTGCTAAGGTTTGGGGTAATTTGTTATACAGCAATACATAACTAATATGCCCTGTCAATTGAAAAAATTGGAATGTAGGCTGTAGGTTATATAAAACTGTTATATCTGAGGAAAGGATATTCTCTTCAATAAGTGGTGTTGGGAAAACTGGATAGCCACTTACAAAAGAATGAAACTGGACCACTTACACCATAGACAAAAATAAATATTATACAAAATGTATTAAGGACCTGAAACCATGAAACTTTTAGAAGAAGACACAGGCAGTAAGCTCCTTAGCATCAGTCAGTCTTGGTGATGATTTTTTAAAAAAATTTGTCACCAAAAGCAAAGGCAACAAAACCAAAAATTAAAAAATAGGGCTACGTTAAACTAAAAAGCTTCTGTACAGCAAAGAAAATCATCATCAAAATGAAAAGGAAACCTATGGAATGATAGAAAATATTTACAAATCATGTATCTGATAAGGGGTTAATATCCAAATTATATAAAGAACTCATACAATTCAACAGAAAAAATAATCCGATTAAAAATGAGCAGAGGAACTGAATAGACATTTTTCCAAAGGAGATGTAGAAATAGCATGAAAGACATACAAACAGGTACATGAAAAGATGCTCAATATCACTAATCATCAGGAAAATACAAATCAAAACCACAATGTGATATCACCTCACATCTGTCAGGATGGCTATCAACAATAAATCAACAAATAACAATGTTGGCAAGGATGTAGAGAAAAGGGAACACTCATGCACTGTTGATGCAATTATAAATTGGTGCAGACACTACGGAAAACATTATGGTGGTTCCTCAAAAAATTAAAAATAGAACTACCATTTGATGCAGGAATTCCGCTTCTGAGTATTTATATGCAGAAATCCAAAACACTAAGTCAAAAAGATATATGTACCCCTATGTTCATTGCAACAATACTTACAACAAACAGCCAAAATATGAAAGCAACCTAAGCGTCTATCATTAGACGATCAGATAAAGAAGGTGTGTGTGTGTGTGTGTGTGTGTGTGTGTGTGTGTGTGTGTAATGGAATATTACTAATCCACAAAAAAAGAACGAAATCTTGACATTTCCAACAACATGGATGCACCTAGAGGGTATTATGCTAAGTGAAATAAGTCAGAGAAAGACAAATACCATATTATTCCACTAACAGTGGAATGTAAAAACAGCAAAATAAACAAAACAGAAACAAAGTCATAGATACAGAGAACATTTTGATGGTTGCCAGATAGGAAGGGGGTTGGGGGAATGGGTGAAAAAGGGGAAGGGATTAAGAAGTACAAATTGCCAGTTATAAAAAGTCACAGGGATATAAAGTACAGTATAGGGAACATAATCAACAATATTGTAATAACTGTTCATGTTGTCTGATGGTACTGACTTATCAGGGTGATCACTTCATAAGGTATATAAATGTTTTGTCACTATGTACACATGATTCTAATATTGTATGTCAACTGTAATTGAAAAATAAATTTTAAAATACATCGGAGATGCCAAAAAATGTATACAAGTGGACACTTTGGTCAACGTTGTTCAAGCAGTAGTTCACCATGATCAGAAGTATCTGGACGCCGATGGTAACCACTTTGAGCACTTCTTGTAATTGCAGGAGTCAAACGTGACTCTTATTCACCTTTAGTTATTGGTATATATTATTACAATCTTAATAGTTTTTTCCTTTCTTAAAATGTTTTCGCACCCTCTGTATATCCTCATGGAGCTGTTATGATAATCAAACAATACATGGGAAAGCACAAATAAACATTTAAGTTCCCATACAAATGCTAATATGATGATTGTGGTAGATTGCATATAGTCTCAATTCTTCTACCCTCCCTTAATCCCAGTTCTTTGCTGTGCCTTTCACTGGGGCCAGAGTGTATTTTCCTACCTCTAGACTGTAGGCCTGGCCACATAACTTGCTTTAGCCCATTGGAAGCCATTGACTACAAGTCGTGTGGCAGATGTGATACAGAGATGCTTGGAAAGTAGTCCTGCAATTTGCCTTTCCTCAATTTTTTTTGCTATTTACAATGTACTGCTACAGACCTGATACACTTTTGGCTCCGTTAACATTTTGTCCATCACCTAAGTCTAGAAAATCAACAAAAAAATAAACAAAGCCCTAATTTGCAGTGTTTGCCAGTTTCCATGGTGTAATTCTCCTACCATGGACAAATTGAAGCTACCTATATGATGTCACTGAACATAAAGTTGGAAGAGAGATGAACCATTGTATAATATTTTCACCATCTAGATACAATAGACATAGTTAACTTTAAGAACACAGATTAAATATGTAAATATATGATATCAATGTTAAGTTTACTGAAGTTGATAACTTTACTCTGGGTAAGATAATATCTTTATTTTTTATTTATTTATTTATTTATTTTTAAGGAGGGTGCAGCTCACAGTGGCCCATGCGGGGATCGAACCAGCAACCTTGGTGTTATTAGCACCATGCTCTAACCAACTGAGCTAACTGGCCACCCTAATATCTTTATTCTTAATAAATATATACTGCACACTAATATATTAGTTAAAAAGCCATGATGTTTCCAAATATATATGTATTGGGTGAGGAGAGAGGAAGATAAAGACAACAAAGAAAGAAGAGCACGCAAGCATAAAGGAAAGAGTAAATGGGGCTAAATGTTAACAATAAGTGTATCTGGGTAAAGGGTTAAGAATATATATGGGTGTTCTCTGTACTATTGTTGTACTTGTTCTGTATGTTTGAAATTATTTCTAAATAACAATGCTTTAAAAAAAATCATCACTCTAGCATATCTTTAACCAAATGTGTGCAAATAATGACTGACTCCATGACTTTAAGTTACCAATGTAATACAACACAACACCCCACTTTTTTTCTTTTTTCAGATACATCTTATAGTATTTCTTTTTTTCTTTTCTTTTCTTTTTTAAATTCCCCATGACACCAACAGAGAGGCAAAGCTCTAGATAGAATTTTTGTTTCTATGACTCTCCTGTGTTCTCTCCATGTCTTTTCTTCATTTCTAAGATGTCTGTTTTATAATTTCACTCTTAGAAGCCAGCCTTCTTAGCAATTTTGGGAGAATTATTCTTCCCAGGTTTGCCTTTCTTCCTTCCTTCCCTCCTTCCTTCCTTTCTTTCATTTCTTTCTTTTCTCTTCCTTCTTTTTTAAATAACAGCATTATTAAGATACAATTCACATATTCACTAAAGTGTACAACCATCACTACTATCTAATTACTTTCACCACTCCCAAGAGAAACCCCATTGGTACCTATTAAGCGGTCACTCCCCATTCCCAGCTTCCTCCAGCCCCCAGTGACCCCTAATCTGCTTTATGTTTCTATGCATTTGTCTATTCTACATATTTTATGTAAATGGAATCATACATTATATCATCTTTCATTTATGTCTTTCATTTAGCATAATGTTTTCAGGGTTCATCCATGTTAATGCATGTATCAGTAGTTAAATCAGTTTTATTGTCGAGTAATATTCCATTGTATGGATATAACACAATTTCTTTATCCATTCATCAGTTGATGGACATTTGAGTTGTTTCTACTTTTTGGCTGTGATAAATAACACTTCTATGGACATTTGTGTACAAGTTTGTATGTCGACATGTTTTCAATCTTTTTGGTTATATAACGAGGAATGGCAACTTTATGTTTAACATTTTGAGATTCTCTTCAGGTTTTAATGTGCTTTTAGGCTATGCTATCTTTTCTAGGAGTGCCTTAGCCCATCTTAAATCTTTGCTGTTCTGTGTATGCTTGTTTGCCTGAGTTTCTCTTTGTGGCTGTATGATAGGCATACTTCCTCATGAATTAAAATAGTTCATGAGTTATGACCCCACAGGTACAACCAAATCTTTCCTCACCAATGGATTCTATTGCCAACCATTTTTTTCCCCCTTCCAGGCAACAACTATTTAGACTGTGTAAATAGTGCCATTCTGGCAACTTGGCGTTTCCTGTTAAGGATCACATTTTAAATATTTCAAGGGCATACCTTGTCTTTCCCACAAATCCATAAGCTTCTAGAAAGCAAGTTTCATGCATTTTCTTTTTTTTTAATTTATGTGTTTCACCATGCTTAGCCAAGTATGTGAGTTAATTAAATGCTAAATGCTAAGCAGGGATTATATTTTATATTTCTTTTATGTCCTTCACAGCACTTAGTTGAGTGTTGGTCATATAGAAGGTGCTTATTTAATGCTAAATAAATTGATTTTAAGTTCCTAAGACTTGCCCTAAAGTTACTTATAATTTGGGGCTTCTTAGCATGACTCCTACTTGACAAATATAGTTATAGCAATCAGCATGTTCATTCCCCTTGGAACACTGAAAGATTTCCATTTCTCTACAAAAATGCTGCCAACATAGTCAATGTCAGTCTTCTAGTGTGTTTGACGGGGAAAAGAGAGAAATGGGCAAGACATTTCTCTCTTCTCCTATTCCAAAACAACTCTCTGAACCAAATCTGTGTCCTCTTTTTTCAACTTTTCATCAATATTTTCACCAATTTTCTGGACAATTAAGAAAGAGAATAAAAATATAAAGTAAAGGTGGTATTCTGGAGACTTTGGACTTCAGCTCTAAACCACCATGTCTGGAAGGACTGTCATATAATTCATTTCCCACCTTTTCCAAACTAAAGCCTCTGTCTTTAAATCTAGAAATATGAGTAGTGCAGAAAAAGCTTATCTGAATAGTTCTGTTTTCTTCAGCATAGTTAGAGAATGGTATATTCTGGTTAATGATTATTCTAATTAGTCAAGATTTACTATACACAGTACTTGGATTGATTGCCATTTGTTTCTGAATGGGATACAATTTTTTTTTTTAATTGGGGAATATTGGGGAACAGTGTGTTTCTCTAGGGCCCATCAGTTCCAAGTCAAGTCGTTGTTCTTCAATCTAGTTGTGGGGGTACAGCTCAGCTCCAAGTCCAATCGCCGTTTTCAATCTTAGTTGCAGGGGGCACAGCCCACCATCCCATTCGGGAATTGAACCAGCCACCTTGTTGTTAAGAGCTTGCGCTCTAACCAAGTGACCATCCGGCCACCCCTCCAGCAGCTCAGCGACAGCTTGTTGTCTTCAATCCAGTTGTGGAGGGTGCAGCTCACTGGCCCATGTGGGAATTGAACCAGTAACCCTGATGTTAAGTGCTTGCGCTCAAACCAACCAAGCCATCTGGCCACGCTGGATTGCCATTTTTTAAAGAACTAGACTACACTAATATACTCAGCATCAGAGCTGTCCTCAAATATTTTAATCCTCTTTTGATGATTCAGAATACTTCTTAGAATTTCTGTGACATTTAATTATTCTTCTATATA
Organism: Rhinolophus sinicus; assembly: GCF_057876585.1. Taxonomy (NCBI): domain Eukaryota; kingdom Metazoa; phylum Chordata; class Mammalia; order Chiroptera; family Rhinolophidae; genus Rhinolophus; species Rhinolophus sinicus. Next base: position 50,174,406 of record NC_142516.1, read on the forward strand.
CGTACAAGAATGCCAGAGAATAGAGCATTGTAGAGAGTGGAATTCTAGATCATGGACGGATTACCATATTCAAACAAAAATCCATTAGGCACGCCTTGCTCACCATGAGGTAGCAGAGCAATGGTAGGGACTAAACAAAATCAGAAAGTAGAAATGGGACAGCTCTTGCAATACCATCTTTAAAAGTCATACCTTTCTTCTCTCAGAACACCCATTTCTACTTGTAATGAGATTGCATCCTCTTTGTCTTTTTTTTTTTTTTTTTTTTAAATAAGTATATGAACCACAGGTTTGGTCATTGAAATTAAGTACAATGAAAAATTACAAGAAAAATTTCCCTGGATCTTATAATTTACATTTACAGAGTTATTCTTCATATTTACCTTTGCTCAGATACTTCTTTTTGAATCACTCAGTCCTTCTCCTTAGAACTGGGTGGTATCTTGTCAACCTTCAGCTGCACATTCCCCAGTCTAATAGAAAGAAATTTGCTTTAAGGATTCTTCCCCAGTGGGACAATTAGACAGAAGCTGTCTTCCTTGGTGTCCCACCAAGAAATTTAGAGCATAAAGACTATTCAGAGGTTGAACTTTGTCTTGAGTCAGCTATAAACGTCAGTCAGCTAGGAAAAAAACTTTTGCTCATCCAAACTGTTTACATGTCAGTAATTTTTTTTTCAATTTTTAGAGGAACTATGACAATGTGTCTGTGTGTCATGATTGGGTACGAATTCCTAACTCATTAAAAAATATTTCCTTTAAAGAAAGAATCAGCCACCATTCAAGAAATCAGATAGCCATGTTCTTAAGCCAATTTGGCCATTGAAGTCATTCAGCAATTGCAATATTTAAACCAACTTTGCAAGCCTATCTGCATGGCTCACTCCCTTGTTTCTTTTCGGTCTCTGTTGAAGTGTCACCTCTTCTGAGAGTCTTCCCTTGACGCTCTAACTAAACTAGTTATTCCAATTGCACTCCATTTTCTTCCCCCCCCCCTTTCTTCCGCCTCCCCACCCCACTCTGATTCAAACCTTTGTTTCTCAGTCTAGTTGTGTAGGACACAGCTACCTGGCCCATGCTGGTATTATGAGCCTTGCACTCCCCCTGGCTGAGGCAGTCGGTCACCAGTCATGGGTAGGCTGCATCACAGCAGCTCACAGCAGCCCACGCAGCCCACACAGCCCAGCTCCAGGAAGAGCGATTGTTCACAATCTTAGCTGTAGAGGGCGCAGCTCACTGGCCCATGTGGGAATCGAACTGGTGACCTTGGCGGTAGGAGCACAGCGCTCACACAACCTGAGCTAGTGGGCCAGCCCATACACTCCCTTTCCTTACCCTGTTTGATCTTTCTGCCACTTACCATTATCTAATATAATATATATGTGTTGATTTCTTCTCTTGATCCTCCAGAATGGACTCCCCAAAGGCAGGCACTTACTTCACTGCTTTTTGCTAAGACCTAGAACCTAGTACATAGCAGATGCTCGATAAATATTTGTTAAATGAATGAATAATTATTTTAGCCTCAGTAATAATACAAAGGTGACCTAAACTTCGAAACTGCTAGTTGACATTAGAAGAAGCAAAGTTTTTGTTGAACAGCACAATGTTTAGTTTAAAACCAATGTGCTGGCTATCAGAAGTAGGAAGGGTGGAAGGAACAGGCTGAGTCCTCAAGACACTAAAATCCAGAACAGGGAATGTGATAGGTACATGTGGTCAATAGCGAAGCCAGGAACCATTTTCTAAGTCTCAAAAGAGAGTTACAGGTGAGCCTGACAAGTTCTAAAAATTCAGAGGAAGGAATTCTTGAGAGTTGGGGTGGCCAGGGAAGGCCTCCCGGAGGCCGGTTTCAAGTGTATCTTGATGTAAGGTACCAATGCTAACTAAAAAGTTAGAGGAAGGGTCTACACAGAACTGCCCTCACTTCTGACACCAACTGCAAGTTCAGGGGGTTCCCAAAACCATCCTCAGTTTTGGAAAGTCTCTAGAGAGGGCCATAGAACTCACATTATATACTGATAGTTATGGTTTATTACAAGAAAAGGATACAGATTAAAATCAGCCAATCGAAGCACATAGAGCAGAGTCCAGAAAAAATACCAAATGCAGAGCTTCTAGTTATCCTCCCCCATGGAGGAAGGAAAGTGTTATTTCCCTGGAATTGATGTGTGACAACACACACCGAGTAGTGCCAACTGGGGACGCTCACCTGAGCCTTGGTGTTCAGAGTGTTTACTGGGGGCTCTGTCACATAGGCACTGACTGCTCACATGGCTGATCTCAGTTTCCAGCCCCTCAGTATTCAAGCTGGTACTGCACAACCCAAAGTCCCCACCCTGAACCACACTGTTGGTGTGGCTCAAAGCCCCAAATCATACTTTTACTATCTGGCTGACCCAAGACCCCCAAGCAAACAAAGTCATGACACTCCAATGGCTTAGAGATCATTCCCCCATAAACTGAGGGCAAAAATCAGACCTTTCTTCGGGCCATGTTAAATTCTTTACTACACAGAAAGGGAGAGTTTAGAATAGCTTACAATCAGAACAATAGTAAATCCCCCAATAATGGATGATTAACAAGCCTGCGACTATCTTGTTCCAGAAAAAAGTAGGAATTTGTCAGTTTTGCTGATAATTTTCATAAACATATCTGCTTTTGAGAAATGGAGGTGGATATTCAGGGGAAGCAGGTGTGGGGACTCAGATTGTTTGGCATGAATAATCCAGATTAGTTATATTTCCTAAGTAATTTCTTCAATTCTCTCACTATTGTCCATAAGATTTAGTGTGAATACTGATTGAATATTTTCTGTAATTGAATGTGATTTTCTTGATTTCTCAGATAAATCAAGCACTAAATTAGAAATGAATCCTGCGGCTGTTATGTCTGTTACTGTGTAACAAACCACTCTACATTTAATGGATTAAACAACCAGCTGTCTTATTTGCACCTGATTCTGTCAGCCATTTGGGCTGGGCTCACGTTGGGAGTTCTGGGGTCACTGGTACGGCTGCAGCCATCTTGTGGTCAACACAGCTGCATAGCCTAAGATGGCCTCTCACATATCTGGGGGTTGGAAGGCTGTTGGTTAGGGTGCCTGGGTTCTCCTCCATGGAGCCTCCCAACAGACCAGTTCAGACATGTTCACATGGAGGCAACATTCAGCAGGTTGACAGCAGAAGCCACAGGCCTCTTGAGACCAAGACAAAGACCTCTCACAGTTTTCTTTCCGCCACATTCTGTTGACCAAAGTAACCCTCCAGATCAGTCCAAGAGGAGGGGAAAGATGCCACCTCTGACTAGGAACAGCTGCAAAGAATTTGTAGCCATTTTAAAAATATCACAAGTCCTAACTACGATTTCTTTTTTATCCCTTAAATCTTTAATACAACTTTGTAAATAGATGGCTAGTCCTCAGCTTCCCTAAAAAAAAAAGAAGAGTTTTATGCTGTGCCATTGGAAAAGGATGTTGTTTTAACCTTTCTAGGTTGCCATTTAAAAGCATTTTCAAAAGCATTTGAATGACTGGTCAGTGTGTAGTGGTACGTTCTGAGGTGTTAATAACCGGTAGAAGATTTTTTTTTTTTTTTGTATTTCACTCCGGCAGAGTCCTTTTATAGTGGAGAAATGTGCATCTTTCAGAAGGTCTATACAATGAATCCCTGGCCTGCCCATGATGAACATACCCGCTTTCAGGCCCCAAATGCCCAACACTGTGGGGGAGGTCACTTCCCTGGAGAATAGGCTGGGAAAGTAATACCCTGCCTGGTGGGAGAGGCTTCCCGAAACAACTTGAGCCACTCTATAAAGGAAAATGTTTAATCGATATTGTAGCTGGGCTGTCAGACGAGTTTAATTCTGAAGGAGGGAGCATTGATTTGAGGATGAAACACACTTGGGGGCCAGAGGCAGGCAGGCAATGAGTTAAGTTGGGTGGTGAGCTGTGCTCTGGGCTTTTACCAAAGCTTTGTGCATTGCAATTTCTTCAGCGCCCTGGGATTTGAATTTGCAGAGAAGTAAAAATGAATCACTCACGAGCAGAACTAAAATTTCAAATAGTATAAGTTGTCCTCAGTGATCTTCATCAATGCAGACCTGAGTCTTATAATAAAATGCTTTTATTCCCCCTTTAGTATTAAAACTTCAGTTCTTCTGGCTCCCCTGGGGAATGAGCTGTATTTGCCTTCGTGGTTAGTGGTCAGCTGGATGGCTGTGTTTTCTGATTTCTACCTATTTGGATTTCACTCTCCTGCTGCCCTGCCTGAAACAGGGGCCAGTTTTGGAGAAATCTGCCCTGTGCCGAGGAAATGATTAGGAGCAGAGAGGAATCACCCTCATATCAGCAGTGAAATATTTCCAAGAAATTGACCTTGGAGTTCTGCCAGTTGGAAACCATGGCAACCACTGCTTGCCCCTGGAAAATTATTTCTCCTTACAGCATCCTTGTCAATCAGTGCATGCTTCTTCCAACTTCCAAAGCTGTGATTCTTAGGATGTGGCCGCCAAAGTGTACTCTCCTAATATGGGGATGACTACTGTGTTTCCCCGAAAATAAGAGCTAGCCGGACAATCAGCTCTAATGCATCTTTTGGAGCAAAAATTAAAATAAGACCTGGTCTTATTTTACTATAATATGAGACTGGGTCTTATATAATTAATATAATATGATATGATATGATATGATACGATATCCATGTCTTATATTAATTTTTTTCTCCAAAAGACTCATTAGAGATGACTGTCCAGCTAGGTCTTATTTTCGGGGAAACACGGTAGGTGTTTGGAGACATCAGCCTTTTGTGCTCCAATCCAGAGTCCCTAGGCAAGCAATAATAGTTGGCATTTATATGGCACTTAGCATCTACCAGGAACTTTTTCATTTTTTTTTAACATTTTCTTTTTAACTTTTATTTATTTTAAGTGTGTTTTTCCAGGGCCCATCAGCTCCCAGTCAAGTTATTGTTTTCAATCTAGTTGTTGGGGGCACAGCTCACACTGGCCCATGCGGGGATTGAACCGGCAACTCTGGTGTTCAGAGCATCGCGCTCTGACCAACTGAGCCAACCGGCCGCCCCTACCAGGAACTTTTAGAAGCATTTTATACATACCATATTAGCTCATCTAATGCTTGCAAAATCCCATGAGGGAGGCACTATTATTTGCATTTTACATCTGAGGAAACACACACAGAGATCCAGAAACCCGCATGTGATTATCGAGGCAGGCTTTCAAGCCCCGGCAGTGTGCTCTGGAATCCATGTAAAAACACTGCACCATTTTGCCCCTCATCAAAGATGGCAACAGCTTTCTGGCTTGAGGAGACATTGCAGCCCTTTGCCAGCAAGCTTTCCCCTTAGAATATGTCACCCCTTGCCATATCATTGTCTTGGCTTATTAAGATGCTTGTGTTCATCTGGGTCTAACCAGAAAAACTACAAAACACTTCAAAATTTATAAAAGAGAGAATTTACTACAGGCCACTGGTTGCTCAGGGGATGGGGAAGTTGAGAGCCAAGTATGGGACGGCCAGGCAACCCCATAGTAGCAACAGCGAGCTGGAGAGCCAGAGCAAATGGGTGGTGTTCCAGGAGCTCAGTGTCTGAAGTCGACTTACAAAACTTGGAGCCACAGTGATGTTGGCTGCAGGCAGCTGGAGTCACAGCTATCGCAACTACTCTCTTAAATCTCTTCTTTCCAGTTCATTCTCCACGCCACTACTAGGATGAGCTTTGTAAACTCAGATCAAGCCCTGTCCTGTCCTAATATCCTAGTTCACAAACCTTCAGTGATTCTCTGGCCTGACAACGTCCCCACCCCCACCCCCACCAGAGTGTCCTTTGTATTCTAGCATCTCTGAGCTATACAATGACTTCTAAGGACACAATAGTTTTTTCTTTTTGTCTTTGCTCCGTCTGCCTACTCAGGCTCGAATGCTGTGCCAGTCAGGGACCCAGCTAGGAAGAGATTGCACATTCAAACTGACGTGCAAAGGGACTGATGTACAAAGGGAAGGTTGCACAGGAAGGGGGAGTTCAAGGGAAGACAGCCTCGAGACCTAGTGAAATAACATAGGGTCAGCCACGGCAGAAACATGCCATTCCTACACTGGTCTCTTCTAGGGGAAAATGTTTCCTGGGACTCCAAAGGGGAGGGTCCTGCCACCTTGAGAGGAGCAGTGATCTTTGGTTTAACTTTAGACTGAGAAACATTAGCCTGAAGCAATTTCTCAGGAATGAAACCAGGGGAATAAAATACCTTGATCTCACTCACCCTCCTCTCCCTCCAAGCTCCTGTGGGAGCTACACATCAACAGGTCACAACTTAAAGCCAAAGGTCAAGAAGCCTGTTGATATGGTTCATCCAGGTCAACTGGTTTCGTCACGCCAGCAGAGAATAGAGGTGAGAAGGATGGGGTCTGGAGGGCCAAACAAAAGATATCCAGCCCACATTCCCTCCCCTGACAACCCTGCTGCAGATTTCTATATCCATTCTTGAAGATAAAGCCCACATGTTACTTCTCAGCAATACCCCAACGCTCCCAAGCTGGGGCAGTTACCATTGTCTCCCATAGTCCTTCTCATTCCTGGTGTTTGCGTTATGTAGGTGACTAACCAGAGCTTGTTAGTCTCCCTGTTAGACAGCGAGTCTCTCGGGCACGTGAACCATCTCTGTTTATATTTACAATATCTGCACCTAATTCTAGAGAACTTTTTTTTGCACTCAAAAAAATTGTGGTAGAAGAAAGGAATGAATGAACCATCTAAGATAACTCCTGTTCTCCACAGATGACACTTTCAATTAGCTCTGAAACAGCATCTTCTTTCACAGAGATGTTGCCTCTGTATGGAGGTTGTTATGCTCTTAAGAAAAAAAAAAAAGATTCATATATATGTATGAATCAGCCACCTACAATCTTTCCTGTATAAAAAGAGCCAGACCTGATTAACCATAAACATTATCCACCACAACTGGTTATTATATTTCCAAATGAAAGGCTCCAATAAAAACTCCACTTTATCCCCTTCCTCTCCCTAAGGAGATGTAGATGGTTCATCGTAAGACCAGATTTCCTGTCGCATCTCTCCTAGGAGTGTTAGTAACTGGGATATGTAGATGAGTTTGTATGATTCTTTCTCAGGAACAGGCAAGAATATTTGTAAACAGCTGTAAGTTCAGGTCTAGTGTGGATATCTACCCAGAACTCACTTATTTTTCTTTTGATTTAAAATTGAATACCAGTAAGTCAGCAAGTTAGGAGCTAGGGGATTCATGACCACACAGCAAACCGAAAATCATTTCTGAAGAAGGGTATTTGGATCAAGAAAGAATCTGGGTTTTCCTACACCTCAAATAAAAGCTGTTCTCTCCTTTTCTTTGGGCTGATTAGGACAGATTGCTAATGAAGCAAAATTATGAGTTTACTCTGATGTGAGGCAGGTGTCTTTGTGCTTATAGATTTGAAATGTCTGAGCTAGAATGGGTCTTAGAGGTCATCTAATTCAATTCTTCCATTTTAGAAATTGAAGGGGAAAAAAAAAAAAGTCAAGGAGGTTAAGTGACTAGCTCCTTGTCATAATTATGTCTATGGACCACTTTTAACCCCAGATCATCACACACCCCATTACGTTTAGAGAAAAAAAAAAATTTCAAAGCTCATTTTCTAATGGTGTGCCTCCAATGTTTCATCCTTCAATAAGAAGGCTAGCACATTGCTCAGGGATGAGATTTAAGGACCCATGTAGAACAGGAAGATGTGCTGAAGCACATTTTGGGATCTTACATCTTGGTTCTTTAGTATGCCTGCTAATCAAGTGGCTCACAGGCCCCACACATTGCTTTCCTTTAATGTTTTGAGAGCACAATTACGAATAACAAAGAACCATGTGACGCCATGGCTGCTTCCTCTGAGAACACACTGGATTGAAAAGTGTTCTACCATCAGCAAGCCTCCTCCATTTCTAGACTTGCTGACCATCCCCCAGGAGCACCTGTCTGTTGATCGATACTAAGATCCACAAATAATACCCTATTTTTTATTTGAGCTATGAGATGACGTGACTAGCTACTTTATATATCACTTATTTTATCCATACTCGTTTTCTTAGGATCATTTTAATGGGGGGGAGGGGAGAGGAGAAGTGAGGGAGGAGGAGGAGGGAAGAGGGTTGAGAACTGGGTATTCTACTGTCCTGGTTTTGTCAGCTCTGTAATGTTGGGAATTTATTGAAGCCATTTATGCAGTTTCCCTATCTATAAAATGGGACAGGCTGGACTAGGTAAACTAGAGACCTTCTCTCAATATTCTGTAATACTTTTATATTCTTCTGAGAAAAGAGTAGCAGCAATAAGCCGATGAACTGTAGGAGTAAAACACACTTGAGTCTCCTTCCTATTTCAATGGCATGAACTGCAGCCATACTGCAATCCTTCTTCACCTCTTTCAACCAAACACTGTATATATTTATTGACTCATTTCTGTTGCTTTGTTATATAGTTATTAGCCAGCAATGGAGGCTTATAAGATGATGGATGAAAATGAGGGGTGACCGGCAGAAAGAATTAAACTTGAGCTTGGGAGACTGATGTCTGCAAAACACAGCACAAAAGAAATGTCAACACCATGTTTTGGGTTGCCTTTCTTGTATATCGTCTTGCTCACCGTGTAGATGTTAGCAATTGAAATTAGTTGGTCTTTTCTGGGAAATACCTCCATTCCGTATCTGTTATCTTGGCAGGCCTGAAGTACTTCTGGCAAGTAGAACTAGTTATCTTTTTCTCTTGTAACTATTTGTATCCACTCACATCCATGGAGACTGGTCTTTGGGTAAAGAATCATTTGCTATGTTTTAGGCCATTAAGATTTGGGAGTTGTTTTATGATAGCCTATGTTAGATACTAACCTGACTTTTACAGCTAGAAGCCAGACATGTAAGGCTCTCTTCTTCTCTTTGGAATAGAAGCCCTGTCTCAGTATGCCATCAATACTCAAGCTCAGCAATTCTGCCACTGCACGGTTTCCATTGCCATGCTGCTATGTTGTATTAGGTACCTCGTATAATCACCTTCTAACTTCTCCCTACCTCCAATCTTCCCCTACTTCTAAGTCACTCTTTATCCTACAATTGGAATTAGCTTTGTAAAACATCACCTTGCTAGGCATGCACACTCATCTAAAAGGAGCCCAGGAACCAGGCCAGCAAGTAGTTAGGACGGAGACCCTGGCCTCCCAGCACATGCATCACCACTGTTTCTGTGTTTGCCTACTGGTGATCCAACCCTCTTTATAGTAAAGTGACTTTTCTTGGCCACCCACTGCAAGTAACAACTTCCTTGAATTCAGAAATAGGGAGTTCAAAGTCCAGTAAAATCAATCAAGACAATCTTACACTCTAACTCAAAATACTTTTAATTTCCTCTCTGTTCTTTATGAGTATTTGTCTACCTGAAGCAAATTATATTTGTACATGGTATTTATACTTTTTAAAAAAGGTGTTTTTAAATTGTATTGTTTAGTTTTAACCCAATGATCAAGGGTTTTTACGTATCTGAGTAGGTTCAATCAGTATGCAGATGGGGAATGCAACAGATAGTCTACTTTTTTTTAAAGTAGAGGTATATGTGTATGTACTCATATGTATGTGTATTTATGTATATACATATGTATGTGTATGTATGTATATATACATATGAAATGTACAAATATGTATTAAAATATATAAATATATATATTCTTTAGTTATTGCTCAAAATAAGTGTCAAGTTTTGTGCCATTTTCTCTCACCTAATTAGGGTCCAGCTTGCTGGGTACAGAAGTATCTTGTTCCTCTATGTATAACCTACTGTCCTACCCCAGTGTTCGTCCTACACATAACAGTATTTAATTCGTATTTTTTAATAGCTAACTAAAATCATTCAATGTGGTTTTTCTCATACTGCCCTGCCTCTGTTTAGTACCCCTGGCTGGTGTTTATGGGCCGTATCAGTGCTGTGGCTCTGCCTCTTTGTCCCCTCGAGCTTCTGATGCTTTTCCTCAAAAACGGCTGAAGGCCAGCTAAGCCAGTCAACTATTTTCCCTTCTCCGCTCCCTGCAGCCACAGATACTTGTCATGTTGCTTAGTGCTCCACTTCAGTGCGTCCTTGGACTGTCCATTCGTCCCCTTTGGCTTGGGAGTAACTGGCTGTATTTCATCAATTAAATGTAGCAGGGCTTTGCACAGCTCTTTACTGCCTCTGAGCCACCCTACATGGAAGGAGAGAGATGAATCAGAGATGACATCACAGACTGGCACAGAACAAAAGGACCATACTTTAGGAAGGGCTCTCCTGCCTGGTGACTCTGCCCTCGGGAACAGCCAGTTTCTTGTTTCTGCATCAGTGGTAGTTATTTTTGTTAAACTAGAGGTGTTCTATTCAGTCCCTGATGATATGAAATCAATGTAACCCAAGATTTGGGGCAGTCTCTGGGGCTTGCCACCTCAGAGGAAAACACTGATTAAGGATTAATGTGATCTGGGAACACCCAAGTCCAAACAATGGCATTAACCCAGTGCCCATATGTGGCTGGGTTAACCCAGCAGCATTCCGGGACCCACTGAGAACTGGGGCTCTTTGATTCCTAACCTTTGAACAGAGTGGGGAAAAAGGACTTGCTGGAAAGCCTTGATTCAAGCTGTGGTGGTGACAGTAAGTTCAGGATCAAATGGCCACTTCATCTTCAAAGACACCTGAGGCCTTGCAGTGCTGAAGGAGACTAGGGTAGGGAGTGTTATTTTAATAGTCATTTGATCAAGGGCTCAAATAACTTTTCCTAAGGGCCTTGTGCCATGTGGATAGTGGACCTGTCTTCTCTGTGTAGACCCCCCAAAACTGTCCTTTTAGAGACACTCCAACCCAGTTGATCAGGACTCAGAAGTGACCATCATTGGAGAGCCCCCAGGTGGCATGTGTTCAAAGGTCTGGCATCCACACCAAAGGTGCGCGCTCACAGAGCAGGTGTCTTCATTTCTTCCTCCAGGTGCTCTTCAGATGATACGAGACCCATTGAAATTCCATGTTTTTCTCTGACTTCAGAGCAGCAGCAAAGAAACCACGGAGGTTCTTAGAAATGATCCTGAAGAGGTGTCCAGGCCACGCTTTCACACTGTGGAAGTATGTCAGTGCCTTCACCAGATGATTTTATTGACATAACATTCTTCAGATAAGTTGCTCACATTCTTTACAGAAGTCTCCTAGTGATTTTGTAATTCTTGACATTATGCCAAGAAGAAAACATCAGATACATACTTATGACTTTTAACATCTCTCTTTGATCACCTGTTAATCTCCTTGCTCAGCGCAGGACTGTCTGTGTATATCAAAAACAAGAAATCGTAAACATGGGTTCTGGTAATCCTGGTGTCCACGCTCCAGAAGACCCGATGCAGAATTTAAAACAGATGAGGAGGATGCTCTGTCCCCCTCTTTTTCTAATTTCATTACTTTGGGAAAGTAACTTTATTTTTTGGCTTTCTTTCAGTTTTCTCATTTGAAAAATAAGTGTCTTAGGCCAAAAGACCCCTTAGTATCCTTCCAGGTCTAAACATTCTTAGCGTTTTTGCCATCGATTACTCATCAGCTGTCATAGTTTGCAATATTTGCAGTGTTCTTAAGACAAATAAAAATTGAGGTTGTTCTCAAGATTCTTCCATTTCAAAAACATGTGTATGCATGTTATTTTATTTGATCTCCCCACAGAACCACACAAAGTTGGTTGGGTAGGGATGACTATCTTTACCACATACAGATGGAGAAACTGAGATTCAGGGAGGTTAAGTGACTGTTCTATGATCTGCTTCCATGGAGAAGAATAAGGACTGAAATCAAGCTATGTAACTGCAAAACCCTGAGCTCTTTCTTAGCTCTACCCAGCACTTGATTGTTTTGCACATTAACTAAAACTTGATTGTGAAGGGTCTGGGAAATTAAAAGAGCTGCTACAATATCACATATCACAAAGTCGCTGTGCAGTCTATAAATCAAGCCCATATTCCATATTCCATGCCAGCTCTTTCTGGTTTTGTTAGAAGAGGGGAGGAAGGTGGTGAGAAAGCTAATGCTTTCATCTTATTCCCTCCCCCTTAGCAATTCCTTGCAGCCTCTAGGGCTCTGCCTTTAAAACCAAAATCATCCACAAGGCAGAAGCAGATTGTCATCATAAGACCTTTGGAAGAATTGCTATAGGAAAATGAACGCTGACAGCGCCACAGACATACTCCTGGAACAGGCTGTTTGTACTGCTGTCCTCCATCTACCTTGCGTTCTTCCAGAACAAAGCCCCAACAGTTGGAGAGGTGGTGTGGGGAGGAAAGGGGGGAGGTGGAGCCAATGTAAATAGCCATGACCGAAATCCTCAGAGGTTACTCTAGTTATCTCACAATGCTTTGCCGCTTAGAGAAGGATATGTAGGGAAGAGGACGGGAAAGTGGTTGGTTACACACCAGGACTCAGATGAGAGTTTGGCGGTGGCTGAGCATGCAGAGAACTGCCTTGGGGTCAGGCTCTTGTAATGGGGTGTGAGGTTTTTTTTCACAGGCACACTTGTTGAATGGAAAGGAGTCTAAAACATTACCAGTCCTGATGTGGGTTGAGTGCTGAAATCAGCACCGAAAGAGTGATGGTCTGTGAAAAAGATCTGGATTCTGGGCACAGCTCTGGCAGTGAATTCATTTCTCTGGTTTTCCCTTTTCTTCCTCATCTGTAAAAGGAGGGGTTCCAAGGAGCATTCAGCCAACACTCAACATGGTTCTAACTGTAGGCCAGACATTGATGACACAGAGATGGACTACGTGACATAAACTCATTTGTTAATTTGTAAAATTGCTGCCGTGCATTTTGAGTGTATGTGTTTTAAACTCTACCACCATTATTATTGTTTCATACAGTCTATATTAATGTAAAATTATCCACATATTCTTCTCTTTTCATTGTTTTCTTTTTTCTTTTTAATTCCAGCATGCATTTCTGTAATTCCTTTTGAGCTTATCTTTCTTTTTCCTGAAGAAAACTGCCTTGCTCTCTTTTATCCCCCTTTCTTTCCTCTTGTAAGTGCAATTTTGCAAGGGGGAAATTTCCTCAGTTTTTGTTTGACTGAAAAAGTTTTTATTTCACTTTCATTTTTCGAAGTCTATTTTCCCTGGTTATGGATTCTAGAGTGGCAGGATTTCTCTCTCCAAACATTAAAGATCTCATTCTTTGGTCTTTTAGTTTCTATTGTTTCTTTGGGGAAGTCTTCTGTCTGTCCAATTTTTGCTCCTGCGAAGCTTATGTGTTTTTTGATCTGACAGCTTTTATGAGTTTCCTTTGCCCTTAGAGTTTGGTCGTCATGTTATGCTATGTGGTTCTCTTTGTATTTGGCCCAAATTGTATTTACTTTATAGAACGTCTTGAATCTGTGGGTTGATCTCTCAAAAGTTTTGGAAAATTATCAGATATTTTCTCTTTAAATGTTGCTCTTTCCCTTTCTCTCATCTCCTTCTGGGACACCAATTGCAAGAATATTAGACCCTTTCCTTGTGTTTTATTTGTCTCATGCTTTTTTCTATATTCTATGTCCTTTTTTTGGTCTGTGATTTAGCTTTGATATTTTCTGCTGATGTAACCTTCAGTTAACTAACCTTTAACGAATCAATTTTCTGATAAATCCACTTATTGATATTTTAATCTCCATTATAGAATTTTCATTTGATGATTTTAAAAATAGATTCTAGTTCTTGGTAAAATTCTCCATCTTGTCGTCTACTTTCCTGAACATGATCAAGACAATGCACGGTAATTCCAGCATCTGATTCACCTGTGGATCTTTTTCTGTTTTCATCTCTTTGTCTTTCTTATGTCTCCTTAAATTTCAGTAGCTTGCGTGACACCTTGTGTATGAACAGTTGGAGAGGCTCTGCATGAGGTCATCTTCTTCCAGAGAGAATGTGCTCTGTCCTTGGCAGGCAGCTAGATTAGGGGCAGCTCACCGCCGTCCAATTAGGGACTAAGGAAACCTCAGATTTCTTCTGATTGTTTTCTTTTCCTAGGGGGTTGTTCTTTAGGGTTCCCAGAGAAGATCCTGGGGTGTCTAATATTGCCTATCCTGAACTCCAATTTTTATCTCTCCTGGACTAAGCAATGGCTACAAATTACCCTTATTTTTATTGTACTAACTTGTATTTTAAGCCTTTCACCCAACCATCAAATACCTCAGAGCGGGGGGAAACTCCAACGGTTCAGCTCTCTTCTCTGCTTGTCCCTTCCTTCAGAGCTCTGGACTACAAAGTCCTGGATGCGTTGGCAGCCCCAAACTTGAATTTTTTTCTCCTTAGTTCCAGAAGATTGCCAAAAGCTCACCCAGCTTCTCTACCTCTTAGATGTCATTCTTGTGTGAGCTCTCAGGCTCTCAAGTTAGGCCAAAAAGTTGGCATACACCCTGAGGAAAAAGGCACAGTGTAGAATGTTGGAGTCACATGAATGAACTCCCCTTCTTTTTGGGATCTTGACTCCTTAAGTCCTGATTTGTTCAGCTCTCTGATGCCTTGAAGTAGGGGGATGTTTTTAAATACAGCCTTTCTTGACTCATTGGCCTACTATAAGCTACTTCCTAGTAGGAAAATAAATAAAAAGTAAAACAGCATCTAGAAGCTTCCAACATAAATAATGAGGAGTGTGTGTGTGTGTGTGTGTGTGTGTGTGTGTGTGTGTGTGAAATAAGCCTCTCAGTCATTTTTCTGGAAAAGATAAACTTCAAGAAAAGGAGATAATTAAACAAGTCATAGGAATCATGAGGGAAGTATATGTGCATATAAATAAATCCTTTTGATTCATTCCTTACAAGAAATATTTATCATGATCTTGCTATATGCCATCCACTGGGATAGGTGCTATTGATGAGACAATATGTCCCTTGAATGTACAGGCTATGGGAATGCAGAGATAAGCAGGAAAGTACAATAGATTATGATTACATATATAAGACAGGGATCTGCTTGGTTAGAGCAATGGGTCTAGGTAGAGAAAAAATATAAAAATGAGAAATAAAGCTGATTAAATGTTAGAGAGAGCAAGAAATGAGGTAAGATGTTAGCAATAAATGATAGAAAACTATGCTTGGTGTTTGGATTTGCATCCATTCCATGTTTAGTTGGGCAGTGTCATTGTATCATTGTGTGTAAGGAAGACTGTGCCAGCAACAGAATATTCAGATGCATTGGAAACCATAAGGACAGACCTTTGGATTATCAGAGCACAGCAAAGGCGCATCCAATATCTGAACTCCCTCTAACTAGATTTGCATGACTCTAATACTTTGGGTCATAGTCTATTTTCAAATGATGCTAAAAAATCCACAAGCAATTAGGCCTCTGGTCCCACTTAGCTCTCAGCCGTGACCTTCTGAGACCTCTCCTCCTTCCTTTTCCTTCTCCTCTTTATCCTTTTTCTTTCCCTTTTACATCTCTCCTCACTCCTTCCCTTTCTTTTTTTTCAAAGGTTTTTGTTTTCTTTCTTTCTTTCTTTCTTTCTTTCTTTCTTTCTTTCTTTCTTTCTTTCTTTCTTTCTTTCTTTCCTTCCTTCCTTCCTTCCTTCCTTCCTTCCTTCCTTCCTTCCTTCCTTCCTTCTTCCTTTCTTCCTTTTTTTTTTTTTAAGTGTGTTTTTCCAGGACCCATCAGCTCCAAGTCACATAGTTGTTTCAACCTAGTTGTGGAGGGCGCAGCTCACAGTGGCCCATGTGGGGATCGAACCGGCAACCTTATTGTTAAGAGCACCGCGCTCTAACCAACTGAGCTAACCAGCCGGCCCCCTCTTTCTTTCTTATTCCTCCATCATTTACACTTTTTTTCTTGTTTCACTGCTTTCATTAGAAGCATTGTCGATTGAATAGTTTGGAATCCTCTAAGAAAATGAATTCTGGGAAACCTCATTTCATCCCTAAATCTTTACAAAATCACACAGGTGTGTTATTTGCAGCCCTCAGGATTTTACTGCCTCTGCACTCCCTTGTAGTGTTTGGCTAAAAGAACAACTATTTTTGTACTGGATATTTACTTGGGTTTCCTTATTTTGGGTCCCTAACAAGACAGAAAATTGGAGAACAAAGGCCATGCTGTGATCTTCTCCAAGGACTGTGATCTAGTCCAAGGACTAGAGCTGGCTTTGGAGAACGAGTCCTCCTGGATCTATGTCAGCAGCTCTGTCACCTCTGCAGAGCGACAGGGCCAGGGTCACCCTCTGTGCATTAACCTCAGTGGCTCCCTCTCTCCATCTCTCATCAGCTCTGCGTTTACCATTGAACACACACACAATTCAGATAACATTTTACATTTTCATGAATCTATCAGCAGTGAATTATTTTTGAATATGCTTATACAATATACTCCAAGTTACTTACCCATATTTTGCAGACTGGCAGGGGTGGGCTTATCATGGAGTAAACGAGACTGGAGCTGGCCTTGCAGGAGCCCCTTTCAAGACCCTGGGAAGAGCCCTGGCAATTTTGTATTTGTAGTTTACTCTTTTTCTAATGCTCATCTCCCCCAGGCTCAGCATCCAATTTTATAAGCTGAGATCCCTCAATA
Source organism: Rhinolophus sinicus (assembly GCF_057876585.1). NCBI lineage: Eukaryota > Metazoa > Chordata > Mammalia > Chiroptera > Rhinolophidae > Rhinolophus > Rhinolophus sinicus. The sequence continues at coordinate 50,191,003 of NC_142516.1, forward strand.
ACTGAATCGAGCCCCTGTACAAACTACCATATGCTTATCTGGGGATTTATAAAATGAGAAGTACCAAGACTCTTTTTCTTATTACCAGGTTGAATCACTGGCTATTTGCATCTGATATTGTCCTGCCTTTATCCCTCCTTTCAGATGTATAACTTCCAGTTTCTAGGCAGTTTGTTCCTCATATATAGGTTCATTCACTTTTGATAAAGATCTATTTCTTGAGTGTGGTGGTCATGAGAATGTGTCTTGCAGAATTCCAGCTATAGGGAGCTTAGTTGACCCAGGGGCCCACAGAGGAGCTCGGAAACCCAGCGCCATATTTGCACCAAGGCTATGCTTCCTGCTGCAAATGACTGCAGCAGGAATACGGGAGCAGAGCTACCCCTGGGACACATAGCACAGTTCTGATGCCCTTGGATATCAGAACCCCGACAGTATTGGTGAGACTTCACAGCAGTTGAGCATGCTCCCACCCAACTTTCCTTCCCTTTTTCTTTTACTTGGGGCCAGACTCAAATTAATGGTCTGAGGGCTATCCCAGCTTTCCCCGGTTTCTCCCCATCTTCTGTCACACAGGCATTTTCCTTAATAAAATCCTTCCACGTTGTTTTAGTATCTGCTTCAGAGGATGCACATTAACACATTGAATCAATAGGAAAAAGTAGAACTTGCAATTAGGACCATTCATTGAAATCCCACCAAACTTTTCGGGATCTGAATAAATTAAATTCTGAAAATAAAAATTCATTACCATGCACCTCCCTGTCTTCAACTTTTGTCCACACTTGACATTTCTGTTTCTTCTCCTCTATCTAAATTCTCTTTATCACTTGGAGCCCAGTTCCATCCTATCTCTTTCATGATACTTTCTTGGTTCTTCCTCATCTGAATTCTTATGGTCCTGGTTGTAAAAACTTACACATCACATTAATCCCCAACTAACTGGTGGTGATCAGCCAGCCAATCTTTAACCCCCTCCCCCCCAAAAAAAACCTAGCTCAGGCTAACCACATCTACAGGCCCTTCTCCTGCAAAGCTTGTAGACAAGTGTTTCCCAGAATATGTGTCAGTGACCACAAGAGATAATGTATAGTTTAGGAGCGAAAGTTTCCATGGTCAAATAAGTTGATACTCACTATGTACTACGGCTCTTTCTCAGACACTGAGATGCACATCAGTGCACTGAAGGCTTGGCGACAACCTGTGGGAATGGCTCTAACTCTGTATCCTCCACACCTGTTTGACTAGGGCAACTATTAACAGCCACAAGGTTTATTTCACTCCTTTGCAACACAAGTTGAAAACTGTGGTTGAAGATCCCTCTTTCAGGGATACTTGTGTATCAAGCTACCCTCAACATGTTCCATGGGGACAGGAAGTCGGTAACATTGGCAGGTGTGGGAGCCTCTAGATCTCAACCATGAAATCAGAAGAAAGGGGGGTGGTCAGGAAGAGAGGAAGGTAGCACGTGCCAGGCGGGACTTGGGAAAACAGGTCCAAGAGTGATGTGAGCTTATTCTCCCTGGTCAATGTTTAAAGGTTCTTTTTCTCTTGGGCACAGGAAGTACATAGGCATCACTTGTAAGGAATATCCTTCGAAGAAAAACCAAGGGTTCTGAGGCATTCCTTGCTTTTCAGGCTCCCTGATCATTCAGACATTCTGCTTTCCAGCTAGAGCAAGATGGGGGAAATATCTTATCGTTCTTTAATTTGCTTCAGAATTCAGCATCCTCTCATTCATTCCAATAAATATTTATCCTGCCCCTAGTATGTGCCAGGCACTCTTCATGGTGATGGGGATGCATAGCAAACAAAACCTAACAAGGTTCCTGTCCTCATGGAACTTACATTCCAATTGGCTAAACAGACACTAAACCAAATAAATAAAGTGAAGCATAACAATATTAATAGCAAGTGCTATGAAGAAAATAAAGCAGGATAAAAGATTAGCGAGTACACTAGGCAGAGCAGATTCCTAATAAATATCAATGGATAGATTATGACCTTTCGATTGCTTCAGTGACTCTGCTGCCTTCGAAGAGCTTACTCTCCTGGCTTGCAGGCGCGATCATTTTCTAAAGTATGAGAAAACTTCAGAGGAGGCAGTACTTTGATGTCCTGTATAACCCAGTTCCTGCTATTCATCAGCCAGCAAAGATGCAAACGTTGATCTTAGCTGTCAGAGCTACATATTTAGCACCATTCCTCCTAGTTTGAGCATCCTGAAAAGGCTGCCACCTTTCCCACCTCCTCCTACCCATTACCCCCTTGTAATTACTGCAATGATTTCAGATTAAGATGTTAAAGTCAAAAACGTTTGTGAAAAAAAAATTGGCAAGCTGTCACTTCTAAACACCCAGCTGAATTGCCGAATGAATAATAATGCAAAAAAAACCGCTTCCTGAAAATAGAATAAATAAAAGCTCATTGTTGTGCAATAAATCCTTTTCTGTAAAACACCACTGAGGATACCGGCTCTGGGTTTATCACATTTCCCTCCAAGTATTCAGGCCATTTTATTTAATTCGTTTCCTTGCTTTATTCTTTTCCCGAAGCTGGTGTATGGTCCTCCCCTATTGTTCCTTATGAAATATTAATGCCACAGAAGTATATGGGGAGAAATGCCACCTACATGATTGTTGATAGGAGCTGCCAGTGACTAGAATAAATGATTAGTTCAGAAAGTGGCAGCCAAAGGGACGTGTGCACTATGGGCAGAGAGTGTTATTTTATTGTCCTTTAGCGAAAAAGAGAAGGCTTGTTTGTTTGTTTGTTATTTACAACCTAAAGACCTGGATTTAAGGGTATCTGTCTTGCCCACAGCAGGGAGGCTCTGCTTATGTAAAAGAGATGGACACTGAAGGTAATCTCTCCCACACAATCCACTCAGGATGCATTTAGATCTCTCTGAAAGGCTCCACATGAGCCCTTATGCGTGGGGCAGACCTTGGGCTACACTGTAAACCAGACATTATCATCACATCTGAGGAACTGGTAAGGCACATCAGATAATTACGCAATAACTAATATTCTGTATATTCCACTTTGTCTACATATGTTGGGACTTGTACATATGTTATAATCTCATTTGATTCCTCAAATAAACCTGGAAAGTAGGATTATTTTGCCTATTTTTAAAATGAGGCAGTCAAAATTCAAAGAAGTAACTTGCCCAAGGTCACATGGCCTGCCAGGGACACATCTAGGTCTCCCTGACTCCTTAAGTTTGGGCTTCATCCAGCCACTCTTTAATCCATCCCCTCTTCTCACCCAGGCTCAGAGAAGGAGCAACAGATAATCTACCTCTTCCTTCCCATCCCTCACCCCCCACCAGAGGTTCATTACTATTTATTATGTCAACCTTCCCAATGACTTCTTTTCATTTTTTAAACAGAAGCTTGTTAGATCAAAGGATTGTCTTCCTAATAGTGGGATTATAGAGGTGTTTTGAGACTGTGGGGTGGGGGAGGACGGGGAAGGGACTATGTTGTAAAGGGTGTTCCCTGAGCCCTCTAGTCTACTTGTTCAGATTTAGATTCCGCTCATATTTTTGAGCCTTTAATAAAAGCCAGACTCCATGCTGCCCATCTCCCCCCCCTAGCACCCCTACCATCAAGGTCTGGAGGATAAAGGTAGCCATTTGAAAGTGCAAAATATTTAGTTCATACTGCTTTTAACAAGACCAAATTAGAAAGAAAAAAGAAATCTTTATATGCTGCTCAGTGATTTCTACAATGCTGAGAATTCCACAATGTTTAAGTGCTTGGACTTTCTGCGGAAGCTGCTTACTCATTCCAGTTGCCCGGTGTTTACCAACCAACATCTTTAAAGCAAGGACATGAACTCGTTTGCTAAAGATCACCAAAGTTCTTTCTATACATCCAGAAAAAGCATTAAGTCCAAACCTGAGATCTTAATTTCAACCTAATGAAATCCCAATTGCCTTTAGGAAGTGTGTAGCGAGTTTGTTCATATGAATAACATCGATGACAATAATGAAAACGATGATTATGACAAAAAAGATGATCATGGAGCTAAAAGTTTGCTTGTATGAACTTCTGAGGTTTTGCCATGGTTTCAAAAGCCACCCACATATGTCAAAATTTTTAGAAATCTTTCATTGAATGATCTGAAGCAGTATAATTTCTGATCAAACAGCACTCACTACACTGAGTTGTGCATGCTTGCTCACTGTACAAGACAGAAGCAGAAAAAAAGAAATAAATGAACATAGATAAGAACCTAACAAGAAATTACAGACAAAACACTTCTCGAGAAAAGAATTGGAAAGCCTTTCATTTGATGCACATCTGTTTTCAAATCTATTGACCATAGTTATCACCTCCTTTTTTCCCTTTCATCTATTTCTCCTATTGTTCTATTGTTGTTGTTCTTCTTTGGTTGTTCTATTGTTCTCTTATTATTATTATTATTATTATTATTACTTGGTCTGACTTATTTTTCACTCTCCTTTTCTGCAAACAAAACAGTGAAAGAAACATTATCCTAGATAATGAATTGCAATATTCATTTGATTTGTTTTCAGGGACTCTGGTTCTGATTTAACATATTAAATGAAGTTCCAGGATTTAATCAAGGAATGGAGGCTGTCAGGAAAAAGAAAATCAATTCTGCAGGTGAGTAAGCTGAAAATAATTGGCATTTAGAGCTGTGCTGTAGGGATATTTGGTCCAAGCTCTTTCAAGAGGGGATAAAAATGAAAATAATGTGCTTGACTAGTTCAAAAGTCAGATCCTTATAATAACAGAGATAGTAGGAAGCGTTTCTGATTTATTCTTTCAAACTGTCACTATCTGGAGTCATTTGCTCTTATGGACCACAGGGAGAACATTAATTGACTAAAAGAGGCTGCAGTTATTGTCCAGGCATCATTGTGTATCCTTCTGAAATGGCTTGTGCTGACCTGGGCTCTTCATCTTGCCCTCTCAACACTCCAGCTCTTATGCAGAGGTCAAAAGGTGCCAGAGTGAAAAGCTTTATCAATTCCTGAGCCTCACCGAGTACCTCCTACGAGGAGGTTTGAATGTGAACACCTTGGCTAGCATCTCAGATGCATATTTGTGAGATCTTGCCCATAATTCAAAGCAAACAGGAGGCAAAAAAAGTATTCCTACTGTGTTACAGAAATTGAATGGCAAAAAGAACTGTTGATTCTAATTCTTCAACCCAGAACTTCAAATGCCGATCAGATCATGATTGCCAGGAATAAACACCCACTGAGCACATCCAAGAAACTTAATTGTTTTCCTGTTATTTAATATTTCCTGTGTGTGCTGGAACTGCTGGGCTCATTTAAAGAGCCAAACCTGGAGTCCTCAGTGCACCCAAGTGATGAAAGATTAGGAAATCCACAACTGCTAATACAGAGAGTAAATTGCTTTTCCTTTTCTTCTTTTCTCTGCTACACTAGAAAGGTGTAAGCCCTCCTCGTCTTCAAGGCAAGGGCGCTAGTTCCCATTCTTTGGTGTTCCCTCTCTGTTGGGCCATCAACATCTACATGAAAAAGAAGGGAATTTTTGAGGATGAAGTATAGAGAAGGAGGGGGATATTCAAAGGAGGAAGTGTCTATGGGGAATTAGACATTTCCTTTAAAAAGTAGGTAGATGGGTGGACCTTCAATGGGCCCCCTGGAGGGGAACTGTTGGAGACTCAGTAGCTACCTGGATGCTGAATCGTTGCTCTCCTCGCTTCACGTCTGCAAAAATAAATGCATACATGTTCGCCCCACTGTCTGTGACCAGGAGCTATGTAATGAGAGACTTCATTTCATTAACACCCTGGATCACACCTGAGATTTTGTAGCAGGATCACACCTGCAATTTCATAGCAGTCCCGTCTGTGCCTGGGACTTCTGCTGGATGCCCCCCTAAAGTTATCCCAATGGGCCTTATCTACACTCCCCACACTCTATGTATAAAGCCAAGAAAAAGGAGGGGTTCTAAGTATTAGACGTCTGGGTGTGTGTATGGGGCGAGTTGGGGGTGGAGGGAAGCTGTGTTTCATCTCTACTTGGGGGCTGCCAAAAGCTGATCACACCCACAGAGAAGGGTCAGGAGGTAATGTTACCCTAGATAAAACAACAACGAGGACAATGTCAAAACAAACCCTAGATTGTCAGCCTGTGACTTGCTCTACCTGCCCCTTCTATTCAGAAGGGATTTAATTCTGCTCGAATTAAAGCAAATGATAACCACACAACCTGCCATGTTCCTTGAGCCCTTGGTCATCTCACCATCTTATATGGATTCACAAGTCACTTTCAGCTTAGACGACAGTCCTCTTGACAGGAGGCCAGACCTGAGGGGTCACGAGGGTTGGTGTGAGAGTAGGAAAACCACAGAGTGCAATGTGTGCTTTTGGGGAGATTCCGTTGGTTAAGATCCCTAGCCAGTTTATAGCATCTTAGAAAGTTATACGACTAATGATTTGTTTTCTGCAGATTAGTTCTAAAATGGGGAAAGAGGTTAAAGGAAGAAATCAACAAAATGCTTTTTTTATAGCAAGATCTGCCGATCATTTTTAGGTTTCAGTTTGTAAGACTAGGATTCATGAGATTTTTTTATTTCCTCCTACATACTACCTATAAATGGTACCTGGAGCATGGCCTTATCTGCAGAAGCAAGCTTCTGCATGTAATCTGAGACAAAGACGAATATCCAATGCACTGTCAGCTCTCAGCCTACAGGTAGAATTCATCAATTATCCAATAGTCACTTGCCCTGGAGCTAATGTACCTACTATGGCAATGGAGACAGGCAAACAGGGCCTGCCTCCCTCCTGCACATGGACCCCCACAAAGGTTCCCAGGCAACTGGGAATGTGTGGGGGAGGGATAAATGTTTTCACTCTTTTAATTATATCAATCAGAGCCGAAATTCAGGACCCATGGCAACAGCCAATCATGCTTTTTCTAAATGTTTGTTAAAAACTTATTTCAAAGAGGCAGCATACACAATTCTCAGAGTTTTAACCAAGAACCTTCAGAAATAGTATAATTACCCCAAAGAAATTTTCATCACAGAAACTGTAAACACTGCCTGGTTTTCTTTCCTTAAGCAGGTAGACAGGGTGGTACCTACAAGCTCCAGCACGTAACCTTGTCATTCTTGGCCTATGACTAAGAGACAGAGGTCACTCTCTGTTGATCCCAACAGTTTCCACTGGGAGAGTAAAATGCTTATGTGGGGTGTCAAGGGCATAGGATTTAGGACCCTAACTTCCGTCCTAGGGACAGTTCACTTGGTGGCAGAGGAACCCTTTGCATTGCCACTTCTGCACGCAGGGTTCAGGGTGTAAAATCTCTCATAAAATAAGATACATACGGATTCACTGATAATTTAAGTCATACAGCTAAATTTAATGTAAGGATTCAAGGCTTTCATTGCCAGAGTTCAAATGTTAAATTCACATTCCAATTTTCCACTCACTGGAGAAAAAAAAAAAAATGAGGCCCTGGGATTTTCTAAGAAATGGAAGGAAATGTTAGCTATGGCCTGAGGCCTTTTTATCAAATATGAGTAGGTTCGGCTGCATACACTAAAAAAATCTAAAGAGTAACAGTTTAACAAGATAAGGGTTTTATTTTTCTCTCAGGAAAAGGAAACTTGGGCAGGTAGGCTGGCTCTAAGTTAAAAGGATTCTATACCCAATTCCACCATGTGAGGGAACCAGTTTCCCCGCCCACCACCATCACCAAGTTCTCAGACATCAGCTGGGTGTCCTACAGTTCAGTACCATTCTGACACTGCTGGAAGATAGCCTCAGATCCCACAGGTTAAGGGTTCAGTCCCACAAGGTTGCCCCTCCCCCATTTCAGATGCCACTCACAAGGCCAGGTTATCACCTGTGCTGCTGAACAACTATCCATTGGAGGTTCCAACAACCCCCTCCTTGGGTTTGATTGATTTCCTCGAGTGGCTCACAGAACTCAGAGAAGCATTTTACTCACTGGACCACCGGTTTATACAAAGGATACGAACCAACAGCCAGATGAGACGCAAAGGGCAAGGCATGGGGAAAAGGCACAAAGCTTCCAGGCCCTACCAGTCTCTCGATGTGTTCACCAACTCAGAGCCCCGTCCTTTTGGGGTTTTATGAAGGCTTCATTGCACAGGCATGATTGATTCAATCGTTGGCCACTGACTAACAATTCAATGTCCAGCCCTCTGCTCTCCTTAGAATTTAAGGAGTGGGACTGAAAATGCTAACCCTCTAATTACGTGCTTGTTTCCCCTGGCAACCAGATCCCCTCCCTAGATGACCTCAGGGCTTTCCAAAAGTCACTTCATTAACATAACAAAAGACACCTTTCTCTTTCCACTTAGAAAATTCCAAGAGTTTTTGAAACAGGACAAAGAACAAATACATATATTTCTTAATAGAAATCCCAATATCACAAAGTTAATGTCAGACACCCAGATTCCTTCTGTCTTTATGCTCCACCATCCTCAGGACTTGGCTTCTATGCCCAAGGTCATATTTTGTTCCCAAAACAGCCACTGCAGCTGTGACTATAGGGCAATGCTTCTCAAAGTGTGATCCCCAGAGAAGAAGCATCAGCCACACCTGGGAACTTGTTAGAAATGCAAAAATCCTTGCACCCACCCCAGACTATCTGCATTTGAAACTCTGGGGTGGGGTTCAGCGATTGGTGGTTTCACAAGCCCTCCAGGTGATCCTAATACACCCTCAAATTTGAGACCCACAGATCCAGGACACAAGGAGGGAGACAAAGGGGAAGGTCCTTAGGTGTCCGCCAGGTAAGTGAGGACCTGATCAGGAGATTTTCCAGGAGACCCACCAAATGACTTCTGGCTACTTTTCCCTACACCTCTTAACCACCCCACTTGTCCAACCTTCCTTCCCACCCACCCCCCAAACAGCAAGGGAGCCTGGGAAATGTAGGTTTTAGCTGACTACATTGCCACCACCAACCATATGGAGATTCCCTTAGAAAGAGGTGATAGATACCTCATAGGTAACAGGCAGGTAAAATACCTGGTATCAGTAAAGCATAGGGGCTGGTACATTTTGATTATTGTTTTGAACTAGGCATGATGTTGGCCAAATGATTATTTCAGTGAGTAATTGATGGCCTGCTTTTCATTTGCAATGTTGAACTGCAGTAATAACATCAAACGCCTGTGTAGATTATCTGTGACAACATTCAGCCCAGCTGAATGCATATACTCACAAGACAACTTATTAGTAACAGGAAAAATTGTGAAAAGATTAGCAGTACTTTCTCTACTTTTAGCCCCTTTACATTTTTCAAAAGTAGGAAAAGTGGGTCGCCAACGTGTCGGGAACGTCTAATCTAAAAGTTACTTTTGGACATCTATTCACAGTTAAATATTGTCAATATACCTTCAGTATCCTTGAGGTAACGGATCAGCTCATGAGAACAAAAGATACCCAAAATAGAGTAAAACCAGATTCCAACTCATCAGAATACTCTCCACCTCTTCCTTCCTATTCATCAGTATCCTACCTTTAGAGAAAAGAGCCAAGTGGCAAAAAGTGGCCTGCCTAACTAGGAATCTAATGATAAAAATTAACTCACTGGTTATATCAACTGGTCAGGGTAGATTTGTTGTCAACTTTTACTTACCCATCTACAGCTACAGATCTGTACAACATAGTTCGTTGCTCAAAGTTGTCTTTGGTTGAGTTCTCCATCGGAAGCACAGATTCTGGGGTTTGTGTGCCAGAAGCTGATTGGGCAGTGTTCTCAGGATCAACCCCTGTGCAGTGTGAGACAAGCAGGATTGGACAGGGAGATACTGGGCTGATTGCAGCCGAGGCCTCAGTCTATCCTACAGGGTGCTCCGAATTGGACCCTTAGTGTTATCCCAATTGAGGCGCGGGGCCGAGCCTCTGAACTCCCATGCTGACCAGTCATTGGCTGCCACTGGCATGAAAAGTAGTATAAGCTTGGGTGAGGCAGCTCCCTTTTAAACAGACAATTACTGGAGAGGGACTTGGCTTAAGCCTTCAGCAGCCAACGTGCCCCATAGCTGGGGAGAATGAGTATATAGGTCCTAAAGGGGGAATCAGGGTGTCTGGATGATTCAGCATAGAAATGATCAGAATACTTTTAAATTCTAGTGTCAGGAACAATCTAATTGTCAGAGACACTGAGTAAAATCAAAGTCCTCACCATGACTTATCTACCTAACACATGACACCACTTTTTGGCATCACCTCCCAAACTCTCACTCCTCCTACCCCCACCTCCTGCTCTTCCAGCATGTCAGGCACCTCAGGGCCTTTGCACTTGCTGTTCCTCCCATCTGGACCAAGCTTCTCTGTACATAATCATATGACAAGCTGCACCATTTTAGTCATACATCTGCTCAAGTGGCACCTCCATTGAGAGGCTGTTTTGACCCTATCTAAAGGCTTCCCATCGCCCTACAGCCCCTTACTTTATCTTCACAATGCTTACCACTACCTGACATTTTAATATATATTTCTTCTTTGGTTTGTGTGTGTTTTGTCTGTCCCTCAACTATGAAAGGAAAATTCATGAAGTCAGGGATTGTTACCTAGTCAATCGTGTATGATATTCCTAACATAGTGCTTGGAACACAGTAGAAATTCAGTAATACATGGTGAATGAATAAATGAATTTATTCAAATGAATTCCCTCTGATGCATTTAGTGAAGTGGAAGAAGTTATTCTTAGGCAGAAATAAAAAAAAGTTAATAACGGTCTTTAAATAACCAAAACATTTTAGCCATTGCCTCGTAGCCCTCGCCAACCAGTCTTTTGAAGGAATTGTTCCTATGATAACTTGCTACATTGCATCAACTTGTAATGAATATTTATAATATTAATTTACCTGGAGCAAACTATCTTCTGCATTTCACATTTGGTTTATGTATGTCTTTCATTGCTTTTACAAATTTCATCATTTTTTATGCCTCAGTCACCTTAACCAGGTCCTATAGAGAGGAACAACTGTGATCCAAACTTGGCACCAAAGCCGGGTGCTATTTGAGGGTTTTTTCCCTTACATGTTGATGACAACTTTATTTTAGGTTTATAAACCACTCAGGCCAAGCAAATGACGTCAGCAGCCCTGCTACCAGCATCACAGTCTTTAGTGGATGAAGCTGAGGGGTGTTCCCTGCTGGCCAGGAGCTTTCTTCCAGCGTGAATCAGTTTGCTGACGCCCTCGGGGCTCTTTCCAGAACTTGGGGTGTAGAAAGGAGTATTTGGAGCTGACACAGCTGAGGAGAAGGGAAGTAAGGACCTTGCAGGGGGGGCCTGGTTTCTGTTCCCTGTCAGGTCAGCTAAGCGCTCAGTGGTGTTGCAAGCCAGGGCTGTAAGGTGACACGACTAATTTCATGAAGGACTGTGGGACTCTGACTACACACAGAGTAGCTGCTGAGTTCAGAGCACAGGGTTGGGGGCCCACTTATACCACCACGGCCACTTTAGCTCCCCAAGAGCTGACGCCTTTGGGGTCACTGGAGACAGAACCCTGGCATGGATGCTGGCATCCCATGACGGGCAGCAGAAACAGCAGGGGCACCAGTGAGTTTCCTTTACAGGCAACCAACCTGGGCAAGTGGGATGAGGTGGGAGAGAGAAACAGGGAGAGGGATGTGGGGCAGTCCCTGCCCCCAGCCCCATGGACACGTGGAGACATCGGTCAAGCCAGCCAGCAATAACCGGGGCAAGGGGCATGAAGATCTGTTTTAGTGTTTGTTGGATTCAGAGGCACTGTAATTATGGTGTCAATTTACACGTGACCTCATTTGTATCCATAGCTAGGTGACTTTTGGGTTAAAGAGTGCTAGGCCTAGAGTCTAGCAATGCAATTATCCTAGAAAAGCTACCTCTTTAAAAGCCTCTTAAAAGGTTTAATTTACATCCCAAATAGAATGCATTGTTTTTCAGATTGTGATTTTTTTTAAACTTTCTTCCTGCAAAGGGTAATTTCCATAATTTGAATACTTGAAAAATTCAAGTTCTGAATTTTAATTCTATAGAATTGAGCCAATATAGAATTAAACGAACCTAAAATTCATTTGCTTGCAAGGCATTGTCCTCAGGAGGTCTATATAGCTAGCATTTGCACGGCCCTGATTCTACAAATGCCTATTTCCCCAGGTCTCAGTTGTAAAGAGATGCCTGGCAGTCTAACTCTTTGCCCTTGTAATAATGGCTAATATTCTGTGAGCTAAGTGCTTCACACTGATCTCTTTCATTTCTTTCTCATGTAATCTTAGCCACCCGCTGAAGTAGGAGATACTGTTTACTCTATTTTACAGAACAGGAAATTGAGGTACAAGGACAAGAGTCATCTAGCTGGTGAGTAATAGGGTGGATTCAAACCAGCCCATATGATTCTAGCGCTTCATCCTAAGCACCACACCGCATGGCCTCCCATCAAGAGTCTGTCAGCCTAGAATTCTTTATAGCCCAGTTCCTGGCTGTCCCTCTTTGCCATTCCATCCTTGGGGTCTAACCCTAAAGACACACAGTAGCTGCTTAACGAGCTTCTGTTGTGTGGTTGGTTAATAGTTTACTTAAATGAATGACCAGCCCCCTTTCTGAGTACCGTGTTTCCCCGAAAATAAGACCTAACCGGAAAATAAGCCCTAGCATGATTTTTCAGGATGACATCCCCTGAACATAAGCCCTAATGCGTCTTTTGGATCAAACCTTTATATAAGACCCGGTTTTATTTTCGGGGAAACACGGTAGCACCAGCAAATGTTTTATGAACAAACCACTTGCAAACTTAACCAGGAACCAGGACAAGATCCTACCCGCAGAGTACCCTGGGCCCTTCAGAATCATTTTGCATACTCACATTCTCACCAAGGCTAGAGCCATTGAAGTCCACAGCAGGCTCCTTTCCCCCAGCCGTCCCAGCTTACCTATGTTCTGACAGGCAATTTGATTTATCTCTGAGCTTTCATGTTGGCCCCATCTGGAGCAAGAGTGGCAAGGCATTTAAAAGAAAGTTAGAGTCTGCAATTGCTTTTTTTGAGCATTGGGAGAGCCATTGGAACTGATTTTTAAATTAAAATTGGAAAGGCTGTCTGGGGAAGTAGAAGGTTCAAGCGCCTGAGTTGGGGAAACCTAGCTCCTGATTTTCAGCTTGGTTAAGTCTTCCCTGAGCACATCAGGCTTTGTCCAGCTGCCCAGGGTTTGGAAGTGAAAAAACCCAGCACCTGCTTAATCAAGCTTCCTTTGCCAAAAATTTGGTTCCCATCCCAAATCACTTGACTGCGTTTCTGTCTACATAGCCTTTATTGGTATTTCATTAGCAAGCATAAAAATAAAAATCCTTCAGAATGATGCTCCTGTGCCTTGTAAAATCTCACCCCGCATCCTGCAGGGACTCTAATTCACTTCGTTATCACTAAGTTTAGAGTTGCTTCCTTTGCTTTCTTTTTCCCTCTGTGAGTACAGGGGAGTTTGAGTTGCTGAAACATGTTGCAGCCTATGGTTTTCCTTTAGCTTGGAGTGTGCTTGCTCGGTTTCCCCATCATCCTGCTCCCAGCCTTTACTCATATCCCCAAATGCTCGCCTGGAGAATCCTGACTCAGTCTACTTTCTCTTCAGGTTACTTCCTAAAAGCCTTTGAAAATCTCCACCTTTGAAAAGCAGGTGCTCTGTAGTACTGATATACATGTAATTGTTGCTAAACACGTGTGATTGGATGGATGGATGGATGGATGGATGGATGGATGGATGGATGGATATCAAGCAAGGCAGTAGGATCCCCTTCTGTGAAAATTTTAGGAAATTAAAACTTGGACTCCCAAAGGGAAAACAGAAATATTTTGGTTTCCAAGGAAGAAGCAAGAGAGTTCTATGTATATTGTGATATTTTTCCCAGGGTCTGCTTAATTCCTAACTTCCTAGCAGGGGGTGACTAAGATAATTGATGAGGTCCCAACTGGCTCTCTGGCTCTGTGATGTGAGGAGGTTTGGAGCTTGGTGCAACCCAGAGAGATCACCTGGCCCAGGGGTAGAGGGTAGAGGGGATAAAGGAGGACGGGAGAAGCCACCCAGTCCCCTGGCTTCTCAGCCCGGGAAAGGCTTGGCTCTCAATGCAATTACCAGGTAGGCTCGTCTGTGTCAGATGACTCCAGCTGTGCCCTCCCCTCCCTGTCCTCCCCTTCCTCTCTCTCCAGCAGCATCCCCTCCGGACATCTCACAGGGCCTCAGCAGAGTGAGGAGGAGGAGGAGGAAGAGGAGGGGGAGGAGGAGGAGGAGGAAGGCAGTGTCACGGAGGCCACTCTCCTCTCAGGCCACGGGAGGCTCCTGTCACGGAGGCCACTCTCCTCTCAGGCCACGGGAGGCTCCCGGCCTCCTGGGTCTCTGCCCATCATCCCTCAGAGCCCAGCAGCCCCTCTAAGCAGTTCTGCGCTGCTGTGCTCGGCAGCTCCCGTTTCAGCCGAGAGCGTGCTCCCATAGCGGCTGCTCAAATGTGTGCCTCAACCTGAGCGTCCATGGGCCAGGCTGCCCTTCTCTTTATTTTCAAATTTCAATTACACAAACAGTACCTGAATACCTTTGGTTGTAGACTTTAAGATCCAGGTATAAATATACAGCTAAAGTCCACCTTGACTGTATACTCCTTCCCCCATCCCCCACTGCATCCCCTTCCCAGACACGGAACTGTTGTGACCTTTTCTTATGCATTTAGGCTCATATGTGAAAATACAGGAAAACATGGCTTTGTTTTACAGTTTAAAGATTTAAACATTATCCTGCTATGTATAGCGTCCAGTAAATCTCCTTCTTCTCCCACTAATATTCCTTTCCTTGGCAGTTTGTACAAATCCTCCTCATTCTTCCTAACTACTGCATATAGAGTGGCTATGGGTGTAGCAGCATTTATTTTACCCACCCCTTATTAGTACTTAGGCTGTTTATAGTTTTACCACTAGAGATGACACAGCGATGAACATCCTCACACACTCTAGAGCACTTCTCTGAAGCAGGCAGCAGGAGAGAGACGGACAGGGAAGGCACGCATTACATTTTAACAGGCACCAGCACAGGCTGTCTTTTAAAAGAGCTAAAACAGTTTACATTCCACCACCAAGGTGCGACATTTACTACACCCCGCATAATACTTGATGATTTTATATATTAAAATTTTCATATTTGGCATATCTTTATTATTGTTTGTTCACTTTGTCATTCGTTGGCTGATCCAACAAACATGGACTGTGTCTGGGCCATCGTCACCCATTTGGCAACAGGCAGGAAGGCTTTGCAGAGCTGGCAGCTTTGCGCGCAGCAATCTGTGTGGGTGAGTTTGGTGTCAGGAAAAGCTCCTGCCCAGCCCAGCCCCCTTCTTCTGCCTGCTGTGGACCTCTGATACCGGGAAATGCTTTTAATGAGGACCCCAGCTCCCCGTGCCCGGTGAGCTGTCAGGCTGTCAGTGCAAAACTACTCAGAGTGGGGTCCCAGTCGCACATACACGCAAGGGTTCCATGGGCTCATTCCTGACAGAGGATTGGCTGGAGGATTTGAGAAGAGAGAACAACGCTGGGAGGAGGGAGAGCTGCCAGTTGTAGGCATGGATGGAAATGGGGAGGTTTTTGTCTACATCAAAGTCTTCCCTAGAATCAGCTGGATACTGCTCTATGTTTGGTGGGAATTGGATGTGTTTTTGTTCACTGTTTAAGTATATACGTGAACTGTTATAAATGACCTAGTATAATAATAACACTGCAGATGCAGCTGATAACAACAATAATAATAATGGTTCATTGACTCTTAACATTCCATTGATTGTAATGTGAGATGGTATTTTGTGAGCCCCTGAGGAAAACTGTGCCAATTCTAATTGTAAGATGCTATTGATTATCAGTCACATCCTGATTTTATAGATGTAAAAATGTAAAAAGTGTCCTAGAATCTATGAAATATGGTAATCATTCACAATTCTTAAGCATCTAATATGAGCAAGACACCGTGAAGCCCTTTAAAATGAATTAGCTTATCTATTCCCCACCACATGTTTTACATCTGGCTCTCCAAAAAGAAAATACTCTGATTCATAGCATTTCCCAATTTCCGTGGTGTGAATACTCCCACCTGGCCATTTTCAACTTAATGTGAAGTCACTGAACTCAGAGCCGAGAAGAAAAGCACAAAGTCAGCCCTTACAAGACAGTGAGAGCTGACCCCAGCACATCACTGGATAGATACTATTATTATTTCCATTTCACAGATGAAATGAGGTGAACTGAGGCTACGGAGGTTAGGTAATTTGCTCAGGGCCATGCAACTTGTAGATAGTCAAACCTGTCACTTCACCATCATATCCTTACAAAACCCAGAATAACTGGGATTTAAGCATTTGGGTCAAGGACCTGGAGTCATTCTTACAACAATTCATTCTGATGAGCAGTAAACTTCAGCTTACCCCTAATTCCCACTGTGTGGGGCTATTGAGCACTATTGAGAGTCATGGAAAAAGGGAAAAAACACTGCGTCTTGTTCCCACCTAGTCCCTGTCCTCTTTTCTCTGCGGATATATTTATTTGTTGTTTAGATTCAATGCAGCAAGTATTTATTGAGCACTTACTATGAGGAAAGCATTGTCCTAGGCACTGTCCATGTGGCACCCAAAGGTCACAGGAAGGCACCGGACTCCCCTCTCCCTTCTAGCTTCCTTGTGGAGGAAGGGGAATAGCTGCCTAATACAGACGTATTAGAACTGTCAAGAGTAGAAGAAACCACCTATGGCAATTGTGAAACATAAATCAGGATTGGTCTTTGTGTTGAGATGGAATAATAGAGCATTTTTAACCATGAAATAAAATTAAACCCTACTTCTACCACATACCCTCTTTCCTTCCCCAAAACATTTTAATTAAGCTATCCAATCTAGGTCGTCAGGACGATACAGGAGCCCTGACTTTTCTCCTTAGCCGTCTCCTGGAGACTAGAGTGTGACTCGATTGGTTGGCTCTTTCAAGCCTGAAAAGGTGTTGTAGAGTTTGTGGTGTCACTGAAAATATGTTTTCATAAACAGGGTAAATATCCCAAATGTGAAGCACTACAGGCATGGTTTGCATATATTGCTGGTTTCGTGCCAGACCACTGCAATAGAGTATCGCAATAAAGCGAGACATAATCTTTTTGCTGGTAGAGGAACTTGCCTTCAACTTGTAAAAAAAAAAAAAAAAAAAAAAAAGCAACATCTGTGAAGCGCAATAAAGCAAAGTGCAATAAAACAAGGTATGCCTGTGGAGCGAATCAAAACTTTTTAAGTTCACTTCCGCGGAACAAAAGTTTCTACATCTGTGCATCTGTCACTTCTTGACTCTCTGACTCTTCTTTCAAGGAGTAGATTATATCACGATGCGCTTCTGTCACCTGGCTACAACAACAGCATGCACCGTATTTAATTTATTTCTTTGCAGCCATACCCTGTCACCTTTTGCTCCGCTTGGCTATTTCCCACATAGTCTATAGGCAGGTGTCACATTCTCAGGGGCCTGATCTCTGTGTAAGAACACCACCAAGCAGACCAGGGCACGACTGCCTGGGCAGCTGCCAGATGGAGAAATCATCAATGGAAATATTCGCATGTTGAAACAGTGCCAAGAAGCAGGCAGTCTTGTGAGACCAACACGGCTTTGGAAACACAATGCCGCTGATGAGTAAGATGTGTGGTGGTATTTGTGGAAACCCAGCTGTTGCAAATGGTGGCATTAACTTGCCCAGCTCTGGTGACTGTCGTCTGAGTTTGAACCTTAATAGACAAATTTTTTGGTCCTATTATTTTTTCCTGATAAACCATGATCTTGGGTCTCAGCTGCAGCTTTATATTTCTAAAGACAGACTTTTCCAGTTCTAATAGCCCGAAGGTATTAAATCACATGGCCCATGTGATTCACTTCCAAACTGAAAATTTGACTTCAGTTGGGAACTAGCCCAGCAGGAGAACAAAGGCCATATAAACGGTTCAAGGAAGAGGAAATGGTTCTCTCTTGTGGCTGTGGGGTGGCTGTGGACGCATTCAATGATGCAAGACTGTAAGATTCAGAGTGGGGTGGGGGTGTGAGTAAAAACAGAAACGTTGGGCTGCCCTTGTGGTCACTTAGAACAGAGAGCCATAAAGCCTGGTTGGGAGGAATGCCGAGCTTGGATCTTCTGAAACACTGTGATACCCACTCTTAACACCCAAACATAAGGAAGGCTGATGATCTGTTAGTTATCTCCAGTTCCTCTCCTCGGTACATCTTCTCAATGGAAAAATAAGCGAGTTTATTTCTCAACTCTCTTCCAGCCATACACCTTTACACATGATTTACTGGATGTCCCAGCAGTGTACCAGGAGACCTGAGTGGTAGAACTATCAGGACTTCTGTTTTTGAGAAGCACTCAATGAAATGCGCTGTCCAGCACCAATGATAAAGAGAGGGAGAGAGGGGAACACATTTGAATGCGATCTGCTTTCCTTGCTGAAAGAGGTGGCAGGCTCTGGCCAGCATCTTTTTCTTCTTTCACTTGTCTTCTACTGCTCTTCCTCCACAGGAGAGGACCAAGAATTAGGTGGGCGACACCGGGCGGGATCTAGAGAACTCCAGGAGATGGACTGGTCGGAGCTGTAGTGTTTTGACTGCCTGAAGTTGTCTTTCCAATTGGTCCTCCTGTCTTAGACCAGGCATCTGTAGACTCTGCTGAGTTAGCTTGAGGTTTTTGCTGGCTTTTCAGTTCATTCTCAGGCCCCACCTACCTCCCAACTCCCAGGTTCTTTTCCCCAAATGTGCAGTGTCCACATATCGCTCTCTGGCTCCCCAAAATTACTGTTCAGCTGCCATTTCCTGAGCTCCTCAACGCCCCATGTGCTATACAGGCGCCCCTGTTTTTCTGGGGAGGCAGTGATATATACCATTTCCAAGGTGAGAAAAATACTTTGCCTGTATCAGTAGGTAGTAGAGTCTCAGTACAAGTTTAGGGTGGTCTGTTCTCAGAGCCTCTGCTCTTTTGCCCTTGGAATTTGTACAATGAGGGTTTTGTGATACAGGGAATGAGTCATGCTAAAATACCCACAGGGCACATCTGGGACTTTGCCTGATAACTTATTAGGATTGTAAACCTCACTTGTTACAATTTCTGTAGATCTCAGATTCTCAATTTATGAAACAAGTGAGGTTGGACTGGATGGCCCCACTCTAGCCTCTGTTCAAGTCTGTGAGGGCTTAGGATGGAACAGCCATTTCTCCATGGATCCTGGGAAGTCTCTCTCTGTCTCTTAGGCTGGAGTCCTGGGGATTTCACTATTGGAGAGTAACCCAGGCTGGACAATGAACCCTATAAATGAGATATCAGACTGCATCACAGTGTTTCAGCCCTTTGTCCCGATGGACACATGCATCCTTAGAAGTCCAGGAGAGCTGATCTTTGGAAAGTATAAGATCCCTTACCCACGTAAGAAATTGTGAAAGGTGAAAAATCCAAGTTTGGAGTATATCCTGGGGGAAAATGTATTTGAAGATGTGAGTTTATTACAAAGCTTTATAAAAGGAATGAAATTTAAGTAGTGCATGTAGATGAATTCTGGGATACTGCTAAAATATAAGCCTAGAAAAGGAAAAGTGATTTTATCTAATCATATGGAACAGAGGTAAAAGCAGCAGCACTTTTATTGCCAAGATAGATGACAGGAATGATGAGAAAAAAGCTGAGGGCATATTATTGCGGGCTTGATGAATGTCATTCTGAAATCTAAGTCAATATTTGAATGCTATAAATTGTGTTAAGAAATATAAAGCTAAATAAACTTTGGGGACTGTTTGTGACGGATTCAAGGTGACTGAGCTTAAACTGCTGCTGATGAAATGGATAGGGGTAAAATAATGGTATTAGTAATCTGAGAAAATCCTAATAAATCAGGGATGAAACCTGATTTAACTTACACAGAAAATCTTGCCAGAGCACATGGGCTGAGCTTAGCTAAAGTCTGTGGGTAAGATGAGAGCCAAAGGCTGGAGGATGAAATCACTGCTCTTCCAGACTCACTTCCAAATCCTAAGGTGGTTTGGTCAAGTGATACAGGAGAGCATATGCTGTAATTATGCTCAGCACATCAGCGAGCCTGTGTTTTCATAGCACCTTCATCTCACCTGTGCATCCTTTTTATTATTAACCCTCTTGGTTTGGAATCATCTCATCCACCCTCAGTTACTACCTCAGGTGCAAAGATTTCACCCCCAATTAAGAATGCATGAGGACATTCATGTACGTTAAGCCTTCAAAGGGCTCGTGAAATTAACTTGTATTGAGAAATTTAATTCTAAGGCATATACGCAAAGGAAAAGTATATACATGTTCACCAAACAGCCATACAAAAATAGCAATATTTGAAGTTGCCAAAAACTCACTTAACATCAATAGTGGAATGGGTATATATTCACTTAATATCACTTAACAGCAATAGTGGAATGGGTATATATATTGTGGTATAGTCATATGATGGAATGCTATACAGCGATGAAAATGAATGAACTATAGCTGTATGAGAAAAAAAAAGGATGATTCTCATAAAATAATTTTGACTGAAGAAGACTCAAGTGAAAACATACTGTAAAATGCGATTTTTAAAAGATCAGGCAAAATGAATCTGTTATGATAGGGAACAGAGAGGATTAATATTGGGAGGGAGCATGAAAAGACTCCTGGGAAGAGGTTAGTGTTCTATTTCTTCACCTGGATAGTAGTTACACAAGTGTGCTCATTTTGTGACAGTTTATTGAACTATATACTTATGAATTGTACGCTTTTCTGTCTACACCTTGTATTTACCTTGAAAACCTGGAAAATAATGGCCAGGGCATCATGCCTACATGTATAATGTGGATCCTACCGAGGTGTAGGAAGCGGTAATTCAGGGCAGGGGAGGTGATTCATATTAACACAGCATTCAGGACCCAGTTCAGATGCCACTTCATCTCTAAGCTGTCCTTGTTAAGTCAAGATTCTCTAAATCGGGCTGGCCCAGTGGCTCAGGCGGTTTAAACTCTGTGCTCCTAACCCCGAAGGCTGCCAGTTGGATTCCCACATGGGCCAGTGGGTTCTCAACCACAAGGTTGCCAGTTCAATTCCTCGACTCCCGCGAGGGATGGTGGGCTCTGCCCCCTGCAACTAAGATTGAACACAGCACCTTGAGCTGAGCTGCTGCTGAGCTCCCGGATGGCTCAGTTGGTTGGAGCATGTCCTCTCAACCACAGGGTTGCTGGTTCGACTCCCGCAAGGGATGGTGGGCTGCGCCCCCTGCAACTAGCAACGGCAACTGGACCTGGAGCTGAGCTGCGCCCTCACAACTAAGACTGAAAGGACAGCAACTTGAAGCTGAACGGCACCCTCCACAACTAAGATTGAAAGGACAACAATTTGACTTGGAAAAAAGGCCTGGAAGTACACACTGTTCCCCAATAAAGTACTGTTCCCCTTCCCCAATAAAAATCTTTAGAAAAAGATTATCTAAATTTATCTCTCCTCTGTTCTCCCGTCAATCTTTGCTTGTACTCCCATTTTAGTATCTGTCACAATTTGTTTGGAATAGTTTGCTCTTTGCAAACTGGTTTTCTTCCCCCCTCACTGAATTTAACTTCATGATGCAGAAATTATGATTTATTTATCTGTACAGTTTACACTTGAACATTGCAAGACTTAGGGGCACCAAACCCTCCAAGAGCCAAAAATCTACCTATAACTCTATGACTCCCCCAAATCTTAACTACTAATAGCCTACTGTGGACAGCAAGTCTCATTGATAACATAGTCAGTTAACACATATTTTGTATGTTGTATGTAACATATACTATATTCTTATGATAAAGCAAGCTAGAGGAAAGAAAATATTATTAAGAAAATGATGAGGAAGAGAAAATACATTTGCAATATTTATTGAAAAAATATCAATGTATATAATTGGACCCAGCGGTTCAAACCCATCTTGTTCAAGGGTCAACAGCGTACAGCACCTAAAACCCTGACTAGTACATTTTCAGTGAGCATTGCAGACTCAGATCGACCCCTCCCCCACACATAAGATGTCCTAACTATTAGTTGACATTTTGTTAATGTGGGAACATAACTTTAAAAGCAGAAACTATTAAGCATAGAAAATATTAGGTGCGTTTGCTTTAGTACCATCATCTTGGAAAATCCTTTATTCCCACAAACATATTTTGAATATCTTTTATGTACTAAGCCTTTGGTTTATGAAAAAGACAATATCTATCCTCAAAAAGCCCCGTTAGGAGACTGAAGAATAATAAAAGGGGTGCTCAAGTTATCTCAGAAAAATCACCAAAGAACAGAGATTGCAGGGAAAAAAGTTAAGGGTAGTAAATTTTTTTCCCCCCAAGAACAAAAGAGTAAAGCTAAGCAGAATAAGGCATATTAGTGTGTTAATACCCCAATTCCCTGGAGTCACATTCTTATTGGGGGCCAGGCGTGGCTGCTGAGAGGTCCAATGTGGCACTTCAGGTATAGGGCTGAGGCAGGATTTCCCTCTGTCTGTCAGACCCGACCCCCCTCAGAATGTTGGTGTCTGCACCTCCCTCCTCACCTCACCCCAGGCGATGGGCATTGTCCACCCACCACTCCTGCTGGCTTGCTAGCTGAGCTGGATGTACTTATTCTGATGGCTTCAGCCTGGGCCCTGCCTTTTACTCTCTTGCTAAAGACCAGGTACCTCCACGTCTGCTGGACTATCATCTACCCATTTCCCTTCTGAGAACAAGGCTCCCAGAATCTGTCCAGTTGGTCAAGAAGCCAGTACAAAAGGGAAGGTGGGCTAAACATTATTCTGTCCTGGAGGCAAACAAACCAGGTGATTCATCCATCTGAGGACCTCAGGACTGATCTCCTAACTATTTACAGAGAGCTACAAACTCTGTGCTTTGATTAGAGCAGCATCTTGGGCCAGGTAATTCTTTGCTGTGGAGGGCTGCCCTATGCATTATGGGGTGACCAGCAGCATCCCTGGCCCCACCCATTAGGTGCCAGTAGCACCCCCTCAAGATTTGACAACCAAAAGTGTCTCCAGATAACGACAAATGTCCCTGATACTGGGGTCAGTAAAATTGCCCCCTGGCTGAGAACCAGTGACTTGGAAGGACCATGCCACAGGTTTCTACCCAATGAATCAATTCAACTGCCCATCCACAATTTGATTAATAAGTATTCATTATTAATAACAATTTAATACCTATTGGTGCTAATAATTTAATATTATTGTTATTAATAATACAGTATTAGGGATTAGTGATGTATTATTACCTCTTGGGGATGATGCCGTGGCAAAGAAGCCTAACAAAGAGGGAAGGGGAGAACAGTGGGGGGCTTGTGGGGTGTGTGTAGCCACAGGCAGACCCTCTCGGGACTCAGCCGGGCTGCCGTGGTGAATCTCAGAAGCTCACTGACAGCAGCTAATTTAGACAAAATTACTTTAGGCTGTAAACTTAAAGGCTTAGCTTTTTACGTCATCCTTTAATTGGTGAGATGAGGGGCCGGTATAACACAGCAGTTAGGAAAGATTAAGAATTAGAAAGGAAGGCTTGAATTAAGAGATGTGAATTAAAGCCTCTGATTCAATGTGTACATTCAGATGAGTTATCTTACTTCTCTGCGCCTCATCTTTCTCATTGACCAAATGGGGTTCATAACACAGACCTCATCATGCAGTTGTGAGGATTCCATGAGTCAGTGGAGGCCTGGCTCTTGGGAAGCACTCAACAGTGACTGATGTTACGTGTAATTTGCTGAGCTACTTAG
This sequence comes from Rhinolophus sinicus, assembly GCF_057876585.1. NCBI lineage: Eukaryota > Metazoa > Chordata > Mammalia > Chiroptera > Rhinolophidae > Rhinolophus > Rhinolophus sinicus. The sequence continues at coordinate 50,214,803 of NC_142516.1, forward strand.
CCCTGAGCTCCTTGGTCCCACTGCTGTAATAGGCTGGAGGCGAGGGGGACCCTGGCAGTCATCACTGCCCACAGACACATTTCTCTAGTTCTCTGGAAGGATTGAGTCAGCCAGTATCAAGGGGTTAAACAGGAGACATTCTTTAAAAAATCAGAGAGGATTCTTTCATCCTTTATAAGTTGCAAAATGAAATCATCTCCTGTCAACAGCTACTCTGGAAAACATAATTTTGGTTATTTTTCATCTATGAAGAGTGAAAAAATGATGTAACTCCACGAGCTGCTTTCCATTTTCTAATACTTATTTTCTGTTCATGCCCCTTCCCACACACATTATTTGTCCTAAGAAGAATTCTCCTTCTGAGAGGGTTTTCACCTTTGACTAGTCTGGTTACTCCCCAGGAGATGTATGTGCAGAGCAGGGAACACAGAGATATGGGCTGGTGAGTTGGTAAAAACATTCCACAGGATTGCGTGCACCTTCCAGGGGCCAACACAATGGGAAATGTTTCACATCTCCCGTCCTTTAACTTTACTAGAGGACTGACAGATCACTGGCCAGTTTGAGAATTTTGGTATTTAACAAGAGGTTAGGGATTTCTAAACAAATGCAATGTGGAGTAAATGTGGTCCCTATTTGAACTAAGCCCTAGTACCCCTGAAATAAACACAATTTGATGAAAAGCAATAAGATATCGCTAAGACTCCTTGGAACATCACATTTACCTACAAATAAACTCAGAGAAGATTTAACTTTCTGTAGATCTCTGATGTTCCGGAAAATTCCAGTTTTATAGGAACAACTAAAGACCCAAGAGTTGAGACTATCCATGTGTCCAGATGATGAGAACAGAATGAAAAAGTAAAAGAATTACCAGCTGGGTTTTCAAAGAGATCATGAAACGTGGGGAAGCTGCCTAGTTTTTAAATTATAGTGGATGTGAAAGCTGAGTATTTGCCAATAAACCTAGGCAAAAGAAGCTTGACACTTGCCAGGTTGAATTTCCAGAAAGGTACGTACAAGTACTCTTTACCCTTGAGTCTTGGAGATTAAAGGCGTAGCCTATCATTATGTTTTATCAAACTATGAGCCAACTAATTCTTTTCAGCAAGAACTATAAAAAAAAATGAAACCAGTATTCTTCCATTTATTCCTGCCAAGAATGGCTGTGTCCCCAGGATGTCTTTGCAAAGACATCTTAAATACTCACTTGTTCCAAGACATCCTAGGCTGTGCTCCCTGGGGCCTCAGTGCGATGCCAGCACTCTCTTAGAGATTAAAGGTACGTGCAGAAATGACTGTCACAGATTTGTGTAAAGTAATTATTTCATTAAATATGTACTGAAAGTCCTACTATAACCAGATACTGTGCTAGATGCTGGGACTATAGAGATATTAAAAAAAAAAAAAAAAAAAAGCCAGTACTTTCTAAACAGGTCATTATTATATTATGTGGTGAGTGCATAATAAACTTTCTTGTTACACTTGCAGGAAATTAGGGGGTCTAAGAAGAAGTTCAGTTCACCGAGTCTGGGAGCCAAGGAGGGTGTTGTAGAAGAGGAGTGGGAAGATTTCCAGGAGAAAGTGACCAGGAGTTGAGTTTGAAAGAACGAGAAGTTGCTGGACGGTTAGAGTGGGGATTGTGTGAGCCAAGTACAACTACAAACAGTTCATGTAAATTGATATAGCCAGAGGTCTGCTGACATCACCAACCCCCTCACTTTACAGATGAAGGAACTAAACTCCAGAATGGCACAATGAGCCTCTAAATCAAATAGCTGCTTAGGTGCACAGCTAGGACCAGAACGTAGGATGTTTGCCACTGAACTGTGCTATCTTGAAAGGGCAAAAATATGAGGGTTAGTACCTCAGTTGCTTCACCTAGAAATCCACAATGAAGCACGCTCAAAAACATGTAGCCAGCTCATAACAGAAATAATCATTTCTATGATGAGAACACACCCTTTATAAGAGAGTTAAAAAATCCAAGTGGTGAGAAAATGTACCCAGGAAGAAGGCACTAGGAAGTAAATCCTGTATAAGCGTAAGAAAGAGTAGCATTCTCCCTATTTTTCAACTGCTGAGAGCCCTGTAATGCCACTATGGAAAAATGGAAAAACCATGTTTGCAACATGTACGAGTGTGGATATGGGAGATAATCATTTAAAATATATTTTCTGTGGTATTTCCATCTCTTAGAATGATTGTTGCCCTGGGGCTCCCCACCCATCACTGAAGCAATGGATTTAAGATCTTCAGGGGAAGGATGCAGACCAACTGTAATAATAAAGTTATTTCTCACTTCTGACTAGCATATAAGATTTTTGAGTCAGCAGCAAGATAGTCCTCAAAGCCACACCTTGGGGAGAAGCGAATTTCTAAATTCCTTGAGTACTCATTAGCACATCAGGAGCCTGGGCTGGTGGGTTGGCTCATTAATGCCTATGAAATTTGAGCAGAGACAACTCAGGATATAATGTAAGGGAGATGTTGGTCACTCTGGATGGGCAGGCAGAAATCTGGTCTCTAGCCTTGAGAGGCTGGGGGAAGACGAAAGTAGAAACAGGGAAACCAAGAAGTCAAACATGTGTGTTGATGGTTTCCCCTTTCGAGGCTTCTTGAGTGAATCTTCAGGAAGTGCAGCTGAACCTTCGTGTTTTGCAACTCCAGGGGCACCTGTTACATTGTATTCTTTGGGAATGGCTCTTCCTGGAGTTGTGCAATGTCATGGCCCTCTCCCTAGTGTGTCCTGGTGAACAGTAGGTCTCCAGGAGAACTAGCAGAGGGAAGTGGCTAGGGAGATGAGCCTGAGGATGAGTCTCTGTGTCAGGCAGGGCCAGAGGATTGCGGGAGACCAAAACTGGTCTTATTAGAATTTATTTGGTGGTTTGAGCTGCAGGTCAGGTTAGAAAAAAATGATAACCTCTCAGAGTAAAAGGGGTATGGAGTTTTATAAGTGGAGGTAAACTGGCTTTTCCTCTGCAATGTATCACAAGCAAGCAGGGAGCAAGATGAGATGGCCTCTAAGATGGTTTCTATTCATCACCTTCTTGGTGGTTTCTCCAGGCTTCAGGTGGTTTCAGTTTCGGTCTGTAATGGAATTTTCTATTGAGTTTGGCTTTGTTTGTTGGGGTGTGGGGAAGGTACAATTAAGCCGTTTATCAGTTATCACAACCTTTGCATATGTTGTGTAGATTTTAGTTGGAGCCAGGAGTGGATCCCATACAGATACAAAACCTCTCCCAAGTCACAGGGCCAGCACTGGGCTGAAGTAAATAGAAACATTGAAAGTGGTCTGCATAGTAAAGGTATAGGACGCAGAATCAGTAAGAGGCAAAGAAAGGAAGCTTTCAAAAAGACCGGAGATCCACATCTTAAAATAGAAGATTTAGTGCCACTATTACAATCCCCTGTCTTAACACTCTGAACCTTGCGATGTAAGAAATTTCTGGTGAGTGCCGGGATTGTGTCTCGTGAAATCGAAGAATGGAAACACGAGCTAAGGAGAGGTGAGGAGTTGTAAAAGAGGATAGTTTATTAAAAGTAGAGGGTTACAGCTCCTGAGCGGAAAGGGGGTTCCCGAATGGGATGCCCCATGACTGAGGCAGAAGCTCTCTTATACCTTCCTTTGCCTGTTTGGGGAAGGGGAGCTGGCACCTTTTGATGGAATTTGTCTATCAGGTTTGTCCTGTTTGCCCAACCGAAAGGGATTAACGAACCCATTCCTATCTCTCAGATCTGCTCCTTTGTCCGGCCAAAAGGGATTTATGAGATAATTATTAACCTCAAAGTGCATTCTTATATCTTTGTCCTGGAGTGAAAGAGCTATTCCAGAACCTGGAGTTTCAGGATATGGCTGCCTTTTGTTTATTCCACCGGGGACCTTCCTGTCTTCGTAACAACATGCTAACTTGTCTCACTAGGTTTGTCAGTCAAAGGGTCTGAAACTTGCCGCATGGCCTGGTGAGAAGCCACAGAGGTGCTCAGAGGAGGACCAGGCCTGCAGCAGCCTGGGGAAATTAAGACAAAGGTTGGGCATGAGTATTAGGGGACAGACACTATTTCATGCTATAAGGCTAGATGGGACCAACCTCAGCAGAGGCCAATTCTGAGATGAGATCAACACGGCCAGCCCTGCCAGGTCTGCTGAGAGGGATGGTACCTGGGCCAACAGCCTCTCACCGACTTAGAGTCCATACTGTGGCCTCAATTCCCTAATTATCAGAAATAGTCTCAAGCTTTCACTTTCACTCAAGCCATCTTGAAAAGAGGGAGAAAGGAGAAACAGCTCTGTTCAAAAACTTTAAATTAAGTCAGTATTTGTCCAAAAGAATACTTTTAATATGGAGACACTCTCAATTATAAGTTAAATTCTATCCCTTTCCCCACCACATATCCCCACTATCCAGCAGGGTTGGGAGAGAAACTGGTAATGAGGAAGATTAAATCGGTTAAAGAATGTAAAAAAGCATTTTTGTTTTTGTCAGCATAGTGATGCATACATTTGCAATCCTGTTCTATGAGGTTGGTTCATAACTCTTAGCCCATTAGAGAAACAGCTCTTAAAATATTCTATTTATTCTATTTTAATCTGTCTGATGTTCCTAGAAGTCCTCTGCTTTCTGAGTAAAGCAGAATTAATTGCTGAGTACACAAACTCTGAAACAGAGTTAAAGAGTGAGACTCTTGGGTGGGGAGGCAGGCGATCTGAGAGACCATCTCATCAAAGACATTCCTCGTCGTGTGTCTTGGAGCACTCTCTCTGGGAGCTCTGAGTTGCTACAAAGAAAGTCTGACTACCCACTTGCACACGTTAGAGGCTGTGTGTAGGTGTCGGGACGGCAGCCCACAGTAAACCCAGCCTTCTACCCTCCCCAACAATGTGCCAAACAATGAATGAGTGGTCTTAAACCAGACATGCTCATTCACTAGATGAATTCCACCCAATGACGTCAAGTTCACATCAGGTGGAACAGAAAACCGGCCAAGCGGAGCCCCGCCCAAATTCCTGATCCGCGACGTCATGAGACAAAATAATGATGGTTGTTTTCAGCTGACTAGTTTTGGGTGCTCTGTTATGCAGTGATAAGCAACTAGTAAAGTAGGAAGTGCAACAGGATGTCAGGGAAGAAGAGGTTAATGCTAATTGGACGATCTCTGGGATGGAGAAATTGGGGCTTAAGTACAGCCTTGAGGACGGGCAGGCCATGGGCAAGGGGCAGGGGAGGGTAGACCCCATGAAGTAAGTAGTGGGGGTGGGGGCACATAGACAAGTGCTGAGCTTGTCCAGGGTGACTGGAGTGAGCCTGGCGTGGGTGGAAACAGAAGCAGGAAGGGATTTTCAAAAAATAAATAATCCCTGATTAATGTCAGGGCAATGCCTGAAATTGGAGATACTTGTTGCCACCGAGAAGGACGTTTTAAGGGGAAGGCCTTGCCTCTGGTTATCGCTTCACTGTCAGAAGCTGTTTATTGAAGTGTGTCATGGTGATCAACAAACAGGTTCACTGGTCCAGGCTGAACTCTAACACGAGTTTTCTTTCTCCAGTGAAAAGGTGGGGCCACAAAAGGTGGGGCTTGCATTAAATCCATCTCATCTTTGGGTGGTTTCCTGGTCATGGATGAAACTGGAAACGTACATCCAGAGGACCCCAGAAGTGGACTCTCATTGACCCTCTGGCTGGTCTCCTTGCAATGTACCCATGCAGCTATGTGTGCAGTTCTGAAATTCCTCTATTAAAGGTTATTCCTTTTTAACTTTCAGAATCTTCTTATTAAGGCATAAACATTCTGTTGATTCATTTGTGCAACAAACATTTCCTGGGCACCTATTAAGTGCCAACCACTGTTCTAGACACTTTCCGACACTGAATAAGACAGACAAGCCCTGGTCCTGAGAAGCTTACATTCTAATGGGGAAAACCGATGGTCAACAAGTAAACAAACAAGGTGATTACAAGAGCCATAAACAAAGAATCCAGGGCACGTAACTGAAAGTGACTGAAGGTAGGGAACTATATTAGGTAAATGATCATGGAAGGGCTCTCTGAGGAAGCCATGTTTCAACTGAAACCTGAATCATAAGGAAAAACCAGCCCTGTGTCATCTGAGGAAAGTGCTCGCGGGAAGAATGAAGTGCAAAGACCTAGAGCCCAGAACCCATTTAGTATGTCTGAAAAATAGAAAGTGAGAATGATGTGGTGAGTGAAAGGGTGAGAGGCAGGAGAATAGATCAGTGAGTCAGTTGGCGTTTATCATGTAAAGCCTATAGGGCCTGGTAAGGAGTTGGATTTCGTTTTAAGTTTCATGGCAAGGAAAAGAAAGGACATGACCGTGTTTATTTTTTAAACAGATCATTGGCTGATGGAATAAGTTATCAATATTGGTTATGACCTTACCAGGGATAAGATCAGAGGTTGGCAAACCTTTTCTGTAAGTGGCCCGAAGAGTAAATATTTTAAGCTTTAGGGTGGATTGGTCTCTGCTGTAACAACTCAAGGCTGCCTCGAAAGCAGCCTTAATAAATAACACATGAGCGAGGTGAGTGTTGTTGTAGTCCAGGAGAACTTTATTTACGAAAACCGGAGGTGGACTGGATTTGACCAGTCTGTAGTTTGCAGACGGCTAGATTAGAGAATGGAGTGTGTGAAGGCAGTTGGGTGCACCATGCACGGTGGTGGTGTCTGTTTAGTGGGAGCACAGAGAATTCTAAGATCCAGTGCCACAGGCTCTGGAACAGGAAGGGTGTCAGCTACAAAGCTTTTTATGTTTTCTAATTTTGCAAGGGCTGGCCCAAGGATAGCACGGTCCACGTGTCTGTGTTCAGGTGGTGTACTGGGTAGCTGGTTTCATGGGACCTTAAACTTAACAACTGGGGGGAGGTCTTCTTTAAGGAAATGAATATAAAATTATAAATACAAAATTAGAAAGAGGGCCTTGGAAAAATCCTGCACAAGTGACAGGCCCTGAAGCTGGAGCTTCATTAGCTGCAGGGTAAATCCGCCTCTGCTTGTATATGTTTTTTCCCCCTGAGCTCATAGCAACAATCTGAGCCTCATTATTTTAAGTCACGTTGTTTCAAAAAAGCCTCCTTTAGTGACATCTGGTGCATGACTGATAATTTGAAACACTCCGAATCCTGAAAAATGAAAGCGGCACCTGCCCTGGGTATACAGTGGGGTCGTGCTGTGTCTGATTTGTCATTGCACAGGGCAGGCACCCAGGCAGAACAGTCCGTAATAATACAAACAGCAGCAACTTGACACCACACTGCTGCTGGCTTGTGAGGCTGACATCCAACTTGTGTCCTCATTATATTACCAAAAATGACACCGAAACCAGAAAGAAAGTATGCTGGTGCTTTAGGTAATGAGGGAAAAAAATTTGTGGACTGCCTTCATTGTTTTAGCCTGAAAATTTCTGCATGTGAGAACTCATCCCCTTCTCTAGATTCTGAAAATCTTTATCAGGAAAATGCTTGACTAAGCACCTATAGTAAGAACAAAGTCTCCAGTGCCTCTAGGGGTGAGTGGAACTGCCCTGCAGGGGTCAAGGGGGGAGGGTCGGCTTAGGAGAGGGAGGGAAGAGAGAGAGGAAGAGGGAGAAAGGGGGTTGGAGCCAGTGGATGGTGGAAGGACATGTCAGCAATGAGCTCTCCTTTTGAATCCTTGCCATTTGTCCTATCAAGTAAATTGTCAGATCTACAGGAGGGAAGGAGGGAGTCATGGAGGGAGGGAGGGAGGGAGGGAGGGAGGGAGGGAAGGAGGGAGGGAGGAAAAGTATGAAGTGCTTGATGTGCATGGATTTCTTTGGAAATGGCAGAAGTAGCTGAGTTCTGAAGCAATAATGTGAAGGAGGATGTTGGAGGTGGGTGAGTGGTAAACAAAGCAGGTAAGGAGGTGGAAGCCATGGAAACGCGCAGAAATTAGGGGAAAGTTTTAGGCTTCCACAAGCCCTGGAATGAAAGGTGGCTCCAAAATTAACCACCTCAGTGAAATACAGAGGGGCCCCACCTGGTAGCTGTGCTGGCAGCAGGCACAGCATGTGCCTGATGGAGTCCCTGCAGGCGTTGCAGCAGCCAACAGGCCCAGAATGTTGATGAGAACCTGTGAGCCCCCTAAAATATTGGGGGTGGGGGCTTAACAAGCAGTTGAGTTTCTGTGTGAATAGGTGCATCCTTGGAAATCAAGGAAATGTGGGTATAAATGTAATGTGACCTCCTCACTGGAGACTCCAGGAGAGAGACGCCTAGGGATACTTGGGCTGTTTTGGGGGGCATATTTGTCTCTCTCATTTGATTGTATAGCCACTGAGGTCATGAAGTTGGTCCTATTCATTTTCATAACTCTCCCTGTTCCCCCATCACTCTTGCTCCATCCTACCCCGTGGCTAACACAGCCCCTGGCATATCATGTAGCATTCCTTTTCTGTTTCATCTCCTCCCTCCACCTCCGGTAGCAAAAAGCTGTTATTAAATCTATGCTGCTTCTTGGCCATCTTAGAATTGAAGAGATGCGGAATGTTCATGGATGGAGGATGGGTGGTTCTCACTGATTTTGCCAACAGGCAGAACTTGATAAATAACAGAAGAAAAATTCCTTTGGCTAAAGATTTCCAAACCACGTCTCTCTCTTCCCCTTCATTTCGATGTTGCTCTGTATATGTCGGACAGCTGACAGTTTGAGATGACTTTTCTGCAATGTCTAAAGGAGCATGAAAAGACATAGCAGGTGGTTTTTTGTGTTTTTTTTTTTTTTTTTTTTTTTTTATTGGGGAAGGGGTACAGGACTTTATTGGGGAACAGTGTGTACTTCCAGGACTTTTTTCCAAGTCAAGTTGTTGTCCTTTCAATCTTAGTTGTGGAGGGTGCCGTTCAGCTTCAAGTTGTTGTCCTTTCAATCTTAGTTTTGGAGGGCGCAGCTCAGCTCCAGGTCCAGTTGCCGTTTTCTAGTTGCCATTTTCTAGTTGCAGTGAGCACAGCCCACCATCACTTGCGGGAGTCGAACCGACACCCTTGTGGTTGAGAGGACGCGCTCCAACCAAATGAGCCATCCGGGAGGCAGCTCAGCTCAAGGTGCCGTGTTCAATCTTAGTTGCAGGGGGTGGAGCCCACCATCCCTTGAGGGAGTCGAGGAATTGAACTGGCAACCTTGTGGTTGAGAGCCCACTGGCCCATGTGGGAATCGAACCGACAGCCTTCGGAGTTAGGAGCACGGAGCTCTAACCGCCTGAGCCACCGGGCCAGCCCCCATAGCAGGTGCTTTAAAATCACTTTGGTTTAGTTAGCTAATAAGGTCAATTAGTTATTGGTGCCAGAGAGAAAAATTTTTCTTTTTACCTAATGTTAAATCTAGGGGAAAATTTGAAGGTTGTCCAGTCCAGCCAAAGCTTTGGATATAGGGCCTTTTTCTCTAAGAACCTTCTTCTAGCTTTAGGTCAAGAGTTCTGCTTGGTCATTGCTCAGTCTGATAGTTATGGAAAGTTTTTAGACATTTCCTGCCCCATTGCTTTGGACCTTAAAATATCAGCCTTTAAGGCAACTTAAATGTTCTAGATGCCATAGATGGATATGTTGCTTAATGCTCAGCAAAGTATAGGATTATTTGGGGGTCAGACTGACTGCATGACTGTATGTCGTTCAAGCCTCAGTTCTGCCCCTTGTTAGATTTGTGACTGGTCAAGTTACTCAACATCTCCTATTCATGTATTCAAGTCGTTCAAAAAATGATCACTGTCAATGAGGTTTGTACATCTAGAATGTGCCAGCGCTTGCCTGGATGCTCAGCATACACCGCTGAACTAAACAGACATAGTTCCTGCCCTCAAAGTTCTCAGTTCCTGAAAATACGCAAGGATAGGTTACCAATTCAATCCAGAAGATAAGTTCTCTGATAGGAATAGGTTTGGAAATGGGGCGCACTGTGCAGGCAACACTTCTGGACAAATTACTTCAAAGCTGAGATATGAAGAATGAGCAGGAGTAGTCAGATGGTTAAGAGTCATTCCAAGTACCTTAACTTTCTTCCCAGTAAAACCGGACACACCTACCTCGCGGGGTTTGTGAGAAACACAGACAATGTGTGGGCGAGGGCTGTGTCTGACAATTCAGCGTTGGGCCAGAAAACATGTATTGAATGGATACTATCCCAGGATGCCATCTCCATACCCTTGGGTCTTAGGCGCCACAGGTCTAGCTCTGGTTCTGTCTCCCGAGGCTGCCTCTATTATTGCCCTTGTCCCACTGTATTGTACTTGCCTGCTCATGCGTCGGAATCTGAAGACCAGCAGCCCGGGTGAGAACTTCTGTCTTGTTCACTATCGTATCTTGAACACTTAGCTGTTCCTAGTGCCCGTGGAGCTTTGCCATTCATCTTCTCCCCTGCAGAAGACACAGTCAGTTCCCTGCCATATCCTTTATTCCTTATCTTTGCAGCCCACCTTTCAGCTACCAGCCCTCACGTTTATTTGCCTGAAGGTTTTCTCTAGCTGCCAAGGCCTCCTCAGCTCACACATGAGGGAGAGTGGGTGGCTAGGAGTCAGAATTAAGCCTGACCCCAGCTGCTCTCAGCAGGGTGGGATAGAGTGGTGGATAAATACCCCGGCTTCCAGCCCCTGGTGTGATGGCCATGAGTCCACCCTAGAGGATTTAGTTCTAGTCACTCCATAGAGATAACTTAACTGATTACTTACCTTCTACTGTTTGTTTTCCCTTCCTTATCTTACTTGGCTCAGTTACCAATGATTGCTGGGATTTCCCCAACTCCCAAGTAAACCACATACACTTGAATCCTTGTCTCAAGGTCTGCTCAAACTAAAATGTCCACTCAGCATCTTTTTCTTTTAAGGAGGGCGCAGCTCCCAGTGGCCCATGTGGGGATTGAACCGGCAACCTTAGTGTTATCAGCACCATGCTCTAACCAACTGAGCTAACCAGCCACCCCTCCACTCAGCATCTAAATCCCTGTCCTTTACTTAGAGAATTTTGCTGCCTACAAAGACCGCATCTCCCATGGTAGGAACTAAAAATGTCAGAAGCACATAGAGCCAAGGGTGGGCACATGACCTGTGTTTTGTCAACCAGAAGCACCCATTCCACTCTCTAAGTTAGAAGCCAATGTCATGAAGAAATAGGAAATACTCAGAATGGATTCCATCAACAGATTGTGGCAGAAACAATTTGAATACTAGCTTTCAGCATCTAGTGTTGGTGGCACATTTGGTGGTACAACCCAATACATCGAGCATGGCCTCACCCAGACAGTTCTACTTGGAGATTTTTGAACACTGCTCCTTCCCTTTGGTCTTAGAGCCTGGTACCTTAGCCCTCTCAGAGATTATTTGAATTTTCCAATACCTTCCTGATAAATTTCTTTCCTGCCAATGTCAAGGTTGGTTTTTGTAGCGTGTACTGTGTTTCCCCAAAAATAAGACCTAGAGAGACAATCAACTCTAACGAGTCTTTTGGAACAAAAATTAATATAAGACCCGGTATCATATTATATCATCATATCATATCATATCATATCATATCATATCATATCATATCATATCAAACACCCGGTCTTATATGATAGTAAAATAAGACTGGGTCTTATATTAATTTTTGCTCCAAAAGACGCATTAGAGCTGATTGCCCGGTGAGGTCTTATTTTTGGGGAAACACGGTAACAAAGAATTCTGTCTGTCTGTGTCAGTCAGGATAGAGCCAGGAAAACAGCCCTCTAGACCTTTCAAGCAGGTGGGATTTAATACAGATAATTGGTTAAAAGGATGATGGAAAAGCTGGAAAGCCAAATGAGGAGAAATGAGGCACCCCACAGATCAGCAACATCTGGAAGCTGCCGTTACCCCTAGGGCTGGAGGGACAGTGGCGGAGGGGAGCCCACTATCTGACAGGAGCTAGAACCACAGCAGGAACTGCCTAGAGGGGTGATCAGTGGGATCTAAGACCTGAAGCTCCACCGGAAGGAGGGGAGGGAGAGGGACCATCTGGCCAGCATTCTTTTTCCCACCCTCCAATTTTATACCATACCTCCCATAACCAGTAGTTAACCAGAAGCTTGAGGGCAAGAGAGCCTGTAATACAGAGCAAGGGATGAGCCAGAAACAGACCAGAAGCCAACATGCAGTTGACATACACATGTAATCAGAGCTCAAATACTTTTTGGCTGAATGAATGAAGAGAATAAGCCAAGAGAGGGCTGGGAGCAGAAACTTGTGCTATACCAACTCTTAGAAGAGGGGAGAATAAGAAGAGTCCGCCTAAGGAGAGCAATCAGAGAGATAGGAGGAAACTGAGGCAAGAGTAGTCCTGGACGCCACAGGTCTGAAGCAATCAAATCTGCCAGACTCCTGACTGGATTTCCACCAAATAGACCTACAAATTATTCATCGAGTCTAGACAGGAGGCTCAGAGCACTTATCCATGAGCTTCGGGTATCGTAGCTTCTAATCCCAGCGATTCCCTGGGTAACTTGGGTTATTAAGTGAGGATCACAGTGCTTGCCAGGTCTCATTTGGCAAGGTGAGAAGCACCGAATAATGAAGATTTTTAAATACTTGGGAAAAAAGAGAAATGTATCGCAACAGGAATCTTAATTAATAAACTAGTGCTTTCACTCTCAGTTTGAATTTATGGGACCGTCTTATATGACTTCCATGAGTAAAAGGAATGAAATATTTTCGTTAGTGGCAGTGCTGCCTCACTGCATAAGAGAAAACAAAGTTCTGTGTCTGGACTTGTGAGAAGGAACGTGGAAGCTCTGCTGCTCATTCGCCTTGTGATTTTAGACATATTTTAAACTGAGCTCTAGTTTCTTCCTGTTTAAAATTGGTATAAGGATAATTCCTGCCTTAGAATTACGATATTTTTATGATGATGTGAGCAAAGATTCTAGCACAGTGCCCAGCTCAGAATGGGCACGTCATAAATATTTGTTCCCTCTCTCAGTTTCCCTGCTTTTTACCATAGCTCTAACCTAGGGGAGGAAAGTGAGAGAGCAAACTGAAACACTTTCTAGAAAAAGTAGCTAGCTAGCATGAACTGGTTCTATAAAGACGTACCTGAAGGCATTAAAACCCCAAGCTCAGTGCTGCTGCTTATTGTAAGCACCAAAATCCACGGGCATTACAAATCCCAGGCCATTTACTTAGCATTTCAGGTGTTCTAAAAAAATAAATAAATAAAAAAAATTTAAACTGTACTTATTTTGTTTAAAAATCCTCACCCCACACAGCTATCATAAATATCTATTCGTTTATATTTTGTGTGGGATTTTGTCCTCAGGTGGTGTCTTGGTGTTATTGTGACCCAAGCAAGGAGTCCCTGTGACTTGATCACACTGTTTCTTCCTGACATAGCCTGAAATAGGATCGCCTCAAGGCCCATCACAAAGCCAGGCCTGCGCTCTGGGTCAGCACCGTCAAGGATTGTTGCCAAGCTACGATGCAAAACACAGGGCCCCACCTCCCTCTGGGTTTCTGGAGCAGCTGTCTGAAGCTCAGCTGCTGAAATTTCAGTTCCTTTCCTAAAGTCCACACACATCTGTCCCCTAGACAGGAAGATGCCTAATGAAGTGACTTCCTCCATCCGGGTTAGTCTTGTGGTTTCATTCATCCCTTAAAGATGGCCTGGGGGCTGAGCACCACGGAGGACCCTATCCAGAGATGGAGGAAAACCCCATTGCTGGGTCACTGAGGTAGAAAAGCATCAGCCAAGTGTCGACACTTGAGGGCTGCCATCGGGGTATTCACAGCCTGGCTTGGCTTTGAAACGGCAGGTGGAGCTCAGGCAAGATCAAGCTTTATCCTTGAGTGGATAACCTGTACACCCCTCCAACAGCCCAGCATAGTCCAAGCAGTTTTTATTAGTTTGGTGCAAAAGTAATTGTGCTTTAAAAGGTTAAAAATTGCAAAAACCTCAATTACTTTTGCACCAACCTAATAGCACATTACATACAATGACATATTTAATTTTTTAAAAAATTATTTATTGGGGTGACAATTATTAGTAAAGTTACATAGATTTCAGGAGTACAATTCTGTATTACATCATCTATAAATCCCATTGTGTGTTCACCACCCAGAGTCAGTTCTCCTTCCATCACCATATATTTGATCCCCCTTACCCTCATCTCCCACCCACCTCCCCCCTTACCCTCTGGTAACCATTAAACTATTGTCTGTGTCTATGAGTTTTTGTTTCTCATTTGTTTGTCTTGTTCTTTTGTTGTTTTTGGTTCATATACCATATATCGGTGAAATCATATGGTTCTCTGCTTTTTCTGTCTGACTTATTTGGCTTAGCATTACACTCTCAAGTTCCATCCATGTTGTCACAAATGGTCCTATGTCATCTTTTCTTACCGCCGAATAGTATTCCATTGTGTATATGTGACATGTATAATTTTAACCGTCACTTCGTGAGGTAGCCACATCATGAGCCACATTTTATAGACGGGAAACGTCAGAAGCACAGAGAGACTAAACGACTCACATAAGATCACACAAGGCAGAGCCAGATTTGGACCCAGGCAGTTTGGATCCTGCATCCACGTTCCCAAGCTCAAGCAGTACAGCCTTTGATACTTCCTACACATACAAATCTATCAGATAATCAGTTATCTTTTTTTTTAAATAGAGCTCCTTCTGTTGTGTGTCCCTGTCCCCAGTTTCATAGGGATTGCTTGTTTTCTACACCTATACTCAGTTGTCAAACTAACTGATTTTCACTGTTATCCAGGGAATCTCCATCTCCCTCCTGTGTTAATTCCTTATTTTCTGGATACTGGTTTTTCTTTCTTGGTTTGCCTCATTGCTTTAGGTAGAACTATCCTTTAGAAGACTTCTTAAGAAAAGGTGTATAGGAGGTAACTACTGTTTAGATCTTAAATGTCAGAAAGCATTTGTATTCTATCTTGCTAGCACTGGGTATGGTATTCACTGCCATTCTTATTCTTGGTCATTTATACATGACCTGTTTTTCCCCTTTCTTGAAACTTACCATCTGCCTCGTGTTCTGAAATTTTACAATAGTGATGGGTCTTTTCGCATTTATTGTGCTGGAGACTCAGTAGGCCGTTTCAGGCTGGACACTCCTGTTTTTCAGGTCCAGAAAATGCTCTTGACATTTTTTTCTTCTGCATCCTATTGTAGGATATTGGGCCTCTTGGATTGATTTCCTTGTTTCATCTCTTTAGTCTCTGATTTTTTTTTAAAGATATTAAGATATTTCCTTAGCTTTATTTCCTAAATCTTTTACAAACATATACTATATTTGTACATAGAATATATTTGTAATATATATATTTGTAATATATATATATATACAAAATATACATATGCTATGTAATTTGCAATCTACATAGATTTACAAATATATACAAAATTTTAGCTATCATTTTAAAATTTCTAAGAACCCTTTTTTATCCTAATAATAACCTCAGCTTATTCCTTTTCCTTTTTCTTAATAGCATCCTGACTTTGCTTTAAGGATAAATAGCTTATCTTATTCTCTCTGAGGTCGTTAAATATAGTTTCATTAAAGTGTCCTTTTTAGTGTGCTGTCTCTTTTGAGTTTCTTTTGTTCCTTTCTTGTTTTGATGGCTCTACCTTTTATTTTAGAGGCTTTCTTCAAATGTCAAGTAATCCTTGGCTTTCTGTTCATATTTTAAAAGTTAGATAAAACAAAATGCTGATTGGAAGTTCTGTGTGCTTGGACGTGGCCCGTCAACTGTCAAGTGCAGTGCTGCTGTAGAATAATCGGGGGATGAGTTGGCTTTTTATTGGGAGATTTCTGAAAGTCAGTACCTACAGGCACATGAGAGATTTACTTGTGTAAAATTTTATTAAACTTTTGAGAAGATAAGTTCTATTATGGCAGCATAAACAACTTAAAATTCCACGTTAGGTCCGTGGGTCCCTGAGAGTCTTTCTGCTCTTTCTGTAACTCGGACTCGACCCCCCTGCTGTAGTGTTCAGTATTGTCTTCTCTCTCCACAACTAAATTCTTATTCATTTTAAGGTAGAGCTCTTTGGTTCATGCTGACCCATGTCCTCAGAGCAATCTTTCCACCCCTGATTGGCTTTACAAATTGTTTTCCTAAATGAAGACAGTTCTTTTAAAAAGAAGAATTATTGTTCAGTTTGTGCCACCTACCCAAACATCATTATTGAGTTAAAAAAACAAAACAAAAAACCTCTAATAGTTGTATGATAGCTATTGACTAACTCCACCTCTGGACTGGTGCCAACTTACATATCATTTTTATTTCATCATAATCTGTATTTATCGTAAAGTACATCAATCTCCTTTTCTCAGTGACTGCTAAAACCACAGGCTTATTCATCCTCTTGAGTGTTCTTGAGATTTTCTGCATATTGGAACAGTCAGTCACACTAGAAAATCCTGTCTGTTGACTTTCAATTTAACTCTCTAGACCCCCTCGGCAAAATGACTGTTAAGGGCTCCTCCCAGCCCGTAAGTGCTGTAGAAACATGGTAGCTGTAGACATAGCTGGATCTTCAAACACGATTTCCTTTATGTGGAATGAATTACTTGATTTTTTGGTCTTATCTTACTAGACCTCCTTGCAGCATTTGATATACTATATTGTTCTCTGCTTCTTGAAGCTTCCCTGGATACCATGTTCTCCTCATTTTGTTTCTATTCCTATCATAGTGGCCACTCTTTTTCTATTCTCTTTTGTTAGGTCCATCCCCTCAACTTGACCTCTGCTATGAGGATGCTTTAGTATCTTGTACTCACCTCTTCTTGTGATTCTATCCAGTTCATATTTATGTGCTGACGACTCGCAGACTATATCTTTAACTGTGTTGTATCTCCAGGACTCCTGACTCTAGTTGTCTACTTGACATCTTCACATAGAAGTTCAATAGACATCTAACATTTAGCATGACCGATACAGAACTCCTGAGTCATTTCTATCTGCACATTCCCCAGCTACCCCGATACACCTCTTTCTTCCCATTTTGGAAAATGGCACCAACATCCAGCCACTTGCTCAGCTCAAAATTTGACAATTACCCTTAATTCTTCTCTTTCACTTAACCCACAAATACCATTTATCTATATGCACTATTGATTCTACTCCAACAAATACTTTGAATCTGTCTACTTTGCATTTCCATGACTCATAGACAAAGACATCATATTTGTTCTGGGCTGCTTCCTCTAGAAGAGGATATGAGACTCTTGCCTGGTATCTTTGCTTCCATTCTTGCACAGAGCTACCACAGTAAACTTTTAGAAGCATAAATCAGATAATGCCACTGTTGAAAATCCTCCAAAAGTCTTTGTTACTTACAGAACCATATGTGCTCTAGTGCTTGCCTACCAACCCTTCATTTGGTTCCTCACAATACCAAACTCACTTTCTCCCTAAAGTCTTTAAACTAGATCTTCCTCCACCTAGAATGGGCTTCTCTCTTATTCATTCAATACACAACCTTTTTTATATTCTCTTCTCATCTAAAATGTCAACCTCCTCAGAGAACGCTTCCTTGGGTATTCACCTAGAGTGTCTATTCAGTCGTCTCCCCTCCCCCCGCAGCCTATTTTAATTCTATGGGTAACACATTTGACATTTTTCTTGTTTATTGTCTGTCTAGAATGTAAACTCCTTCAAAGCAGTGACCTTATCAATTTCATTCAATATAAGTTCAATGTAGTAAATTCTCATTCAACACCAAGAAAGCAGTCAATGCCTGTGTCTTGAATGTATGGATTAATAGATGGATAAAAGGCTTCTTAGAGGTGAAAAAACTAGAGAGAAATAGCAAGTTGCCAAAGATCATGTAGGTAGCAGGCTATATTTGGCCTGTTGTTTTAAATTTGTTTGTTGTTATAGTGACGTCAACTATATCCCATGACAACCATTTTTAGTTATACTATTGGTTCCACCAATTTGATCAATTCATTGTCTCACCCTAGGGTCTTATCAGCATTATCTAATCTGAGGGTGCTATGGACAGGAGCCAACTACATGTTTTATTGTGTCCACTGCCAGTCACTGGTCATCTTTATCCTAAGGCAGTTATAAGCTTCGTTTATAAACTTTGAGAACTGACTTTTTGGCTATTCTCTCCTGTTAACCCACTACACACCCATATTTTCCCCAAACCAGATACTTGATAGTGTTTATGCAGAGGGTACAATTATCATTCTATTTTGTTATCATTTTAGTGGCCCAGTTTACAGGGTAATTATGGTTTCATGGGAAAAGCTTTGCCTTGGGAAGTCTGTATTTTTATTTACTTCCATTACTCAGAAGCTGTCTAAACTTAAGCAAGCTCTTAGCACTTTAAGCTTCAATTTTGTCACCTGCCCAGCTTTGCCATGAGCGGGAAAAAACAAAAAAATGAAAACAAAAAACCCAACCACCAACTCTGTCATTCTGACTTGCTCTCTCAATTTGGAATAATAAATATGAAAATTCACTTCACAGGGATTAAATGAATTCATTAGTAATCCAGTTAGTTGGATCAAATGAATTTATGAATATGAAAACATTTGCTAACTGTAAAATGCATTACAGATATAAGGGATTAAATGTGAGATTGCTCATATTAATCAGTTCCTTATGTATTAAATATAATCATCAGTAATTGTGATTAAAAAAATTTTTTTTTAATTGGGGAATATTGGGGAATAGTATGTTTTTCTAGGACCCGTCAGCTCCAAATCAAGTCTTTGTCCTTCAGTCTAGTTGTGTAGGGCACAGCTCAGCTCCGTGTCCAGTAGCCATTTTCATTTTCATTGAGGGAGGTGCAGCCCACCATCCCATGAGGAAATTGAACTGGTAACCTTGTTGTTAAGAGTTCGGGCTCTAACCAACTGAGCCATCGAGTTCCCCTTCTGGCAGCTCAGCGGTAGCTCGTTGTCTTCAATCTAGTTGTGGAGGGCGCAGCTCTCCATATGGGAATCTAACCGGCCACCCTAGAGCTCTCACTCTAACCAACTGAGCCACCTGGCCATCCAGTTGTGATTTTTTTTTTAAAGACCTTACTATATGGCAAACTTTCATAACAACGGTCTTAAAATCCAGTAGACCTTTGAATGAATGATGTTAATTATTCTTTCTAAAAGTATTATGTTCACTATAACCAATCAAATGGTATAAAATGAAAATTGACAGTATACCCTTTCACCACAAACCCCACAAGGTAACCCCTTAAACATAAACAGCATTAGCTTGCCATTTTTAGTTACTAATAAACATAACAGCTAACATAATAGTTTAGCACTTGACTGTGAGTCTGATATAATAATAAACACTATTTATTAACTCATTTTGATGCCTACAATAATTCTATAGCTCAAGTATTACTGTTATCCTAATTTTATAGGTGAGCAAACTGGGGCACAGAGATGGGAAACTGTTTGCCCAGTATCATACAGCTAGACACAGGCATATGAGCTCAGGCAGTCTGGCTCCACAACCATGCTCCTAGTCACTACAAACAACTTGTTTAAACACCACATGTGTATATAGAGATCTGCTGCATAATTTTAGAACCTGCAGAACATTCCATTGTATAATGTGTCTTTTATGCATCAACACCCAATTCAGGAGCACGTTAACCTCTTCCAGGATTTTCATTATTAAAATTAAACTGCAAAAAATAAAAAATGAAACTGCCATGAACGAGTTAGTGCTTTTGTGCTAATCTATGACATAAATTTCTAGAGATGGATAGCTCAAACAAAGTACAGGTACATGAAACTTTCTGAGGGTAACACCAAATTCCCTTCCACAACGAATAGTTATTTTCACCCGGAGTATACAAATCGCAAGAATCACTGAGAGAACCTGTTATTACTATGTGCCTGTTTCTTCCTCTGTGTTTTTCTCTAACTTAAAATGAAAAACAAACAAACCAGATTGCTCTGTTTGACACAGAATTGTACCACGTGGCAAACACATTTTAGGAAAGCTCCTCATATTTCTGTGAGGTGATGTGTCTGCTCCTGGGCAAGGCTGAGAGGATGTGCTGACCTCTCTTCCTGTGCTGCCTGGTACCCTGAGGCTCTGGAAGAATTACTGTGAGGTTGTTCGCCTTGACTCAGCCTGAACTATACTCTGACAGACTTACTGGCTCTTGAACATTTATCTAAGCCAAACCTCTAAACCAATATACGGTTTCACTCATTTGCACTCCAGGGAGAGAGAATGATGAGAACTGTGAGAAGTGAAACTCCACAGAGGTGTAACCACCCCGCACTGCGACCTTGCAAACTCCTTAAGAAATGGAATTTATCATTTCTTTCTAATTTCAGGTCTGTCTTTTTAATCATTTTTAAGCAGAGTTTTTCTCAGTACATTGGATGTGAAAAGTACATGATGAAAGCAAATTAACAAGATTACCAATGACTACTGCGTTCATTCATTCATCCATCCATCCATGCATTATTTGTTTTGTAAGGGAAAATATTGAATAAGATATGGTACCTGCCTCCAAGAAACTTGGTAATCTTCTCCAGTTACGTATTATAGGAATGGAGCACAGAGAAAATGGGTTGCATTTAAACAGGAGGGGATTTAAAGCAATAGAAAGAACAGATAAGGAAGATCAATGCTAATATTTCCCTATTTTCTTGATAAGAAAAAAACTTAGAGAGGTTAAATGACTTAGCACATCTTATTTAGATAGGAAGTGTTGAAGTCACAGCTCAAACTTTGATTCCAGTTTCAAAGATCATGTGTTCTCTTTGTATCTATTGGGGTCCACACCTGACTGATGGAAATTTCTAGTCCTATCTACTTTGCATATTGACATTCTTCTATGTGCTCCAGGCATATAGAAATGCTGGGTAAAATATAACAAAACTATTTTACATACACAGTGGAGGGACGGTGGGAGGAAGAAAGGAAAGAAAAATTCCCCTGTGCCAAAAACAAAGAACCACCCCATAACCAATGTGGTAAGTGTGTGAGCTGATGCCAAAATAAAACAGAGGAGCCAACACCTAACAGCCAGGGGTTGGAGTTTTTAACACAGACCTAGAATAAAAGACTTGTCCTTGGGATTGTGAAAAGTGATTTGGAACTGACATTCATGCATAAAGCTAGAACCAAGGAAGAGCTGTCCCCACCACAGAAGGTAGGTGATGTGTGTCTGCCATGGGTGAGCTATAAAAGATTGCTCACTTACTACAAATGCCACTGGCACAATTCTCACTCATTAGATATCTAGACAGGAAAGTTTCCTACAATAAATGGAAATTTAAAAATCTGTGTCATGCATAGGCATAGAATCCAAATTTTAGGCTATTTTTTATCATATAGGACACCCAAATGGAGATATTAATGTAGATAACCATAAATATTTCAGACCAGTGAGATCCTGGAGTTCCCAGAAGAATCAAATGTAAGACTTCTCTGAAGAGTTACTACCACATCGGACACAAATTCCGTAAGGAAAATATATCCTCACTGAAAATAAGCTCATAATAAAAAAGCACACATCAAACAAGGAAATGGTCCACAAGTGGAAGAGTCCACAGTTACATGGGGGAGGAATAGCACCCCTAGATCTGGAGATAATATAATAATCTAAAGCTACCTATAAAGTATATTTACAATTATTAATGAGATAAAGGGAGCAACGAAAAACTTCATGAAAGAACAGGATACTGAAAAATAACAGAGAGATATGAAAACCAACTCACTAGAACAATTTAAAATGAAAAGTTATGAATAAAATTAAACACAATGGCCAGCTTGAAGAGCAGATTGGCACAGTTGAGGGAGTTGGTGATGTGAAAGGTATGTCCAGAGTGCTACAGAGAGAGATAAAAAGGTATGAAATCCAAAAGAGAGGTTAGACGACATGGAGGATTAAATGAGAAGTTTCAGTTTTGGTCTAGTGGGAATTTCAGAAGGAAAAAAAAAAAGGGTAAGGGGCAATGTTTTAAGTGAAAATCGATGTAAATTTTCCAGAACTAGGAAAAGCCACACAACCCTCAGATTGAAGAAATACATTGAGTCCTGCACACAATGTATAAATCTTTTTGTAGATTCGTCATATGGAGATCAGAACACTGAATGAAGATAAGCAAATTCTAGCTGAAGAGCCAGTAGAGAAAAAAGATAATACACAAAAGAACGATCAGTAGAATGATAGTGAACAACAGCAAAATACAGACCAGGAGACAAATCTCTGATTATCAGAATCACCTGAGAAGCATATTAATATAGAATATTATGGTGTTTCCCCAAATACTCTGGGTGGTGTTCAGGAATATGCATTTTTAAAAAGCTGCTCTGGTCATCAGGTAGGCTTAGAACCTTTTTATTCCTTAGCACCAAATACATAAGCACACACATGTTCATATATAAGAGTCCCTCAGTATCCCCTGGGGATTTGTTCCACAACCCCTCACGGATACCAAAATCCGTAGATGTTCAACTCCTTTATATAAAATGGGGTAGTATTTGCATATAACCTATGCCCAGCCCTCCATCCTTTAGGTTTTCTCTAGATCACTTATAATACCTAATGCAATGTAAATGCTGAGTAAATCATTGTTATACTGCATTGTTTAGGGAATGACAAGAAAAAAAAGTCTGTACACGTTCAGTACAGATGCTACCATTGTAGCTAACTACATGGTACATGTCAGCACAATGTAACTAACATTTTTGTTGTCCAATATTTTCAATCCACCGTTGAATCCACAGATGTGGAACCTGCAAATACGGAGGGCCAGCTATAGTCACCCACACTGATCTCAAGAGAAAGCTGGTGAAATTACCCTCCACCCTCCAAAAAAAGAGAGAAGTTGGGTCCATAACCAAGGAAAATTTCTAAAGTTTTCTTTTCTTTCCAATCTGTAGGGAATTTATGCTAAATGGTATGAGAAGACGACCTCAAAAGAACAAGGCCAAGGAGTTAGTATAAGCATCTCTGACCTCATAATTTCTCCTCTATTGCCATCGTCTCCAGTATAAGTATGATTAGAGTCAGCGGACACATCATCCTGCCTCACACCTCCAGAATCCTGTGTAATTGATTAAGGCTAAAGAATGGCCCACGTTTGCAGAGTGGTTGACAAGACATCCTTCCATCTCACTTGATATTTTGTACGTATCACGTACAAAAAGACATGCTAACCCATCGATACCAGACATTTAGTCTACGTTGCCTTTACGGACACTTATTCTCAGGTTAATGGTTGTTTATCTAACTCACAATAAAGGCTAATTCTATGTTAAAGTAATACTGGATATAACTAGAACATGACTATTTACAATAGCCGTGCTTTTTTAACTAATAGCACCACTTCTAGGAATTTATCCTAACTGCTCCACACACAAAAAAACCTTTATGCAGGCCTACCTCAGAGATGTATTGCTGGTTTTGTTTCGGACCACTGCAATAAAGCAAGTTTCACAGTAAGGTCATAATCTTTCTGCTGGTGGAAGGTCTTGCCTTCAAATTGTAAAACATACAGTACCTGTGAAGTGCAGTAAAGCAACATGCAGTAAAAGGAGGTATGTCTGTACTCAAACTTGTTCATTCCAGCATTATATATACATACTGGTGAAAACCTAGAAATCTGCAGAAGGCATGGAGGGCAGTGTGGTCTTGGCACATTGTTCCAGACACATGTAATGCATTTTCTTTTTGGCTTGCACTCCTTACACATATACATTGTTTTTCCCCTATCACTAGAGAATGCTTAGATCAATAATAGAATATCCACGTGACAGAAGCAGGCAAGGTTAAAAATTGTTTTGAACAGGCAGTTCACAAAAGAAATTAAAATGTACCGTGAACACATAAAGAAATATTTAACCTCATTAGTAATGAAGGAAATAATAAAATCCCCTTTTCACTCATCATAGTAACAGTCAGTTTTTAAAAAATAGGCCATAGATTGATAATACCCAGTGTTGGTGAAATTGTGAAGAAATGGGCACTACTTTACTTTTGGTATTATAAGTCGGTACATACTTCCTAGATAGAAGGTTGGCAATATGTAGCCAAAGGCTTAAAAGTTCTTTTCTTTCTTTCTTTCTTTCTTTCTTTCTTTCTTTCTTTCTTTCTTTCTTTCTTTCTTTCTTTCTTTCTTTCTTTCTTTCTTTTTTAGCTCAGCGAGTCCCCATAACGAATATAGATTTTTAAAAAATTGAACAAGTGTTATCATTGTTAATATTATGAAAAAAT
Source organism: Rhinolophus sinicus (assembly GCF_057876585.1). Classification (NCBI taxonomy): domain Eukaryota; kingdom Metazoa; phylum Chordata; class Mammalia; order Chiroptera; family Rhinolophidae; genus Rhinolophus; species Rhinolophus sinicus. The sequence continues at coordinate 50,238,992 of NC_142516.1, forward strand.
TTTGGAAATAACTTAAATGTCCCAAAGTAGCAATTATTTCAATAAAATATGGTGCTACACAATGGAATACAGTTAGGAACAAAATAATACATAGGTAATAATTTAAAAATTGAAAAATAGCAGATGTATTAAAACAATAATTTTGTAAAATTATAGATAAGAAGACATATAAAATACTAAGAAAGAGATGTACTAAGAATTGATAATGATTATCTCTTGGTGGAGGAACTAATGGGTGGTTTTTTCTTTTCTTTTTTGCATAATATTGTCTATAAATTCTACAATGAAATTTTAAATTTTTAAATAAAAACATAGTTATCGTCATAAAAATTTTTAAGCAATATGAGATAATGCCAATTATGGCAAAAAAATGAAGGTTGCCTTATGACTGCAACTATGTAGAAATATGTACATTAATACAAGGAATAACAGAAAGAAAAAAAAGGAAAAGAGGAGGGAAAAATCTCTCCTAACGGTGGTATTCTTTGGCCAGTGGAACATGGGCAAATGTTTTCTACATTTCTGAATTTTTCATACTTTCTAATATATAACTAATTTTATACTTTGAAGAACTAGAAGGAAATTTTGAATATAAAATTGAACTTAAAGTAATTAGCATCTCTCCATCCTATTTTATTCTATACACCTCTCTGCTATATCAAGTACAAAGTTTCTGGGCTCCCAACAGGCCACCACATTAGGTAATTTTACATAAAATATTACTATTGAATTTATGATTTCAATCATGAAAACAGAGGCTTGGTGACTTTTCTAGAATCCTCTCAGGGGTCCAACAGGGAGGTGGGCAGGATTAGAATTTGTTCATCCCCACTCAGTATTCCATTTCGGTCTCCAGAGGGGATAACACGTGATGAGATCTTGGCACCACTGCTCCAGACCCATGTTGGAGTGCATTTGCTTTTTGGCCTGAACTCCTCACACATATGCTTTGCCTTTCCGCTTTCAAGCAGAGGGCTCCTTGCCTGCACCAGTCTGGATGTCAGCAGGTGGCCTGCTGGCCCCAAAAGCTTTCTGCATGAATTACTCTGTGTGGTTTCTGCACATTGAAACTTGGCACCCAGACACATACTCACCACCCTGTCTCCCTCCCCACACACATCCTCTGTATTCCATTAGAAGTTGTCCAGAGTCTCGCCCTGGATACTGGGACAAAGCCAGACTTTCTTCCAAGAATCACCTAGATTCATCTGCTAAGATACTCTATTCCCTTTCCCCTTTCCAGGTAAAGCATTCTCTCTAGTCATTTCCTAATTTCTAGGCTCTCCTTCACCAGTCCCGTCTCTACATAGCCACTTGAATGAACTGATCTTGTCACTCCGTGGCCCTAGAATCTTCTGCAGCTTTCCATCACATTCAGGATAACGTATGTATTCCTTAGATGCAAAGCATGGTCCCTCATGATATGTCCCCAACTTACCTACTCAGCCCCACCATCCTCACACATGTCCCCCCTTCCTCTGCTTCTCTGACACATGGTTTCTGGACTTGACCTACTTTGTCCCTTGTCTCTGCTTTTTCACATGCTGTTCCCTTGCCTTCTCCACTTTGTCTCCCCATCAATGCCTATTCATCCTTCGAAAGTCAGTTCGAATGTCATCTCCACTGGGAAGGCTTTCGTGACTCTACTTCCCTCCCTCATCCAGTCGCAGGTTCTATCGCTCCTGATCCTTACAAACATCTAAGAGTATTTGCCAGCTCAGCTGTCCTTCACTGGATCATGAGGTCCTTGCAAACCACAACTGGGTTTTTCTGTGCTTTTATTCCAATGCCTTGCCTATTTTCACAGTTTCTAGTAAATGGCAAGCACACAGAAATGTATCCAGCAATCCTTCCCCTGAAAATAATCCCAACCTATGTAAGGCATGTACAAGAATGTTCAAAGCAGCACTATTTTGATTAGTCCCAAAGTAACCATTAGTTCCTGGAAATAACCCAAATGTCTATTAAGCATAGAATAGGTAAGTAAATCACGGCATTTTAAATAAATAAGTCCTATGTGACAATGAGAATAAATGTTGCGAATGAATTTCACAAATGTAATATTGAGTGAAAGCCAGAACCAAAAGGGCAAATGATGTACGATTCCATTTATAGAAGCTCAAAAGGATGCAAGAGTCATCTGTGGAGTGAGAAATCATGAGAATAGTTACCCTGGAGGTGCAGGGTGTACCTGGAAGGTACAGGTACATGGGGGCATCTGGGACCCTACTAAGGCTTTCATTCTTGATCTGGGTGCTGCTATGTGGAACATTTTCACATTGTGAAAATTCAGTCAGCTGTATATTTGTGATTTGTGTAGATATCTATATCTTAAACTTTTTCTTTTTTCTTTATTTTTTTTTTAAAGATTTTATTGGGGGGAACAGGACTTTATTGGGGAACAGTGTATACTTCCAGGACTTTTTTCCAAGTCAAGTTGTTGTCCTTTCAGTCTTAGTTGTGGAGGGTGCCGTTCAGCTCCAGGTCCAGTTGCCGTTGCACAGCCCAACATCCCTTGCGGGAGTCGAGGAATTGAACTGGCAACCTTGTGGTTGAGAGCCCACTGGCCCATGTGGGAATCGAACCGGCAGCCTTCGGAGTTAGGAGCACGGAGCTCTAACCGCCTGAGCCACCAGGCCAGCCCCTATATCTTAAACTTTAATGCAAATTTTCACTTGGAAATATTCCCTTTGTGAAACATGTTTCTCTGGTGTTTAGGACAGTGACAGAACTGGGGAATGAAGGTTTGATTCAAATGAATGGCCCGCTTTTCCCTACTCAGAACAGTGTCACATGGCAGAAAGGAAAATTAAAAACAAAAAAGAAGGTTAAAAAAAAAACCTCTCCCTGTACAGAGTTTAGCATTTGCTTTAAGTGCGGCTCAGTGCTGTCAGCAGGTGTTACTTTGGATAGCTTGACTTCTTGGCTTGAATTTCGGTAAGCTCAAATAATTTTGGAATGAGTCAGGGCACAAATAAACAAATAACTATAATTGGAATTTCACTCTTTGCTTGGTATCTTCATCCTTCTGCTTCTAAGGCTCCTGTCACCAACAGACATAAGCTCATTGGCCTGCACACATCAATCAAACCTCCATATACTCTATTGATTCACATTTCACTGCTGTAGTTGAAATTTTTCTTTTTCTTCTTGGTACAAGGATCATGCTTAATTATCTAAACTAACATCTTTCAGCTGGTGGGTATTTCTCCCCTCCAAATTTTAAGGGGTCCAGAAATACCAGACTATGGGATATTTTTAAAAATAGATTTTCTTCTCTTTAAACAAACAGATAAATGTGGAAACGGAGCCTGGCAAGCCTTGTCTTTGAAATGGCTGCAGCCATCTTGGCTGCCACTTTCCTCAGCCTGCACACTGGAGCCCATCCAGGCCGTGCTGCAGGAACTCACTGAGTTTCTCTCTCACGTTCTCTAATAAAGGCCTTTCAGTGTCTGCGCAGATGGAAATTCTGCTGCCACCTTCTCATTTCACATTTCCTGCACTTTTCTTCCTAAACACTCTATTGCCCAAAATAGAATCATGGTTGAGGCTGTGTGTAGGAATTTAGTGGGGAAATGGAAGGGGGTTTGGTAGCTCCCTCTAATTACCATGCCCTGAAGTAATTTTTCTATTGGCTATCGGGTAGATAAAGGATTCAGAGGAGTGCTCAGCGTGTCCTTCTGAGAACAGCGCTGGATTTTCTTTCAGGAGATGGGTGGGGAGGGTCCAGGTAGTGCTGACGCTGTGTGCAGTGAGGACACCGGACAGGAGCCTTTGCCAGCCTTGACACCCACTCATCCCCTCCACCAGTCCTCTGTTCTCCTGAGGTCTCTTTCTGATGGGATACCCCCTCCTCCTTTTTTTATTGGGTTCCCGAAAGGATGAACAACCCTGCCCCTCTCTGTATAGTTGAATTATCTCCATCTTTCAAGGTCTAGCTCAAATCCCACCTCCTCTGGGAAGCCTTCCTGGATGACTTCCCCTGGAAGTGGTTTCCTCTTTGTCTGAATTTTTAGAGCCCCTGTTGACTGTATGTTCTGGGGATAATGTACAGTAACAATAACATTAACTGAGCACTTAACTGAGTCAGGAACTATTCTTGGCACTTGTATAAAGTAAGAATCCTTACAATGACCCCATAAAACAGGTTGTATTATTCTCATTTTATAGATGAGAATCCTAAAGCCTATCATGATATCTTAGCTCCCTCATTAGATTAGAAGCCCCATTTACCATCTTTTTTATTTACTGACTTGTCTCTTTCACAGCACAAGGCTCAGGGCACTGGTAATTGTTCGACTCACACTTGTCCATTTAATTATGTGCTTAATGTGGCTTGAGACCATGAAAATAGAATTTGAAAATCATTTCTGTCAATCATATATGCTATCTTTCCATTTCGACCCACATGGGGGATTGAGAAAAACCAGAATAATAAAAACAAGTCCTTATTTGGCATGTACTATATGCCAGGCACTGTGGTAAGCGATGTACATTCATTATCCCTCTTAATCTCAGGCTTTTTTCCCCCAAAAGGATCAGAGAGAGGTTGCAAAATGCTTGCAAAAGCCTCAAATGAGTAGGTAAAGGCATTGCAGCAAAGGGAATACAAACGTAGGAAGTCAAACAAAATCCTGGGTTCAGTTAACACCCAAGAATTCATGCTCTGAGGACACTTCTTTGGAGGTGAGCCACAAATTTCCCTCTAGGCGTCTTGGTGTTTATGACAAAAAAAATGACACACAATCAATGGTAAAACTCAAGTTGCCTTTAAGGTAAAGACAAACCAGCTCTTTAGATACAGCATACATAAATGTCACACCAAACCATTTCTTGTTACAATTCTCAGCACAGGCCTACGTCATCTTGCTGAAGGACAGAATGGTAAAATCCATTCAAGGAGGAGGCAGACCTATTGGGTCTAGTTATATAGTATAATTTGGTTTAACTTCATCAATCTTACACGTAGATGGACTGTACAAATTTCAGGAAATTCAGGTGTTTTGGTAAAATACCTTTTAACGTCCTATAAAACTAGCATGCCTAGGAACGGCCTTTGAAGAACCCAGTTTTCTAGACAACACAGAGCTTTAAAGGTTGAACTTTCAGTGAGGAAAATGAAATTCACATGCCTTTGTAAGATTTATGATGCTTTTCACAATCCAACCTCAGACTGCTTTTCCAAACCGAATTTATTGTGCCCTCCTCTTCAGCATCTTCATGCTTTACATGAACCAAACTACAAAGAGTCCCATATACTCTGAGACCTCAAGGAATGCCCCTTGCTCTCTCCCTTCTCCTCTAGCTTCTCTGCCTACTGCGTCTTGAAGGATGTCACCTTCGCTGTGAATCCTCCTGATTCTACCTAAAAATTTTACCTTTTACTACCGTGTTTCCCCGAAAATAAGATCTAGCTGGACAATCAGCTCTCATGCATCTTTTGGGGCAAAAATTAATTTAAGACCGGGTCTTATATTAAACATTTTACATAAGACCCGGTCTTATATTAAAGTAAAATAAGACTGGGTTTGATATGATATGATATGATATGATGATATGATGTGATATTAAAAACCCAGTCTTATATTAAAGGGTCTTATATTAATTTTTGCTCCAAAAGACACAGGAGAGCTGATTGTCCGGCTAGGTCTTATTTTCGGGGAAACAGGGTAGGTTCCCATAACACCTTGCTTGTATCATATTTTATTACCCCTTTTTAGCATATCTGATTTTCGTGCCCAACTGTGAACTCCTCCAGGGCGAATTTGTCTTATTTCTCTTTGTATCCCAGCACTGGGGACATAGCCTGACCTGGATTTATTTCACTAAATATTTATTGAGTGCTTCCTGTACTGACAAAGCAAGCTGGCACAATTTCCATCCTGCAATACTAAGTGAAAAAAAAACAAAACAAAACAAAACAAAAAAAACCCATAAGTTATTCCATGGGTGACCCAAATATATTTCTACTATTCTTTGAAACCATCCAGTACTGTGTAGATAGATTACTCAATATGGCTAGAGAGGAAAAAAAAAAAAAAAAAAAAAGATGACCCAGTAAACAGGTAGGTTGAACTACAAACTGAATCTACTGAACTCTTTTTCTTCCCTAACTCAGTATATCCAGATTTGAAAAGCTCCAAAGGAAGCTGCATTTGTATGTTGCCATTTATCCTAAGTATCTTCTCTTGTTTGTGTGACATTTGCCATGCCAAAGAACTTTGCAAATTTATATTTGGTGTCCGGATGTATCACTTCATCCACCAACAAAACATACGCCCCTGACAATTAAAACAGAGCAGCCATCCCAGGAGACCTTGATAGTTTTACAGCAGAATGAAGAGGAGAATCAGGAAAAACAAACAAACAAACAACTATCTACTCTTTCATGATTTCCTGAGATGAAAAGGAAATTTAAAAATTAAGTTACCAAATTTCATTGTTATTGAAAGGACTTCTTCTTTTTTTTTTTTTTTTTTAGTGGAGGCTACAGTTAAGTACTAAGTAAACCTGACCTTATTTTTGGATTTCCAGAGCTTTTAATCAGCCATCCATCACTAAATGCCATGTTGTGGACATTCAGAATCACATAAGCACTGCACAAATGAGAGCATTTTACTATGTGGAGTTCCAAAAATATATTGAGCAAAGGAAGCATTTTGGATACAGAAATAGGAACTAGTATTTGAAGTTACTTTACATTAAATTGTTTATGATCATACATTAACCAGCCTAACAAAGTTTCTTTTGCTATGCATGTGCAAAATAGAATGACACTAGTAATGTTTGTTAGAAAATGTTATTTCACTTTATAGAGCATCTTTTACATAATAGAACATATATAATTTTCAGCAGAAGGTGGATGTAGTGGACAAAAAAGATTAAGTCCAGGAGTTTATATATTTAGCATTATTTTTCTATTTTAGATTCAAAAGCTCACCAAACTTATATCAAGAGTCAATTGTGGGGTGGCCGGTTGGCTCAGTTAGTTAGAGCGTACTGCTCATAACACCGCTGGTTTGGTTCCCACATGGACCAAGGAGCTGTGCCCTCCACAACTAGATTGAAAACAATGACTTGACATGGAGCTGAAGGGTCCTGGGATATTTCCCAATTAAAGAAAAAAAAAAGAGTTAATTGTGTGCCAGACTCTGTAACTGGCACTAGAGAAAGAAAATGACTAAAATCTTATCTGTATTTATGTGGAGCTTATAGTATGATAGGACAATGGACCAGCAAAGAGAGAATTTCCATATAACATGATATAAATGCTAAGGTACAGGTACTCATGAATACTATAGAAACTCAGAGAAAAGGCACTAAGGAGAGATCAAAGGAAGGCTTCCTAAAGGTGCTGAATCTTACAAGGATGACTGAAATGAACACCACACATCAGATGACAGTGAAATGAGAACAGCAGGGGCCAAGAACAGGATTGGGGAGCCACAGATGGAGGAGCAGGTAGAGGTAGAGACTTCGAAGGGGACCAAGAAGTGATGAGAGAGGGACAAGTAGAACCAGCAGAAAATAGTGCCACAGAAGCCTGTTGTGGGAAGCAAGAAATTACAGACAGCAGCTCAGGAGGGAGGAATAGTCAATAGTGAAAGGCAGAGACAAAGTAGAGAGAAGCAAGGATGGGAGCAATACCCTCAAGCTGATGGGTGGCCAAGAGGAAGTGTGGAGGAGTTGGCCCTGAGTACGAGAGAGGATCTGTAATCCTCCAAGACAACTGGGAAAGACCCAAGACTGGGAGCAGTGGTAAGTACATTCGTAGGTGGGAGCACCAGAGGCTGATGTAGCTCAATCCAAATTTAGCTTTTGGTTTGAAGTAGGCAACACAACCATCTGCTAATAGGGAGGACATAGGGACTGGGGAAGGGGCTGGAGGAAAATGGCAGCTTGGGGACATCAGAGAAAGAAGTAGAAGAGGGGACTATTACTGAGGGCGAGGGAGAACAGTGGGTTTAAGATGCGTCTGGTTCACATGGTTGTGATTTTTTTTCCACCTGCAAGCAGAAGCCCAGGGGTAGAAACAGAGAATAATAATAACAACAAACATTTATTGAGCATTTACTATGTACCAGAAACTGACCTTAGCATCTTCACCTATTGTGATAGGCGGAATAATGACCTCCACAAATGTCGACATCCTAATCCCTGGGACCTGTGAATTAGTTACATGGTATGGCAAATGGGAATTAAGGTTGCAGATGGAATTAAGTTTTCTGATCAGCTAACCTTAAAAATAGGGAGATTATCCGGGATTATCTAGGTGGGCCCCGTGTAATAATAAGGATCCTTATATGTGAAGGTGCAAGACAAGATCAGAGTGATGCGATGTGAGAAGGGCTCAACCTGCCATTGCTGGCTTTGAAGATGGAGGAAGGGGTCATGAGTCAGGGAGGGTAGGTGTCCTCGAAGCCAGACAAGGCAAGGAAGTGGACTCTACGTTAGGGCCTCCGGAAAGGAATGCAGCCCTGCTGAAACCTTGATTTTAGCCCAGGGAGACTGTGTCAGACTTCTGACATACAGAAACGGAAGATAATACATTTGTATTATTTAAATTTGTGGTAACTTGTTACAGCAGCACTATAAAACTAAAACACATATATATATTTTGTATTAATCTTCACAACAATCTTTTCCCAGTTGGACGATTTGAGGAGTTTATCGTGGTTAGAGACCTAGATGTTGTGAGGGAGATAGGGACAAATATTGAGGAAGAAATGTTACCATCATACAAGACACCTGCCCCAAGGGAAGCCACTGTAATATTTTTTAGGCAAAGAATAATGAATGGCCCAGAGGGTTCAGGGGATTGTGAAGACTCAGGCTTCTCAAATTCTTCCATGTACTACCTGTCCCCATCCCATGTTCCAGGGTCCTTCCTATCCCTTCCCTATCAAGGCCTTGACAGCATATGAGATTTGAGGGGGCTACATATCAATCCTTCTCTGCAATTTGACTCTCACACTCAGGTCCTGAGCCGGATTTACAGCCGGATCTGCCTCTGCCGACAACAGTGGAGGACGTGTCATGGGAAAGGCCTTTTGGTTTGCATATATTGCCTTGAATTTGTGGTGTAGAAGGTGGAGCCTGCCAACTACACGGCTCTTATAGTTACCATTGGTACCGTATCTCTCAAGTTTTAGCAAATTTGTGACTGGCAATATCCCATCCCACTTGGCCACAGCTGAGTTTCTTAGTAATTGTGACAGTGCAGCGTGTCAGGCGATAACACTACTCTACTTCCCTCCTATAGTGGGAACCATTTCCAGAAACATCTGCTACATCTTAGATTGAAAATAATTTTACTTCAAAGTCAAAACAAAATACCAAGGAATACAGAAGGCAGAATTCCTAGCTTTATGTCAGTTCGTTTGTGTTTTACAAACTAAATGGTACATGTAGTGACTAAAAGATTCCCAACAGTTTCCAGCAGTCAAAGAAGTTGAGGAAGTTGAACCAGTATTGTTACTAAAATGTTGTTATCCCTTCGCCTTTCTTGTAGTGACTTTTTGCTTTTTTAGAATGCTGAGCTCTACTTCAGTGTGCCGTCATTTCCTCTCATTTTTATTGTACTAGAACTTTGTCAGTACTCTTAGGGATGAATGAATTGATAAGAAGGATTATACTGTATTTTGCCATTTATAATAAGTGCAGTTTTTTGCCCAAATTTGTGAGGGAAAAATAAGGATGCACATTATACATGGGTAGTACTAATTCCATATCTACATAAATGTTTTTAATTCTTTTATTAGTGCTTATGAGTTAAAAAATGGAACTCTAGAAATCAGTAATGATACTCGTATGCAAAATAATACCCTGGAATAGGATCATAGGTTTTGTTGAACTTATGACGAACTTGCAATGACGAAGAGTTCTTGGCCTTCTATGATGTGTAAATAGCATAGATTTATTACCAGTACATAACATTTCTTGTACCTTGTATTTGTTCCTGTGTTTTGTAATTATTTGTAATTATAAAATTATTTGTACCATAATATGTTAAAAACTAAATGCTAAAATTCCTTTATAATACAAAAAACAAGTACCTAAATGTAAACAAATAAAAATTTGAATTAAAAAAATTAAAACGAAAGAGTTTTTCCCTGAAAGTTTGGCCCTAAAACGTGGGTGCACATTATACACGGGAGCACATTATACAGAACCAAATACGGTAGTAAACCCATACATAGCATTACAGCAAGTTTCAAGGGTCCAGGCATAATGACTTTTGCATCATTTGTCCATCTTTTCCCTCATCTCTCTCCTCTTTAGAATAGCACAACAGGCTTGAGATTACAATTAGAAGACCAGGATTCCTTGCCTAGGTTTGTTGTCATTTATCGCCTCTGTATGCGTAGACAGTTACTCTCCGAGCCTCATTTTCCTCATATTTTAAACAGGGATAATCAGAAAATACACTTGGTATCATTCTACTCTCCTCCTTGCTGATGCTTCTCCAGTCATACCATGTTGAGTTGCTTTCTACACTGTGCCAAGCTCTTTTCCCACGAGGGGACTCTGTTCTTGCTTTTCCTCTGCGTAAAACACCCTTCCTGCTATTCTCCAAATAGGCGGCTTCTCGTTCTTTAGGCCTAGCTTAAGTGTCACTTTGCTTACAGCCTAGGGAATCCTTCCTTGTCTATTCTATCTAAAGTAGATCACCTCATAAAATTTACCACGCTTGCAAACTATTTCCTGTATAATACATATAACATTCTGTAATTATTTCATTTATGTGTCCATACAAGTTGTTGTCTGTACACCCAGCTATGATGAGATCTTTTAAAATGCAGTGCTAATTCAGGGCTTGGCACAAAATAGACTTTCAGTACATATTTGTTGAACAAACATGTGAATCTACTTCATTGAGCTTGAGTATATTAATGATACAGTATATGTGAAAAACATTTTAATTATAAAATATTTTTATCTGTATCAAACACTAGATGCAAGTAATAGTTCATAATGTTCAAAACTGTTCCATATTGGATCAATGATTTGTTGCTACACCAAAAGTAGCATTACCTCTTATAGCATTACCATAAAAATTTATGGATTTTTATTGTATAACGATGTTTCAAGTGCTTATTTCCATATCCTTCACTAGTTTCTTGAAATGTGTCAGTTATTTTAACATCATCAAATGAATTATGTGCAAAATTTGATTTGTGAAAAAATGATACATTTTGAGAACTCTAAGCGTGTGAATGATTATACGTAAAGTGAGGAATTACCTTCCTCTTTACCCACCAGCCAAATTGTTCAAATTCCTTTGATGCTGGAGTTAAGTGAGAAAGGCAATGTAGGACTGAAATAAATACACCTCTGAAATGCCAGTCACAGAAATGCCCACCAGCTTTGAGCCCTGACTTAAGCGAGCATTGGATGTGCATGAGAATGAGATACTAGCCACTGTCACATGATGTGTATCTATAACCAGAAAACTGTGAGGCTTAAAGTTCAGGTACTCATTGACCTTCTCTAGCCTGCCGAAGGAAGTGGATCATGACCTTTGAAAGCCACAAGCAGTCACTTAGTGTCCATTTCTTCTCAACCACCTGGAACATCAAATCAAGAAGCATCTTTGGAAGGCCCAGATTTTGAATTGCAAAGTGATACCCAAGTCACCTAGCTATTACATGCAGAGCTGAGGAAGGACGAAATTAATCCAGCAGTGGGTTTTTAAAAGAGAAATTTGGCTTGCATCTTTTATACATGCCATGAAGAAAACTTACATTGAAAACCTTTTCCAGAAACAAAATCCTTTGTGACTACAATTCTTTCAACAGTGTGATGATAATATATCCTGGAGTCATCATTAAAAATACATAAAATGGGTATGTTGGTCTCTAAAGCACATGAAATTTCTAGGATAATTCTCAAGTCCATCTCTATGTAACATGTGATGGCTCTCCTAGGAACAAAGCCTACCTCTAGTAATTTATTTAATGATTTTCCCAAACTACATTCTCCTAGATTATTTCCATAGGAATATAAGAAGCAGGGTATAATTCAAGGACTCAATAATTGGCTGGATGCCTTGGAGTTTCATGGCTTTCCACTTTAATGGGGTACAGACACAAAAGAATACTATTGGCTATTACATTTTGAATACCTGCAATATACCAGGTGCTACTCCATGTATTATCTCATTCAGCCCTTATTCTAACGTACTTATGAGATTTAAAAAAAAATTTTTATGACAAGAAAACTGAAACAAATCATCAATTGGCACAAACTAGAAAGTACCAGAGCATGAATACAAACCCATCTCAACAGGCTCCAAGGCTTGTGCTTTTTCTACTATACTATCTGCTTTTCACTTGAAGTCTACTAAATGTCACTCTGCTCTACCCATCAATGTTAAGACCAACGCTTGCTAGGAGGGCAGGTGGGACCATTGGCCTCCAAGGAATCCTCCGTATTTTTATACCTAAATTCAGTTCCCTAGAGAGTTGCCTCTCAGTGGCTCACAGCAGTATCTATATGCCATATATCTATATGACAGCCAAGGTAGCAGTGCCTTTAGGAAAAGTGCAATTGAGTCTGCTTCCATCACTGTTGATTGTCAGGACCTGAAGTGGGTTCCCACTGAGCACTATACCCTGGAACCTTTGTAGCAGGAACTCTCAGGGGCAGCAGTTGCTGTCAGAAGTAGCAGCTCTCAATTGTAGCTCTCCTAAGTCTCCTCCTTGCCACCCCTGACCTTCCCTGCTGGCAATGACAGCCTTTAGTGGCAAATAGTAGGCCAAACATCAGCATAGTCCTTTATGGGCTTTCTGGTGTGAGGGAGCTATGGCAAGCCAATAGGTGGTTATGAATAAAGACACATCGTGCTTTGGAGAAAATTATTGCAATTTCTCTGCAAATTTCCACTCAGAGTTATACTATTGGTTGCCCCCTCAGCGCTGTTTACTTTGCTTGAGGCTAGGAAGTACTCGGCCTTCTCTTACTCTCCAAATGGACTATTCTCTAAGAAAACAGGATTAGAAAACAACTAACTCTCTTCTAGAAGTATTGGATTCAGATTATATAAAGAAGGAATATTGTCAAAATCTTAGACTTTCTCTTGGGCACAGAAGCATCTAAACAAATCAAGACCCCAAGAATGCCCAAGAAATACCTTAGTAATTCCAAGTAGATGATTCAAAATGCAATACTATTAGAAATACAGTCTAATGCAGGTCACGTACTGAACATTTTTCTTTCTTTTCTGCTTCCTATGATAATTTGATCTCTCCTAACTTGAAAGAAAACATTTATTTGATTTAACTGCCTCTCTGGCTACCAACCAATTTTTCTCTTGCCTTTTACTGTTTACTTTCTGGATTAGAGATGAACCCACTTCAATCTCCACCCCACCCCTTTCCTCATCTTTTTGCAATTTGATTTCTCCCCCCGCCCCCAAACTCTAATATTCTTGGATTCCAATACAGGCAATTTCAATGAACTTTTTTTTGAAAAAATAAATGAGGACTTTGAGAAAAGTCCTTGTTTTTTTTGCCCTCTGTCAAGAACTTTCCAGGAGAGAAACAAAGATCTCTGGCTCTCAGCACCCTTACTAGTCACATGACAGAAGCCAATCCTCCAGCCCTTAATTATTCACCATCAATCACCAGCTACTTCCCAGGTAACAGAGACAAGTCTTCCCCACTGAGCCCTGCCCAAAGGAAAGATTTAGGAGAAGAACGAAAAGTATATTGCTTTTGTTTTAAGCCACTGTTTAAACTAAAACACGAGACTTCAACCTAAATGACATGACTCAACTCTAAGTCCCTGTGCTATTCACCTGTCATTGAACTACACTGTCTTGAGTTAGAAGATATTGTTTTCATGTGCTTAGAGAATGTATCACCAGTGCGATGATTAGCAACTTGGCGACAGGTATCTTGTACAGCATTTGCCTTTTAGCACAGGGACTTTCCGGGCAGTAGATACTCTATAAATGTCTTCATGAATTAAAGCAGAGACAATATGTTCTATAAGATAAATTAATTTCTTACAGTGCCAGTCCTGCAAACATGAGGTATGGTACAGAGCAGACATACTAAAACCTACCCAGACTCTTGGTAGATAAGCATACTCACACTTAAGATACTGAAATATCTGCATTGTAGAAAATGCATATAATCAACAATTTTTTGATCCTCTAAAATGGTTATTTAATGCTCCACTGGAACTTGATATACAAATCTCGGAATTTATCTAAAAAGTCAAACCACATGAGAGCCTCATCAGTCAACATATTTTTTGATTAATGAATTACAATACAAATGAAACAAGTTTCCAGTTAATGAGCTACCAATAATCTATTTGTAAACAATAGACATGACCAATAGCCAAAGCGGTTAGACTTCAAGTTTGTTCTAACTTTTTGTATTTATACTAATTTGTTGCCTGTACCCTAATCAGTTAAGTTTCATCTAAAGATAACTAGAGAGACCTGACTTCTGGAGTAGCAGTATAAGGAGCTCTGCAGATTCACTCCCCAACAAAACAATCTTAACTGGTAAAAAGCCAACAACTATGCAAAATATCTGTAAACTGCCGAAGGGAATACAGCAAATGAAGAAACATTTATTCAAGAAAATCCACTAAATCTTGGTGAGAGCAGGAAGCGCCTATGTCACTTGAGTCATGATCTCCTCCCTCCTTTGTCCCTCCTCCCAGATGAGCATGATGGAAACTCTACTCCAGAGGGGGATCCCTCTTCCCCAAGCTACAAGTCAGTTGTTCTAGTATCTTCCTGAGATGGTCAGATACCAACATTTCTCATCCTCCTCTAGTTGCCTGCTGCAGAGGCTAATTTCTAGGCAAGGCTGGCCAAGAGGTCATGGGCTCCCTTCCTCCATTCAGCTTCACTCATGGCCCCACTGATTCTATCCCAGGTAAAGAAGGCAGATAACACTGGGGTCAATTACCTTCACCACCAGCTTGCTCATAAAGAGAATATTCCACATTGGGAGAAGCAAGTTGAGAACATTAGAGGCTACTGCCTCTGCCCAGTGCCCAGCTCCTTAGAGCAGGAGTGGTATTACAAGAGAGGTGGGTCATGGCCCCGTCTCCCAGATCCAAAGCAGTGGCTCTGAGGTTTTGTCTAGAGGGAGGGGCAGGCCAAAAGAATGTAAGATGTTGAAGCTCTTCCCTGCCCTCCCAAAAAGAACAATAGAGATTTTGGTGGTAAGCAATTAAGAAGAGGTTGGTTGCTCTATGAAAACAACAAGAAAAACTAGAGGCCAGCTAGGTTCCCAGAGAGAACCCTGCCCATGCCCCCATCAAAGGACCTCCATGCTCTAATTGTATGCCTATCAGTATCCTCCACTGGAATGATCACTGAGGGCAGAGCTCCTCATTCACCATTGAATCTGAGAGCTTCTTGGGTGCCTGGCACTGAGCCGGTGTTAAAAAATATTTCTTGTAGGAAAGGACGAAGGGGTTAGATGGTTGGAATGGATGCCCATTCTGGACAAGCCTAAGAAAAGAAAAAGTTTTACATAAGGCTGTAAGCAATGTTGATAAAATGTTAGTGGAAATAGGATCACATTTGTTTCTACACATGTATTTCTTTAACTCTGCTCCATAAATGTCTTTTAACATATGATAGTCCAAAGTTGCTGTGCTTGGCTGTTTCAAAGGATTTGATTGATTGATTTTGCTTGTATGAATGTGAGCAGGCATGGCAGCTTATCTCACTCATTTTCTGCAAGTGAAGACTTGAAGAAACTGGCTGTTTGGTCATGAGGAATGAAGCATGCATGGGGATAAGATCTTAGCTCTGAAGTCAGGGACGTCTGGGTTGAGTCCTGCTGTAAGATTTACGGGCCATGTGACCTTGAGCTAGGAAATAATGTTTCTACCGTCCTTACAACAGTGTCTGGCTCACAGTAAGAACTCAACAACTGAAAGCAATAATTATTAACATTAGATTTGCCACAAAAATTAATATTAATCTTATCATTATCCTGCCCTAGTATTGTCATGGGGTCATAACTAAGGCATCACCGTGGGTTTGTACACTGTAGGCAAGAAAAGTAACCAACAAAGACTAGCCCTACGAGGTCATCAGGGAAGACCTCATTCACCTCATTGGATAGATAAAAACAAACCCACACTTAGCACGGGGAGGAGACCGGCTCCCAGTCACGTAGCTAGTAAGGTCAGACCCAAGACTCAAACCAGAACTTCTGATGCCAGTTTTCTTTCCACTATACTACGTGGCCTCTGGGCATTAGCATTTCCAGATTCTACAGGCTTCCAAGTTTGTGAGATCAAATAGGAGTTAGGATTCCAAATATGCACGCTGGGACTAACTGTTCCCTTCTCTCCATTCATAGGTGCTTGGGCTTGCAGGCCCCTGGGACGTTCTGCCCAGGCTGCAGAGCACACGGATGTGGTTCCTCCCCCAGGCTGCCCTCTGCCATGCGGACGGACTGGCTCCTGTGGAGAGCAAAGTGCCTTTTTATAGAGTGGCTGCTGCATCCCCCAGGACTGGGCTGGGAATGCCAGCTACCCCCTAAACTCCAAAAGCCAAAGAATCTTGTAGATGCGCCTCTTGGAAACTGAACATACTTACCACTTGAGCAAACATCAGGGTGTGTTAAGGCTCTGAAGTGTGGTTCTCAGTGCAAACTGCCAAAGCAGATAATACATAAAGTACTCAGAGAGTCATAGACTGTCCATGCTCGATAGGCCCTGAGGCCTTATCTTACTCTGAACTGTTTATTTTATAGAAGAGAAAATCTGGGCATAGAAACGGACAGGAACAAATATCTAGGCTTTGGTGGTGGGAGTGGGGACTGCTGAGTCCCATTCCACTGTCCTTTCTACCACACCAATGTACGTTTTTCTGGAGCATCATCACCATTGGGGGTCCCTCATGGAGATGGCCTGCCTCAAATGTAGAAACGTGCTTAAGACATTTTTCATCACTACAGAGAGCCATTTTTGACACAGGATATCTTTAGTGACTACAATATCTCCTCAGACAGGATGATTGGAGGGAGACAGTCTGGGAACTTTGTGTAATAGGAGCACTAAGAGAGGCCATATAGTGGACATGCGGACAATTCTAGAGCTGTTTCAAGAATGGTGCTCATCACTGTCTGTTTCAGGGCACAGAGAAATGAGCTAGAGGCTGAGACATTTGTCAGGATCTGTGAGTTAAGCCAAAGGCAAGACCCGGGAAGTGGCCATCAACCATCCAGTTGCGGGAGAATGAACACTGCCCCAGGCACCTGCCCTACCTAGCCTGTGCCCCTCCTTAGGTGTGAGGGAAATCTTAAAGTGACTAAGCTGGGTTGATCAGTTCCTGGAAGCTTTGATGTCTTCAAAATCTTACAGGATTCTGATGTCTCAGAACCTCCTAAGGGTTTGCTGAACCCTACACCGGGATTTGCTCCAATCAGACAGACAGAGGATAGATCTCATGTCCTCTGTTCTTCACAGTGTCTCCTCTTCTGGACCTTCAGTTTCAGTGCTAAATCAGGGACAGGCAACTCCCAACAGTATAGCAGGGCCATGCCAGAGGTCTAAAGGAGGTCCCCAGCAGATAACCATTCACAGATACCTGAGCGCTGAGAGTGGATCCGAATGAAAATTAGCACAAGTTATAAGCATGTTGAATTCCATCCCATTTAAGGCAGGATACGGCATTTTAAAAAAATTCTTAGGTCTCTATTATCCTCCTTGGTATCCAGTACATGGAAGGTACTGAATAAACATCTAAGGAACAATTAGGTAAATGAATGCAGGAAAGAATAAATGAGTATCTGAGTTAATGAGTAAATGAATGAACTATCTAGGTAGAGAATAATTGTGGAAATACACAAGAAATTACAAAACCTGGATGATGCATACATAAATTGGCATGAATTTTATGCTGAGAAAGGAACTTCATCTTGTTTATGTAATTCCTATCAACAGAGCATTGCCTCTTTTGTTCTTGACTCTCCCGAACTCCGTAAAACAAAACAACCTTTAAATTAACTATTTTGTTCTCTGAAGATTTGGGCAGGATTAAAATAACTTTTTGGTTTTATTTCTTTCATTTCTCTAGCCAATTGAACATGTGTTCCCAATCTAGAGCCAGTTGAGCTATTTTTCACTTCAACTCTCTCAGTGTCTTCCTGTCTGTTGCTGCCACCTGGTCTTGTCGCCACAATATTCTTTAATACCCTGGTAGGATAAAGGCAACCTGGAAGCAGACAGCAAAGCACGGAAGTGGGATGTGTGCTCTGGAGGCAGACAGCCCTGGGCTCTGGAGTCCAGAGTCTACCACCTAACAGGATGGCTTTAGATGAGTTACCAACCTCTGAACAATAATGGAACTTACACTGTGAATATGATTATAAGTAATCACGCAGGGAAGTACCTTGCATCATGTCTATTACACGGTGAATGCTCAATAAATGTGAATTATTATTATAGCATACAGTTATGTTACATTGTATTACATTATATTACATCAGATTACATATCATATTGTATCGTATCATAGCGCATATTATATAGAGCGGTCGTGTATTGGCTGTGGCCTTGTAACACCGGTGCCTGTTGGTGTGTTCATCTAAGTCACACCCTCCATAGAGCTCTCCTGTAATTAGTTTCTTAGCATTCTTCCCCAGACTCAGACCACACTTTATTTATCTCTTATGTACATCCTAAAAGTAGAACCTCCGGCTCTTCAGGAAATAAAACATAGTTGTTCTTCTTCTGAAACAATAATGACTATCCCTGTGGCTGGACCATCTGGCCTTCCCCAAAGCATCCTCCTTCTCATTCGGGAGAGGCCGCGCTGGAGCTGAGTCCTGCCAAGAGCCCTGTGTTTGAGGAAGGAAATCCACTTCAAATCTCTGTTGACCTGACTCTCACCCTTCCCCTCCAGCATTCCAAACTCCCCCTCACATCAGCAAGCTGTGGTTTTTGTTGGAATGGTGAAAACTTAAGGTTATGAGAACTCAAGGATAGGACGAAAGCTGAGTCTGACAGCTTATTTTACTCCCTGCACTAGGGCGGTCAAAGCCAGCGCAGTGTCAGTGAAAGGCCAGGGTTTTCTAGGAGGTGTGGGCTGTTGATCAGTTCCTGAAAGCTTTGATGTCTTCAAAATCCTATAGGAGGGCCGGCCCGGTGGCTCAGGCGGTTAGCGCTCCAAGCTCCTAACTCCGAAGGCTGCCGGTTCGATTCCCACATGGGCCAGTGGGCTCTCAACCACAAGGTTGCCAGTTCAATTCCTCGACTCCCTCAAGGGATGGTGGGCAGCGCCCCCTGCAACTAAGATTGAACAAGGCACCTTGAGCTGAGCTGCCACTGAGCTCCCAGATGGCTCAGTTGGTTGGAGCGCATCCTCTCAACCATGAGGTTGCTGGTTCGACTCCCGCAAGGGATGGTGGGCTGTGCCCCTGCAACTAGCAACGGGCAACTGGACCTGGAGCTGAGCTGCGCCCTCCACAACTAAGGCTGAAAGGACAACAACTTGAAGCTGAACGGCACCCTCCACAACTAAGACTGAAAGGACAACAACTTGACTTGGAAAAATGTCCTGGAAGTACACACTGTTCCCCAATAAAGTCCTGTACCCCTTCCCCCCAAAAAATGTTCAAAAAAAAAAAAATCCTATAGGATTCTGATGTGTCAGAACCTCCTAAGTGTTTGCTGAATCCTGCACCAGGATTTGGCCTTATGCTAGGAAGGGATTTGGAGCTAAAGACATGTCATCACATTAAAGAAAATAGGTACATTGACTAGCACCACTCTATGCCTAATGCAGTGGCAAACACGACTGGTTACCTTCTCCTTTTTACATCTTCTTCTTTAGGTTATAGGATCCTCATTTCTAGGGCGTGGCAACATGCTCAAGGAAGGGGAACTCATCTCCAGCCTGAGAGAATGAAGCTTAAGTGGCTTACACCAAGCATGGCAAGCCCCTTCCCCTTTCCACGTGATTAACTTGGGAGTAGGCACATGACCCAGTTCTGACCAATGAAGTCAAAGGGGCAATCTGTTGATGGGTTCTTTTCAGAAGATTTTTGTTTCCTGTTGTGGATGAAAAGGGGATTCTAGGAAAGTCACTGCACAGGATGATTGGTCATACGTTCCTAACTGGGCAGGTCATGGTGGGCAGTCACTCCCTGAGCATGTAACTTCTTTAGTAAAAGGTTTATCTTTGCCTTAAGCCAGCCCTGTGTATTGTTCCTGTGCATCTAGGTTAGCATACCTTTGAAATGCCAGAGTAATCCTCTTTTCCAGACCCCTCATGAGAGCACATAATCTTGTGAGCTATCCTTGTAATCCAATCCCCACCTTGCTTTCTCCCACCTTCTTTAATCTTATTTCCCTTCTTAATTCCAAATGCATAAAAGAAACTGCTAAGTGTCATTCCAGGAAGCATTTTTCTCAGTCTGTTGAGATCTTGCTTTCAGGTGTATCCTCAGTTTGGCTCAAATAAATTTTTATAAAAATTCTCTGCAGGTTTGCAAATTCTTACACTGATACTGTTAAAAAGAGAAATAAGTTCCTTCCTGCCTGACTTGAATGCAGTTGTGTGAGGACATGGTACTTGGAGCTACAGCAAACATTTTGTGACTATGAGGCAACAAGCCAAGGGACAAAGGATAAAATAGTAACAAGACAGAGCATGGGATTTTTGATAATATCACTGGACTGGTGAACAAACCTGGAAACATTTTCTTCTAGACTTTCATGATTTGTGAGATAAAGTTTTGTATTATTTTAGCCACTCTTTCTTTCCTGTTACTTGCAGCCAAACAAATGTGATGCCAACACTCTCCAACTTGTGTTGTAATTTATCTATTTCATGTCTGTCGATTCTATCTTATTGATTTTTGTGTTCTCAGCATCGAATGTGATCGTGGTACTTAGTAAGACTCCAATAAATGCCTGTTGAAAAAGGTGTTTAACTGATGCAAACTTCTGAAGTTGCTGAAGCATGAAGATCAAGATCCAATTTTAGGTTCTATAAAATACTTGCTTCCCTCACTGCCAGGGACTTTGTCATTTCTGTCTGTTCCTACCTTTACTGGGGCCAAAGGAAGATTTAGAAGGACTGTGAAAACAAACTGCTATTATGACTACTGCTAAGAAATATCTCCTAAAGAATTCTCAACAATTCCCGTCAACCACATGTAGACCTAACTCTCTGGTGATCAATGCTTCTGAACTTAAATCAGCATGCACAATCAATGGAATATTTAAATGGGTTTGCCCTGGAAAATCTAGGACATGTGTTTTATACATGTAGTAAGCATTTAGTTAATGCTTATATCTCTTAGCTACCAGGCATATTGTGATGCTCTGAGGATGTAGAGATGAACCACCACACAGCCCCTATCTTTGAAAAACTTAGTGACAAAACAGGCTGTTACAACTAAATAGAGGCATTTACAGGTATCACATCAGGCCCTCTTAGCATATCAGTGAGTATACATACCACCCTGAGTGCTACCACTAAGGTAATTAGGAAAAACAAGTCCATAGGTGCATGTCTTTGATGAAATGTTGCCCATGAAGATTTCTAAATTTGGTCCTTCCCAGCTGACTTTATTTTGAGAGGTGACTTTCTGCTGTCGTCACCCAAGGTCCTCAACATTTACTCCATATTCTTGTCCACTCTGGACAAGCGGCAGTCCTGGTCCAGAGTACACCCTCTTCATGGTTCACCCAGAAAAGTAATTTCACAGGGAAAACAAATGGGTGAAGACTTGGAGGGTCACTTTTCTAGGTGGATGGTGAGTAGTGTCTTGCTTTCCTATGAATCAGCAAATATAAAGAGAGTACAAATCAGATCTCATTTTCTTTCTCAGCCAACCATGACCTCCTAGCAAGGCCAGAAGCCTTTCTGCTCAGTATCTTTCTGGGCACCATCAGCCTCAAGGGCACCTTTCAGTTCCACGTGGACCATAAGCACAAAGGTACCAAACATAGATATTAACTTTCCCATTAGACTGTCTTTTGTAGAAATTGCTAGGAACTTGTTTTTTTCCATCCCTCTTTCCTAACGTATGAGCTGTCTTGCTCTCCCTTACATCATTTTTCTCTCAGTGTCCAGTCATCAAACCTGTAGGCCTGCTGCTGATTGCCCCAGATGTATTGTTTCTTTTTGGAGAGGCATTGATTCCAGAGCCTGACTACTTGGGAATGACTCATACCTTTTCCACTTAGTAGTGGCGGGATTCAAGTTACTCTTACTCAGTTATCACATCTATAAATGGGGATTTACCACCTCTCCTCCCAGGGTTACCATCATCGACTTCCAATTTGTCAGCTTGGATCACTGACCCCTACGAGCTGACCTCCTACCATAATGAGCACCCCTGGACTCGTGGTTGTGGCACCACAAGCAGACCCACCTGCCTCTGGGTTTCCGTACTCCGTGAGAAGGCATCAAACTACGAACTTATTATGTGTGTCTTTTTTTCTGTATGTATGTTAAACTTTAATAAAATATTTACTTTAAAATTTTGCATTTATATTAACTCCACTTAGCTATACAGGATCTACTCTCTCACTCTGGTTTCTTTTTCTTTCTTGCTCTCTAATTCAAAAGGATCACATATGTACACATAGCTATTTTGGAAAAACAATACAAAACATAACAGAAAAAGAATAACAATTTAAAGCTGTCCATTCCCATTCCCAGCACCCAAGAACAACCATTGCTGATTGTAATGCAGGGACTCAGCTCCTGCTCTCCGCACAAGAACGCAGGACATGGCGAGGCCCAAAAGGAACAAGAACGGAGCCACAGGTAGGGGAGTCACACCACTATATTCTCCATGGCAGCTGGTCGAGACACAAAAGCAAACATCCACCAGTACCCCAACAAGGGGGCTTCCTGTACCCCAGTCTCACTGGCTGCTGGGTGAGACACAGGAAAAAGGTCAACACTATCCGCAACGTAATCTGCTTGCTAACCGCACTTCCTAGCCGCAATCCGTGCTTGCTAGCATAGCCACGGCAGTTATATTAGTGGCTAATGGCCAACTAGTTGCAGCTGATGGCCATCTACTACCCGAGCCAGCACCTTTCCATGTGAGTTCGAGAGCCTGGAAACTGCACTCCTGGCTCTGTCCCACACTGATATTTTCATAGGTGTGTGTATCATTAAAAAAAAAAAAAATCATGTTAAAATTGTTTTGCAACCTTTTTAGTATCACCCAACTGTAAATCCAGGCTATTATTTTTGAAGGCTGTGTTATATTTCATGTAAAGGGTGTAGCACGACTATTTAATCAATCCCTACCGTTAGAGATACAGATGGTTCCAGTATTTAGCAGTGTTGCTACAAACAGCTTTGGGTCTAAATCATTGCGCTGCCCTGGGCTTTCATTCAATTCTCATTTCAATAATTCATACCGCTCTTTCCAACCCAGTTTAGGTTTCCTGGTCTGTGAAGGAATTCATAATTGCTTTATTATGTACTACATCTTCAAGACTTTCCTTCTGAAAGAATTACATTTCACTGAAACAAATAATGGGCTTGATGCAGATGTTTTCAAAGACGTGATGGGAAGGAAGGAGGCACTTTGGGTCACACATCCCATGTGCTGGAGTGGGCAGACACAGGCGGTCTCACACCTCACACCCCTGACTCTGGGGGCTCATGCTGCTCAGAAGGCCTTCCCAGCTCACAGTGGTATTTGCCTCCTAAGCATTATTTGCAGTGTTTCTGTGAGGTGCTAATGACTACAAATAGCTAATGGCTGGGAAAAGCTAATTGTTGTGCAAGGTGTTTCATCTCTTCCCCAGATTGCCAGGAGAGCTCACAGTCATGGTTAAACAGAGACCTCATTATCGTCTCTGACAGTCCTCAAGGGGCATCCTCCTCAGAGCCTGGCAAATACCCAAGCCTTCTCAGCATACCCAGAGCCAAGAGGCTTTGTGCCTGGCAAGCCACAGAAAACAGGGAGGCAAAGATCTCGTAATATAAAATAAGCCCCGTGTCTTTTGGAGCAAAAATTAATACAAGACCCAGTCTTATTTTCAGGGAAATATGGTAGGGCTTATTTTATATTACAAGCATCCTGAAAAATCATGCTAGGGTTTATTTTCCGGTTAGGTCTTATTTTTGGGGAAACATGGTAAATTCGGTTCATCACATTCCATGATTACCTCCTGAAAGATGGGCTAGTTAATAGACAAACCAGCAGCAAGCTCACATTAGCTGATGAATGTTTCTTCCTATGAGCTAAGGTGCCATGTTCCCTCCCCTTCCTCTGAAGTTCTGAACTCTGGGCTATGCATTAAAACACTCTATTCTGTGGATTACCTATTATTTCCTTGTCCTTTGACTTACGTTTGACAATGTATCTGATAAGGCCAACTTAGGTACAGCAATGGTTGTTTGAATTCATAGTGCTGCAAGGTTTGCAAACCCTTCTTCTACTTCTCTTATGGACTCATTAGAATTATTAGCTGGAGATCTGAGTTTCAGTTCTGCCTTCTCCCTACCCCCATCTTTAAAAATATGTTTGTCCACATCCACCTTCCTCTTTCCAGGAAGTATAGCAATTTAACGCTTTGTGCTGGTTATTTCACAGGTAAAACTGAGTTTTCACTTCTGTACAATTTTTTCAAAAAGAAATTAAATCGATAGCAAAAGGAATTGATAGAGAAGCTATGTCTGGAATTGCTACGAGGACCGTTTGAGTTCTTCCTACACACTTTGAGAAAACAAAGAGAGGCCAGTCAGTCTGGCAGAGGAAACACAGGACAGAGGAAAACATTGAAAGGCAAAATACTGCCATGTCATGGGAGACATTGCCTGGGCAACACAGGCATTTAGAGGGATGAAGGACTGGCCTCACCTGCCATCCTTCTGTCCTTTCTCCTGCCTCATTAATTTAACAGAGATAGCAGTTGCCTTCATTGACTTGGCTATTAACAGGGCAAAGAACTGGCATGGAAGTTAATGTTCAACTTGCAACCAACTCAATTCAATACTGAGATTTGGTGTGAACCCAAAAAAATGACAACTATAGAGGAATCCATATTATTCCCAATGCCTCAGGAAGCCACATGTGCTGATTGCAGCTGACAAACAATCCCTGACATAATTATGCCAAGCAGATGATTTAGTGCAGGAAGAGAACTGGATGCAAATAATATAATCGGAAAACTAAGAAAGTGAAGGAGAAGGCTCCCGAAGTGGTAAGAAAATGGTCCCTGAAGAGAGTTAGTCCTCTCTGATGCTTACAGGTCTCAGTCTAGGATGGGTTATTTCAGCTCAGGTTGAACACAGAACAGCCACTGCCATTCTTGTTTGTCATCATGGACTAAAGCAACGTGAGGACTGCCGACTTGCAGTATTCCTGAGCTGACAATTGCCGCCAGCTGTCACCTCCTGGTAGAAAGGACAGGACTATCACATGAGATGTTCCTCCCTTGTTTGTATTTGGGAAATGGAAAGCCTTCCTCCATCCGCTGAGCTCCCAGCCAGCGTAGGAGCAACTGTTTGCAAACAACTTCAGTAAGCTGGATACATCCTCATGGTTTCTTTGTGCTGGAGTTTGGGACAAGGCCAAACACATTCATGATTCCCGGAAGAACATCCCCTTCCCACTGTGTAAATGAGAATCATTTAGGAAAGAACTAATAGCAATCTCCTCCCCAAATTCTGTTCTCCTGAATTTCTTTTCTTGGTGAAAGGCTCTACTCACCATCATTTGCCTATGCCAGAAACTCAGCAAACATCAACACCTTCCTTCCCTTCCCCAGAGCTTTCAGTTTCCCAGGCTAGTAGTTCCTACCTCCTTAATATTCCTTGCATTTTCTCTTCTCCATTCTCACATGTCCTGCCCTGGTTCAGGATGCTGTATTTTCTTGCTTGAATTACTCACTCCAACAGTTACCCAAAGGTCTCCCTGCCCCTAAGCTTGTCACCCTCAATGCTACAGCGCATATATATATATATATATATATCCAACTCTGATGTCACTTCACTGGTAAAAATATCTGGCAATTCTCCAAAGCTTTAAGGATAAAGTTCAAACTCTTTAGCTTAGCATAAGCAAAATGTAAAGAGCAGACATTTTACCCAACTTGTTTTAGCAGGGAGTAGAAGACCCTGAACCGCAGGTCAATTCTAGCGCTACCCTCTTATGGAGGTAGGAGAACGAAAAAGGGACCCTTAGGTGCAAACTAAGTGCTTAGACATTAAGAATTAGGTTCTCCAAAGTCAGAGCTAGAGAGAAGTTTCTATCCCAGTAGGGTTACCAAAGAAAATATAGGATGACCAGATAAATTTAAATTTCAGAAAAATGATTAATATTTTTAAAGTATGTTCTATACATATTTATTTATCTAAAGTTCAAACTTAACTGGGCATCCTGCACTTTTATTTGCTAAATCTGGCAATCTTATACCGCAGCACTGGGTATGGGATGGAAATTGTGGGTGAGGGGAGCTTCCCAAGATAGTCAGTAGGAGAAATCAGAGGTCCAATATAAGGAAAAGGACTGTCAGTTAAATATGGCAGATAGAACATACAGGGTTATCTCAACTCTATCAGGAAAATCTCAAAAATGATAGTTACGAAAAAAGAAAACCCGTAGGTTATGAAGAAAATGGAAATAGGACATGTGTAGTAAATGATAGTATTTCAAAAACTTTTGGGAGATACAAAGTAATATATACCATGTTTCCTTGAAAGTAAGTCCTAGCAGGACCATCAGCTCTAATGCGTCTTTTGGAGCAAAAATTAATATAAGACCCAGTATTATATTATATTATACCTGGTCTTATATTATATTAAAATAAGACTGGTCTTATATTAATTTTTGCTCCAAAAGACGCATTAGAGCTGATGGTCCAGCTAGGTCTTATTTTTTGGGAAACATGGTAAGTAGTAACTGACAGCATGAGAAAGTTTGTTGAAGGAGAAACTGATTAAGCTGCAGAACTCGGTAAAGGCTCAGGAATTAGGGGCATTGGGAGCCTCAGAAAACATTGGGGTGGGAAGCGATTAGTCTGTATGAGAAGCTGGTGGTGCCCAGGCACCTTCCCTGCCCCAAGCTCAGAGGAATTGAGAGATTTACTAGAGAAGATGAACATGAGAGCCTCCAGAGCTCAGCACATCAGGCACAGGAGAGTGGAACACCATACTGAAAACAAAATTAACTAAAAGTCTCCATAGCACATGGTGAGAGCTGCACTCCTTCTCCTGCTAGGTTTTCAGACTGCTGGCATCCTAGCTTAAGGGAAAGCACCCCCTGATATTTGCAAGCAGTTCACCAGGAAAATTAGTGGATGGCTACATAACTGATCACCTTATAATGCTACCCACCCATCAATCAGCCCTGCCCATGCACACAGATCCATCTATTTAGCTTCCTAGTGACACATATGAGGCCATGTACAGACATCCAGCGATGGCAGATTGTTGTGTGGGGCAACCTGTGGGGCCTCTGGTCCTGCTCCCCACATAAGAATGCAGGATATGTCTAGGCCAAAAAGGAACACCCAGCGAGCCATAGATAGGGGAGTCATACCACTATATTCTCTCTGGAGGCCGGGTGAGACACACGCAGTAGTAGCCACATGATCCACAGTCCGCCTTTCACTTCTCTGCTTGCCAACCAACCAACCAACCAACCAACCAACCAACCAACCAACCAACCAATGCAGCTCTGCAGTTATATCAGTAGCCAATTGGCTAACCGGTTACAGCTGATGGCCAACCAATCACAGTTGATGATCACTCACCACCTGAGCCAGCACCTCCCCACGGGAGGCCAAGAGCATAGAAACTGCTCTCTGGGACTCTGTCCCCACACTGATATTTAAAGAAAACCTCTTAAAATGGAAGAGAGACCAGAAAAAAAAAAAAATAGAAAAAGGCAAAAAGCACTTGAAGAAAAGAAACGGCGTACAAGAAAATTATAACTATTATTCTCAGAAAAATAAGACAACATTTTGCATCAATGAAATCATAATTGGATGCTATTAAAAAGAATTCAAAACAAGAAATAGTAAATAGAAAATCCATATATGGTTACAGACAGAAATGATGCAGTAAAATGATGGAAAGACAAAGTTAAAGAAACCTCAGAAAGTAGAACAAATCATCAAACAGATGGGTAATAGGAGAGAAGACATAAAACTAGGGAAGCAGGTCAGAAGATTAGACATCTACCCAATAGAAACTCCAAAAAGAAAGAAGAGAGAAATGAAGAGAAGGAAATTATTTAAAAAAATAAAACAAGAACATTAATCGCCATTTCTAAAGGACCCATTAAGTGCTTTAAAAATTCATTTTTTAAATTTAAAGTCAGTTAAAAACAACAGTAACAAAACATCAAGGTACATTATCATTGACACCAGGGAACAAAAAGAGGATCCTGTAAACTTCTGGTGCCAGTAGGAGAGAAAAAGATCACACATAAAATATCAAGAGTCACAAATGGCATCTAACTCCAGCCACACTCAAAGTTAGAAATAATTGGGAAATACCTTCAGAATTCCGAGGGAACATTACTTCCAGCCAAAGACTCTTATCTCCTGCCAAAGCATCAATCAAATCATCTGCTATGGTAGAATAAAGACATGTTTAAATATGCACGGTCACAATGGAATCAGATCGGGAATGCACACGGGCCATCTTGGGCCAAAGCAAGACAAACTAAAACACCAGCTGGAGTTCAGGACTCCTGAAACCCTGTCTAAAAATTGTGGGGTGTGCTACTACACTGGGCTGCCTTGAGCTCTACGGCTACTCCTTTGCTCACATTGCTTCTTGCCCCTCAAAATCCCCACTCCATTCCCTGGTGGACACCTGAAAAGCTCAAGCATGCCCTGTCTCCTGAACTCATGACCTACCCTTGGGATAGAACTGACTTTCAGTGCTCTGTGCCCCCACCCTCAGAGACAGAACCATTTGAACACTTTTTTCCACTTAACCCTTTATGTGCTGGCCTTCCTATGTAAACTG
Organism: Rhinolophus sinicus; assembly: GCF_057876585.1. NCBI lineage: Eukaryota > Metazoa > Chordata > Mammalia > Chiroptera > Rhinolophidae > Rhinolophus > Rhinolophus sinicus. The sequence continues at coordinate 50,267,943 of NC_142516.1, forward strand.
TTAGTCCTTGGGATGCACTCATTTCAGTTACTCTGACACTAAGTAGTGATTCATAGTACACACTCAAGTATTTGGTGGATGGATGAATGTATTTGGTGGATGGATAGCCTTCAGGAAGAAATTACTATTACCCAATTAGTAGCCACGGGAGGGAAGGCTCTCCATATTTAATCTGGTGCTAAAAAGAAAAGACAATTTCATCCTGAATCTACCCCAAGGGATAAAATGCCTATATTTTCCATTCATTGAAGTAACCCCACAAGTCTCTGTGCCCCACGCTATTTTTCACAGACAGTATTACTTCTGACTCTGAGAAGGACTGCCCTGTCCTGCCACATGCTTCAGTGAGATCAACTCCTCAAATCCTGTAAAACAGCTTAAGAAGGCAAATGTACCTCCTTATCGAGAAGAAAGGGTACTTCCCTTTACATAAGTATATATGCCTTCTCAATAGTTCAGGCTTCAGCCTTAACTCCCAGTTTGGAGAATTCTATTGCTAATTTAACATTTGTCAATTCCCAATCCCTCACCAAGGCCATTTTGCATGAGCAGCCAAGTGTCTGCCTTATATTTCCAAAGCGGTCTGATCTGCTCTGCTAAGAGATCTGTCCACTTCTGGGAAATGACAGGAGCTACATAAAAATCCATGTCGTGCTAGAAAGGTTGACCGGATGAGTTCTCCACATCTCTAATTTCTATAATTACCACTTGGAGGATACAACGTACATTGAGCTTCATTCCTAGAAGCTGTACCACAGACATCTTTTAAAAACCCCTTAAAGATTCCTGTATTATCTTGTTTTCCCTTTAGTAATAAACACATACCTTCTAGCAGTTAGAGCTTTGTGAGTTCCATCCAGAAATGGCATCACATCCAAATGTAATTAAAATGAAGGGACAGTGTTTCGTTTTTGCCTTTGTCCCCACTAAAAATCATTCTCTATTTATTCCCTTATGAATCAGGGAACAGCTGGTATACCAGTTCATCTTTCCTTCTTTTACCTCATGCTCAAGTTGGGAAAGAGTACACTTTGTAAATGTAATCTTTTTCTAAATAAGTACTTCTCTGAGTTCAATCTTTCAATAATTTACTAAGCAGTTGCTTTTGGGCAAAAAAAAAAAAAAAAAAAGTTTTTCTTAGACACAACAGAAAATAAGATATGGTTTTTGCCCATGAGGGAAGGCAGACATAAATGGAGAGTTGGAATACAATGTGCTAAGTGCACTGTAGAAGCGTCTACACTGTGCTCGGGAAACCCAGTTGCCAGACGAGGTACATGTAGAGTTGTTAGAGAAGCCTTTCCAAAGGAAATAACATTTTATCTGGGTCTTGGGATGAGGGATTGTGGGAAAGGAATAGACCTTTGAGGCCAGGCAAATAGTTTATGCATTTGTATAAAGGTATCAAAGACTTCACTAGGTATATCTGAAGAAAGTACAGTGATAATAAGCTAATGGTAACATGGTGTTACCATGTTATCATTGAAATGTCTAATTGGGGATGAAACGTCCTTCCCTTGGCTTTTTCATCCCTCATTCAGCTGGCTCCTCTCAGAACAAAAGGACTTAATGCCTTGATGATATATTGTGTAATTAGCATTCGTAAGTGTTGCTATTTGTATGGCAAATATCAGTCTATGCTAGTTGTCCTGGTATAATTGGTAATGGTGTCCTCTTTTACTCTCAAACGTCTTTGTTGTTTGGACAATAAATACAGCATCTTCACCTATTTGAAAAAAGAAATCTATAAAATATATCTGACCATGAGAACATGGCTTTCTTTTGGTAGATCTGATCATCTTCATAGAAAAAGAATGGCCTCAGAGCCTCTGAGAATAAAACATCTTTTTGTCCAGATAGGTTACTTGTAGGAAATGGGATAGATTGAATGAATGCCAAAAACTTTCCCAAGTACACAATTCTGCAATCAGAGACGTTTCTTTCCCAATTCTTTTGAACTAAAAACTAAAAACCTACAAACTTTGCCTCTTCTCTTACTTTATACCTCGCACCATTTCTCACAGGCCAACAAAATGTCTAGTGTTAATAGGAAATGCAGTTGGTTGCCTGCTGGAAAAACAAAAAATATTTTGCATTTCTTTCCCCAATGGGCTTTGTACGAAAGAAAATTATTTGTACTTGTGACTAAGTCAGATTTATTTCTTCCTCCCTCCAGCTGGAAAGATAGGTGGAATATATTGAGGATTCAAGACCAAATGTCATAGAAAATCAGAGTCCCCATTTTCACACCATTACCACAGGGACTAGAGTGCTCTGATTCTAAAATTTGACTCAACAATTCATAAACACTTATGGTGCCAGGCCTTGTGCTAAGCTATGGGAAATACAATGAAAAATAAGCTGCCCCCACTTACTCTTAAATCAAACAGGAAAGGCTAAGTTATGCAGCAATAACAAACAACCCTAAAGTCTCAAACAATGAAAGTTTATTTCTCACTTAAACTTTGTGTCAACTGTAACTCATACAAAAATTCTGCTCTACATAATTCTCATTCTGGGACCTACGCTAAAGAAGCAACGCTATCTGGAACACTGTCAGTTTCTATAGGAGAGGGAAAAGAGAATGTGATGAAGCACAAAGTTTCCAACAGGAAGCTATCATCTACCCACACTTCATTGGCCAAAGTAAATCATATTCACAATATCTAAATTGAAGAGGGAGGAGAATGACAATCCTATCATATGTTTCAAAGAAGAAAGAGATGAAGTAATTGTGAACAGATTTAATGACTATGATAGCCAACACAGAAATTACTTTTTGGAAAGGAAGATGGACAAAGAACTCAGCCACACTATCCTAAGTTCACTAAGAGGTTTGTGTGAAAATCTGCTTGAGCTCAGAACTTTGTGAATATACAATCACAAAATACTCTCTGGTGGAAATTCTCATGCTAAAATTCTCTGGAATTTAAGGAATCAGTAGCAAGTAAGGACTACAGGAATTTAATATGAATGCATATGCATTAGATAAACTCAATATTAGCACTGAAAATAATAGAATTTCAAATATGTAAGGAATATTAGACATCATCTGGATCCCTTTAGCATGAGACTTAGAATTCTAGCATTATCGTGAACTGAATGTACATTTCTCCATATCCCTTTCTGATACAAAAATGGATGAATAAAAGGTTTAAAAAAATTAATGAATGAGGCTGAGCTTAATAAAAAGAATAAGAAATTTTTTAGATTCCTAGAAAACAGTATATCAGCAGAATGATAAGCACAGAAACTTATGCTGGGACAGTACAAGATGAAACTAAATAAGGACACGGGTCTTTGTGGAAAGAGACTAGAATTTTAATATATATACAAGGATAGGAGTCATGGTCTAAGGACCAAATGGAGCATGAAACATGCACCAAAACTCTGCACAAAGCCAAATGGTTATCTCCTTCACAGAAGGACGATTAGGAAAACTCTATGATTTGGTTTAGAGAAGTAGCGGGGAATTTTCTCTTCTCTTGAACTTGGGGTTAGACAAAAAGTTTTCTATTAAATATAAAAAATCCACACTTGCATAATACACAAGGATGATATCCTAATTTAGATTATCCCTGTGGTATGGAAATGCTAAGCAAATAAATCAGTGTGTGAATTGGTCTTGGCGTAATAAGGCTCAGCATAGAGTCCTAGTTGAGGAATATTTTATTTGGAAGAAGATATTTTCAACTCAGTGCATATTGATTTTCTAAGGAAAAAAGAAGGAAATGCTGATGATAAGCTCAACATAAAACTTGGAAAACACATGATGGAAAAAAAAAAATCCTTAGCATAAGGCAGAATCGATTAAAAAACAAAGGGGAATTGGTACTCTCCGAGCAAAAATTGAGGTAAAAGTTCTAAGAAATTATAAAATAAATATGCTCCTAAGATAAAAACAAAGTTAAAGGAAGAAACAAAACAGTGAAAGAGACACTATAAAAAGAGACAAAGCAGATTTGAAAAGAATCAAAGCAAATTTGAAAAGAACTTGCAAAAATAGCAATAATACGAAAAATCCAGAAATTAAAAAAACTAAATGGACAAATTGATAAGCAAAAGAAGGTGGTAGATTACAATTCAAAATACCAGTAATTGCATTAAGTATAAATGGACAAAATATTATTATTATAAAAGGGTAAATTACATTAGATTTTAAAATAGCTGAACCTGATTACCTGATGCATATTGAACATAAAGACACAGAGTTTGAAAGTAAAAGAAAAATATATACATGCAAGCACCAATGAAAAGAAGTCCAATGAAGCATTACTACTATCAGAGTAAATACACTCTAAAGCAAGAAATATTATCAAACATTTTATAATTATAAAGGGGTCAATTGATTCTTTATAAAAATTTAAATGTTTGTGCACTTATTCACATAACTTTAAAATATGTAAAGCAGAAAAGTAACAGAATTCCCCTCATACCTATTAGGATTGCTACCAAAAAAAAGCAAAGAATAAGGGTTGGCAAGGATGTGGAGAAATTGGAACTCCTGTGCACTATTGGTGGGAATGTAAAATACTGCAGCTACCGTGGAAAATAGTACAACAGTTTCTCAAAAGAATAAAGATAAAATTACCATATAATCTAGTAATTCCTCTTCTGGTGTATACTCAAAAGAATTGAAAGCAGCGTCTCAAAATGATATTTGTACACACATGGTCATTGTAGCATAATTCATAATAGCTAAAAGGTAGAAGCAACTAAGTGTCCATCAAAAGATGAATGGATAAACAAAATATGGTATGTACATACAATGGAAAAAGAAAATTCTGACACGTGCTACAGCATAAATGAACTTTGAAGACATATTAAGTGAAAGAAGTAATTCACAAGATAACAAATATTGTATGATTCCACTTACATGAGGTACTAAGAGTAGTCATATCCAGAGAGACAGAAAGTAGAATGATGGTTGCTAAGGGCTCGGGGAAGGGGAAAATTGGGAGATATTATTTAATAGATATGAGAGTTTCAGATTTGCAAGACAAAAAGAGTTCTGGAGATTGGTTGCACAACAATGTGAATGCACTTTACACTATTGAACTGTACATTTAAAAATTATTAAGGTGGGGGGGGCGCAGCTGGATGGCTCAGTTGGTTAGAGCACTAGCTCTTAACAACAGGGTTGCCGGTTCGATTCCCACAGGGGCCAGTGAGCTGTGCCCTCCACAACTAGATTGAAGGACAACGACTTGGAGCTGATGGGCCCTAGGAAATCACACTGTTCCCCAATAAAAAAATTTTTTTTTTAAATCATTAAGATGGGAAATTTATGTCATGTATATTTTACTACAACAAAATTTAATTTTTTTGAATAAATAACATAATTAAATGAAGAAATAGACAACACTACAGTTAAATCTCTCTTGTATTAATTATCTATTGCTGCTTAACAAATTGCCCCAAGATTTAGCTGCTTGAAATGCTAAACATTTATCATCTGAGTTTTAGTAGATCATGAATCTAGGAGTGTCTCAGTTGGGTCCTCTGACTTAAGATCTCTCATAAGGCAATTTTATCTGAAGTTTCTGCTGGGGCACGATCTGCTTCCAACCTGGTCATTGGCAGAATTCAGTTAGGGTCTCAGTGCCTCTATGGTTGTTAATCAGAAGACTTTTTTAGTTCCTTGAACAGGGACCCCTCCATAGGGCAGTTCAACACTTAGCAGCTGACTTCTATTGGAGTGAGCAAGCAAGAAAGCAAAAGAGGGTTACAGTCTTTTGTAATCTAATCTTGGAAAGGACATCTCACTTTTTTGCCATATTATGTTCATTAACACTAAGTCACTAGGTCCTGTCCACAGTTAAAGAGAGAGGATTACAGAGGAGCATAAAAACTAGGACATAGAGATCATTGACAGCCATCTTAGAAACTGCCTGCAACATTTCTCAGTAAGTGATAGAAGAGACAGAAATTCATTAAGAACAGAGAAGATATGAAAATAAAACTAACAAACTTGAGCACCTATAAAATACTGTACACAAAAACTGCAGAGTGTATTCTTTTCAAACGCATGTGGACTGTTTACCAAATTTAACCTTATGCTTGGCTGTGAAGCCAGTGTTGACATAGTTTAACAATTGAAAAACAGTATATTTTCTTCCAACAGTGGAAATACAACAGCTAGAAGTTAATAACAAAACATAACTTGAATATCCTCAAATGTTTTGGAATTAAGTAATATATGTCTAAATACTGCATAGGTTAAAGAAAAAAATTCAATGAATTTTAGGAAATACATGAACTGGATTATGATGAAAGGATGATATATCAAAACTAATGGGATGTAACCAAAACTGGGATGTGATATAATTTCCTAGACAAAGATAAAAATCTTTAAAACAGGCATAGAATGTAGTAATCGACCTTAAAACATTTGTATACTAAACATTAGCAACAATAGTCCAAGAAATAAATAATAGTTAATACCTGAAAATTTAATAGGAAATAACTGTCATCCCAGAATTCTAAGAAAATAGAAAATGACCTTCAAAAAATGACAGCTAAGTTACTATTCAAAGGTAGAAGTGGGACTTTTCTTTCTAGTAATACATTTGGCTTGGTATCTGGACTAATCTTTCTAATATTGAGAACTAGAATAAATGATAAAATATACAAAACACCTTCTGAAAATTATCTAAGAGGAAAAAAGAGATTTTATCAGTACTAAATCTAAGTGAAGGTGAAGACTCAGAGATACAAGAAGAACATGGAAGTTGCTTCTGCCTTGAGGGCATTTATTAAATGGTGGGGGGGGGGGGTGGTGGAAGAAGGGGGAAAAAAACTTACCAGGTTTAACAAATTAATTTAGCTGAAGAGTGAATTAATAAAGTGGAAGTCTCAAAAAATTATCCACAATGCAGCATAAAATAAACATAAAATGGAAAATAAAAGTGAATTTAAAAGACTTGAAGAAAAACATAAGAAATTTTAACATATATATTTCTAATTAGAAATCAAAAAAGGAAGGGAACAGAGAATCTGGCAGTAACAATATTTAAAGTTGTAACAACAGGATACTTTCTACAATTGATTCAGTGCCCAGTGCACAGATTGCTTTTTTCCAAGAGGCTCAATGAACCCAAGAAAGACACACAAAAGAAATCTACACAAAGAGCATAAAAATACTGTAGACACTAAAGACATAGTAAAAAATAGGAAAACAGTCATAGAAAAACTATATATTACCCTCTAGGAGTAACAGAATGACAGCTGACATCTCAACAGTAAAAATGGAAGCTAGGATATACTAGAGTAATATCTTTAAAGTGCTGAGCAATAATAATGCTCAACCTAGAATCCTATACTGATCCAAAGTATCTTTCAGTAGAGAGGATGAAATTGAAAGAAACAAGGAACTGAAAGAAACAAGACTGAAAAAGTGTACCATTACCAGATTTTCAGCAAAGGACATTTTAAAGGATGATTATTATGTTAAAAAAAAAAAAATCTACAATGGAATGTCTGAGGTACAAGAAGGGAGGGAGAGGAATGAGTAATACATATGAAATCTAAACAAATATTGACTATAAATGACATTTCAATTGGGGGATGGTGGTAGTTAAAGGCTAAGAACTGTATTGTAAGGGAGATGGTAAAGGTTTTGATGAAATATAAATTTGATAAGTTAAATAAATATGTATGTTGTAATCTGTAGGTTAACCATTAAATGAATAAAATAGTGTATAGCTTTCAAACAAGTACAGGGACAAAGGGAATAAAAAATGCTTACTCAGTGCAAAAGAAAATAAGAGACAAAAAGAAACAAAACAGATGAGAGAACACAAAATATAGCAGATAATAAATCCAAAATATGAATAATTCATAATTATAAATGAATCAAGTACTCTAGTTAAAAGATAATGATACTGGATTGTTAAAAACAAAATCCAACCACATATTATTTATGAGACACACCTAAAATATAAGGATACAGAAAGGTTAGAAAGTTAAGGAATAGAAAAGACATATCATAGGGATCAGAAGTATGTAAGTAGATTATCAGACAAAGTAAACTTTAAGGCAAAAAGAATTACTTTTTAATCACTCTTAACAAAAATTTAATTTACCAAGGTATACCATTTTAAAATTTATATGAATATAATATATAAAGCAAATATATAAAGTAAAAAGCAAAAGAATTCCAAGGAGAAATAAGCAAACCCACAATCATATTGGGAGATGTTAATACATGTCTATTGGGAACTAACACGACACAGAGAACAAGAAAAGGAAAAGAAAAAAAAAAGCAGAGCTGTAAGTATATATAAGATTTCAACAACATGATTAGCAAATTTGAGTTAATGGATACTTATAGAATATTGTGCTCAAGATTTGCAGAATATACATTTATTCCAAGCAAACATGGAACATTCAAAGAATTGCCCATATCCTGAGCACCTCTAAAAATTTTGAAGGATTGAAAATTCTCTGACTGCAGGGCAATAAAGCTAGAAGTCAATAACAAAAAGATACCTAGAAACTTTCCTACGTATTTGGATATTAAGAAATACCATTCTCAATAGCCCAGGGGTCAAAGTGGAAGTCATAATAGAAATTAGAAACATTTCAGCTTAACTATAACAAAGCAGTTTTAAATCACACAGGATGCAATTCCAACAGCCCTTAGAAATTTATAGCCTTGAATGGTTGTATTAGAGAAGAAGATAGGTTAAAAATTTATGAGCAAAGCATCCATCTCAAGATGATAGAAAAAATAACCATAAAATAAACCCAAAGAAAGTGAAAGAAAGGAAATAATAAAGGGAATTTAATGAAATAGAAACAAGCAGAAATTAGAAGGGCTTAACAAAGCCAAATACTGGTTTATTGGAAAGCTAATATAATTGACAAACCTCTGGCAAAACCAATCTAGGAAAAAAAAAAAAAAGAGATAAGGCACAAATAACCAATATCAGGAATAAAAAAGGCTACCTCTGTAGGTACTACAGATATTAAAAAGATAAGTTATTCTGAACAACTTTGTATGAATAATTTAGAATTGTTAATTGAAATTCATAGAAATATATAGTTTACTAAACCTGTCTTTGACCTGAGAGACAAACTCAGACTAAGAGACTATTTCTCAAGGCCAGTTTTAAATTCCCTGAAGTTAGAATTTAATTGGACTTTCTTTAGTCCAGTGACCACACCAGATACAATCAATTAAAGCCAGTGTTGGATTAAATTGCAAAACACATCTGCCATGGGTCAGTACTGAGGGGGAGAGAGAGAGGAAAGTACATGAGATACCCAGAACGGACTTATAACAAAGTTTATCCCCTTTGACCAACATTAAAAATACATATTTTACTAGACACAGATATAGTCAAAATTGAACTGAATTGGGCAGGCTGCATCGCATTATCATTTCCTGAGCTGTTGAGGGTGTGCCCCATGCTGGCCTCCACTTTGATCTGTCATTCCTGGGGCACAGAATTTCGGATATGCTCTCTCTATTTGGGAAGGGCTGACCTTTGTAGAAAACTGATGTTCTGTTTCCTTTATGGACCTTCTCTCTGTTCTCTTGGCTCTTTTTACTATTTTCTGGAAAGATCCAATTCCCCAATTGCAATAAAGTTCATGGATGTGAAATAAATTCTCTCCAACATTATCCTTCCATCACACAAGTCTGATCATATTATTTTCCTTATAAAATAATCAGCGGGAAATTCAATCACAGTATTTCATGAAGGTCCTTCCCTTTTCCTAGACTAGCCCAAGAAACCAGGAAGCTAACACAGTGCCCAGAAAAAAATGGCAAGTGGCTTCTAATATTTATTCCATCATGGCTGCCATGGATATGCTTTCCAAAACTACATGGCCCTTGAAGTACGGCATCTCTTTAGCTGCTGTGCCAACTGAGCTATTGAGTTACTTGCTTAGGAGGTAGCAGCACTGCCCGGGGATGACTTCTTTGAAGCACCTTTCTGAGTGTATGCCATCCAGATCACCAGGTTTGTGTTTCTGACTCTTTGGTGACCTGCCAACTTCTATTCTCTTTCCAGCCAGAGGGTATCCCTCTCTTCCTCTCCTGCCTCTCTCTCCCGGGCACTCTCCTCTCTCCCCTCCCGCCCAGGATGCTGAGCATAATCTCCTCCAAGACATGAGTCTTTGAACAGAAGAGAAAGAATGTTGTTTTTCCAACAGCTTCTCCTTTGGGTTCTACCAACACCTCAGGGGAAGGCAAGAGAAAAGCCCAGGGTACCTTCTTGAAAGAAGAGTCATGTGGGTTGGGTAGTTAGAAGTGGATAATACAAATTAATCATCACAAAGTCATCCTGCCGTACCCTCAAATACTCTTATTTCTTACAGAATAAAATTCAAAATCCTTAGCTGGACCTCTAACGCGTGCATAATCTGGACTCTGTTTATCTAGTCTTTTTCTTTCTCTAATTCTCTCAAGCCCTGCAAAACTACTAATAATCCCCCTGTGCTCTTTTAAATCATTGTCATGTTTAAATGTTCAGACTCCCCTCTCTGGGTCCCTATCTCCCTAGGAAGATACTTCCCCCTCAGACTTGTCCTGACTTCCCTATGTAGGAATGAGCACTCTTCTATAGCCCTCACTAGTTCCTTTCAGTACACTTTTTAATATCTATGACTGTCTTACTCTACTACCCTATAAATCCCGAGAAGAGCAATCAAGTTTATTCATTTCTCCATCCCAAGATTTGGCCCCTGCTTGCCTTATGGATGGTGCCCCATAAGTAACACAAATAGAGAACCAAGAATAAACAAAATGAACAAAACAGAATCAGCATGGCTGGACTTGCAGTGTAGTCATAGAGGCCTTGATCTCTGAGGTGTTGTGTGTCTGTCTGTGTGTGTGTGGTGTCACCATCTTCAGCATGGGGTTATTTTACATGTAGGAGGTATACCCTTACAACTCTGTTTATGCCAGGGCCCCACTCCCCCCCCCCCCCAATACATTCAGCCTTAAAATACTTTCCATTTGTGATTTGAGCTCCTAGCCTTTGTTTCCTGAGACTACTATTGGAGATTTCACCAAGCATCTAGGCCACAGATCCCATCAGTCATTGAAATGCATCAGTCCACCATGTTTTGGTTGCTCAGCAAGCGTTTTTATTTTTATTTTTAAAATCTGGGTTTAAATGCTCTTCACATAGTTACATGTACTGCTCGGCTCTTAAAGGCATTTAAATCCATGTCCCCTAATCTATGCCAGCTCTTCCTACAAACCAGTCGGTTTCTAAATCCTTTCCACACTCTAGCCAGGAGTTAGTCTATTTGGGTGGTTGACTTTTACTGGGGTAAGTGCCTGTGTGTTCAGATGCAAAACAGTGCAAGGAGAAGAGGGGGAGATGAAAGGATGAGCTGCAAGAAAATTAATAAAGAAAGAAATGGAACCTGTCAGCTCTGCATCTACCTTGTAGCGACCCGCTTTTATTCTAGCACAGATGTGCACTGTGTTGACATGGTGGCTGTCCAAATGAGAATATGCCCAGCACTGAGAGAGTCACCTCAGCTTCCGTGCCACCTGGCTGGCTTTTAGCCATCTACATACAGTACATGTTTTAATAAATGCAGTTCTGTGTAGTCTAACAAGTAATTGTTTTGAACTTGTGCTGTGTTGGGCTACCTCTTAGAGCTGCAGGGATGATACAGACCGTGTATCTTTCGGGAACACACAGTTTAGTGAAGACTGACATGTGGACAGATCACTATTGGATGGTAAGCTAGAACTTTGCAGAGGGTGATAATGCATATTTAGAGGAGAAGCACTTAGCTCAATAAGGAGATTCAGGGTAGACTTCCCAGAGGGGGTACACTTTATGCCAGGAAAAGAAAGGCAGCAGGGCCCATGCAGGGCGTGGTGTTGCCTAGGAGAAAAGACTAAAGAGTAGATTATAAAAGATATAATATGTCAAGAATTTAAACTTTAATCCAAAGTCAGTGGAGATCCCCAGAAGCTTTTGCGAGTAGGGAAATGAAGTTAATTAAATTTGAATTTTAAGAAGTTCGTCTGTTTCTCTAAATAGATACCCTACTTAAACTGTATTGAAGGTATTTTAAAAAAAATACAAGGTGAAGTATTTGTGAGTGCTTGTCAGTGCTTGTGTAAACGTATATGCATGTGTGCTTTTAGAAAATTCTAGATGTTCTTTTTCTTCATTATTTTATTTGCTTTCTTGCTCCAGACAGTGAGATAAAGCCACTTGGCTAAAGACAGTCAAAAGCTTCTAAAAAAATAATAAAACCTAAGACACCTAAGTTTCAAGCTGGCAGTCAATAAGTCCTATGGAATTGACCAGATCCTACCTGAAATTTTCTCTACCTAGTTCTTTTTATACATCAGTTCTCATGCCAATTCAGCTTCAAATTTATAAAAATATTTAGGGTCTATAATTGTGCGTTTTTGTCACTATAGTAAAAGTAACTTTATAGATTTTTAAAATGAATGCCAGTTCTTGCAAATTAATCCTGCATCTGTTTTCCATTAAGGTAGTTGTACGTGACTGATTAACAAATAGGATTTCAATGAGGAGAAATTGCAGGGCTTATTCACAAGAATGTTACATTTTTAGCTGACCTCCAAGTGGCGGCTTTTACTTCCATTGTTCACATTTCCAAGTTTGCTACCATTCTGGATTTCACAAAACCAAGAATTTAAGCAGCTAACTACTGCTTAAGACAGAATTTCCCACTAGGTTACTTTCTGTAAATCTGATAATAAATCAGTATGAGTATGTGTGTTTGTAGGCCAGAGTCTTTCTCTCCAATGGAACACTAGGGGAGGGGGCCCCATTTCATCTTTGTCTCCTAACTCCCAAGTGGGGCAAGGCATATGATTTGTCACTTTCATAGTTACTGCCAGAGGCTCTTTGCAAACATTTTCGATATTCTCCGGGTCGGGTACCTTTCTCTTTATAAAAATTTTGATTAGAATTTAACTGTGAGATGGGCAAATTTTGTCCTCTGAGTTTTCCTGCCCTTCCCTTTGGCTCTCATAGACATCATCTTTTGCTCCCAAGTTGTCCCACACTACTTCCATTTTGGTCCTCAGCAATCCTGGATGACCCAACGTAGGCATTCCCTCCTTTTTCTCTCCCATTTCAAACTGAGAAGTCAGTTGGTTGGAAAATTCATTCCTACTAACCTAGTAATGGCTAGAGGTGTTTTACATTGTTCCTTCCATGTTTGTATTTTTTACTAGGACTAGATTGCCCTCATTCAAATAAATAATCTGCAAAGATTGTGGTAAAATTGATTTATATTCTGAAGCAATTTGCTTTCATTTTTTTCGTTTGGCAAATAGCTACAGGATTAAGTTACTACGGTGACAAAGGCACTTTGCTAAAACCTGCTATAGACCCAGATGGAACACATGTAGTTCCTGTTTTTAAGCAGCGTACAGTTGTATAAGCTGTACAGCCTTTCCAACTGAAGGTACCAGGCTGGTGGGGCTCTTAGTCACTGTGGTAGCCCCGCATCTAGAGGAAAGCCTACCCTTCATAGGTGCTTAATGAAATTTGTTGAGGGACTAAACAGATAACTGAGAGATGAAGAGACCAGAGACGGAAAGCTGCTGATTATTCTGCAACCTTACAGGGAGGGGGTGTCGGGGGTGGAAAAGAGTCTATTTTAGAACTAGAAGTTTAATAGGACCCCTATAAAGGCAAAAACACCTTTGTTTACCTAGTGCTGTGAAAAGCAGAGAAAACTCCCTCCAAAAAACCCACTATGAGTAAGACGAAAACAAAAAAAACCAAAGCCTGAGATGGAAAGGAAAGTCCGTTGAGGTCTTTGAAACTCTAACTGGAGCTCCAAAATTTTAGCTAAGAGCCAAGATGAGGAGCCTTAGAACAAACCAGTCAAGTCCATCAGGATGGAAATAAACTGATGAAAGAAATATTAATGTTTAGTGGGACAGATTTTTACAAAAATATAGCTGACTTTTTAATTTCTATTAAAATATTAGCATTCACAATAGTAGTTACTATGTGATGAAAAACTATGCAGCAATTGAAATCATGTATATATTACGATTTTAAAGTATATATATATATATGTGCATAGAATCATTTAGAAGAAAATGTACCAAAATGTCACTAACAATGGTTATCCCTTTGTTAGGAGGCAGAATTACGGGTGACTTTAATTTTATTTTAAATAATAATGAATGTTTAAATAATAAATTTAAAATCCATTTTAAATAATGAATTATTTAATAATGTTTAAATAATGAATGTTTATTGCCAGAGAAATATTGTTTTAAAAAAGTAATTATTTAATATAGCTTAAACACTTTAATGTTTAAGGCATGTGAAGGAATGTAGAAGGTGTGAAATGCGTGTGGAAAATTCAAGATAGTTCTGGGTGTTAGAAGAGACTTGAAAAGAGGTATGTTTCCAAATGTCAGTGAAAACAAACACCTTGCTTTCAGGTAAGAAATTCCACTTCTGACCTGGAAGTGTAATTATTTATTTTTTGCTTTCATCTGATTAAAAGACAAACAAACTAAATGCTTAAACAACAACTGTAAGGGATGAAAAAGCTACAAACGTCCCCTTCTCTCAAATGCTCTTGGCGGGGCGGAGGCAGCGATAGTAGGGCCTGGTAGGGCCAGGAAGTGAGGAAATGGGAGGAAGAAAGGAATGGTTTTAACGTGCTGACTCTGTGATAGTTGTAAGTTGAAAACTACCCTTTCTCCTCCCTGAGTCAAGACAAAAATAAGAGCCATATGTATATGTCATATGTAAGTAACCCAAATTACATTTAGGTTGTCACAAATCTATCCAGATTTATTGGTGGTATTGATCCTTTTCTGTTGAAATCACAGTATGTTAAAAATTCCTTTGTGATATACACAAAAATGTAAACAATGAATATAACTTCAGGAATAGTAGATTTCTTGATAATTTTTTTTCTTCTTTTCCTCATCCGTAGCTCCAATTTTTTAATTTTGTTTTTAGTAGGAATATATATTATTTGTACAACAACAACAACAAGAAAGGATAATACTCAATAGCATCAAAATTAAGTAGAACAAAACAAATATGTGTGAGTAGAGACTACAAAAAATATATTCCCTTGTCACAGTGGTTGTCTTTGGGACAGATTATAAGTGATATAGGTATGTACGCCTTTCTACTTTGGCTATTCTCCACATTTTCTAAAACGGGCATACGAAAACAATACCTAGAGTATGATCCTACTCTGTAAGAAATAAAATTGCATACCCATATAATATATACTTTTTACAGGGAAATGTTTAGAAGTATACTTACTAAACTTGGATAGTGGATTTTTGTGGAAAAATGGATTAGAGATAGGAGAGGAAGGCATCAATATACTGTTTGATCTTCTTTGCAGCAAATGTGTATTACTTTAGTAATTTTGATAAAAACAAAAGAAATTTGAAAATCTTGACAAGCCTAGATTAGTCTCACTGGTTTCTTTGCACCCTTTCGCACGTGTTTGGTTTGTGAGCTACAGGGGCAGTTTCTCCAGTTGTATAGCTCCACTGCTTTAGCTTTGGCTCACACTCAGCTTCTTAGCCCTTGAAGCAATTTCAAATGCATTTTTTAAAAATAAATATTTATTTTTCTATGAAATTCTCCCCACTTTTGCCTTGTATTTGAAAATCAGGGAGCCAGGAAGAGTTAATTTGGAATCTCAGATTTCTCTTCAATTCAGATGTCTATCATGTAGGAGGTGGGAGGACCCATTAATATTAAAAAGCTGTCAATTTGGCTTACATTTTTATTTTTGAAAACTAGACTGATGGGTGCATAGAACTGTTTATCTCATTAATTGTGTCTTCGTATGTCCTACATTCAGAGAAAAACCAAAATCAACAGAGTTCAGTAATTTTACAATTCAAGCCCTAGCAAATCTTGCATTGCATGTCCATTTATCAGCTTTCAAAACTGAGGATGTTGTCCTTTCAGTCACTGAGGAAAAGGCGTGCACAGGACTGCTCTAATGGAGTTGTGATGTTCAGGTCTGTGGATCAGGTGGTGCACAAGGGGCCACAGTGTTGTGTCCACTCCACGGGGTGCCGCCCTCTAATTCGCACAGTGGCTGGTCAAGGGTTACCAGCAACCCTGGGTGGCAGAAGCAGGCCAGGGGTTGGTGAGCAACAGCAGTCCTATCATTGATAAGAAAAGCACTCTTCTCACTGTCTTCATTATTTCACCTATTGGTGTTGCTCGTGTTTTAGACTCTTTCTCTATTTATTTACCCTTCCCCCTTTTCCTTCCTCTTACCCATGATTCTCCTTTTCTTCCTATTATGGGTTGAATTATATCCCTCATACCCCTTACCCCCAAAAAAATTACCTATATATCTCCTAACCCCCAGTACCTCAGAATGTGACCCTGTTTGAAGACAGGCTCTCTCAGAGGTAATTAGATTAAAATGAGGTCATTAGGGTGGGTCCTAACCCAATATGACTGATGTCCTTATAAAAGCAGAAATTTGAACACAAGGAAGTAGATAATGTGAAGATACAAGAACACCATCTACAAGCCAATGGATGCCTAAGGCTCCCAGAGCTGGAGAGAGGCAAGGAACAGATGCTTCCCCTCCAGCCCTGAAAAGGAACCAACCCTGCTGACACCTGGATGTCAGACCTTTAGCATCCAGAACCACGAGACAATAAGTTTCTGCTTGTGCCATCAAGTGTGTGGTATTTGGTTTTGGCAGCTCTAAGAAAATCATATACCCCATCCTACCCCAAACTCTCAATTTCTCTCTCCATGACTTTCTTTTTCTTCTTCTTCTTCTTGTTTTACTTCCTTACTCTCACATTTCTTGTCTCAGAAACTGTCTTTATTTCATTCCTCTGCTTTGGTTGCATTGGCTCGTCAAACATGAAGTCAGTGTGTTACTGAAATAAGCCAGACCCCAAGGAGTTCTCTGAAGAAGAGAAAAGTTTGTTTAAAGGGCTTTTGTATTAGTCATTGTGTTTTTGGATAATTTATACTTTCAGGATAATTACTGGAGGCAGCGTGTCTGTTCTATTTCTAAACTTTTGACTCCTACATGTATGTATCTAATGTACAACTAAAGTTACACCTGAACAAGTGCCTTCTAAATAACAACCAGGTGCACACAGAACATTGTTTTCATCAAATAGAATTGAATTCTGTATTTTTTACAGAATTATCAGTTATTGGCCTATCAAATATTTTCTACAATAATCAAGCACTTCTACACTGTTTGCTTTACTTTCTGCCCACTTAATAATTAGACTTTTTCATGATGACAGGAATTGATTTTCGTCTTGGCGGTGATAATTGTGTATGAGATTGCTTTGATGTAGAAACCTGTCAAAAGCATAGATGAAAGAAACCAAAAATAGGCAACCTAGGGAGCAGCGCTTTCCAAGAAGTACTATGTCCTGACTTATCAATCTTAGATCTTACAAGCTGAATTCTAGCCAGGATTAGACTGTACTACTCCACTGACCCAGATAATAAACTTAACTTTATTTCTTTGGGAGACAAGAAGAAGGAATATCAGTGGGTTGTTTCCTCTGAAAATTATGTATAATGTCCTGACATCCTGAAATTTGTCCGGTGTTCATTCTGAAAGTCATTTATGCTGAATTCCCAAAGGTTTCGTAGAGATTTTAACCATTTCAGGCCAGGTTCCTCCTACACACAACACTGGAACATACAGCATGTAGATCCACTGTCTGTCATTGAGGACCACCTCAGAGCTTGCTAAGTGCCATCCCTTTGATGACAACGTTATCATATTTTTCCTAGGGAATTATTTATAATGAAACCTGGCAATGAGGGTTGATATCATTATTGCTGGTATGTAAACTACTTGTAAATGCACTCCTGAGTTACATTTGTGGATTCTATTCACCAAGCCTGCCTCATAATACATGATAACAAGTCGGGCTCTGCTGTTTACTTCCACTGAACACCACTTACATAGGCAGGGGCTTCAGAGTCAGACAGACCTGGGAGCTGAGTCAGAGTCTCCTAGTCACTTAACTTCTCTAAGCCCCAAATTCCCCTTCTGTGTGTAACTGAGGAGGATGAGGAATGCTATACAGAATGACTCTGCCTTCTAAAGTAGGCAGATGAAGGCAAGGGAAAGATCTTCATCTCAGGGCTTTTGTAGGTCCTATGTACTGTTACAGAAATCAATGGCTCTTTGGTTTGGATTTTTTTTTTAATATGTAGTGGTTCTAAAAGTATTGTTCCCAGACCAGTGGCAAATGAATTCAGTAAAGTTGAAGGATACAAAATCAACACACAGAAATTAGTTGCATTTCTATATACTAACAATGAACTATCTGAAAGAGAAATTAAGAAAGCAATCCCATTTACAATAGCATTAAAATTAATACAACACTTAGCAATAAATATAACCATAGAGGTGAAAACTGAAGACCTGCAAACTGTAAGATATTGATGGAAGAGATTGAAGAAGACACAAACGGAAAGATATCCTGTATTCTCGAATTGAAAGAAAAAATATTGGGAAAATCCTCATATTACCAAATGCAATCTACAGATTCAGTAAAATCTCAATCAAAATCCTAATGACATTTTTCACAGAAATAGAAAAAAACTATCCTAAAAGTTTTTGGAACCACAAAAGACCTGGATCACCACACCAATCTTGAGAAAGAGGAACAAAGCTGGAGACATCACACCACCTGATTTCAAGCTATATCACAAAACTATAGTAATCAAAACAGTATAGTACTGGCATAAAAAACAAGCACATGGACCAGTGGAACTGAATAGAGAGCCCAGACATAAACCTATGCAAATATGGTGAACAAATTTTTGACAAGATTGCCAGAAGGCAATTGGGAAAGAGCCATCTCTTCAATAAATGGTATTGGGAAAACTGGATATTCATATGCAAAAGAATGAAACTTGACCCCTATCTTGCATCAGTCCCAAAAATTAACTTGAAATAAATCAAATACTTAAATGTAAGACCTGAAACCATAAAACTTTTAGAAGAAAACGTAGGGAAAAAGATCTTTGGCGTTGGTCTTGACAATGATGTCTTGGATATGACAGCAAAAGCACAGGCTCAAAAACGAAGATAGACAAATTAAACTAAAGAGCTTCTCTATAGCAAAGAAAACAATTAATAAATTGAGAAGGCAGGCTACAGAGCGGGAGAGAAATATTCACAAACTATGTCTCTGATAAGGGGTTAATATTTAAATGTATAAAGAACTCATACGATGCAATAGCAAAAAGCAAATCATCAAATTTAAAAATGAGCAATGGACCTAAATAGACATTGCCAAAGAAGACATACCAATGGCTAATAGGTATATGAAAATATATTCAACGTCACTAATTAGGAAAATGCAACTCAAAACCACAATGAGATATTACCTTACACTTATTAGGAAGACTATTATAAAAAAGACAAGAGATAAACATTGCTTGGGATGTAGTGTAAAGGGATCCCTTACACACTGTTGGTTGAAATGTAAAGTGGTACAATCATCGGGAAAAACAGTATGGTGGTTCCTCAAAAAATTAAAAGTTGAATTACCATATGGTCTAGTAATTCCACTCCTGGATGTATATCCAAAGAAATTGAAATCAGTACCTCAAAGAGATATCTGAACACCCATGTTCATTAGAACATAATTCATAACAGCCAGGATATGGAAACAACCAAAGGCTCCGTCAACAGATGAATGGATAAAAAAGACTATATATATATATATATATATATATATATATATATATATATATATATATATATATTATTCAGCCATGAGAAAGAAGGAAGTCCTGTCATTTGCAACAACATATACAAGACTTGAGGTTATTATGCTAAGTGAGATAAGTCAGACAGAGAAACATAAATACTGTATGATCTCACTTATATGTGAAATCTAAAAAGTCCAACTCACAAAAACAGAGTGGAATGGGGATTACCAGGGTCTGGGGAGCCGGTGGAGAATTGGGGAGATTTTAAGGTACAAACATGCAACTAGAAGCTAATCAAGTTTCTGGAGATCTAATGCCAGCATAGTGAATATAGTCAATATTGTATTATAAGACATCAAAGTTGCTAAGAGACTAGATCCTTAATAGTTCTTGCCACAAAAAGAGAAATGATAATTATGGGACATGATAGAGGTATTAGCAAATGCCACAGTGGTAATCATATTGCAATATATACATGTGTCAAACCAGCACAGTGTTAATGCCAATTATATTTTAATAAAAATCAGTTTTTTAAAAAAATTTCCTTTAGTGAGAGTGCTTGAATGGTGAGCTATGTCAATTTTATTTGTCTAAAAATGTTTTTATTACCCTCATTCATTCTTCAAAGATTTCTGTGTGTTGTTTTGTGTTCCAGGCTGGAGATATTTATCTTTGTTCATAAAGATATTACTGCACTGACTTTGGCTTCCTTTGTTGCTATGAAGCATTCCTTATTTGAAGGTGGTTTTTCTTTTCCCCCTTCTGACTGATTTAAGACCTTCTCTTTGTCTTTGGTTTTCCATATTTTCTATTCTTTTTCTTTTCTTTACTTCATTTTGGATAATTTCTTAAAAGCTATTTTTCAGTTCTCTGATTCTCACTCATCAACTGAGATTTAATTTTTATTTATTGTGTCAACAATTCTTTATAGAAGGTCTATTTGTGTTTTTTTCCTAACAGGTCTCTTTTTATAGTACAATGTTCTTTGTACGCATTTCTAAGTTTATCTTATAATCTATACATTGTAATCATAATTACTTTATAATCAATGTTTTATAATTACAATATGTGAAACTTTATGGGGCTGTTTCATTTGCTGTGTTTCCTGATTCTCACTCACGGTGCCTTACTTCCTTGAATCTCAGTTATTTTTAAGTGTGTAATGTTTATTGCCCTTAATATTATTTTTTTTTCCTACAGGGATTTTTTTGAAGCTTAGAATGAATGTGCCTTCTTTTAAAGAGAATTTGCTTTTACTCCTCGTTGGGAGCACCACCAGTCATCACTCATGAGAAAACAAGTTTATGACTTGATGTTCCATGGATCGACGTGGCAATGTAAGTCCACGTTGCAAATGTGTGCATGGGTGGGCTGTGACCACAACTTTTTGTGGACGTTTTTTCCCTTCCGCAATCCTTTAGCAGGTGGTGGCGGTAGTGGTGGTTAGAGTTTATTTCTGGTTCACATTTACCCCGAGAGTTTCCCTTTGGAGTCCAAAAAAGATGTGGCCACCTTAACTTCTGTCGCCCTTGATTTGAAAGAATGCTTTTGAAAATGGTCAAAATTGTCAAATGCCCAGAAGATAAAAGTAGTTTTGATGTTCAGGCACTTTTAATTTTTCTAGTTTCATTTTCACATAAACCATGTCCTGGTATTTCCTTTAGATCATATGAGCTGCTTGGAGTTTTACAAGAAGTTTTAAAAATTGAAATTGTTTTCACCTAAAGTTTTGGTCCAGATAACTTAATTTCCTATTCTCCGAATCAGAAATCAATGTGTGTGTATGTATGCATGTATGCATGTTCCGTACAATATGGTTAGAAAAGAGTCTTTGAAATGATACATCATTTCAGATATCATTTTGGGATCCATTTGTCAGGCTTGAAATCCACAAGGCCACCCTCTTTGTCACCAATGCTGTTTCTCTCAGAATGTGGCATTGTCAGAAACCATATTTTGTCTCTTTATTTTGATAGAGTTCATTAGCAACATCTACAAAATCCGTAAGTGAAAATGATCATCAGTGTGTTCTAACTCCCTCTAAGGAACTTGGTTTCGTTGCTCGTAGCCTGGGTCTTCAAGCCTCTGAAAAATATAACAACTTAGATCTTCCTGAAATTTCTAAGTTTATATAAAACACTTTAACTGTTATCTTCCAATCATCCTATGAGCTACATAGGGCAGGAATGGCTATTGTTCTCCTTCTTCTTTTTCTTCTTCTTCTTCTTCTTCTTCTTCTTCTTCTTCTTCTTCTTCTTCTTCTTCTTCTTCTTCTTCTTCTTCTTCTTCTTCTTTTGATTAGTAAAGAAAATGTAGGGTTTTACACACCCTTTTAATTTGTTTTTAAATATTTTTAAAGTTTAAAAGTGTTTAAAGTTTGTAATTCCTTGTAGGAAACATCTGAACAAATACCCTATGGCAAACCACTGTAAAATGTTACAGCTGCATTTGGGGCAGAGGGATAGGGATTCTCTTCAGAGCACCCCAGCTTTCTTCATAAGAAGGTCAGAGGTACACTGGTTTGTATTACTGCGATATCCGCTGGGTGATCTACATTGCTTTTCCTACAGCAAGGGCTTTATTTGTCAGACGGGCATTACGCTTGACCTCCAAATTTGGCTGACAATTTACTGATGAGATTCATAACCTTTAGGTTGCTCTGATATTTTGACATATTTGCCGGGTTCTGGGCCACCTCCTAGAAGGCCACCATAACTTCTGGATCCTGCATGGCTGCAAGAACCTCTGGATCACTAAGAATTTCACTGAGCCCAGGCATTTCTGCCAAGGAATGGCTATTGTTCTTTCCCAGAGGAGATTCCTTGGCCTTTAAGGCATGGCACCTGAGAGTCAGGACTTCATTCTCCTTGTTCAGTGCTCTTCAATCACAATCCTTAGTGTCATCATAACTCTGAAAAGTATCAAAATAAAATTCTGAATGCTGTACTACCTAATATTCCAATGTTACTAACTGAGCTGTGAGAATGAAAGTGTACTAACAGACGACAACAGCCAATTTTTTTTCATAAGTTACATAATTGCCCATCCTGAAAATAAAAAAAATAAACACCATTACTTTTATTACTAGTACCCTTACCACTAATTCTACTGATGACTACAATTTTAAAAGTTTGGCTCACTTCTTTCCCCCTCATTTCACCTTTCCTTCCTTCCTTCCTCTTTCCCTTCATTCTCTCTCCCTTCTTTCTGTCTTTTCTCTGTTTTTCCCACTATGAACAGTGTTCCATGGAAGTTTGGATGCAATTGAGCAGGGGGATTTAGGAGGGGTGAGGTGGGGAAGCTAAATTAATTTCGCCTGAGTTGTGCTTTCCAGGTTCAGGATTTGGTGTTTGAGCAAAAAACATAAAACAGCCAAAACCTGTGTGATCTTAGTGTAACCCAAATATCCCCAGATCTCAGTATGTTTATGAATAATTGACACATGAACAGTTAAATCTTAATGTTGCCAACTCTAATACCCCGACCATTACATCATTTCCAGCCCCCATGAAGAGAACCCCCTGCCACTCACTTGGAAGAGCCCCTGGGATTAAATGACATACATTATTGGACACTGTCATCTGTCCCTCTGATCTGTCGTGCTGCCTTCTGTCTGCCGCTGTGGGAGCACATCCCGTAGGTTTCCCTGGCTGCCATGTGCTTAATCCTCAAGCCATCTCAACAATTCAGCAGTGCCTTGAGAACCAGCAATAAGGAGAAACGGCTTCCTCCCTCTGCTACATCCAGAGGGAGCCCACAGCAGAGCTGTTTATGTGCAGACACGTTATGGAGTTTAGTATTATGGTCACTTGGGTTGATACACAAAAGGCCTCTTTGTCCCCACAGTGAACAAACCACAGAGAAGGTGGATCAGTGAGGATGGGGGTACCAGCGGCCAAGCTTCTCTCAGAGTCCTGCTCACCTCACACTTGGACTGGAAGATGCCTTCTCTTGAATTCTTTCTCAGGGGCCTGACGATGTCCTGAGAGACTGCTCAGGTCCTCTGCTCCTAAACCTGCCCAGACCCTGGGGCATGCCAGGTGGTAGATGTCTGAAGCTCAGTTTTGGACATGGAGTGCACTATTCTCAGTGGGCTCCTCAGTGCCCATGATAATCAGAGGATACAGCAGACGAGGCGGCAGGAGGGATGACGGCAAATCTGTTTGGCCATCGTATCTTAATCTCAAGTTAAGGCGAACAGGGACCTCTGGAATATCCTGATGATTATTTACCAACAGCCATTCTCCCCTTCTTTGAAAGTGAAATTTTAATTTTACTCATGGTGACAATGGACTCTGCTTGAAGGTTGTACCACCTCCACTCTCTCTTGGGGAGGTGTGTCCATATGACTAAGCTCCAGCCAATGAGATGTAAGCGGACGTGGGTGGGTGGGGCTTCAGACAGCTGTCCTTAAAGATGGAGCAGACAGCTGCTTGGATACATTTTTGCCCTTCACCCTTCTCTTCTTTGCTTCCTGCAAGTGGGTATAATGCCTGAGGTTCTAAAAACATTTTTGTACCATGAAGTGAACTTAAGGTAGGCACAAAGTAAGGAGAGTGGTGTAGAAAGGTAAGAAGGAACCTGATCCCCAGGACAGGTATTGTTATACTAACCCTGGATTGGCGATTTCCAGACTTTTATTACCAAAGAGAAAGAGAAAATAAACCTATATGTATACTGGCTCTTGTTATTTCAGTTTTCCATTAATAGGCAACTCTTCCTAGTCCTAACTGATGAAGTCCTCTGATTATGAGTTAGGTTTGGAACAACTTTTCCTGGGGTCCTATGCTAGCTCCTCCATACTTAGCTGTGTCCTTGAACAATTTATTCAAGCTCCTTGTGCCTGTTTCATTTCCTCAATTGAGAACTGGGATAATTAGAGGATGATTTCCCAGTAAGAGAATCAAATAATATTACGAAATTCGTAGAAAAGTCCTTGGAACACAGTCTTCATTAAATGTTATTTGTTATTATCATTCCATGTGAAAGAATAACCTGGCCCTATATTGACTGAGTTTGATGTTATTATATCTGCAGTGTCATTTAAACGCAGAAGTTTCGCTCTGCTGGTAGCCTTTGCTTCCCTCTTCTAAGTAGAGAGGTGAGAAGTGTGGGTGTGTATTTGTATCCATGTTTTCTCCTTGGTTTCTGACCCCAGAGAATGGTGTCAGAAAACCATTTTAATAAAAATCATAGACCCAGTACTTTGTTTTCAAGCTCAAGGTCAGTGACAACTTTGGCAAGCCCCCATTTTCTTTGTTTAGGATTTTAAATTGTTCTTCTGTGAATGTTACATCAATGCAATCACTTGCACTCAGCATGAAAATATAACCACCTCTGCGATGCGGGGCAGGATGGGGCCGCTGTTACACTTTGCAGACACATGTCACCATTCTGCAAAGAAACAGAAGAGGCCCACTTCAATCCAAGGGCAGAAAACCTCAAGCGGAAATCAGTCCAGATGCCCCTCTTATGCTTCCCTTGGACATGAAAACAGGAATGATTGAAATTGAAAATGACGTGGGAAGAATGAGGCACCATTTGTGGAAGACACAAAAAACATGAAGCCTGTGAATGCTATTTGTTCCCACTCCATTATTCAGCATCTGCTATTGACCCTTTGTCATTTGCATCCTTTTGTGCTGGGCCACCTCAGAGATTTCCTGGTTTCTGAGACAGATGAGGAGTTTCAAACTCACTCTGAATAGGCCATTTGCTGACCATTTGTTTCTCTATCAAGGGTGAATGCATGGGGCTTGTTTGCAGCGGGATTGGCTGCACACTGCCTTACTTCTGCCTCAGTCATGGGGAGGAAGCCAGATAATGGACAGCCCCCTGGGGGCAGCCCCAGGAAGATTCCCCAGCGAGGTGCACAGGACTGAAGCTGCTTTCAGTTCATTTTCAGAAGGTGCTGGTTTAGATTTTCCTGGGTTTGCTTCTCTGAGCTGGGCAGATACAGAATGAAAAGAAATTCAAGATAAGAAACAGATCTATCCATGAAAAACAAGGACCAAATTTACGCTCTACCTCAGCGTCCTAGAGATTACAGCCACATCAAGCCAGCCAAGTGGGTGTGCTTGGCAGAGTTCAAAGGTGCAAGCTCCTGATGAGCAGGCAGCCAGAATACAGGATTCACCCATCCTGAACCAAGTGCTCATTTTTTCCAAGTCCAAAGGGCCTGACAGCTTACCTGGAAAAAAATAAATCCATCTCCTCTGAAGCCTGCAAAACACCAGGAAACTCCTTTGTGCTCAGGAAGGTTGATACATTCAAAAGGAGCTGCCTAGGGTCCTATTTAATATGCAGAAGTCAATGGAAGCGCATGGTTTAATAAATGGCAAATGAGGGAAAAATTCAAAGAGCAGTTATGTTTTCCTAACAGATTCCACATGCTCCTTATCCTTGCTATCTTCCTGATGCTTTTGGTAATTATTTAATTGGTCTCCAATCTAAATAGATGCTGTTTGACTGTCTTTCAGGGCTAGTAGAGTGACTGATTATTTCCAGTTCCCAGATGAATAAATGCACAGAATTTCTGTCCTCTCTGATAGAAAAGCAGCACTTTGGATTTATTGTTGGACGCAAGGTAGAGAATTGAGGAAACTTCCTGCATAACTTTTAATATGCTATTTTTGTTTTTTAAATAGGCAGGTATCTCATAACAAAGCAGCAACTTTGCAAATAACACCTGGGTTAGGAACAGTTTAGGGTAAGAGAGGGAAAGGGCACTGTCTTTTTACCTTTTTCAAATAGCATGTTGGAAGAAAGAAATGTGAATCTCTTAGATCTACAATGAAATAATTATACATTCCATATAAACACCCTTTCTTTACCCTGAATTTTTGTGATTCAATAATATTTATGTAACAACCCCTGTAAGAACTTTGAATGTAAGCTATTTAAGGCTTGATGAAAGAAGAGAATGCATTTCCTTTCTTTCTTCCTTTTTTTTTTTTTTTAAAGTTTATTGGGGTGACAATTGTTAGTAAAGTTACATAGATTTCAGGTGTACAATTCTGTATTACATCATCTATAAATCCCATTGAGTGTTCACCACCCAGAGTCAGTTCTCCTTCCATCACCATATATTTGATCCCCTTTTCCCTCATCTACTACCCCCCACCCCCCTTACCCTCTGGTAACCACTAAACTATTGTCTGTGTCTATGGGTTTTTGTTTCTCATTTGTTTGTCTTGTTCTTTTGTTGTTTTTGGTTCATATACCACATATCAGTGAAATCATATGGTTCTCTGCTTTTTCGGTCTGACTTATTTCGCTTAGCATTATAATCTCAAGTTCCATCCATGTTGTCACAAATGGTCCTATTTCATCTTTTCTTACCGCCGAATAGTATTCCATTGTATATATATATACCACAACTTCTTTATTCATCTATCGAAGGACATTTTGGTTTCCATGTCTTGGCCACTGTAAATAAAGCTGCAATGAACACTGGAGCACACTTGTCTTTATGTATAAATGTTTTCAGATTTTCTGGGTAGATACCCAGGAGAGGGATTGCTGGGTCATATGGTAATTCTATTCGTAATTTTTTGAGGAACCTCCACACTGCCTTCCATAGCGGCTGCACCAGTCTGCATTCCCACCAACAGTGTATAAGGGTTCCTTTTTCTCCACAGCCTCTCCAACACTTGTTACTATTTGTCTTGTTGATGATAGCCATTCTGACTGGGGGGAGGTGATATCTCATTGCGGTTTTTATTTGCATTTCTCTGATGATTGGTGATGTTAAGCATTTTTTCACATGTGCATTTCCTTTCTAAATTCTGACCTCTATGTTTCTGTCAAATAAGAAAATTTTAAAACACCATATAAAGGCAAAGTACAGTGCTATTATCATTGTTTTTATTACTAGCCACTTTACGTAGATCATCCCAAAGCAGCAGTGCATAAATGCCACTAAAAATGCGATTTCAACTGAGCGCCTCTCTGGACCTGAGTAAACCAACTGCTGCTAGAGACTGTATTATACCCCTACTGAGGCATCTTATCAGACTCTGGCATGGTCTTTAGGGGGACTTCTTCTTTATATTGTAGGATCCCCACGTGGCTAGCTCTCCATCAAGCAGAGTAATACCTGTCTTTCCTGAAATCCCAGAGTGTTGGGAGGATTAATGAGATCATCTCACTGTAAAACATTTTGACATTAAAAGCAAAAAAGAGAATGGTGGATTATGCCCTTTGGAAAGGGAAAGGCCCGCCACTGTCCCCTGTGAAGTCACTAACTCCCCACACACCTAGTTGTTCCCGCCCCTGTTATCTTGTTACCTTTTATACCCCTCTCACTGGCACGTGTCACACTGTCATCAGTGTGTCCTCCACAGACGGGGAGAACTCGAGGAACCTTGTCTTACTCATCTTGGTATCCTCAGAGCTAATGTAGCTCCAGGCACAGTGGGTGCCCTATTTGTATTTGTTGAAGAAATGATAATATGCCAAACATTCCTATTATCTATAAGTATTGCCTCAACTCAATATAACGTTGTTTTAGACAATGACACTGGCAGTTAGTTTGATAGGAAGAGTTTAACTATGGCTAGATATGGACATGGGGAAGTGGGCAGCCAGTTTACCTTCCCAATGGTACACACATCCTTTGAAGAGACTTGATTTTCAATACAATAGGCCCAGCAGAGCAAGTACAGCTTGTCAAGAGTCTTCCTATCAGTGCCCATCATCTCACATGTGACCCATTTTACAGATTAATGGGACCTACCAGGCTCTGGCAGGCAGTTGAATTTACCACCAGGATTTGGTTCAACCACCTTTAAAATGTTACTTTTATTATGATATTCAGCAGAGGAATGCACTAAGCCCCAAGGCGGCACCCAGATTCCCGACCCATGGAAACTGTGAGATAATAAAAGTTGTTGTTTTAAGCTACTAAGTTTGTGGTAATTTGTTACGCAGCTAAAAGTATTCTGGTACCAACTCCAGTGTGCAGTGGGGTGGTCCCCACCCTAACATGCCATTCTCTGAAGGGGTGTCCCCACATAGCACCAAGTAATTCTCTAGGACACAAACTGGGTGTCCTACAATTCTGCTCAACTCAACTCCCTTCTGACACTACCTAACTCAGACAGAATAGGGACAGGGCTCTGCACCTCTCCCTGATCAGCCAGCTCCAGGACCATCCAATTCAGCTACTTTGGGAAGCTGACATCAGCTACTTTCTAACCGCAAACTTCCCCAAGGCAGCTGATTCCCACACCCGCACACACACAACCCTGAGTAGACCACTGTGCCACCTTCCTGGGGTGACGATAGCAAGCAACACCACCCTCTTGAGCCTACTGAGCATGCACCAGGACTGGTGAAGCACGGCACCTGCGCAAGCCCCATACTGGGGAAGAACGGAAAGGACTACCCCAGCTGACATCAAGCCCTCTCTCCCTCCCTCACTCTGCCCTATATAACGCCCCAGCAGCTCTCTTCATGGAGCCAGTGGGAAAACTTCTCTCTTGCTGTGCTGTCTCACTTGTGCACAAGCATAAGCCCTACTCAACCTTGTCTGGATAATCCGTGTCTGGCCCCTTGTTAATTTCTAGTACAGAGAGAGCCTAAGAACCCAGAGCTGGTAACATACCCGAGTCGCTACCTGTGCTTCTCACCAACTGCCTATATATTGGAGTTTCCAATGACCACCCTCCAACTCTGGATGCCAATCATAAGCCTGGGTTGTTCCTTGTACTTCTGACCAACAAGCTATAAATCAGAGGTTCCCACGACTTCCTCCTTGGGTTCTATTAATTTGCTAGGGCAGCTTACAGAACTCAGGGGAACATAGTACTTACTATTAGGTTGGCACAAATGTAATTGCGGTTTAAAAAGTTACACCCTTTTATGATAAACTAGTGATCTATTGGTGCAACCTAATAGATCACTAGTTTATCATAAAAGGATGTAACTCTCAATGTATGGTGATGGAAAGAGAACTGACTCTGGGTGGTAAACACACAACATGATGTACTGATGATGTATTACACAATTGTACACCTGAAACCTATGTAATCTTACTAACAATTGTCACCCCGATAAACTTTAATTAAAATAAATAAACACATACATACATACATACATAAGTAGATACATAAATGGATATAACTCAGCCAGATGGAAGGGATGCATAGGACAAGGTACATGGGAGGGACACAGAGCTTCCACGTCCTCTGCAGGTGTGCCAATTGCCCAGCATATCTCCGTGTGTTCACCAACTGGGAAGCTCTTCAAACCCCACCCTCTTGGGTTTTTCATGGAGGTTTCATTACACAGTCACAGTTGATTAAATCATTAGCTGCTGGCAATTGATTCAACTTCTAGCCCCTCTCCCATCTCGGGGGGTGGGGGGCACCCGACCCCATCTTTAGGTGCAGTCCAAAAGTCACCTCACTAACAAAACCAAAACACCTTTATGGTTAAGGAATTACTGAGGAAATTCCAAGGGTTTTAGAAGCTCTGTGCCCGAAATGGATAAAGACCAAATATATGTTTTTTATTCTAAATCACAGTACCACAGTAGCTGCAGATAACTAGCGCAGCGGCAGAGTAAGAAGTAGAGCCTCGACCTCCTGCCTTCCATTCATCACTCAGTGCATAGAAGGCATTGGCAGCACTGAGCCCCTTTAATCAGCCAGCAGACATCCACATCACCACACTCAGAGTAAAAAGGGTTGTCCTCCTTTCCTGGCTGCACACAAAAAAACTTCACAAGCATTAGAATAGCTGCAATTGATCAAAATTAAATAGAGCAAGATTGACTATAAAAATGAACACAAGTCACTAGAGTGTTATGCTTGCAATGATTTCCATATTTAGGGCGGGGGGTAGTTTGCTTCTTTACAGTTATTTTCAGAGGAAATTTGCCCATATTGGAGACCAAAAAAAAAAAAAAAAAAGAAAGAAAGAAAGAAAGAAAGAAAGAAAGAAAGAAAAGAAACACCCCTCTCTCCATGACTCCACTGTCCCTAGCAGAGCAGGAGTGTTTCTCAGCCCAGGACGGAGCTATGGGTGGGAGAGCTCCGCGTGGAACTGCTCAGCTGACCAGCTGACATTGCTGGATCCCTGTGTCCATCAGAGGTGAACTGGAAGGCCAGGGCTGTGGTCCCCACATCAGGAACTTCCTCTGGCCTCCTGCTTTTATGATTCATCATGCCTCCCTTTCTTAACCTTGGCTTGGGGCCAGCCCTTCTGTCCTGCCATCTTCTGAGACTATGAATAATCCCCTCCCTTCATTTATATTGCTTCTGTGAAGTGTAACTTTATCACGTTCCTCTAGAGCCTTCTCTTTTTCTAGGTTATATAAATTTAGCTCTTCACCCTCCTTTCACAACTTGCCCTCTAATCCTCTTGCTAGTTTATTAATTTTTCTTCATTTCTTACACATATGCCCAGGTATACACCCTTTTGCAGGGTAAAGAGCCATGGGAAACAAAGAAAATGTGAAAAAGCCAAAAATTACACTAAAAAGGGAGAAAAATAAGAAATTTCTTTACTCTGATAGTAAATGCATGAAAACTTATTTAGGGAAGGCCCACGGAAAAAAAGGCATTTGGAAAAGGTTATGGTTTTTTGGAAATTGTATTTAGTTTCTTCCTCAAGATAGAGCGTTCTAATTAAGATCAGCCTATAATATGTTTCCGACATGTGCCAGAGGGCTAGGAACAAGGGATTTATCATTCTCCTCCACTCTTTTCTTTCCCCCCACTTTCTAATCTCCGTGTTCCCAGAAATCTCTCACTAGCTACAGCTGATGCCAACCTACTCATATAAGGGCCAAGTGCTCATATAAGGGCGAGAGAAACAGAGGAGCCGCGTTCCCTACGAGTGAAGGCAAGGACGGGACACTGACTCTGACCCTGCCTCAGGGTCACATTTCATCTACTCTTAAAGTCAGCAGAGCTGTTTGGGGGATCCATGCCCTCCCTACACTGCCAGTGCGCCTCCCAGCCCACAGGTCGCTGCCTGTGGGAAGCACACCTAGGGTGATTTTATTGCACTACAGAAAATACCTGAGGCAGAATCAATGAATCTATACTTTGTTTTTGTTTTTCTAGAAATCCTCTTGAAGCCGAGTTCTTTTTCTTACATGATTTCAAATGCTTTGTTTCATTTCTCTCTTCCTTTCCCCTCACTCCTTTATCTTTCTGTTTTAGGGAAATTAAAATATCTGTTACCCAGGACTTAAATGTGACCACTTCTGGCATTAGGGGTGGAAGAGATTGACCATCTTCTTTCTAGACTTTTCCTCTTACAAGGCACTCTTTGCTGCATACTCCCAAGACATTACTTGACACAGGATGAAATCTGGGCACAATAACATGCTTTTCAATAAAGTTTCATGGTTACACATTTACTTTAGAATCCAACAACTTCCAAAGTTTTTACTTCGTGCTGTCAGCAAAATGTCATCTAGTTTACCAATGGACACCCTGAGGTCCAAGGAGTTTCTGAAACTTCCCTTTTCTACGTTATTAGTGGCAGAACCAAGGTTGCAACTCAGGATGGGTCCTCCTGCCCCAGAACTATTATGTGATGAAGCTGCCCTATGGGAAGGAAAATAATGGAAACTTCCACCACTATTTCTTTATGCGTCTTTCAGCTCTTATGCTATGACTTGTGTTTGTGGCTTTTATACTTAAAGAAGGTGGTACTTATCTTTGCAGGAACTAAAATGTTATTCTAAAACATGCCAGATTTCATTATTCTAGACCCATAATGGTTTGGCATAATAAATAGTTTCACTAGGTTTACTTAATTTGATTTTCAGTAGGTCATGTTTTGCAACTGGCCTCAGCTGGGCTGTCTATCAGGGAACCAGAACGGACGGAGGCAGATGTGGTTAAAGAGATCAGCATTGGCATGCATTGTGTGTAGCCCAAGTTTACAGGGGGAAAAGGGGCACATAAGGGTGTTTACAGACTGAGTTGTATCCCCCTAAAAGGCATATGTTGAAGTCCTAACTCCAATCTGACTGGTGTCCTCATAAGAAGAGGAAATTAAGACACACAAATAAAAATACCAGGAATATGCAAACACACACACACACACACACACACACACACACACACACGGACATATGAGGACATATCGAGAAGGTGGGAATCTCTAACCCAAGGGAAGGGGTTTCAGGGGAAACCAAATGTGCCAACTCCTTGATCTTGAACTTCCAGCTTCCAGGGCTATAAGGTTTCTGTGGCTTACGCTACCAAATCTGTGGTATTTTGTTACAGTAGCCCTAGAAAAGGTCAAGGTGAGGAAAGAGAACAGAAGCCAGTGAACAAAAACAGGTGGTGGGAGCTGAGTGAGATGAAACAGGAAGTCCAATAACTGAGGAACAATCAGATGCAACTCAACG
Source organism: Rhinolophus sinicus (assembly GCF_057876585.1). NCBI lineage: Eukaryota > Metazoa > Chordata > Mammalia > Chiroptera > Rhinolophidae > Rhinolophus > Rhinolophus sinicus. The sequence goes on from NC_142516.1 coordinate 50,301,009, forward strand.
CAGTCCTGAGGTAAGGCAGGTGGAAAATTGTTCTGACCACATTTTTTCTGCTTTATAGAGAAGGCTCTTCCACAAAAGACTCAAAAGACGTGCCAAGACTTGTCAAAATTTCAAGTCTAATGTATGCTTTGCTCATTTCATGGACAACAAAATCAATCTTATCTTTTCTCTGAGCAGGAGAGGCGGAGTAAGCTAAGCAAAAAAGGAAGTTCTTAGGGAAGCAGAGAGAAGGCAGATGAACAAAACAGGGGCTCTCCAGTGTTAGGATAAGCCTCCAAGGAGCAGAAAGTGGATGTATTGGTGCCACAGATTACATATAGCACGTCTATGGTAGGCAGAGCAATGCGCCCCTCCAAAGATGCCCTCATCCCAATCCCCAAAACCTATACTCAGTTATCTTACATGGCAAGTGGGACTCTAGAGATGTGATAAAGAGGTTGGACCTTGAGTTGGGAGATTACCCTGGATTGCCCAGGTAGACTCATTGGAGTCATAAGTCCCTTATAACAGGCAGGCAGTATGGTCACAGAAGGAAAACGTGATGTGACAGTGGAGCCAAAAGTTGGCGAGATGCACTTTGAAGATGAAGACAAGGGTCATGAGCCAATGGAAGCAGGTGGAAAAAGCAAGGAAACGGAGTTTCCTCTACAACCCCCAGAAGGAACCAGCCCTGCTCACATCTCACTTTATAGTCCAGTGAGGCTGCTTTTGGAGTTCTGGCTTCCAGAACTGTAAGGTAATAAATTTGTGCTGTTTTAAGCCACTGGATTTGAGGTAAGTTGTTGCAACCATAGGACAATTTTCTGCACGTCTCTCTCCCTTTTCTTTTCCCTTGCTCATTCCTCCCTCCTTCTCAATCCTTCCCACTGGCTTTCTGTCAATAATGAATCAATAGGGGTGGCCCTGAGGGGAAGACTGTGTGGTCCCTTTAGCCTGTGAATTCTCACCCTGGTCACAGCTCTGAAGGCCTCTCCTGGCCCAAGAGTAAAGCAACCACTATACTTTCTACTCTGGATGTCCCATCAGCCTGGACAACTTCAAGGCGTACAGCTAAAATTTGTCTTGGACCTGATAACGTCAAACAGATGACTGTTTCATGTATTTCAGGAAAAGCCAAACACCTTACTATGGCCATTGGATGCTAGGAGTTCTAACCTTACAACTCTGTGATGTCAGTGCTACTGTTATTCTCATTCCCCGGATGAGAAAACTGACACACAGAAAGACAAAATAACTTGTCCAAGGTTGAACAAACCAAGGCCCGTCAAATTCCAAGGACTCACAAAGACAAATGCTTGTGGAACAAAGTTTCTCTTTAGTGTATGTTCTGATGTTCATAGTCTGTCCACTAGATGAAGCAGAGCAGGAATCTCACTATGAGCAAAGGAATGTCATACGATTTGCTTCACACATGGCTCTGACCTGGGCAGCAGTTTGATTTAGTGAGCTGTGAAGCCAGAGACCACTCACTGAATCCCAGCTGTAGCTGTGAGCTCTTGGACAATAGAGTAGAGTGCCTATTAAAATAAAGTCATATGCAACCTTCAATGCAGCACTCCCATCCCTGGGGATACAGTTCTGAGAAGTAAAAGGACCATTCACATAAAACCACACATACAAGGATGATCACTGCAGATTTCTTTATAGTAATGGAAAAAAGAAAAAGAGAATGCCTATCACAGGGAATGAGTGAATAAATGGGCTGTATCCAAACCATGGAATATTATACAGCCATTAAAACAATGAGCTAGATCTATGAGAGAACTTGGAAAGAATTCCACAAACGATTAAGTTGAGAATTACGAGATACAGATCAGTCTACACAACAGAATTCCATTTTTATAAGTCAATAACAAACCTCCCTATGTTTGAGATTATATAAGGGGAAAAAAGTATTAAACGATGCCAAACTTCAGTATCCATTCTTAATCTCTAAAAATTGCATTTGCAATAAAAGTGTTAAATAAATAAGTCTTTAAGAAGATAAAATACTTCTATCATAACTCCAAAGCTAGCATTATGCTTAATGGAAGAAATAGAACTTAATGCTATGCTAGAAATAATATCCAACACAACTGGGGAAGAGAAAGGAATCATAATTCTAAAAATTGGAAAGGAGGATGAAAAATTATTTTCAGATGTTATGACCATATACTTGGAAACAAGAAACCAATTGGAAAGCTACCATAACCAACAGGAGAATTTAGAAAGATGTTAGGGATATAAAAATAGAAACATTAGCTTTCACACACAAACACACACACACACACACACACACATATTAGAACTCCATAGATGACATAATGTAAGAAAAGATTACATGAATATAGATACCAAGACAGGAATTAATAATAATACATAGGGCCAGGGTGACCGGTTAGCTAATCTGGTTAGAGCGCTGTGCTCTTAACAACAAGGTTGCCGGTCAAGGTTGCCGGTTCGATCCCCACATGGGCCCCTGTGAGCTGCGCCCTCCACAATTAGATTGAAACAACTACTTGACTTGGAGCTGATGGGGCCTGGAAAAACACACTTAAGAAAATAAAAGTTTAAAAAATAATAATAATATATAGGGTCCATAAGAAAAAAGGTTTACAATACTCTTAAAGACCTAAAAAAAAAAAAAAAAATCTCTTTAAAAATGGAAATACACCATGACAAAGATGTGAATATTCTCTAATCTAAATTATAAGTTTAACACGTTCCAATTACAATACCCTAAAGGTTATTAAAAAAAAAAATACAGACAACGCGACAATGTAATTCTAAAGCTCACATGGAAACATAAATTAGAATTACTAGTAACACTCTGAAAAAGAAGAACAATGATCATGTAGTCATGTTAGATGTTAAGACATTTAAAACCTTCAATTATTAGGACAGTACGGTAATACTATATGACTAGATAGACAGACAGAAGACAATAAGAAGTCCAAAAAAGACATATCTACAGAGGCTTGGATTCAGTATGTGATAAAGAAGGCATCTCAAATCAGTCATGAAATGATTCAATAAATGGTATTGGGATGACTGGAGAACTATCTAGAAATATGTAGACTTGGATGCATGCTTCGATTGAAACTCGGATTGTTGCCAAGTGGAGAAGATTTAAATGCAAACAGTGAAACCTGGAACGTTCTAGACAAAAACGTGGGAGAATTATTTTATAACCTTGGAGTGGTTATAATCTGTATAATTAAAACTCAAATTTATAAGTAATAAAACACTGGTAAACTTGACTCTCAAAAAAAAAAAAGCATAATATTTTTCCATGGGAAAAATACCATACTCAAAGCCAAAAGACAAGAGACAAACTTAGGAAAAACTATTTGCAAATCATATCACAAAAGGCTAACTCCCTAATATATAAAGGGTATACAAAATAAAAATGTGCCAAGGGTATGAATATATAACGCACTGAAAAGAAAATACAGATGTCTCTCAAACATGAAAAGATGCTCAACTTCATTTATTGTGAGAGAATTAATTCAAACTACTCATCTATCAAAATTCTAAAAGTTTGATAAAAACTGTTGGCAAAGCTATGGAGGAAATAGTCATCTTAAATTCTTCTAATAAGAGGACAAATTGGTACAACCCCCATGGAGGACAATTGGGCAGTACCTACCGGAGTTACAAATGCCTCCTTCTACCTTTGATTCAGTAATACATCCTACAGATACGCTAGCACTCAGAGGTAAAAACACGTTGCACACGTGAGGGGTTATTTCAGCATTGTTGGTAAGAGAAAAAAAAAAAATTGAGAGCAGCCTCAGTGTCAATCAATCAAAAGCTGGTTAAATAAATTATGGAATTCACTTTCATAGATTAATAAAATGCAAAATGATACAGCTATTTAAAAAGAGTTACACTCTTCATGCTTTGATTTGTAAAGATCTCCAAGATACAGTTAAGTGGAAAAAAAAGGTACAAGATAGTGTATATATGTTGCCATAAGTGTAAAAAGGGAGAAATATATCCATGCATGCATAAAAACCCTTCAGAAAGTCATAATAGATTAATACATGCCTCTCTTAAAAATAAACGTTTTGCTTTTCAAAGTAGGTGAATGCATTACGTATTCAAAAATTAAATAGACAAATATGTGAGCTTCTCTGTATTTTTGTTATCAGCATACCTTACTTAAGCAATAAAAGGTATTTTGAAGAAAAAAAAAAGGAAGTTGTAATTTCATCTCTGAGGAGCTGTATGACTTTGGCCAAGATATTTAACCCTCGAAGCTTTACTGCTAAAATGCATATAACAGCACCTCAGCGGAAGTTTTCAAGATTCACTGTGATAATAACTGTAAAGTGTTGGGCCCGAAGTGAACTTTTATACATGTCACTTATTATTCCCTCATAGGGTTGATATGGAGGGGAGTCCATGAAATAATGTCCCTAGAATTACTGATGTAGAATGAACATTCACGGCCTTGCCCTCCGCCTCCAATTCCTCCATGGCCCACCTACTGACAGGCCTCAGTGCTGGCAAATGCTCCCCTACCTCTCAACAAAGTTCCAAAATCATCTTTCTTAATAGTGTGCCATCGTCAAGGAAAGAAAACCTAAAAGTTGGACATAGTGATAAATTACTTGTTGTTTCAGAGGCCACCCACCCTTCTTACACTGAACTTCCCTAGTAATTGTAAACTGCCAAACCTGGTCAGGAGCTTCTGGGCTGGAAAAAGGTGGAATTATAAACAAAACTGAGGAATCTCAGTGATCAAAGCTTGATGCAAGATGCTAACATTTGAGTTGAATGGATCCTCTCGATTCAATCTAAGAAGTCAACTCAGAATGAGATTGGTTGAACCAATATTTCCTAAGTACCTGCTAAGTGCAAAGCACGAGGTTGGTCTCTGTGAATGGTCTGAAGAAAATGAGTAAAAGTTACGATGCTGCTTTAAAAGCTGAATAACAGGGTGGCCAGTTTGCTCAGTGGTTAGAGTGCAGTGCTCATAACACCAAGGTCACCGGTTCGATTCCCACATGGGTCAGTGAGCTGCGCCCTCCACAACTAGATTGAAAAAGAACAAAAACGACTTGACTTTGAGCTGATGGGTCCGGAAAAACATACTGTTCCACAATATTCACCAATAAAATTAAAAAAAATAAAGCTGAATAACAAAGTAAAACTGGTACTTTAGGGTAGGAAAATAAAATGTCATTCATTCCAGCCCTATTAATTTAAGGTTTTTCTCTAAAGAGACTATACTAACAATTTATTCAAAATAGATATAGAATGCTAACCTACTTTATGCTTCAAAATTTTTGAAACACCAGTTTTATGTAAGTAATGCATGTTGATTTTTTAATCATTCTTATCTGTTCAATAAGGGAGCTCTTCTAAGAGTGTTTACTATGCAATACTTCATAGGCAGAGTTTAATTAACACTTGAAGATATAAATCTCTGGAATAATAAAAGCTGTAACCAAGTCTTATTTGGAGCCTGGAGTGGGAGAGCAGTCAGGAGTGAGAAACAGTTGTCCGCGATATTTCATTTACTCCCACAACCTTCCAGCGTGGGCAGCACTATTCCCACGTTGCAGACAACACAGCCGAGGCTTAGAACTAGCCAAAGTCTTGAACAGGAGACAGCCATATCCCAGAGCTGCCTGCTACAGGGCACGTGTCCCTTGTCCTTTTCACCCTAATGCCTGTTCCCCTTGCACTTCATTATAGCCATTAATGAGATAGAAGACCAAGGTCAGGCATGACCATGACCAGGACCATGGCACAGAGCATCAGCGACTGACCACAGAGGAACCCAACTCCCTGCCATGCCTGCTTTGTGCAAGGAACTGCAAAACAGGCCATGATTTTAGATTTCAAGCCCTTAGGAGGAGGTGCTGGTGGTTGAGGGGAGGGAATCTACTTTTTAGGCCTTTGTAAATGATCCCTCAGCTATTGGGGTAGTTTCAAAGTTGGAAACTGCCCTTATTCATACAATTTCATTGCATGTCCTGCCCCAGGCTCAGGGACCTGCACCTTCCACATCCCCCCTGGGCCCGACCCATGGCGTGTGCATCCCAAGCTATCCTTCTGAAACCTCCTCTCAGCAGTCTGTTATTTCTCCTCACAAGGTTGTATGAATGAGATTTTTGTTGTGGACTTCTGTTTCATATCCTGATTTTTCATTTAGACACTAATCATTTTAGAAACTCCAGGGTGACTTGGAATTTCCAGGTTGAATTCCTTATAACAATAGAATTTTTCTGTTTCAGCCCATGCCCCATACCACGGATTTACTGTGCATTCTCCCATGACCTGCATGATCTCGTCTCCAAAAGCAAAGGAGTCTGTAATTGATCTAGCATGAAAAATAGGGAGAAGGCTGGAGGTGAGGGGTATGGAGAGGGCCTGATACTTTAAGTAGATTCTTCTGGATATGGCCACGATAAAGTGAGCCCTATTTTTCTGGCTAATTAGAATTAAAACTCTGGACAAATAAAAACAGTGACTGCTTAAGGACTCTGGAAAGTAAATAGTAGCAGGTGGGTGGATTGGGGAGAGAGTAAAACCTTGAAAGATGAGTAATGTGGTGACAGTGGATTTCCTGGTTTTATGGGGTTTCTTGTTGCTGTTTTGTCTTCCTTCATCTCCTGGCTTTGATTCAAGAACGAGCCAAATAGGGAAACTGCACAGCAGGAACAGACAACAAAAACTCAAAATACAAACAAACACAAATCCTATCTTTCTGGCCATAAGATTGGCATTAGGGGCCCATTACTAACTGTAGAATCTGGGGAGAATCCTTATGACGTTACCCTTTTTTTCCTCAGTCAGCCTGCCCCAAAGCCAGTGACAGTTGTTGCCACAGTAGCATGAACATCTAAAACCTCTGAGATAAAACCCATCTTTCTGAGTAGATGAATTAAGAAAATGGGTCCCTGTTGTGCAAAGGGTATGGAGGAAACTCCTGTTGTTTTTCTTTTCTCCTCTTCATTTCTCCCTGAGAGCAACAGTGATGGTCGTCACAGCTTCAAAAGAAACCCATCTTTCTAGCTAGCGGAGTAAGAAAAGAGGACTTAGGGAACCAAAGAGCAATGGAAGAAATACTGCAGAGAGAATGAGAAGAAAGGGACCCCCAGTTCCACATATGGCGCCAGTCCCTGGTTCACCCCAACCTGTAAACAGGCAGAACACACTCAAAGAAGCATAAGCTTTGAGAACTGAGCTACCCTATAAGCTACCGCTCACGTCCCAGGCTTCCCCTCTGTGGTACATACAAGGAGCATGACCACACAGTACAGGAAAGGCTTTGACAACAGACCTGATATTTGAAGCACTGCCCACCGAAGCAAAGCAGGTTGATTACCTGCTAAAAGAAAACAGAAAAATCTATTTTCTGCAGAATAGCTGAATAAGACCTGGAGCTTCATAGCATAATATACAAAACTTCCAGAGTACAATACAAAATTATTCAACATACCAATGACAAGGAAAACCTGTCTTATTCTTTTTTTGTTGTTGTTGGGGAAGGGGAAAAGGACTTTATTGGGGAACAGTGTGTACTTCCAGGACTTTTTTTTCCAAGTCAAGAAGTTGTTGTCCTTTCAATCTTAGTTGTGGAGTATGTTGTTCAGCTTCAGGTTGTTATCCTTTCAGTCTTAGTTGTGGAGGCCGCTGTTCAGCTTCAGGTTGTTATCCTTTCAGTCTTAGTTGTGGAGGGCACAGCTCAGCTCCAGGTCCAGTTGCCGTTTTCTAGTTGCAGGGGGCGCAGCCCACCATCCCTGGCGGGAGTCGAACCGGCAACCTTGTGGTTGAGAGGATGCACTGCAACCAACTAAGCCATTCGGCATTCGGGAGGCAGCTCAGCTCAAGGTGCCGTGTTCAATCTTAGTTGCAGGGGGCCGAGCCCACCATCCCTTGCAGGATTCTGAGTAGTTGAACTGGCAACCTTATGGTTGAGAGCCCACTGGCCCATGTGGGAATCGAACCGGCAGCCTTCGGAATTAGGAGCACGGAGCTCCAACACCTGAGCCACCGGGCTGGCCGGCCCTGTCTTATTCTTAAGTAAAAGACAAATACCAATTCTGAGATGATGCAGATGTTGGAATTATCAGGTAAACTTGAAAGCAGCTATTATAACCATTCTTCACGAGGTAAAACATGCTTTGGAGCAGGGAGGAAGTACAAAATACTTAATTGCCTGCCCCTTCTCATCTCCTGTATCCTATTGGTCAAAATTTGCCTTACAAGGAATTCAGTTTTTTTTTTTAATCACCCAGCCCCTTCGGCAGCCCATTGGCAAAGAAGGTACCATGTCCTACAACACAGGTTAGAAAATTTTTTCTATAAAGGACTGAACAGTAAATTTTAGGGTTTGTGGGCCATGCTGTCTCTTTCACAACTACTCAGCTCTGCCATCACAGAGCCTAAGCAACCATACACAATGTAAAACTGGCATGGCTGGGTTTATTTAAACTTTATCTACAAAAGAAAAAGAGAAAGAGAGAGAGTGAAAGAGAGAGAGAGAGAGAGACAGAGAGGAAGGGGGAGAGAGAGAGAGAGAGAGAGAGAGAGAGAGAGAGAGAGAGAGAGAGAGAGAGAGAGAAAGAAAGAAAGAAAGAAAGAAAGAAAGAAAGAAAGAAAGAAAGAAAGAAAGAAAGAAAGAAAGAAAAAGAAAAGCAGCAGGCTAGATTTGGGTCACAGCTCACCATTTGCTGACCTATGTCCTATAACATAACTCCACCCAAATCCAGAAGTAACGGGGATCCAGAGATTCCAGGATGATGAGGTACATGATGAAACCAGGGAACGTGTGATTATGAGTCCATTTTTGCATCTCCTTTGCCATAAATTGTATACATCAGTCTGAGGAGTTCCCTAAACAGCTGGGTGTTTTCATTTATTTGGACATTTATTACACTCCTAGTCACTGTACAGGATCTTAGGAATACAGTAGAAATGTTTCTTGCCACCAAGAAACTTTTGCCTAGTGCAGAGAACAACTAAATAACAAAGACGAACACTTTGCCCAGCATTAAATACTATAATACGGGTTTTAAAATGCTGTAGCTTTCCAGAGAAGGAAATTCAACCATGCCTGGGAATTTTGGGAAAGGTGTTCCCAGAAGAAATGACCATAAACTGCATTCAATTTTGTTAAATCAGTCTTTGTTTAGAAAGAAACTCAAGCGCTCATCAGGTCAACCCTTTCAATCACCCAAGCCTTTATTATCCCCAGTCCCAGAGAAGTTAAGCACCACCCCAACCCCAGCCTCCCCCAGTTTGCATGACATATTCTTGTGTTATTAACCATTTGCGCTTTCCAAATCAAAGATATTGCCTGTCTCCGAGCCTCCGGATAAAATTCCTTGCCCACAATGCCCTTCTGTCCATCAGGGCAGACTAACTTATGCTGCATGCCAACCACTCCGAAATTTCATGATTTTAAGCAACAAAAGTTAATTTCTGCTCATTGCAGTCACTCAAGAACCTAGACTGATGCAAGCTTCATCATAACAGGTTTTCCCAGTTTCTGTCGCCAGAAGAAGGGAAAATGGTAAATCACATGCTTGCATGTAAAGCTTCTACCTAGAAGTGACACATGTCACTTTCACTCGTATTTCATCGGCTTAAGCACAACACACTTAAATTCAAGAGTATAGGGGCATGCTAAGGTGTGCCAAAGAGAGATAAAGCAGAAAGAAGTAATCAATGAATAGTATTAATGACTCACCGTTTTCAAACCTCATCAATCTAATGCCTGTCTGGATTCAGGTCAAGTGTTCTCCATTCAAAGACACCTCACTGCTTCATTTCCTCTACCTCCAGGCTATGGAAGGAGACCTCGTCTGCTCCAGACACCTTGTGCTTATCTCAACCATTGCACCAACAATACTGTGGAGACATTATCTTTCTGCTTGTCTGTTTCCCTCATAGTACTGAGTACACCCAAGAACAGTACCATGTCTCCTTTACCACTGTGTATTCAGCACCCAGCACAGTGCCCACTATATAATAATAGACACTCAATGCATGTTTGTTGAACTGAATGAAACTGACACAACAGGACTGAAAATAAAACTTCCTTCTTATAAGACTCCATTCTGCCAGAAATGAAGCATCGCACGGTGTTAAGCATTTTTTAAAATGCCAGCCTCTCCTGCTGTTTATCAAATTAAAGTGACACATTCAGGTGATAAAAAGAACTCCCCTTGGGCAGAACCTAAATATAAACACTCTAGAAAACTTCTGCCTTCATCCGTTTTGCTAGTCAAGTGAACTAGCAAATCTTCAAGTTTTGGGTTTTTTTTTTTTTTTTTCCTAAGTAGAGTTTATCCAACAAGGAGTAGGGCCTGGATTGGGAAAGCAACTCATTTCCCTAGCTCTTTGCAGAGACGTAAATCAGGTCATAAGCAAAAGTCATTTGGAAATCTGATTTCTCTGTGGGCTCATCTATTCTGCTCTGCTAAGTGGGTGTCTCCCACGAGCACCAATCCTGCCTTTCTGTACCACTAAGAAAGAAAAGGAAATTGTACTTACAAATTTCCTCAAGCCCAGGCTTGTTTGACAGTGGTCAGAAAAACTTAGGCCAGGTCCACTACGCGCTGGACAGAGCCAAGAACAGCTGCGTGATCTTTGGCGGGTAGGAACCAGGGACGACATCCTAGCACCCTTCCACACAAGTTCTCTTCAAGGAGACCAAAGAGCAGTGCCTAGACCCTTTACGCAAGGAGTGGTTCAGGGTCCAGCAGCACTAGTACCACCTGGAACCTTGTTAGAGATTTGGAATCTCAACTCCCTCTGAACACCTGCTGCATCAGAGCCTGCCTTTTCAGCAAGATTCCCAGGTGGCTCTTGTGTACCTTTAATTCTGAGTAACCCTGAGCTGTGCCCTGAACACACTTTACGCAAGCATCTGGTTAAGTGTAAGCACAGCTATGCCCATCACTGCCCCCGTCTGTCACTTTGGGAGAGGTAAACACTCCTTGACCCAGGAAGCATTGCACAGCGCTGCCTTTATTCATTGTTTAGGAGACAAGAGGGGATTGAAGGTGAAGGGAAATCATGGTGCATCTGAGGATCTCAGGGCCAAGTCCTCCTGTGGACAGCTCTCTTTATGAAGAAAAGATGGACAATCAATTTACCATGGGGTGACGCAAGAGACCCAGAGACGCTGCAAAACCATTTCCAGAGGCTCCAAGGGCTTCCAGCCTCTTACTCCATGAGCTCCAGCTGGCATCTCATTCACAGCCTTCACCTTGCGTGAGGGTAGTGACAGGCAGGGGAGCAGCAGGATTTGCGGGCTGGTTAGAACTTCCCAAGTCATTATTCTCCCTCCCACAAATGCGCGGACTCTTCTGTCCTCCTTTAGCTCCTTATCTGACTGTCGTTTTTTCGCTATGTGCTGTCTGTCTTATTTTCATCTCTCCCTTCCTCCCTGCTCTCTCCCTCTCGCTTCACCACCCTTCACATCATGTTGGCTTACTGGTAACTTGACTATCCTGTGATACGATCTTGTCTAATCCATCATTTTACCCTTTTTGCGGTAGACTATTTTAGTCTATGTCATTTCATCTACCCTGAGATGAAGGCATTTCTCTAATCACTTCTGCTATCTTTTGGTTACATTATTGTATTGTTATACAATGACAATGAGCATTTAGTGTGTTCTTTTACAAAGTGACTGATACTGACATGCTGCATATAATTACTCAAAAGAAATTCAGCATACTACTAGGCTAGGCATGGGTACAAATCTTGCCTCATCGATTATTTCTGTTCTCTCCCGCATTGTCAGTCTTTCTATCTCCAATGGCAACTGGCTTCCAGCCTACAACATATTCAAATCTCTTCCATCTTAAAAAAAAACTTTCCTCAATACTGTTCTCCTTTAAAGATACGCCCCCCCCCACCCCCATCCCCTTTCTTCTTTTTGGGGCCGTAACTATCTTCTCTGCCTCCCTTTCTCTCTTTCTTTTGCACTGCCACCTAAGGGAACTTTCTGAAACATAAGCTGCTACTGCACACACCAGCTTGAAATCCAGTGATGGTTTTTCTTCCATTAACTCCAGAAAGAAATTGAGGCAGACATGGTGCTTTGCAGCTGAGTCTCAGCCCCACTTGCCGAGCTTATTTGAAGTCATTTCTTCCTTGTGCAGATCATACATCCAACCACATGGTCTTTCCAATGATTTCTAAACACAATCTTGGTTTTTCTCGCTCCCTACCTTGACCACATCAATTCCTCTGTGTACCTGACTTTTCCCTCTTAGTACCTGACGGAGTCTGCTTGCCTTTCAAGGTACCTTCGTTGGTAGGACTTAAAGCCTTGCCTCCCCTCCTGTCGCATTCATTGCCGTGTTAATATTTATATTTCCTCAGTGTGAGATTCTTGGATGCATGGATTTTTATTCTGTTCGTCTTTATTTCACAACATCTAATATAATGCCTGACAGATAAGGGTATACAAATGTTTATTAAATTACATTTAAAATGGACTCCACATGTTTTGTTTTGTGTGTTTTTCCCCCCCCAGTTTATTTTCTACTTTGGTTTTCAATTCATAAGATGTTAGCAGTGAAATCTGGAAAAAGTCATGTACAGGGGCACGACCACCGGAAAGCATGCCATGGCTTCAGAGAGGTGGGCGATTCTGGATGGGCGCCCGTCTCCTGGGGAACACAGGTCATGGAGGGTCGCCAGGCCTCTTCGTCCTGACTTTCCTCTCCCCATCTGCTTTGGATTTGATTTGCTGAAAAGGCAACTTCTGTAGCTCCCCAGCTGCCAGAGATTACTCTGGATGATTTGACTATCAGGACAGAGGAAATAGGAGGCCCCTTCCCTGGTGGCCCGATATTTGCTGAAAATTAGGCTAAGCTGGAGTGGGCAGCCTTCAGGCCTCAGAGCTTGGGGGAATTCAATAAAGGGATGGGAGCCTAGAGAACTGTGGATGGTTTTCACTTAATACTTCACGTCTGCTTTATGGAATAGTGGAACGGAGGCGGACTCCGTGGGGAACACCTTACGAAATTCCGCTTGCGTCTCTCAGTCTCTATATCGCACACTCGGCTGACCTCAAACTTCATACTTCGCGTGTATGGTTTACTGTGTTGAGTCAAGGCGTCCAGAGCTATGCTGTGAGCAGCACTCAGAGCCCTGAGGGCTCCAATCTGGCTTGAACTCTGCTGAGGGTGAGCCGGCCTCTCAGCTGGCTCAGAGGTTTCGAGTGGGTCAGTGGGAGAGTGGCCCAGCATGTTTCACTCACTAGAGGTCTTCGGTACACTCCACAGCTACCCGCAATGCTATTGGAGGGTGGGCGGTAGCCATGAGCATTTCAGCATGTATCTGAGTCCAAAATGGGTACTTCAGAGTTTCCAAACTTTCTGATGCTCCTCCAATCAACTGTCCTATGGCCAGACATCGTGGGAACTTTCCTGGTTTTGGAGAAACACCCTCTGCCCACACTTCATGCTGAGCGCCTATTATCATGAGATGGCTCTGAAATGGACAAGAATTCTGCTATAAATTAGTTGGATGCGTTTGTGTGTGAGCAAGTACGTTGCTGATCTCTATGTCATCTACCTATGCTATTGTATTGCGAGTTTTTTAAGTACTGAAATACTTGTATTTTTCCTGGAACAACACTTTTTTTGTAGTTATTTTTTTAATTCTGAAATCTGATTTTTATTTTTACAACCCGAGATATACCCTGAGAATATTTGCTTCCTTAAAATTTCAAATCCAACAAAACTGCCCTCATTTCGAAAGCGTTTATCGAAGCCTCAGTAATCCTCAGGAGGAACATGACAATGACAATGGAAGAAGCCAGCCTTCTATTGCAAGGAATATTTCTTTCTCTAGTTCAAAGACTTTCTGGAAAAGCGGAATATCAACATGACAGATCTGAAATTAATGCAGGTAACTCAGCATCGATACTCCAGCTATAGTTGATGACACTAAAAGTGTCAAAGGCAAGCTGGCAATGTTGTCTTTGGACCAAACCTATAGCTGGCTGTCAATAAAATGATTGTGGGCTGTGTAGGAGGAAAAACTTTTCAAAACATCTCCTCAAAGTTTGCGAACCAGGGGTGAGATGATTTGAAAATGTTAAGTTAGAGAAAAATATGTGGAGTCAATTAATCACTAATTTCACCACTGTCCCTCCAATAAAGTAGCAAAATTTTATCACCAGCGGGAAGAATTTGCACCGAAGTAGAAAATAGGGAGGGGAAAAAGTGTGTTTTTTACTGTAAATTGAAATTTTGAGTAATATTTAAATTTCAGCTTTCCATGATTGATAATGGTTTTTCCATTTATATAAGTTTTTTAAAGTATTTCTTTAGTTTATCAATTGTATTGCTAATAGATGATTTAGGAATAATAATGTATGCTTAGTATGCATACTTTTTAAACTTTACATTTTTATTGTTTTAAGGTATATTTAATTTTTGTTGTTACCCATTAAATATTTGGTTTTACTTTTTATTTCATGAATTCTGAACATATTAAAAATTATAAAATACCAGTATCAATACTAGTATTTAAATGTTGTGCAAAATAAATACCAAGTGACTGACATTGGCATTTTGCTTTGGTATTTAATCACCAAATAATATAACAATAAAAAACCCATAATCTCTCACACACACACACCTCGTAGAAGCACCATTCAGGGCTTAGGATTTCCGTATCTTACTCCCGGATATTTCAGTTTCAACCATTTGATTAAATTGAATGCTGGACAAGGTTCTTAGAGTTTATCAAAATTAGGGCCATCACCCAAATGTGGGCAAAACTGTATTTTAGTTTCTCTTGTGTCACAATGAAATACAGATTGCCAGATACCAGGAGGTAGGAGCTAGCCAAAAGAGTTTCACTGTTTGTTTTGTCTCTTAATAAATGCCCTGCAAGCAGTGTTTAGACATGATGAATTTCCTCTCCACGTCTGATAGCGGGAGTCTACCATCACCAGTTCAGTGCCTTCGAGCTGGAGCAATTCACTTGATGGCTTATTGGGTGCTCACTTCTGAGAGGGTTTCAGTTCCCACAGCCAACTCTGCAGCAAGACTCAAGCCCCATTCAAAGAGGGGTCTGTGTTCTGATCCCATCTCTTATTTTCCTGGAGGACCCTCAGGGGCTCATGAATAGCTAATTAGAACGCTTTCAGTGCATTCAGATTTGGTTTCTTCCTATTCTTCAACAACGACATAAAAGACAAAAAAGTATAGCTGGTAAACAAGGAGAGACTGTTTCATAGGGCATTTGCACGTATTACAAGTTTTTTCCCCTGGTTACAGGTTCTCAGCCTGCCTTGAGTAGAAAGAGCTTGCTCAAAAGTCGTTTAGTAATTAACTGATTTAGGCAGGATTCAAACCCAAGTCTAGCTACAGCTAGAGCTCAAGTTCTTCCTGCTCTATCAATGGTTCTTAAACCCTGCCCAGCATCAGAATCCCCTGGAGGGCTGGGTCCCATCCCCAGAGGTCAGAGTGGGGCCACAAATTTGCATTTCTAATAAGATCCCAGTGATGCTGGTTTTGCTGGTCCAGGCCACACTTGAAGACCCTCTGCCCCCTATCAGTCGACCCCCAACCTGAAGGGGAGCATGTTATGATAGCCCCAAACACCACTCCCAGGTGATTCTGATGTATATGAGCCACAGGTGAGATTTGGAGGCAATTACCCTTTGGTAGCAGTAGCTACAGGGAAGTGCATAGGAACTGTAATCCCAAACAGCATGGGTAAAATACAGTGCTAAATACTAGTTTAAAAATAATTAGGAGTGAGAGGCAGGGAACAATTAATTTTGAATGTGTAGTCGTAGTAACCAAAGGCAACTTAGTGGGAAGGAGGCATCTGAGCCAGATCTAGCTATATAATTTGCAGGGTCCAGTGCAAAATGAAAAATCTGGGGTCCTTTGTTCAAAAAGCAAGAAAAATGTGTCACTAATGGACTAAAATATAAAGCTGTTTCCTTTTTTTCTCAGTCTTTCAACTTGTCATGGTGTTTTTTTTATTTGCTATTTAATAACATTCTAAGTAAAGAAAAAGAAAAATGTAATTATTTCCATGAATGTTACCCTTCATCTTTATATTGTGCAATGTCAGTTTTAAATGCAGATTTAAGAACAGTCAATTAATATGCAGAGTCATCGACATTTCACAATTCATATTTTGGAGCTCATACAGGCATATGTATTTCATTCTTACCAGAACAGTGGAAAAGCTGTACAAAACTAACTGACCTCTTTCAATTTCACTTCTTAATATGTGCACGTCCTACCAATACTCTCTACCTTCAGCTTATTGATGAGTAAGGAAGAAAGGACTAAAGGAAAAGGAACTATGGGTTGCCCTATCTTTCCTTTTACTTTTGTCATCATTTCCAGCTCACGTGGTCAGCTAATACAGAGAAGTAACATGGGTAAGACAGGATATGATGGGATTCTTTTGTCGTTCTTGTTTGTTAGAACATAACTGCCTTCTTTCTGTGTTGAAAGTAAAGTTCTTGTCAGAACAGAAACTGTAGCTTCTCCAGCCTATCAGTGCCCCCGCTTAGTTGTAGAGGTAATGCACTTAGCTTGTACTCACCTTGAACTCTCAGGCATAGTGGGCCCACCAGAACTTTTGTGTTCATGGAACATCTACAACACTGTGCAAATGGGGATGCAAAGAACGGAAGCACACATGTCGCATGCATCTCTTCTGCTCATGTGCATATTCCAGTTCCTTCGGGCTTCACTTACAAAACACAAATTCAAAGATAAAATTATTAAGCATTTCAAGATAGCAACAGCAGAGCACTAAAAACAAGTAGGAGCCTCTTCTGAGCAGGGGGCCCTGAGTGAAGCACAGGTTGCCACAAAGCTAGCTCCAATTTGGGTGTTTGAATGATGAGACATAACCTGAGAGGTTATAAAGGGAATTCAGTCTGAGAGAATCAGGTGGTATGGACAGGAGAAGGCACACATTCAGTACCATAAAAACATAGGGGAAATCGTATTCTATGTCAAGAGAGACTTCCTTCTGGTTGGACCTATGTTACTGTCAACGGGCCAGGGAATAACAGCTCATACTCTTGAGAAAGGTACCCTGAATGGCGAGACAAGGCAGTTGTTCATTTCTTTCTTCCTTCTATTAAAAAACAAACAAACGGTTAAATTTATACATAAGAATAAAAATGTGAGACTATTTCATTTTTATGTCATATTTTCTCTCAAAAGCATGAAACCTTATAAAAGCTATATATGTTATTGATCAGTGTCATGGAAGTATCAGAAGATAATTTTCAGCTTTTGGTTGCCCAGAAGACATTTTAGTTTCTTTAATGAAATTATAAAGAAATATTTCCACTTGTTTGTTAGTTTTTTATATGAAACCATGTTTATTAAATCATATTGTTATTACTTTCTCTTTCCGCTTGGTTATTACTGTGAAATACTGAGGCAGAATGCCCAGGATGTTGGGGATTGTTTTGTAACACAGCTAATAGTTTATGAAAAAGTAATATATCTTAACTTTTCAAATTACTATCATGTGAGCTAAAATTAAGCTTCATAGCTACTTGTGTTATCCAAACTAGGAGAAAATTCTTATCAAAGCACCATTATCAGACTTTGGATAAAATACATTTCCTTTTTATCTAGAGATTAAACATTATGTTATAGATTAAAATAATTTAAGAATTCAGTCTTTAAATTTTCAATATAAATGTAAAATAGTATATTGATTACTTTGTAATTTCTATAAACACACATAGTTGACATATCAGGGTTTGAAACTGAATTCTAATGTTTGAGATGAAGGTATGTTTTGTAAATTTATAACTTTTTCCCCCCTTTTTCTGCCTCCACCACTACGGTTCAAGCCATTGTTTCTCAGTCTAGTTGTGTAGGACACAGCTCCCTGGCCCAGGCTGGTATTATGAGCCTTGTGCTCCCTAATGGCAGCACACAGCAGCCCACATAGCTCACGCCAACCTCTGGCTGCTCACGGCAGCCCAGCTCCAGAGAGAGCTGTTGTTCACAGTCTTAGCTGTAGAGGGCGCTGCTCACTGGCCCATATGGGAATCGAACGGGCGACCTCAGTATGAGGAGCAGGGCATTCCAACCACCTGAGGCACAGGCCAGCCCAAATTTATAACTTTTAACATTAAATTTAAATTACACATGTAATTTATTAATACTTGTAGAAAATTGCAACAATAATTGTAGAAAATGCAAACAATATAGATAAATATCAGTCCTCCTTAATGATACCCCTTCAGAGGTAACAATTATTATCAGTGTGATAGGTATAATGTAATGCATTTAGCTGCGTTTATATTATAATGTACATATGGAAAATATAAGTGATGCCATTCTGTGCTTATTGTTCTGAAACTTGCTTTAATTTTAAATTGTCAACATCACAGAGTTCTAAGCAGGTATATATGTATAGATCTAACATATTCTTTTTGACTACTGCCAATATTACTTTGATATTTCATTGATATTCATAATCCTCTCCTAATGACATTTTGGTTGTTTCCAATTTGTCACTCTACATACAATGCAATAATAAACAGCCTTGCACATGCCTCTTTGTTTACATGCAAAGATATGTTCAAGAATACAAAAGAAAATAACAGAACTAATAGGTCATAAGATTTTAAATTTTTATAGATCCTGTCAAATTATTCTCTAAAAAGTCTTTACCACTTTACACCCACGTCCCAATATCCATGCCAGCACTTGTTATTTTGAATCTTTTAAAGCATTGGGAGTCAGGTGGATGAAAACTGGTATGAGTTCCCTTAGGAATGCAAGGAAAGTCTAATACTCAAAAATCTATTAATAAAATATCTTATATTGACAGAGGAGAAAATCATATGATATATGTTGAAAATGCATTTTGATAGGATCGAATTCCCTCTCTGTGATGGTTAATTGTATGTGTCAACTTAACTAGAGCAAGTTATTCATATATTTGATTAAATATTATTCTAGATGTTTCTGTGAAAATATTTCTTTAGATGAGATTAACATTTAAATCAGTAGACTTCGAGTAAAGCAGATTACTCTTCATAATGTCAGTGGGTTGGTTTCATTTAATCAGTTGACGACCTTGAGAGATAAAAGACTGACCTCCCTTGAGGAAGAGGACATTCTGCCAACAGACTGCCTTTGGCATGCAACTGCAGCATCATCTCTTCCTTGGGTCCTGAGCCTGCCAGCCTACCCTCCCTAGTCATAAGAGCCAATTCCCTAAAATAAATCTCTCTCTCTCTCCGTGCAGACACACACACATGCATGCATATAGACAAACATGTACAGAGAATACAGATCCACTACATACACAGAAAAAGAGACAAAAAAATGAACCCACATTGACATCATACACACACACACACACACACACACACACACACACACACACACACACAATCCTTGACTCTATATAAACAGAAGCCTACAGACTAATGAGAAGGACACTAGGCTTGCTGCCAGAACACCTGGGTTCCAATTCTGGTTTTACCATTTACCAGCTATTTAACCTTTGGAAAGTTATCTACTATCATTGAGTTACAGTTTCATGTCTTACAATAAAAAAATAATAATATCCTACTCACAGACTGACAGCTCTTAAATAATTGCTTATTGATAGATTACTACAGAGCACACAATAAGTTTTCAGTGCTTACTTTTTAAGAAATAGATGTCTACATACTTACACACACTCCATTCACATTGGCCTTTCATTCTTCCTTATTTAAATTTGAAAATTCTCAGAGAACTCGTGTGTGTGTGTGTGTGTGTGTGTGTGTGTGTGTGTGTGTAATGAGACCGTCTGCTATGAGACTAGAAGCCTCCCTTCTTTTTCCATTTTTGAGTTGGTATCAGCAAGTATTAGTGCTCTGGGTTTTAGTTCCATATGTGTAGTATTTTCCCCCCAAGCAAAAATATACCACCATTAATAAGAAGGGTGAAAAATAAACTACAGATATCTCAGTTCAAGGCAACATACAGATTCTGATCTGAAGTTACCTTAGGTACAACGCCCCGCCTTCTCAAAATCAGGCCCAGTAACACCACAGCTGACAAGGAAACAGCTGTCAGATTTGATCATGTGAAAAATCATAATTTCTGAGTGATAGAAGATAACATAAATTAAGTTAAAAAGGCAAGTGACAAACAGGGATATTTGCAACAAAGATAACAAACAAAGTATTTATAGCCAGAATTTATAAAGAGCTCCTCCAAATTGATATGAAAAAGACAAATATCCCAATAGAGAAATGGGCTTGAGGTATAATAAACAAGCTATTCACAGAAGAAAAGCAAAGATCCAATAAACATATAAAAAGATGTTCAACCTTACTAGCAATTAGAGAAATGCAAATTAAAACTATAATGAGCTATCTTTTTCTATCCCCATCACAGTTGCAAAAATTTAAAAGCTCGACAATATATAGTACTGATGAGAATTTGAGAAAACTGGCACTGGTGGAGCAGTACTGTCAGGGAGCAGGTAAAGATTGGTAAATCTGTTGTGTTTGTAAATGATAGGCTCTTTGACCCCACAATTCTACTGTAGGATTCCATTCTATAGAAATAGTCACCTACATGTGCAAAAATTTAGTATGTGTAATAGATGTTGATTGCACCATAGTTTGCATATAGCAATAAAATTGGAACATAGGAAATGTTAATATAAATTTTGGTTCACTCATAAAATGGAATACTATGCCTACCTTAAAAATAGCAAGATAGACAAGCAAAGATTTCCAAAGCACATTGTGGGTAAAGAAAGCAGTCATTGTGCCATTTACATATGCATAGAATATGCATATATGCATATAATTGTATATAATGCATGGAGCAAAATTAGAAGAACATACATGCTACCATTAGATTGAATGACTACGCAACCAGGACCTTAGACCACATGCCTCTTCCCTAACTGCAGCCCCAGTTTGAAACCATAGCTTCAATGGGGCAACCATGTAAATGTGCCAATGGCTATTGTGCCATTGAGATGATGAACAGTTCTAGGCTTTCCATCATCAAGGCTCTTTTTCACATTGTTTTCTTCCTTGGATCCCTATTTTAAAAGATTCTTCCTCCAATCCACATGTAATAAATGATAAATAAATTCCATTTATTCTACTATTATTTATCTATGTTTTCATCAGCATCCTGCCAGGAAATAGACCACAAATTTAGAATATTTAAGCCATGTTTTAAATGAAAGGACCATTTACTGAGATGTGAAGAGGTTTAAGGCAGTGGTTCTCAACTCTGAGATGACTCTGCATCCAAGGGACATACGGGAATATCTGGAGACATTTTTGGTTGTCACAACTACAGTAGTTGCTACCGGTATCTTGTGGGTAAAGGCCAGAGATGCTGCTAAACATGCTACAATACCCAGGACAGCACCCCACACGACAAAGAATTATCTGGCTTAAAATGTCAACAGTGTCAAGGTTGAAAAATCCTGGTTTGAAGTAAGAAACAGTAAGCAATGAGACCTGGAAAGAGCAGGAGTCCATTGACGCTCCTGGGAATTGAAGAAGAGGACCGAAAATTGGTGCAGGAGCCCAACTGAGACCTGAAGCCATGGAACAGGGAATTACCGAATGGAAGTTGTGGTTAAAGAGGGAGGCAGCCATTTTCAGAACAGCACAAAGAAGGTGGGGAGTGAGGTGGAATGAATACCTTTTTTTTTTTTCCTCCTTCAACCCTCCAATCTGTTGATAGTGCTTGTCATTGGCCAAACCAACTAGAATCTGTACAGTAAGCAGTCTATGGGGGTTAGCCTCTTAGGGCAAGAGCAGGACAGAGAGGGGAGGAGAATGGGACTCAGGGACGAGGGAATGGGGGAAAAGAGAGAAAATCAGCATGATGTAATTAATGATTTCAAATTTCAGTAAGGATCCATCATTACCAAGTGTTATGGACTGAGTATTTGTGCTTCCCCCAAATGTGTAGGCTGAAACCCTAACTCCCAATGTAATGATATCTTTGCAAAGCTGTTAGGTTTAGATGAGGTCATGAGAGTGGAGCAGCCATGATCCGGGACTGGTGAGTTTTTAAGAAAAGGAGGAAACTAGATCTCTCTCTCTCTCTCTCTCTCTCTCTCTCTCTCTCTCTCTCTCTCTCTCTTTCTCTCTCTCTCTCTCTCTCTCTCTCTCTCTCTCCCCTCACCCCCCACCCCCCATGTGACGATGCAGCAAGAAGATGGCCTTTGTGAAAGCCACAAAGAGAATCCTAACCAGGAGCTGAATCCATTGGCACTTAGAGCTTGGACTTCTCAGACTCCAGAGCTATGAGGAATAGATTTCTGTTGTTTAAGCCACCCATTCATGAGATTTGCTTATAGCAGCACGAGCAGACTGAGACACCAAGGAGTAGTGAAACTGGTTAAACCCTGGTCAGGCCATGAAGCTAATAAGCAATGAATCAAGTATGTAAACCAACTCTGGACTGTAGCCATTGCCCTTTGGGGTGCTGTGCAAATGTTCCCCTGTCCTGGAAGCATGCCACTTAGGCCCTGTCACTCCTAATCCTCACTCCAATAACTGTCAAGGCCACTAAAGCATTTGTTTCACAAAGCCAGTTGTCAACAGCAAATCAGAGCTTCTGAAGAGGACATCAAGTGGCTATAATTCCCATCAAAAGCAAAAGGATTTGATGTATCAGAGAGCCACAAATTCCTTATGGCTCCTTTAGAACTTTAAAATTTTCAGAAATAACTCATCACAGCCTTCATGAACAGGCTGGGGGCTACAGAGACGGTGTATTTATTCATTTCAGAGGTCACAGAACTTTCTGTCAGATGCCAAAGTCAGACCAAAAGCTCGTCCTCAGCTGTTGGGGGTGAGACTGTCTTCTTCTACATGTGATGGGGTGGGATAATTGATAATAGCAAACGTGTGTTCTTTGTGGAATATTTACAGTGGTTTTAAATCTAAGACAGTGGGCCTTCTTACAATAGGATACAGGATGCATAGGATCTGACCAATGGCTCTCTTTAGACTTTTAGATAGTATCTCAGGGCTTCAAGAGGAAAAGAGACCTATATGGGCTGAATGATACTAGAAACCTTTTTAAAGGAAGTAGCCTTTGACTGCGTCCTGACTGATGTGTAGAATTTGTAGGGGAGAGGCAAAGTACATTTCCCATGATGCAGAAGAGATGTAACAATTTTGGAAGAGCTTCTGTGTACACAACGCTTGGCCGGGCACTCACTATCATGAGAGGCAATGTAGGCTATTGGTTAAAGAGTACAGCTTCTAGAAACTTCTGAGTCTCAAAGCCTAGCTCCACTGCTAACTGAATGTGGGGCTTTACACCCCTCTGTGACTCAATTGTCTCATCTGTCTAATTGAGGTAGCCATGATTACCCCTGTGGCTTCACAGTGAAATGCATTAATACATATTAAATACTTCATAAGTACTTACTCTGTGTTGACTATTCTTGTTACACACAACAGTCCCATGTTAGCTAAATTTGGGGGATGCACATACAATGTGACTGCCAAAAACCTTCTTACAGATGTGGGTTACTGAGGGGAAGCGAGAATAACTATCCTCTTCCACTTAATATAGTTGGAAAGAGGGAAGGCTAGAACTGAAACTGAGCTTCACCTGTTCTGGTTTCTGCACTTTCCTCTCTCAACCACACCACCTCTTCCTTCTATGTGTTCAACAAATATGTTGAAATATGTTGACTTGCTCCTCTGGTTACAGTGGAGGGACCCAGATTCAAAACGACCTACCATCTCCCATAAAACAGAAGAGTAAACACAGCTTAATTCTATTTTTGCTCCCACCCTCTGGCCGAAACAAGCAATTTCATTTCAGAAAATTGTATTGCTGTTATTACCCAACCCGATGTTTATATTGGGTATCTCAATCACTCTGCAGCCAATCGGTTTAGATTCAATACAGGCTCTATTCCTTTCTTCTCTTAAAATGATCTTTCTACTTTAGAGTTGCTTCCATTTCACAAATCTGTCAAATAACAGTAATAACAAAAACTACCAGCACTTACTAAACACCCTTTGTGCTAAACAGCCTGTGTGCCCAGCACTTTACATGCATTATCTCATTTAGTCATTACAACAACATCTTATTATCCCCATTTTCACAGCTGTCATAGTAAGGATAGAAGAATAAGCTCTTTGTCCAAGATCATACAACTAACCAGTTTAGTAGCTGGAATTTGATCCCAGGTCTGTATAATTCCCTATACTTTCTTTCGTCCCAGTGCATGATGTGCTTCTTAGAATATTCTGTAAACAGAAGATTAAAAATTATGACTGTTAAAGTCATCAGCAAGAAAGACCTGAAACTTCATTTTATTCTATGAAATTATTTCACACACTAACTCTCCTTCTAAGCCAAAGTTTACATACAGATGTTGACTTGCTCCTCTGGTTACAATGGAGGGACCCAGATTCAAAACAACCTACCATCATCTGTGAAACCTTTCTATCTCCCATGCTTATCTCTGATGAGAAACTGAGGCATGCCTTGGTAACAAATATGCCACTCCGGTGAATGACATTGCTAAGGGGGAAGCTAAGCATGGGTGGGACAGGATACATACAGGCAATCTCTGTACCTCCCTTTTAATTTTGTTGTAAACATAAAACTGCTGTAAAAGTTGTCTTTAAAAATACAAAACAATCAATAAAACTGTTCGCCTCCGATGGGCAGATAAGGGACACAGGATGCCTTTGCTTTTAAATTATTCGGATAATTGCTTCAATTCCCCTATAAACGGCAGTAAATAAATTATATAGATGTGTGTGTGTGTGTGTGTGTGTGTGTGTGTGTATCACTATAAAAATATATGACACTGAATAAAATGTTCTGATACTTCCATAATCACGCAACCAGCTCTGATTCTGTTTTAAAATAATGTACTATAGGCTACCTGTCCAAAAACATTTCTCATGCTTTCTTTCATATCCTGTCTATTTTCCAACCAACATCAGCATTATTTGATTGCCTGACTTTGGAACACATGCCTGTGGATTGACAGGATTCATGTATCCAATAAATAATAGCCATGATCTCTGTACCTAGGTAACTGGTGGTCACGGGGCTGTTCATCAACTTTTTCCAGCACTCCATTTCTGTCACTTCTTATCTTCCCTGTGATGGAAGAGGCCACGTGACTTGCTCTGACTAAGGAGTTGTAAGCAGAAGCATTCACTCCTAGGCCAGAGCGCTCAACGTCTGATATGAGACCTCTGGGGCTTTCTTTCCCTTTGCCAGGTCAACCATGAAACTTCCAGACTATGGTGGCTCTGTCAGTTTGGGGCTTGGAGTTGGTATGAGCCAGAGCTGTGTCAGAAATTATCACATGAGAGAGAAATAAACCTTTGTGTGTTAAGCCACTGAGGTCTTTTTGCCCCCGTAGTGTGGCCTAGTCCATCTTGACTGATGGAGAATATACTATATTTCTTAAAGAAAGCATTTTAAATTAATTAGGTTGCTTTCCAGTATGACAAGATTAGGCTATTAAGTTTTACTTCATATATTTTTATCTCTGTTGCAATCAAGAGATCATATAACATTACACTAACGGGAAGTGTTTTCTCATGAGTACAAATAATCATATTTCTTTCTACATTTGAACACACCTAATCAGCATTCAAATGGTACCCACATTTTACTAGCATTTTACTTGTTTTAAACTGCGTGCCTCAGTTTCCCATCAGAGTAGGGGGAGAAGAAGAGAAGAACACACCCCATCTCCCCGCCAATCCACAACAAACCCACTCTTGGCTTCCCTCCTATCCCACCCCCCACCCAAAGGCCAGGAATTTAAGCTAGTCTCAAGGTAAGACACCTTCCCCTAAATTACCAGGCATTAATCAAAATCTATTGTTTATGCCTTAAGTGTCCTCAAGGCGAGGCTTTTGAAACTCAAAGCCTTTTTTTTTCTATTTTTGCAATGATATCAATTCTCCATGGCAATGAACCTCAAAGTCTGGACTCGAAACACGGAAGGGTCCAGGGGTTATGGGGTAACAGAAAATAACAGGCAAATTAAGACTGCTGTTAATATTTTAAAATATCGTTTTGCCACAAGTATTTTCTGGTTTTGTAGCAACGTGCAATTTTAGGAGCTTCAGCTCAACTTCAAAACTCTTTTTCCCTTCAACTATTCCTGGGGGGAATCCTAAAATGTGTTGTTCCCTTTCCCTGTTAACCACCAGCTAAGACCCAGGAAGCCTGGAAAGCCACTACAAAATTCGCCTGCACCACTTCCTGCGGCTGCCCAAACCCCTGGCATCAGGTTACCAAGTCAGTGAAGGCTTTTCTGCGTTCTCCAAGTCCCCCCAGGGATTTCAGAGAAGTAGCTCTTTTAGCTGGTACTCATTGTTTAACATCTTTGACCAAGAGCCCAATGGGGCTGGTACAGGGGTTACTCTGAGTGACATATGGTCCCCGGCCCCCTCAATGCCATTCAACTTCTTTTGCCCCAAGCGTGTAGCTTCCACCCTTTCTTTCGGTGTTGGTGGGTCTTGCCCAGCAGGCTCCTGGGTCCCGAAGGCAGAGGCCTCTGGTGAGTCAGCCCCACGCGTCCCCTGAACAGCTATGAGTCCTAGGACAGAGACATCTGATGAGATGCTGAAGCTGAGATCCACACTTTCCTCCACCCTCCCCAAAAATTTGATAGCAGAGACTAATCAATATACACATAATACTAGCATTTGTCATTCCTCTCCTTACAGGGAGTGGAGGCTCAAAGCCCAGGGCTAAAGAATTTTGTCTCTGTTCATGGATACCTGTCTGGCTACCTGAACCTCTGCTCTGAACTCAGAGACTACGGGTGGCATACCTGTGACGACAATCCATGCCCTAGAGAGAGAACAGATACCTTCTTCCTCTGTGTTGGGAATGAAGTGGTCTTTTGTACGATAGCCCTCCCATTCTCTTCTCAGATAAATCCCTTGGCAAGTAAAAAATTTAAATCTCTCTTTAAAAACCACTGAGCCTAAAGGAGGGGGAGCAGAGGAAAACAATGGTGGTGGCACCTGGGAAAGCTGGGGACAGACCTCCATTGCGACCCTCCAGACAATTTACACCCTTATATTACAGAAAATGTTACAGTGTATCTGCACACGCACTGCGAAGAAGAGGAATGCAGCAGTATGTCACTCTCCTGAGGAAACAGGCAGAAAAGGACTCCCACCTGGGTTGGCTTGCTCCGTTCCCCGCTGCATCTGGGAATGGGGTGGATGACCCTCAATGGAAGATCCAGGCCGTGGTAGATATAACGTATGCTGGCAGATGTGTCTGGACCAACAGACCCTGGCGCTGAAACAGCTGCAGGGCCACATGCGGAGGGTTGCATTCCCAGCCGGGCGCACGAAAGCAGAGTTCTGTGAACATGGAGGTCCAGCAGTCAGGAATTGGAGAGCGGCTGGAATCAAGGGGTATATTTATTCTTCAGGGAGAAGATAAGCACAGAAACTTTATTTGGGTGTGCTACAGAGGGAGATATTCTTGAACTGGTTGATGGTCACTTTGATTCCAAGACTGAACACAAAGTAGAGAGTTATGGAAAGATTGCAAACAGCACCGGGTGCTCAACCAATAACACCTTGCTTCTCACAGACATTTAATCCGAGGCCAGGGCTGCTGAGGAAGTGGATGTGGTGGTGAGCCCGGAAATGCAGGACTAAACGGATAAGAAGACTTACTACAGCCTCATCGCATCTTTAGTGACCCCTAGATGCCCTCCTCTACCCAGAGGAGGATTTCTAAGGAAGACCAAACTGTCTTCACAGAATTGTCCCTGTAGTCTAGTTTTATTCTAATGGTAAAAGTAACTTACTTAAGAAATACATATAAACAAACATGTATGTATGCAAGTGTGTGTGTGCACGTGTGTCAAATTACCTTTCACAGGCACATAAGTGGGGAAAAAAAATCTCAGTTCAGTAAAAAGGAAACTTGTTAAAAATGCTTTATGTGTAGAAATTGTTAGAAACAGCAACTCTAACCCTTAGAGGGCAAAATGTAGTTCATACAAGAAATTACTACACTGGAGATCGAATGTGTTACTTTCATCAAGTTGTATATGTGTACCAAATGGAAAGGCAGGTTTGAGAAGTTATTCAGAAGCCTTGTTATTTAAAAAACTGGAAATATTTCGAAGATTTACCACTAATAATAATTCATCCCCCCTTTTAATTCTGAGTTAGAAGAATACAACAGCTGAATTTCAAAATATTAGCCTCCCTACATACAAAAGACAAAGATATTTCTGTTCTAAAAGTGAAAAATTGTGAAAGGAAGCTTATTTGAGTCTTGATCAATCAAGTATCTATTAATTAAGAAACTTGTTAATCATTGTGGCACCCTCAGCAAGCAGTTGCCTTATCAAAAATAAACAGGTGCACTGCTATAACAGGTGAAACAGAAATGGGGTTCTCAACATTTTAACATTCTTAAAACAGTTCTAATCCTGCCAGTTGTTATCATTACAGATTTTATAGCTGCCTTTCTAACTCCTTCTTAGCACAGTTTGAGAATATATGTTAATTGCTATTTACTATTAATAAAAAGGTTTACTAAAATCAGTTTATAAGACCTAGAAGAGCCTTAATATATGCTATGTTCCTCTGAAATGGATATGAGAAATGTAAATTTTATATCAACATTATTTATACTGGTTCAATTCTAATGGGATATCATGTTAATTTCACATTGTGATTAATAAAAATGGTTTCTTCTTAAAAAAATAAAAATTTAAAAAAACCACTGAGCTTGATACATTAAGACAATCAAATTTTTCTCTCTGGTAGGCTAAAAATAACCCACAAATATGGCCATACCCGAATCCCCAGAACCTTTAAAAAGGGCAAAAGGGACTTTGCAGTGTGATTAGACTAAGAATCTTAAAATGGGGAGGTAATCCCGGATTATCCAGTGGGCCTGATGTGATGGAAGTGTCTTTATGAAAGGATGCAGGAGGAATCAGTCAGAGGGGAAGGCAAGGTGAGGATGGAAGCAGAGACTGGCATGATGTGTCCATAATCCAAGGAATGCCAACATCTTCCTGAAGCTGGAAGGGAAAAGGAAAGGATTCCCCTTGGAGTCTCCAGGAGAAATCAGCCTTACTGGCACCTTGATTTTGCCTCTGTACAACTCATTTCAGACTTTTGTCTTCTAGAACAGTAAGACTGTCAAAACACTAAGTTTGTGGGAATTTGTTACAGCAGCAAATGGTTGAAGAATTAGTGGAATAGCAGTGTTAACTTATACCTGCAATTTCATCACATAGTTCTAGAGATGTAGAAGCAAAAGGAGATTGAGAGACCTAAAAGCTGCATTTCTTATCAAGGAGATGCTTGGGGTCTGCTTGCTCATTTGTGCATGGAATGGTAAGCTTCCCACCACACAGTAGATGCACACTAAACCTAGAATCAGTAGACCACTTCGAACCCCATTTGCCATTTGGTAACAGAATGATTCGGGGCAACCAAATTAATCTTTGTAAAATAGCGGAGCTCATTAGCTACCTATAAAAGATATTGTAAGAATTCAATGAGATAATGTAAGTGAAAGGATTTGATATCCCATAAAGATTTTTACCAGTGCAAGATATTCTTACAGGCAAAAATATGGCATAGAATGTATAAAAGATTCCAATCATTTGCATGGGCTTGTTGTTTGGATTTCAGATAAATGGGAGTTTACTGAAATCTGCCTCCAGTTTTCTTTTAAGGAGCTCAGATGTCATCAAAAGCTTTGGACTCCATCTCGAAGGTTCCTTCCGGCTCTGTCCTTCTATAATTCTAAGTGTCAGCCTGAACGATGCTATGATTGCGTCATTAATTCTCTCATGGCAGATAGATAGGCACCAAAAGCTCAAGATGCTAGAGTTTATCAAGAATGAAGGATGGTGTGGGCCAGTGTACAGACTTCTGAATAAGAGCATTTTATTCATGCGTTCTTTATTCATTTATTCATTACACATATAATCTCTGGGTGAATACAGAAATTACAATGTACAGACCCTGGTTTCAGAGTGCTAGAGTGTGGCCCCATGAAAGTCTTAGAATTGAAAGCAACATGCTAATTAAATATAAAATTTTCAAGTGGTATTAATGAAGAGCCTACGTATTTTGTCCAAATGAGATTGTAAATAAAAAATAATGGGAACACCACAAAGAGGTTTCACATAAATTACAGTTTTGAGGAGGGAAATATATGGATTTTAAAATGTCCTTGACGCATATAAAGTATTTGGATTTGTTTCTGAAAACTATTAAACTGAAAAATTATTAGGCCAATCAATAGTTACATATGTAAAAAGGCAGGTGCTTTTATAATCAGCGTGAACTTTCTTGGTACAAACTGAAGTAACATCTAATTTCTACTTTAACTCTTTATCATCTGGAGGAAAATATGTCTGTGCCCCATCAGCTTTTAAATGGGAATCCATAAATGCAGCAAATCAGATTAATAGTTGTCATCCTTTTGACTCGATCACTCATTCAGAAACTCAGATGTGACCCACAGCTAACATCACACTCAATGGTGAAAAACTGAAAGCTTTGATGCTAAGGTGAGGAATAAGAGAAGGATACCCGTTCTCACTTCTTTTATTCCTCATAGCATTGGAAGTCCTCGTCAGAGCAATTAGGCAAGGAAAAGAAATAAAAGGCATCCAAATTGGGAAGAAAAAAATGAAACTGTTTGCAGATTACTTGATTTTATATACAGAAACCCCTACAGACTCCACTAAAACACTATTAGAAATACTAAACAAATACAGTAAAGTTTTGGGATACAAAATCAACATAGAAAAATCTGTTACATTTCTCTATCCAAAGAACAAACTATCCAAAAGAGAAATGAAAAAAAAAAACAACAACCCCACTTACACTTACATCAAAAAGAATAACATACTAGGAATAAAGTTAAAGGAAATGAAAGACTTATACACTGAAAACAAG
Source organism: Rhinolophus sinicus (assembly GCF_057876585.1). NCBI lineage: Eukaryota > Metazoa > Chordata > Mammalia > Chiroptera > Rhinolophidae > Rhinolophus > Rhinolophus sinicus. The sequence continues at coordinate 50,331,931 of NC_142516.1, forward strand.
ATATTGTTGAGAGAAATCGAAGAAAGCACAAACAAATAGAAAGACAGGCCATGTTCATGGATTGGAAGAATTAACATTGTTAAAGTGTCCATACTACCTAAAGCAATCTACAGATTCAGTGCAATCCCCATCCCAATGGCATTTTTTCACAGAAACAGAATAATCCTAAAATTTATATGGAACCACAAAAGACCCCAAATAACCAAAGCAATCCTGAGAAAAAGGAACAAGGCCAGAGGTATCACACGCTCCAATTTCAAACTATACTACAAAACTATAGTAATCAAAACAGTATGGTATCGACAAAAAAACAAACAAACAAACAGACACACAGATCAATGGAGCAGAATTAAGAGCCCAGAAATAAACCCACACATATACAGACAACCAATTTATGATAAAGTAACCAAGAATACACAATAGAGAAAGAATAGTCTCTTCAATAAATGAAGCTGGGAAAACTAGACCACTGTCTTACACCATACACAAAATTTAAGTCAAAATGGATTAAAGACTTGAATGTAAGACCTGAAACAATAAAATACATAGAAGAAAAGATAGGTACTAAAATTTCTAGACATCAGTCACAATGGTGTTTTTGTGAATTTGACTCCAAAGACAAGGGACACAAAACAAAAATAAATGGTACAACATTAAACTAAATAACTTCTGCACAGCAAAGGAAACCATCAACAAAACAAAAAGCCAACCAACTGAATGGGCCACCCATGTGCATTCAAGAGGAGTGTTTGAAATTCCTTTGCAAAACATTCATTTTCATGAATTTCCTTTCTGTGTTTGTTTTCTTTTCTTTTTTTGCATTTGAGAAGTAAACTTAGAGGCAAAAATAATACAAACTGCATTTCCTGAGTCAGACAAACCAAAGGTCATCATCCCTGCAATGTGTCAATTTGCCTTTATAGGTTAAGATTGTCATCATCCCTGCAATGTGTCAATTTGCCTTTATAGGTTAAGATAAATTTGACAGTACACAGGGAAATTTGAAAACCATAGTTGTGCTCGACATGGAAATATAATTCTATAATTCTTTTGAATTTAGTAAATAAGATTCACAGCTTAATATGGCTTTTGGAGTAAAGGTGAAGTTGCAGTACTCACATTCAGCTGGGCAGCTGAAAGGATCTGGCTAATTTTCCGTATTTGCTCCGGCAGACATATGGTGCAGATGACAGGGGAAAGAAGAAGACTTCTTGTAGCAGGTTGCATTTTTCACAAAAGGCCATGTTAATATTTCCAGACCTACACATTTACGTAGAACTTGCTACTTGCCCATCAAGAGGTAGAGTCTATTTTTCTTCTCCTTGGACCTGGGCAATGCTTTATGACTACCTGGAATAAAGGAATGTAGAGAAAGTGATATGTGTGACTTCCAAGGTTAGGTCATAAAACTTGATACAGCTTCCATCTGGCTCTCTCTTGGGATACTCACCTTTGGAACCCAGCCACCATATTGTGGGGGATATAAGCAGCTACATAGAAGGTCCACATGTAGCATGTTCCAGCCATAGCACTGTGGTGGTCCCGGCTGACAGCCAGTATTAACCAGCAGACACATGAATGAGTGACGCTTCAGTTGATTCTACCCTTCAATCTTCTAGTCGCCCTACTTGATGCCAAGCAGCATGAGATAAAATGTCCCCACCACACCCCATCCAAATTACAAACCTGTGAGAAAAGTAAATATTGTCATTGTCTTAAGCTACCGCTTTGAGGTGGCTTGTTCTACAGCTACTGGAATACTTGTCAAGTGTCTTAATTCTGTTTTATTTTCTGTCAACAGTTTAAGTTTCTTTTCACAAGGAAAACATTTTGTTTTTTAATTTTTATTGGGGAATATTGGGGAACAGTATGTTTTTCTAGGACCCGTCAGCTCCAAGTCAAGTCGTTTTTATTTTTTCAATCTAGTTGTGGAGGCTTCAGTTCACTGGCCCACGTGGGAGTCGAACTGGTGACATTAGTGTTATGAGCACTGCACTCTAACCAACTGAGCCAACTGGCCACCCCACAAGGAAAACAACTGAACAATTATTTAGCAATGATTTCATCTACAATGATTCATATATTCTGGTATCTGACTCTCAAAATAACTGCCCTGTATCCAGTATGCATTTGGTCTCTGTTTGACCAACATTGTGTGAGAGCTATGCCTGTTCAACTAGGGCAATGCAAATTCATTCTTTAAAAATTATAAAATACATACTCACAAAAATTCAAACTTTACAGATATTTAATAAAAAACGAAAAGTCCCACTTCATTGCCTAACTTCCCCTCAATTTCCCATCTTTCTAAGGTAACCATACCAACTCCAGTGTGTATCCTTTCAGAGACTCTTGTCTGCTTCTCTACACCTTTATACATACACACCCTAAGTATATATCTTAGATGTTTTCTACTATAGATCATGAGTTTATTTTCAGTATGTTGTTAAAGTAAGTCTCTTGATGACAATTACGATCAAGATTTGATGATGATGATTGCCATTTTTTGAGCTCTTACTATGTGCCAGGCAATGCAGAACATGGGTAGCTTGAAATTTCCTAATGTAGGAGTATTTATGCAACAGAAATTAGAAAATACTGACAATCAGGGATTTTGTTTCTGGAAAACCAATTGTTAAATCTACCAGCAAGGATAATGTTCCTCTTTGCTTATTGATAAATCTCTGGAACCCAGGACAGTGGCTAGCACATGGTAGGCACTCAATAAACAAATATTTGTTGAATGAATGAATGAATGAATACATGTTCCAATCACAGGTTCAAACAATATTCCTATTGATGCATTTCTGAAATAGTGTGACTTAACAATTTTATGAGCAAGCAAGCTTCCAAAATGCAATTCTAGTTATTTTTTCTTTTCAGATGTTTCTTTATTTAGATAATTAGATTCCTTTCTCTGTGGGTCACCAGAGTCAATGACATGGATCAAGTACTCAATTCACATGGAGGCACAGTTCCCCAGTGGTCAACTGGTCATTCTAAAATAAATTTAAAGCTTGTAACTAAAAAGTATCATCCTTTATTCCCTGGCCTCTTTTATCATCTTTTGTCATAGTCAAATATTTTTTCAGGGTGACTGAATGAAGAAAAACAAAACACACAGAAGTATACATGTACTATGGGTATATGTATGTGCATGAGCCCACACGTAGATCTTTTTGGAGGAATCTACATACATAATAAATAACGTCTTCCTGAAATAGAAGTGATGGGTTTGTGGGAGATGGGGAAGAAAGTGTGAATAATAAAATATAAAAAGGATAGCAATCCAGTCTTTGTTGTCTGACAGAGGAAGAAAATACTTGTAAGATGGTTGCCTCCAAATTTAAACATTACCCAGATACATTTAAGCAACTTATACATTTTAGGCCTAAAGAAGCCACGGCAATGATAACGATAGGGTGGAGGACAAAGGCAGTCCTGAAGAGCAAAACCATGGACATTATTTAACCATCATAATCTGCTCCAGGTTTCAGGTCACTGACAATAATTATGATATGTAGAATGATAGACATACACATGGCAGTTCCCTCTGCTAACCTTTTTGATTAACCTTCTCCTAGCTCCAAGAAGTTCTTTTGGGTCAGGCTGGATATGAAGAAGATGAAGGATAGTGGTGTTAGTTGACTCACCAATTATTCTTTAAAGCTGGTCCCTTTCAATGGTGGGCTAACAAATGGGCATTTAGTTTAATCTTTTCTTTTTTCACATTCCAGGAAATGTTAGCAATGTGTATTCTGTTTGTGTGAAAAAAACTCAATAGAGTATTATAAATAATGGTATGGCTTATTGTGAGAGTTCTACATTACCAGTGGAAAGTAGTTATTCTTGTGACGCCTTGCTTCTGTGACATATCAATAATTTCCACCACTGAAACTGCAGTCATGCTGGTAGCATTTCCAAAATCAAAGGAACTGGAAAAATGCAAAGAAGCCAGGAGAAGTTCTTGTATTCCCCCAGTAGAAATCAGAGAGAATGAAACGAAGGGAATGTCTAAGAAAATTTCTAGTATTCCAAAGCTTTTTTAGGTCATCAAAATAAACTTATGAAAGAATCTTAAATGAAAGAGTAGAAGAATCAAAGCAGGGCACATTGCAAAAGTCCAAGGAGGAGTCAATATTAGAAAAACCTAGTAGTATAATTCATTAAATTATAAATCAAAAGAGAAAAACAGCTTTCTCCTCCTTCTCATTCTATCTCCCTTTCTGAACAGTTCAGCCCAAAGCCATTAACCTTCTCCTAGGTCCAAGAAGTGTGGGTGTGTTGGAACTTGATTGGCATGAGAAGGGAATGCACAGGGAGAAGGCGGGGTAGTAGAAAGAAGACTGATTTTTATGCAAGAGTTTGATCACATAGGTAACTATCGTAAAGATAATAGAAGTCCGTTCTCTTACTCTCAGAGAAGGGAGTTACAAATGTGGAAAGGGAGAAAACTAGAATAAACCTATGGAGTTGGATTAGAGTAAAAATATCACTATAAATTCATTGTTTTCTATATATGGATGGATGGATAAACACGCAGACAAACAAATAATTTAGAAACTCACAGACATAAATGTGTATATATACTCGTACACATAAACATATATATATACACATATATATACACACATATATATGTATATGTACATATACATATACATATACATATACATATACATATATATATATATATATATATATATATATATTCTCTAGCTAAGTCAACTGAGTGGGGCTCAGAAACAGTGACACCCAAAGAGCAGTGGGTATTCTGTAGAGATAAAATCTTGGCTTCTAAATATCATTCTCCAATAAGAGAAACCAGGCTTCTTTGAAAAAATGTCTGGTTCTAGGGCTGGGGAAGGCAGAGTAAAGATGAAACTGGAGCATCTTCTTGCAACAGAGGGTAAGGAAATGCTCTAAGAATGAAGTGGACATACCAAAAAAACATAGAAGCAGTTTGATGGTGTTCCCACTGGTCAAATATGGGATAAGTTGACATCAAAATCTATAATTTTAGTAATGGATCATAACATGGAAAATTAAATATGAAAACATGGGCTCATACTAATAGAAATAAATAAATGTTTGTTGAAGAATGGGATATTTATACCCTTTCAAAATAACTCCACAAAATACAATTATTTAAAAGGGAAAAGAATAACTATATAGGAGAGAAACCTGACATAAAATACCTTTATCAAGTGATCACATTGAACATCACCAGTAATGAGACAAATTAAAATTATATACCACTTGTGAGATACAATGAGAACAATATAGTATCCTTTCTGTGATGATATTTCTGGCCAAGATGCATAACCTGAATAAAATCGTAAGAAAAGATAGAACTAAAACTGAGGAACAATCTAAAAAGAACTGATCCGTAATTTTCAAAATTGTCAAGGTCAATAAAGCCAAGAAAAGACTGAACAATTGTTCCACATTGAAGGAGACTAGAATTATGATGAGTAAATGCAACGTACAATTATTTTCTTCAATAACAACTTGATTGAGATATAATTCACATTTTATAAATTTCACCCTTCCAATGTATAAATACTTTTTAGTAGATTAACATAAATGTATAGCTATCACCACCATGTAATTTTAGAACATTTTCATCAACCCAAAAAGAAGCCTGTACCCAATAACAGTTACTCCCCATTCCTTTTTCCAACACCCCCAATCTCTAGGTAACACTAATTTACTTTCAATCTATGGATTTGCCTATTCTGAGCTTTTCATATAAATGGAATCATACAATATGTGGTCTTTCATGACTGGCTTCTTTCAACTAGCACAATTTTTTCAAAGTTCATCCGCGTTTTAATATGTATCAATACTTCATTTCTTTTTTTGGTCAAATAATACTCCATTATATGGAGACACCATATTTCATTTACCTACACATCAGCTGATAGACATTTGGGTTGCTTCCATTTTTTACTATTATGAAAAATGCTACTATTGACATATCTGTGTAATTTTTCTATGGAGAGCATAGGATTATGAACTGGATGTTACTGGGACATGCCTGTGGCATTTGGCAGAACTTGAATGGGATCTAAAGATTAAATGATAGTAATGTATCTATGAGTGTTTATTTCCTGATTTTGATAGTCTAGTATTTCTTGTTTGTATAAAATATACACTAAAGTACTCAGGGTTGATGGGGCATCATGAGAGCAGCATATACTCTCAAATGGTTCAAAAACAAAACAAAAAAGAGTTCTCTATACTGTACTTACACATTTTCTCCAAGTTTGAAATAGTTTCAAGGGAGACACAGACTTCCCCAAAACAGAAAAAAACACAAGAAAATTACAGATGAATACCCTTGAGAAGATAAATGTAAAAATCTTCAACAAAATATTAGCAAACCAAATTCAACAATACATTAAAAAGATCATACACCATTATCAAGTGGGAGTCATTCCAGGAATGCAAGGATGGTTCAATATCCACAAATCAATCAATGTGATAAATCACATTTTAACAAAATGAAGGATAAAATTCATATGATCATCTCAATAGATACAGGAAAAGCATCTGACAAAATTTAACATCCATTTATGATAAAAATTCTCAACAAAGTGGATATAGAGGGAATGTACCTTAAGATAATAAAGGCCATATGTGCCAAGCCCACAACTAACATATCCAACTGTGAAAAGCTGAAAGCTTTTCCTCTATGATCAGGAAAAAGACAAAGATGCCTATTCTTACCACTTTATTCAACATACCACTGGAATTCCTAGCCAGAGTAATTAGATAAGAAAAAGAAATAAAAGACATCCAGTTTGGAAAGGAAGATGTAAAACTGTCACTATTTGCAGATGGCATATTTTATATAGAAAACTCTACATACTCCAACCAAAAACTATTAGAACTAATAAACACATTCAGTAAAGTTGCAGGATACAAAATCAATATAAAAATGTCTGTTGCATATATATACACTAATAACAAGCAATTAGAAGTTAAGAAAACAATCCCATATATATTACAATTATATCAAAAAGAGTTAAAAACCTAGGAATAAGTTTAACCAAGGAGGTGAAAGACCTATACACTAAAAACGATAAGATATTAATGAAAGAAATTGAGGAAAACACAAATAAGTGGAAAAACATGCTATGCTCATAGATTGGAAGAATACTGTTAAAATGTCCATACCACGCAAAGCAATCTACAGACTCAATACAGTCTTTTATCAAAATTACAATGACATTTTTCACAGAAATGAACAATCCTAAAATTAAAATCCAATATTAACCAAGCAATTTTGAGAAAGGAAAACAAAGCAGAAGTCATCACATTTCCTGATTTCAAACTATATTACAAAGCTATAGTTATCAAAATTATATGAGATTGGCATAAAACAGATACGAAGATCAATGGAATAGAAGAGAGAGCTTAGAAATAAGCCCGTATGGTCAATAATTTACAACAAAGGAGCCAGGATTACACAATGTGGAAAAGACAGTCTCTTCAATAAATGGTGTTGGAAAAACTGGACAACAACACGCAAAAGAATGAAATTGGACCCCTTACACTATACACAAAAATTAACTCAAAATGGATAGAAGACTTGAAACCATAGCAATCCTAGAAGCAAACAGAAGCAATGAGCTCCTTGACATTAGTCTTGGAGATGATTTTTTTGGATTTGACATCAAAAGCAAAGGCTACAAAAGCAAAAATAAACAAGTGGGACTGCATCAAACTTAAAAGCTTCTGCACAATAAAGTATCAACAAAATGAAAATGCACCCTATTGAATGGGAGAATATATTTGCAAATCATGTATCTGATAAGGGGTTAATATCCAAACCATATGAAGAACTCACAAAACTCAATAGAAAAAACAAAACAATCAATTTTAAAAATGGGCAGAAGATCTGAGTATACATTTTTATAATGAAGACATACAGATGGCCAACAGGTACATAAAAAGATATTCAACATCACTCATCATCAGGGAAATGCAAATCAAAACCACAATGAGATATCATCTCACACCCGTTAGAATGGCTATTATAAAAAAGATAAGAAATAACAAGTATTGGCATGATGTGGAAAAAGGGAACCTTTGTGCTCTATTAGTGGGAATGTAAATTGGTGCAGCCATTATGGAAAACAATATGGAGGTTCCTCAAAAAATTAAAAATAGAACTACCATATGATCCAGCAACTCTACTTCTGGGTATTTATCTGAAGAAAATAAAAAGATATCTGCACGCCCATGTTCACTGCACCATTATTTACAATAACCAAGATATGGAAAAAACTTAAGTCTCCATCAATGGATGAATGGATGAAGAAAATGTGACTTTATACACATACACACACACACACACACACACACACACACATTGAGATATTATTTAGCGATAGAAAAGAAAGAAAATCTTGTCATTTGCAACAACATGGATGGACCTTGAGGGCATTATGCTAAGTGAAATAAGTCAGAAAGACAAATGCCAAATGATCTCATTTATATGTGAAATCTTAAAAAACCAAACACCCATACAAACAGAAAAACCAAGGTCATAGATACAGAGAACTGGTTGCTGGGGACTTGGGGTAGGCAATATGTGTGAAAGGTGTTCAAAAGGTACAAACTTACCATTATAAAATAAATAAGTCATGGGGATTTAATGTACAGCATCATCACTATAGTTAATAATACTGTATTGCATATTTGAAAGTTTCTGAGAGAGTAAATCTTAAAAGTTCTCATCACACACAAAAATATTTTTTTGTAACTATGTATGGTAAAGAATATTAACTATACTTACTATGGTGACTACTTTGCAATGTATGCAAATATCAAATTATGTTGTACACCTGAAACTAATATAATGTTATATGTCAATTATATCTCAATAAAAAGTTTTCAAAACACAGAGGCACACACACAGAGTCAACACTCACATAAACAGATGCTAAAAGATATGTGATAAAATTGAGCATTTACTGTTGATTTGTAAATTGTGAAAATATCTCAATAAATGGTTATTTCCTATATATATGTATATATATGTAGATATTTATATATATTTGGTTTGATATGTATCTTAAACCAAAAGTATGCTTAATAATGAAACATTAAGGTATTCCTATTAAAGTCAGTAACAAAACAAGAATGCCCATTACCACCACTATTATTTAGCATTGTTCTGGAATTTCTAGCTAATACCATAAGTCAAGAAAAAGAGATAAGATTCAAAATTACTTAAAAAACTATTCAAATGATCATAAATGTTTAGCAAGCTTACCAGTTAAATAACACATACACAAAAAACAACTTTCCTACAAATCAAGAACAATCTGATAGAAGGCCCAATTCAGAACACATTCGAGTTGTAATGCAATACAAAACTAAAAACCAAGTAAACTGGGAAAAATATTTGGGATATTTTTGCACTAAAATAATCACTACAAGCCATTAATAAAAATAAAAATAAAAATGCCCTAATAAAAAAATGAGCAACAGATATGAAAAATTAGTTCCCAAAAGGAAGAAATTAAAATGGCAATAGAGAAATGTAAAAAATTTTCAATCTCACTAGCTATTAAAATGCAAAATAAAACAATGAAATACAATTTATTTTTGTTCTTCAAACTGTGAAAGGTTTTTTTCTTTTCTTTTAATGATAATGGGGGCAAGTATGTAGAAAAATTGGTACTCGAACTGTTGGTGGTAACACACACACATTAGCACAATTTTCCTACAGGACAATATGACAAATATACAAATAAACTAAAAAAACTTTAAATAGTCTTTCTTTTTTACCCAGTAATTTCACTTCTAGGAATTTACCTAAGCAAAAGTGTATATAAACCTTAGATTCATAGATGTTTATTAAAGCATTGATTATAATGACAAAAAAATGAAAGCAACCAACCTAAATGGCCACTAGGGGAGTGCTTGAATAAACTACAAAATTTTGATATGATTAAACATTATGTAGCTAATAAGATGTTGTATGAAACATGTTCACAAAAGAGTTCAATGTCATTGCAATGTGCTACTGAGAATACATACGCATTCCTATGGTAAACTATTGTATTAAATACACTCAAAGACCTTGCCATTCAAAGTGAGGTCCATGGGTCAGCAGCACTGACATCACTTGGGAGCTTGATAAAAATGCTGGTTGTTGCTTCCATCCCTAGACGTAATGAATCAGAGCCGGCATTTTCCCAAGATCCCCATGTGATTCACATATACATTAAAGAGTGAGAAGCAGACGTGGAAGATGCCCTTTAACTCCCCACTTCTCCATTCATTTCAGGTTTTCAGAATCTCCTTTTGCTACTTCTCCTCCACCGACTCTTGCATGATCTACTAACTATCCATTTAATAATAACTTATTAAAGGGAGAAGACCTGAGAGTGATTTGTGATAGAATGGGTATAATCAACTTCCAAATTAATATCATCTGATAAATAGTTATAGTCCTTATAGGTGGGAGTTTGGGGTTGGGGGAGGAGTCCACTGAAATCCAAATGGGTGCGAATGCAGCCTCGTATACTCTTCTTGGACTGACTGAATCAGAAAATACCAAACGCTCTTACCTTCTTATATGATTCTCATTCATTAGTCCCATACTCTAGGTAACATTTTCCGGCCGCCTATCCACTGTTTAGGGCTGACCACCTGCTGAAGGAAAAACGGCCTTCTGCCTTCTGAGTAGCACATGCACATTCATTAGTGCAATCCTCCAGCACAGTCCTATTCTTGCACAGACATAAACATCCAGCTTTCAACAGCTGATAGTCCAGAAAGAACTTCAACCAAACAAGTAGTGGAAAAAGAACCAGACCTCATGTATAAGACAAGAACCAGAGCAGTTAATGACAACAGGATGTTAGAAATGGGAAAGCCAGGCCTCACTTCTTTGGCAGCTTCATCTTCTTCCAGTTCCCAGCTCACAATACTGTGTGCTCTGGAGCAACCAACTGCTTTCAATATTCTCACAAACTCCATTCTTTCTATGCTGTTCCTGCTACCTCAGTCTGGAATGCTCTTAGAGTGGTCACTGCCTGGATAACCTCTGCTCATCTGTTAAGACTCAGCTCAGGATGCCTCTGCTCCTCCAGGCAGCCTTCCTTCCAGCGCCAGGCTGCGACTTGTGCCTCTCCATTCCCTGGCACACTGCTTTAACCTCCATGGAAGCGCCCTACGCCAGTGCCATCCAATAGAAACATGACGGGAGCCACAAAAGTTTAAATTTTCTAGTAGCACAGTTTTTAAAAATTAAAAAGTGGCTTAAATTCATTTTAATTATGTAGTTTATTTAACCCAGCATACTGAGAATGTTATTTAAACAGGTAATCAATACCATATTAAAATTATGGATTAGATATTTTACAGTCTTTTATCATATCAAGTCTCTCTAATCCATTGTGTATTTTACATTTAGAGTGCCTCTCAATTCAGACTGGCCACATTTCAAGGGCTCAGTAGCCACATATGGTTAGCAGTGGTTGTATTAGACAGTCCAGCATTAAACTGAAATAATCTGCTTATGGATTTGCCTTCCCTACTAGAAGGTAAGCTACTCAAGGGATAGGTCAATGTTTTACTTGTAGTATCATCAGTGCTACATCAGTATCTGGCACATATTAAGCACTCAGTAAATGTTTGCTAAACTGAATCGACCGGAAGGTATTTTGAGAGAAGGTGGCATTTTAGCAGGTACTCAAGTGAAGAGCAGCTTATGTGTACTAGTAATAATTAGGATGATAGGAAAAATAGCTAACATTTTTGTCTTGGATTATGTTCCATGCTCTTTAAATGTATGATCTTCTTTAGTTCTCACAACAACCCCAAATACTCTTGTACCGTTATTACCTCCACTTTAGGGACAAAGAAACTTGCCCCAAATCATACAGCTACTAAGTGCAAGAGCCAGGACTTATTGAAATAGTTATAGAAAAACAAGGTAAATGATAATCAAACACACCTCCCCACACAATAAACAAAAAGTTGAAAATAAGCTATATTCACAGATGTTACATACCTACTCCAATAGGTAAGCCTCCCGAACCTCCTTTACCATCCCCAGCAGGATTTCTCTGGGGCTTTGTGATCTGCTGAGTTCTGCCTTGTGCAGGATATACCTCTTCCCAAATTTTTGAACCAGCCCTTCTTGACTTGAAATTTACTATCTTTCACACTTGCCTTCTGAGTTGCTTGCATTCCGCCTGTCTTATCAAAATGGCCGAACTTTTCACAAACCACTCCAGTGAATCAAGTCACCTTTCTCAGAGCCTAATCTTCTCCCAGTATCTGGAGAAAGAGTAGGACATACATCTTTCCTCCACCTGCCCCCAGAGGACCCCTTAGTCTCACTCAGATGTCCTGTGGGGAGGTGAGCAATCACTGCTGATTTGTACGTTTGTTTAAAGGAATGAGGCTAAATTGTGCTTCACAAAAATGATGCAGATTGTTTTTGTTTTGTTTTGTTTTGCTTTTGTGTACAAAATTTCCATTATCTCTAAACCTCAGGAACCAGCACCACATCTGGCAAAGGAAATAAAGTTGGAAACATAATAAAAGAATGGATTAGGAGAAGACTTGAAAACAGGCAACTGCATTTGGATTTGATGTGGTGGGAAATAAAGATCCCTGGAGGGATTCTGAGCATAGGACTAATGTGATGAAAACAGTGATTGAGGAAGACGAAATGCAAGCGGGACAAATTGAAGGGAGGGGCTAGAATCAGAGAGGAGGCAGTCATCCAGGCCTGGGGAGGCAGAGAGAACAAGGGAGAAAGCAAGGGTATTAGGAAAGGGACCCATGATTCTGTATAAATTAATTAACATATGCCCACCCCGAAGTCACTTTACTACCAAGTTACTACCAGTTTTTTATGCTCTCACTCTATTTGGGAAGGCAAAAATAAACCCATGAGGAGCTGAATATTTTCATTAAAATGATAAAATTTCATCTCTGTGAATATAATGGTTTAACTGTAACTATACCCTGCTGAGCAAATGAGCTTTATCATGAGCATGTGGAATAATTCTTGGTGCAGAAATGGAGCACAGAAAAATTTACATTATGCCCTTATTTACAGAATAAACAAGCACAATGAAAACAAAATACTTTTTTTATAGCAGCCTCATGTCGATTAAGCTCATATGACAAAAAAGAAATGGCTGTCCCCAAAGTGGCATTCCCAGCCCGAGAGTGCCCCTAACTCATTGCCCTATGGGAGTCTAAAAGCGCCCTATCCATGTCAGGTTCTATAGTGGCAGGAGGTATAATTTGACTCTCAGGTGGGCCAACAACATTTGTCAAAGCTCTATACCTTGAAACAGCACGGTACTGGCACAAAAAATCGACACGTAGATCAATGGAACAGAATAGAGAACCCAGAAATAAACTCACACCTATAATGGTCAATTAATCTAAGACAAAAGAGGCAAGAATATACAATGGAGTAAAGACAGTCTCTTCAACAAATGGTTTGGGGAAAAAATGAAATTGGATCACTTCCTTACACCATATACAAAAATAAACTCAAAATGGATTCATGACTTAAATGTAAGACATGAAACCATAAAACTCCTCGGAGAAACTATAGGCAGTAAATTCTCTGACATCACTCTTAGCAATATATATATTTGGATATGTCTTCTTGGGCAAAAGAAGCAAAATAAAAAATGAACAAATGGTGCTACATCAAACTAAAGAGATTTTGCACAGCAAAGGAAACCAAAAAGATAACGAAAAAGACAACACACTGAATGGGGGAAGATGTTTGCCAATGATATGTCCAATAAGGTGTTAATAGAAGGAACTCATACAACTCAACACCAAAACAAACAAACAGACAAACCAATTCAAAAATGAGCAGAGGACCTGAACAGACACTTCTCCAAAGAGGACATTCAGATGGCCAATAGACATATGAAAAGATACTCAGCATCACTAGTCATGAGGGATATGAAAATCAAAACCACAATGAGATATCACCTCACACCTGTCAGGATGGCTATCATCAATAAAACAACAAACAATTAAGTGTTGGCGAAGATGTGGAGAAAAGGGAACTTTTCTGCCCTGTTGGTAGGATTGCAAATTGGTGCAACCATTATGGAAAACAGTATTAAAAATAGAACTACTTTATGACCAAACAAACCCACTTCTGGGTATTTATTCAAAGAAATCCAAAGCACAAATTCGAAAAGACATGTGCACCCTATTCGTGGAAGAATTATTTACAATAGCTAAGATATGGAAGCAACCTAAGTGTCCATTGATAGACAAATGGATAAAGACGAGGTGGTACATATATACAATGAACTATTACTTGGCCATGAAATAGAATGAAATCCTGCCATTTGTGGCAACGTAGATGGACCAACAGAGTATTGTGCCAAGTGAAATAAGTCAGACGGAGAAAGACAAATACCATATGATCTCACTTATATGTGGAATCTGTAAAACAGACAAACAAACAAAACAGAAACAAACTCATAGATACAGAGAACAGACTGATAGTTGCCAGATGGTAGGGAGGTTAGGAGGATGGGTGTAAAAGGTGAAGGGATTAAGCAGTATAAACTGCCAGTTATAAAAATAGTCATAAGGATGTAAAGTACAGCATAGAGAATATAGTGAACAACATCATAATAAGTATGTATGGTATTAGGTAGGTACTAGACTTACCGAGGGATCACTTTATAAGGTATCTAAATGTCTAATCACTATGTTGTACACTTGAAACTAATATAACATTCTATGTCAACTGTAATTGAAAAATAAAAACAAATTTTTTAAAAAGAAGCAATCTGATAGTTCATCAACAGGAAAATGGATATACATATAGTGATCTGTTCATGAATAATTATACCACATAGCAGTTAAAATGAACTGACCAGCTCTATGTTCTGAAATCTAATGCTAAATTAAAAAAAAAAAACAAGTTGCAAAATGATATGTACAGTGTGCTTCCATTTATTTAAACATTTAAAACATACAAAATGACAGTACCTATTTTGAAAGATACATGTGTGTACAGAAGTGAGAAAGCATGCAAATTCAAGACACTGTTTATCGCTGGGGTAGCAGGAAGAGAAATGGGATTAAAGAGGAATCCAACAAGAACTTAAGTAGGTCTGAAGGAACTTGTCAGAATGCAGGATTGCCTAGAACTCAATAGTGGCACAGAAAGTTTTATTAGGTTCTCCTTATTTATTACTTGTTTAGTTAAAAAAAAAAAAAAAAATTGTTAAGTCACAAGTACTCACCTGAGACCAGATGGCTAATTGGCAGGTAATCTGGAAGAAATCCAGGGCAGGATATTGTCTTCTTTCCACATGGCTCCCAGTTCATGATCTGTTTGCAAATAAAGGATTTGCATCATTTTAGTCTTAATATTAGTAATTTATTTTTACCTGAGAGATATAGTTCCCCAAAGTGCATGAAGGCAACATCTGCTGTGGCCAGATACAGCACAAAGCACGCTTGCTCTGTCAGGCTGAGCTGTTGCTTCAGTTTGTTACTTGGCTGTTTTCCACCCTTGCCCACTCAAAATGCTGAGCCACTGAAAGGTCAGTAGAGAGAGAGATGATCTAAACATGCAAAAAGTATAATGAGAAGGAGAAGGAGAGGGAGGGAAAGGGAGAGAGAGAAGGAGGGAGAGGAAAAGGGAGGGAGAGGGAGTGACAGAGGGAGGGAGAGAGAGAAACATGCAGAGACCCTCCGCTTCAGATACCGGGGCTCTAAGAAAGCAGTATTCGTATGCCAATGAAGGTGAAGATGGCTCACTAAAAATCAGAATCCTTTCCTTGGAGGTCCTAGCAACCCAGAACACCTGCCTTAAGGCTTCTGTGTGTCCTCCCTCACCTCAGTTATTGCTAATTCTGCCACGCCCCTCAACCCTCAGAAAGCAAAAGTGGAGATGGACTTGAAAATAATATTGGGTTCTACAGAGGGAGAATCAGCTTTGCGTGAGGAAATAGACAAACTCACAGGACATGATCAAATTAAAGTCAAACTGCTGAGAAACCGTAAAACAATCATGGGGTGTACTTTAGACGTGTATAACTTGAAACAGTAGCATTCTTATAATCTTTAAGCACAAATGCACAGTCGAGCAGGAAGGCGTTCTTACCATTGTCTAGTCTATCTTATGACAAAAACAAGACAACACTTTGTCCACGACTGGAGAACCTTCGGCAGAGAGATTTATTGTATGCGTACTTTGGAAAAGTTCAGGACAGTAGTTTTTCATCCTTGCCTCCTTTCCTCTTCAAGTTACATCAGAGGCTCTTCTTTTTCTTCTCTAAGCAAAACTTCCAGGTCGGCTTCAGTTTTTCAGGTGGGCGAGCCAAAGCAATCTGCTGTTGGAATAGCACTGACAGAAAAAGATAATCCTTGCGGCAGAGGGCCTGGAAAAGATCATTCTCTGGAGTCAAATAGTAAACTTATGTTGTTATACCTTTTAGATACTTCTCACCCTGAAATGCCTACCAGTAATATGAACTATAAACATATTTTTTTAGTACTGCTGAAGAAAACTCAGCTCTGTGACAGAATACCTTTCGTTGTATCGAGAGCAAATGCAGCAATAACAAACAGTAATTGAGCACTCACTCTTCGGAATGCTTTACCTCATTTAGTCTCACCACCTTCTCAGGAAGTTACTCTTGCTAACCTCATTTTACAGATAAGAAAACAGAGACACAGGAAGGTTAAGTAATATATATCAGGTCCCCCAGAAGAAACCATAGAGCCAGGATTTGGACCTAGCGAGTGGGCTTTCATGTTCACCCTGTCCAGGAGGTGGTATTTAGAATAAGTGGATACAGCTTTTGAGATGACAGCACAAGTTACGTTAGGAGCATGGACCCTCCCTTCAGCTACAGGGGCTCTAAGAAGGCAGTATTCATATGCCAATGAAGGTGAGGATGGTTCACTAAAAATCTGAATCCTTTCCTTGGAGCTCCTAGCAACTGAGAACACCTGCCTTAAGGCTTCTGTGTGTCCTCCCTCACCTCAGTTATTGCTAATTCTGCCATGCCCCTCAACCCTCAGAGAGCAAAAGTGGAGATGGACTTGAAAATAATATTGGATAAAAATTGGAAGGCTTAAACTTGAGTTCGGTATTGCTACTAACTAAATGGATTCATTTTCCTCATCTGTGAAATGAGAAAAAATGAGGATGGTGAAAATCAAATCAGATAGAGGCACAGAGATCTGTGATTGTGCACACTGTGGGCACATGAGATTTTCTTTGTTCTGTAAATCAAAGCAGCCCGTTACAGCAATGTGCTGTAACCATCTATGCAAGACGTATATGTGGATCCCTAAGAGCCTTCCTCTGTAGTAGTATTAACTCTGGTCAAGTGGTTTTGCCTCCCCTTACCCACTCTGTAAGAGGACGGGTATCAATCACCAAACTCTCGTCCAACATTGATATCGTGTGATTTGTTTTGTCCCAGATCTAGGAGAACTGAATTGGGGTTTCTAAATGGTAGTTTAGGTACTTCCAGGCCACCTTATTCCCCACGGTACCCATTCCTAGGATCCTATCAATCACACAGGACCCCAGAAGAAATCTAACAGCCCAGAGATATAATTACAGTCATTCTAATTGTCCCCAAGTTCAACTGTTAGAGAAAAGAGAATTGGATTCTCTACCGAAGCAGGTGGATAGCTGGTTTAGTAGACATCCTGCTCGAAGCGGGGGTGGTAGCATTCCAACACTTTTTTCTGTGTAATGACAAACACATGAGGAATGTGAGACAGGATGACCTTTGAGGGAGCTTCCAACCTTGTGATCTCATGTGACTGCTTCACTGATAAGTATCACTTGAAAATGAGGTCAGGTATGACCAGCAATGGCAGGCTGAGAGCCAGAGCCAGGGGCTGTACAGGCTCCCTGCCTCTCTGTGTTGCTCTTTCCAAAGACAGACATGTCAGATGTGGCAGCTGTCACTTGAGGGAGTGACTGGAGTGTGGTCCTGAAGCAGCTGTGTGCCAGCAGAATGCTCCGCCAGGCCCTCCACAATAGGGCTGACCCCATTCCCAGGGAAGCCAGTCCCCTGGGGATGAGAATGACACATCCATTCTCAAAGGAAAGGGCATAATTAGTCACTGTGATCACAGTCTACTACACAGATCCTCCCCCAGCTATCCCATCCCCTGGCTTCTGACAGCCTGAAGCAGATGACAGGAAAATCACTTAGTGCAACACGTAGCCTGGCCAGCAGCTTTAAGATACATCATAATGCCCGTGGCAGGAACGGTTACAATGAGAGGAGCACGGGTGGCCTCCTGAATCACTGCGCAGTGGACACCTGTAAATGATTCTTTCTGTGTCTCTAGCAGGCCATGCTTGTTCCTGCCCGGGGCCTCTGCACTGGCTGCTTGCTCCCAAAAACGCTTGGCCCTTGGGTCGCTCACAGCTGGCTCCTTTCTGCAGTACAAATTTCATTTCAAATATCACTTTCTTAGGCCTTCCACACACATACCCTCCCACGACTTTCTAACACAACATTCCATTTTAGATTTCATATAGAACGTCTCATGATCTGAAATGATTCTGTTCATTTATTTATATTGTTTATTGTCTATTTTCCCTTTAGAATGTTAATGAGAGCCAACATCACTGTGGTCTTTTCTCATCTATTCCCAGCACCTAGAAAAATATCTGGCAGATAAAGGATTGACAAATATTAGCAAAATTAATTCGTTAATGAGTTGATTAATTCTATCTAGGACAGGAGTGTACTAGCACAAACAGGGTTTCCCTCTGTTCTGCGGCAGTGGCGAGATTTCAAAGCTTCAGGGTGGCTTTCACAGATACTTTTTATTATCTCACCATTTCATGAGCCATGCCCTGTCCTCTCCCCCATTAAAGATCTGAGAATCACTCTCTGATCCATAGGGATTGGCTTCTGACATCTATATTTATACGACATAGTTTTTTCACTTAGGAATGGATTTGGTTGCAAGTTAACAATAATAACAATGACCCATCACAGTGTTCTGTGATTTCAATAAATAAGTTATTTTTCTCAAGAAAGAATAAATCAGCAGGTGTGCAATCCAATGTCAGTGTGGCAGCCCAACCATAGAGGGAGCTTAGCTTTCTGCTTTGTACCCTCTATTCCTAGCACAAAACTTGCATCTGGTACTTTTTACACCATGGGCACAAAATGGCTGCTGCACCACCAGGCCTCCTGTTTGACTTCCAGAGAAGAAGGGTAATGCAAAGGGAGAAAGAGCCATGTCAGGTAAATCTGTTGTTTCTTTATACTGGGAAAACAAAAGCTTTCCCAGCATCCATGTCCAGCCACCTTCTGTTACATCTCCTACATTGGTACTTGGACACGTGGCCACCCCTACACCAATTATTGACAAAGGGAAATGAGATTACTATAACTCGTGTAACTGTCAAAATTCATCCTCTGAGGCTGGAGAAAGGAGCTATTTTCCTTGAGACCAAGGGATTGCCACACTTGCTCAACAAAATGCATCATAACTAAAAGGACTAGAGTAGATATTTGACCCAAAATTAGAGCTGAGACTTACAGAAACTGAGAGTTAAAGGTGGATCCCTTGAACTGTCATGCTTTTAGACTTTCCTAATGTTTGGTTGTGCAAATTGTTTAAATCCTATCATATGCTCAAATATCTTCACAATATATTCTCTTTTTTCTTAAGCTAGGTCAAGATACGTTGTTATTTAAAACAGGAGGGTCTTTATTATCAGCGCATCTAACTACCAACATTCGACATAGCCCATGAGGCTGTGCTGCACGGGTGCTGTAGGGTGTCAGACGAGCATTCACACCTCCCTCAGGAACGAGCCTTTGTACCGAACACTGGTGAGGTGACCCAAACACTTAGACATTATGTCATCAGCCCAACGACCTCCTCCCTCTTCCTCTCCACCTTCAGACAGTATTTGCTGATGTCCCAAGTGTACAGAGAACTCTGTTGGGTACTTAAAGGGGGGATGTACAATACCACTCACACTAACTAGTGGAGGAATGGGACTGCTGAGATGTCACATCACCAATCTATGACAAAGGCCAAAACATATCATGTCTTCTGATTAGCCCAGTACTGTTTTTCTTTTTTCAGCCATCTGATTATTCAGGCCAAACACACACACACACACACACACACACACACACACACACACACAGAGTGCCATCTACACCCCTACAGTCAAGAAAGATCCTAAAGAATGAAAAGCGTGGCCAGCCCACCTCAGTATTCCATCCCTTCTAACAGCCATAAGGAGTATTTTGTGGGAGGTTATAAGGATTGTCATTGAAGTATTCTATAGGGATACATCTCTGCAGATCTATGCTCTGTCATCTATGAACTTGATATATATTCTCTTTCAATGTATATAGCGCTTCAACATATTCAAAGTTTAGACAGAATTTTTCAAAATGTGTTGTTTGCAACTTACATGTTTTACATAAACAAATGGTTCCATGATCATATGACTTTGGAACATGATTAAAGAAAGTTAAATGCCTTCTTCACTGCAAGACATTGAAAAGCCTTTACTATTCCAATATGCATAGTGAGTGGCTAAGAGAGAGACTTAATATGTGGCATCTTCCAACTTTGTTTAACCACAAATATTTTTCCTTTGTGTATATTGAAAGGCTGGTGGTGATTCAAGAGATGTTTTAGGAAACACTGCTGGGCAGAAGGGACAGTGGTAAATCTTAGAAACTACTACCTCTTTTAAGTACCAAAAGGTATATTCTATGACTTGTCCAAACTTATGTGTACCCCTAGTGAATGTCACCAGATATTTAGGATCACCCCTTAGTCCACTGTTCCTGAGTTATACATCACAGCTGCTGTCCTGGGTGAGAAGTACACTGGTCTAGAAAGGATTGCACTTATGTTCTTGAACTGATCATGTTATTTCTACGATCATCAGGTTCCCCTTCTTCGACATGAACATAGTAGGTTGTGTGAGAATAAGGAGAATGACGTCATTACCGAAGAGTTTAACAGTCTATTATTTTTCTTTTGTTCCAACCTTTAATCAAAGCAATTTTCATTAATGCAAGGGTGAGCAAGCCACACTGACCTCGGTAACATGATATGTAAAAACTTATTTGTCTTGTTTAGATCTATCTTCTCTAAAAGACCACTTGGTATGACTTAACAAAAATATCTGACCTACCAATGTACAAACTTTTCCCTAAGATGTCTGGCACCCATTTGGCTGCTTCATAACCTTTATATGCTTTCAATATCCCTTCACTGACAAAATGATTTTAGAAGAATTAAATGCCAAGATTTGGTTTTGCCAAAGCTTCATCCATAGGACGTCTAGAAATAAATCTTGCTTCCCTGGAAGCCTTTGTTTTCTTTCAGGGACAGAGAGATCCAAGTCAAAGAGAAAAATAACCAGACAAACTCATTTGTCACAATGTAATAATCATCACAGTATAATAATATAAGTTGCAGTTTACAGAATAAGTCTAGGGGAACTTTATCTTTAACTAAACGTTCAACATTATCAGCCATTTAATAATCAAAATTTCATTGTTTATCTTTATCCTCAAGATGAACATTTTCAGGCTATATTAATAAGGATTTTTATTCCCCTAAATTTACTTTGACCTTATATTCTCCTAAGTTGAATCATTTGAAATATTCTGAGAAAAACGTGAGGTTCTAACCACACCGCTATAATCTACCTCTGTGAAAAAGGAAATTGTCTTCTCTACAGCAACCAGAGCAAGAATATTAGAAGGTGCATGGATCAAAAAAACCTAACAAGGGCACCAGAAGACCAAGATTCTAGTCAGTGTTTAGACAGCTGTTATTATGGAATGAATCGTGACCTCCCCCAACCCCCCATAATTCATATTTTGAAAGTCCCAACCCCCAGTGCCTTAGAATGTGACTTTATTTGGAGATAGGGTCTTTATGGAGGTAATCAAGTGAAAATGAGATCATTAGGGTGGGCCGTAATCCAATATGACTGGTGTATTTAAGGGAGAGAAAATTTAGACCCAGACACACATAGTGGGAAGATGATATGAATAGATACAAGAAGATAGCCCTTTACAGGCCAAATAGAGAGGCCTAGAACAGATTCTTCCCTCACAGCCCTCAGAAGGAACCAATCCTGCCAATGCCTTGACTTTGAACTTCTAGCCTCTAGAACTGGAAGACAATAAATTTCTGTTATTTAAGCCATTCAGCTTGTGGTACTTTGCTATGGCAGCCCTGACAAATGAATATACTTGTGTTGTTGGGTAAGTCTTCTTATATCTCTAGGTCTCATTTCCTCATCTAAGGCATTAGGGGGTAAATGACCTTTGAAATTGCTTTTATCTCTAAAGGTTAATGATCAAGGATGAAGGTAGACTCTCACCAATTCTCCTGAGATGCAAACATGCCCCATCTTCTGAGAAAAGCTTTCCCTCTTATCTACAGATCGATGGATCAGAAGCCATTCTTTGATAATTCTGTCTGGCCATCCTAATTTATATTTCAGTAATGACTTTGGAAAGCAAAATAAGAAAGGAGACCCGAAATAACTCCTATGAAATGCCACGAACTTATAAGTTTATATCTTTTTGCAAAAAATTAATCATTTGGAAAAATTGGCTTATAGATTCTAAGGGAGGTGCTAGGGTGGGCTCAGATGAAAAGATCAATAACAAATGTAAGTTTCATGACATGGTTCCCCATAGCAGAACCTCTGTAAAGTAAAGAAAAGCACATATTTTATGCTCTCTTCACAACCCATTTCTGGGATGTCCCTCCTCCCTTCCCCCCAATGTTTATCATGAAAGGAAACATGTTTCAGGCATAACTATTGAATGCTACTACCTTGACCCATATCAACAATAAAACAGTTAATAACAGTGACTTTTTGCAACACTTATCAGCCTCTCTCATCAGCTTGAATTATCTTGGTATAAATCCCAGGCTATTAATACATCCTCAAACTTTGGAATATAGTATTAATGCCAGAATCATAATGGGTAATGAGCATTTTGGCCACTGAAAATTCAATTCTAAATGCCATAAAACAGAACTGATGTTGTAGCTCCCCTTCTATTTACCTCACTGAATGTGTGCTCTCCTACCAAAGGAAATACAATGATAACTATTTTATGGTATGATATGATTTTATTATTCCTAAGAAGCAGTGATAGGGTAACCTTCTTTAGTGGCAGCTAAATGGCTAGCTTAACATCAACTATATTAAAACAAACAAACAAAAGCAAACAAATCAACAAACTCAGCAAGCAACAATTCAACATTTCAATGGACAGTTTTTATATTTGTCAGGGTCCCAATAGGTGGAACACTCAAATCAGGCTAACTCAATGAAGGTTTATTTACAAAGGTGTACTGAGGACGTAATAAAAACAGAGACTGTGGGCAATAATCCAGGTTAAGAGCTAAAGCACTGCTACTACTTTGAGCACAAGTAGGATTGGTGAGCAGAACCGGAAGGAGAAAGCCATGTAAAGAAAAAAGTAGCGCTATTCCATCTAGAGTCATTGCCCAAAAGAAGGGAGTGAGGGCCATAAATACCGTGACCTTACTCAACTCCCTCCCTTCCGTTTCCTGCCAGGGATCCTCACTGGTCAAATCCAACAGGGTGCCCATGAATGTGGTCCATAGGGTCAGCCTCTAAGACCAGGGTAAGTAGATCTGGAGGGACAACTGGATAATACATGGCACAGTGCTAAGAAACCCAACAAACTCATTGAGATATTTGAAAATTTTATAACAGCAGAAACATGTTTGCTCTTGCTCAGTTTATCCCCAGGTATGTCATTCCAACACCAATTTTCCAATTCTCTGACACCAAACTGAATGTTCAATAATTAAATTCAATACAACATTAACTACTCAGAGTTAGCACAGACCCCACAAGTTCAGAGCTCAGTCTCACTTTAGACGCCAGCCACAAATGGGGTTCCTACGTGACCCACATTTCTGCCTAGCTGACTGCAAATCTGGAGAGGTTCCTGCAACCCCAACTCCAGATCAATAATTCATCCCAGTGAAAAGAACTCAGGAAAGCTCTCTATTTCATTACAGTTCTATTATAAAGGACACAACTCAGTAACAACCAAATGGAAGAGATGCATAGCACAATGTACGGGGGAAAGGAGGGTACAGAGCTCACAAGCCTTCTCCACCTGCACCACCTCCCAGCACATCAATGTGTTTACCAACTTAAAATGTCCCTTAGCCTCACTGTTTCAGAGTTTTTATGGAAGCTTCATTACATAGGCATGGTTTACTAAGTCCTTGGGCATTGGTGATTGAACTTAATCTCCAGCCCTTCTCTTCTTCCCAGAGGTTGACAGTGAGGCTGATATTTCTAACCCTCTAATCACATGGTTGATTCCTCTGGTGACTAGCACCCATCTTGAAACTAAGTACTCTATGTTTAGTCACTTCATTAGAATACAAAAAACACTCCTATGACTCTGGAAATTCCAAAGTTTTAGGAACTCTGTGCCAGGAACTGGGACAAAGACTAAATATGTATTTTTTATCATGCCACACCAGCACACTGGCCCACAGTGTATATCACATAGCAGGCATTTAACATTTGCTAGTGAATGATGCACTCTCCTGTGGGCCACTCTAGAGTTCTTTCTCCTTCTTTCCTTCCTCCTTTTGAAAGATGACTGAATTTTTTAAGCCAAAAATATTCATGGCTTTAAGATTCTCCTTCCCCTTTAGCTGGATAATCTAGAGAAGACAAACCCTAACTGGCTTCCAGAATCTTAGGGCATTTAACACCTCTGACATCCCAAGCACCGGGAGACTCAAACGAGAAACATTCACAGAGATTTTTCAGTGACGGAATTTAAATTGTTGATTTACAATCTGCTCCAGTCTGCTCACAGTTTCATCTCTTCTTGTCACCTTCACAACCAACAGACTCTGCTGCCCTAAATAGAAGTAGGAAGCTAGGGTTGGACATTTGCTGGCGGTGGTAGGATATTTTTGCTTATGTAATATGTTGTATATCGTGCCACCCAAAAGACTACACTCTGGATAGTTCCCCAATGATATGAATCCCATCTTATGTTTTTAAAATCCCAAGTGATCAGCATTTTACTTATCATAGAGAAAACTAAATTTCTAACAGGAGAAAATTTGAAACCAGGGATGAGGAAAACATAGGATGTAGTAGGGCTATTCTAAATACATTAACAGAAAAAACAAAACTGAAAAACAAACATAGGTGCATTCGGAGCTAATATGCCTTGAAAATGTGGTATGGAATTCTAGTTTAAAGGAGGGTTGTGGGGAAGAGCGTTGAAGTTTTCTATCCACCAACAGAGCTAGCTATCAATCTGATGGACTGTTAGGATTCTCTATAGTAAGAGACTTCTGTATCAACAAAAATGAGCCAAGCTCTATGACCAGACTCTGACCTCTCAATCTAAACAGTATCTAAGGGCTTCATCAGGCCCTTTTAGAGAATATTTTTAGACCTGCTCACACACCCTTAGCCCACCTTTCTGTGGAAGGAGGGTACCCTTAAACCTGATCAAAAAATGCAAAGGGGGCTCCTGAATTTCCACAGCTGAGTGTCCTGTTTGGCCATTGCATCTTTTGTGCATGTGGTACCTCCTTTGATCAGCAGCACACAATGTCATCACTTGAGGCACTGATCAGAAAATTCATCCAGGAACAGACTGTGATCACTTGCAAATGTTTGCTAGAGACACCTGACACGGGAAAGAAACGCCTAAGGCAGTTGTTGTAAAACCCGTCAATCATTCTACGTGACCTGGAGGGAGGGGCAGACAGGAACAACCAGGGGGTCATTTGAAAGAGAAGCAGTGGGAGATATGAGTAGATATATGGGCCCACCCAAGGTATACGGAATCATATCTAGAGGGGGGGCCTGGTGTCTTTTTTAAGCCACACATCCTCCCTCATCATACAAATTTTCCTTTTGATATCTCTAAACAATAGTCACCTGGATTGGGTACAATGGAATTACATGGGAACTTTTTCAAAATATACAAGTGCAAGACCTTTCTTACCCAACCACACCCACCGCACCATCCTGACAAACATAATGCAGTAGCAACCTATGTATTTTGCAAGAGTTCCCCAGGTCATTCTGATCCTCTCTGCCTCCCTTCATTCCGCCCCATCCTCAGCTGAGATACACTAAACACTAGTTCTCTGTTACACTCGATTACTAGAAAGAAATATATTTGGGTCGCATATCTTAATTCCCTGCTGACATACCTTAATGGAATATTTAACAATACACATTTGACTTAACTCAGAAATGCCATATAGGAGTTATCTACTTGAATTTTACACTGTTACACCTTCTGGAAAACCAATCTCCGTCATCTGGTATGTTGCCCAACATCCATTACATAAACCCTTCCCAAAATTCCATGTCTGGCGAGAGATGGTCCCCCCTAGCAGAACATGTCTGTGTCTTTTTAATAGACAATGATAATGAGATAACGCACAGCATTTGCCCTGGTGCCTCAGCTGCTAGGTAACAAGCTATTTTTAGCAGTAACAGCATACTGGGGCCGAGCCTTAGAAATGGCTCGTGAGAGAGTAAGTGCTATCCAGTGGAACTTCCTGTGAGGATAGAAATGCGCTTTGTCTACACTAATTCGGTAGCCAGTAGGCACATGGGGCTAGTGAGCCTTTTAAATGTGATGAGTGTGACTGAGGAATGAATTTTAGATTTTATTTAATTTCAACTAATTTAAGTTTAAAGAGCCACATGGGGCTTGTGGCTATATTGAACAACACGATTGTAAGGCCGCTTTTTACATTTAAACTTTTACTAACAATTGTCACCCCAATAAATTTAATAAAATAAAATTAAAAAAACAAAACAAAAAAAAACCTGATAGTTAATACATACACATTAGTAAGACGATACAAAACTTTCATAGTAGTTTCAACTTAGGTGTACATGCTATGTTTAATTTCTAAGAGGGTCGTTGGCTTTTAGTAATATTGTCGGAAAGGCTTTGTGCATATCAGGGGTTGACTGTCGGCATTTGGCTGCTCTCGATAAAAAGGAAAAGGCTCGGGTGATGTCTCTGGAGCAGCCTGATGGACCGACGTGCCCTCTGGCCTGGGTTGTTACAGTTAGAACTGCTGAGACCTGATGGCAGAATCGCTGACCTTCCTCTGAACAGTGCCACCATTCCCTGCCTGAACGGGACCCTCAGCTAGAGACCCTGTTCCAACCCCATCCAGTACAGGGAGGGCAGGAGGGGGCCCGAATGCTTGCTTCATTAAGTCACACCTGGAGAGTGTGTTCTGTTTTTAACAAAAGGCCCAGGGGGTCTGCAGGGCTACTCAACCTCAGCATATTGACATGTTGAGCTATGTGATTTCTGTGTTGTGGAGTCCTCTGCGCTGGAGGGTGTTTAGCAGCATCCTTGGCCTCTACCCATTAACAATACACACTTGACTGAGATCAGACACTAGTAGCATCCCCCAACCCTCCCAGTAGCGCCAATCAAATATTTCTCATATAAGGTCGAATAGCCCGTGGGTGGCAAAAATCACCCCCCGTTGAGAACCACTGATCTAGACAGTAAGTTCTTGGACCATGAGCTACTTACAAAAAGAGATCAGTCTTACCTGTGAATTTTATTTTTTTAAATCTGTAATACCAATCAGATGCCTGGGGTGTGACATACACTCAGTTAAGTATTGCTTGGATGAATGAATATGAGGCCACTATTATTTTTTAACTATTTAAATAGCCCCCTGTCATGCAGGGAGTCACAGGGAAGCATGTGGAGTCTCTGGTCCCGCTCCCCACATAAGAACGCAGGACATGGTGAGGCCAAAAAGGAACACCCACAGAGCCATAGATAGGGGAGTCATACCACTATATTCTCACTGGCGGCTGGGTTGGAGACACAGGAGGCAGGAGCCACATGATCCGCAAACCATACTCTGCCACACTCCATGCTTGCCAGCCACCATCTTCTTGCTAGCCCCCCATTTTCTTGCTAGCGTAGCCACAGCAGTTATATTAGTGGCAATGGCTCACTGGTTACTGCTGACGGCCAACTAGCCACAGCTGATGGCCATCCAATCACAGTGGATGGCCATTTACTACCTGAGCCAGCACCTTTCCACATGAGGCCGAGAGCCTGGAAACTGCTCTCTGGGGCTGTGTCCCTACACCCCCTCAGTGCCTAGCAAAATGTAAGATTCAATCAACAAATATTTTCTGGTTGGCTAATGTTCTTACGGGTTTTTTAAAAAAGAATTCCTACTAATAACTATTTCTGAGGAAGCAAAATGACAGGGAAAATAATTTTTGTCATACCTTCATGTGTATGAAACAATTTCCTGCCCTGTTAGGTTTTTCAGCCAAGAGTGGAAGTCTGAAAATATAGTCTCACCCTTTCCAAACTAAGGACCAAAATTGTCTATAGGTGAGGAAGCAGGGCTCCGTGGCCTCGCGGCCTCTGTCTCTTCACCAAAGTTCATCTGGGGCTGGGCTCAGTGGAACCTAGTCACCTCCAGCACCAGATATGACCCCCAGGAACCTCTGCTGCCAGCTTCCCTGCAGGAGAAACAGAGGGCTGGGTTCAGTTGTCAGTTCCTGAACCTTTAAGCTGAGCTTGCCAGCAGGTGATGCTTTTATCTCATTTGTCACAATCAAACCCCGCAGAATAAGCTTACTAATTAAAGGCAAAGCATTGCACCTAAAACTTAGGGGATGTTTTACCTGTGTACACATGGCCTAGCACTGCAAGGAGACATTAAAGGCATTCCCGCTAAGCATGGATTTAAACCAACGAAATAGTTAGTATAGTCTGCCCTTCACTGTCTATATACCTAAACCGTTTATGGTATTTTAAGCTTCTTGGACAAGATTTCTTATTTAATGGGAACTATCACTCTCTAAACGCCATATCACTGGCCTGCATTTAAAGAACGGCTGCATGCATACAACCAAGATCATGAAAGCGCTGTTTCACTAAGGACAAGGTCAGAGCATTTATCGTAATTCAACAAGGAGAAGGAAAAAAGAGCAGCTTGTTTGTAAAAACTGTCCCTTCTCTTTGAGCAGTGGTTTGCTGGAGACATATTAGAATCACCTGGGCAGGTTGTTAAACTCCCAAGGGTCAGGCCACAGACCAGACACATTAAATCAGAGTCTCAAGGTATTACCCAGGCTTTGGAAATGCTTTTAAGTAAATGTTTTATTTTAGAACAGTTTTAAGTGTATGGAAAAATTGCAAAGATAGTACAGAGAGTTCCCATATACCAAGCCCAGCTTCCCTTACTATTAACATCTTATATTAGTATGGTACATTTGTCACAATTAATGAGTCAATAGTGATACATTATTACTAACTAAAGTCCATACTTTTTCATATATCTTCAGTTTTGCCCTAGTTTCCTTTTTATATACCAGGATCTCATCTAGGATAACACAATACATTTAGTCATCATGTCTCCTTTGATTCTTCTTGGCTTTACAGTTTCACCGGCTTTCCTTGTTTTTGATGACTGACAATTTGGAGGGGCACTGGTCAGATATTTTGTAGACTGTCCCTAAATTGGGATTTGTCTGTTTTCCTCATGATTAGTCTGGGGTTATGTGCTTTGGGGAAGAAGACTATGGAGATAAAGCCATTCTCATCGCATCAGATCAAGGGTATATATATCAACATGATTTATCACTACTGATATTGACCCTAATCATTTGGGTGAGAGAGTGTTTTTCAGGTTTCTCCAGTATACAGTTACTGTTTCCTCCCCTTTTTCATACTGCATTCTTTTAAAGGAAGTCACTGTATCCAACCCACACTTAAGGAATGGGGGTTATATTCCACTTCATTAAGGACATAGTATCTACATAAAACTTTTAGAATTCTTTGGTACAGGAAATTTGTCTGTTTTCCTCCACTTATTTATTTATTCTGTCATGTGGGGTGTCACACGGGGTTCCTGGTCCCGCTCCTTGCATAAGAACACAGGATATGGTGAAGCCAAAAAGGAACACCCACAGAGCCATAGGTAGGGGAGTCATACCACTACAGTCTCGCTGGCGGCTGGGTTGGAGACACAGGAAGCAGGAGCCACACTATCTGCAACATGCCGTCCACTTCTCCGCAATCCATAACCCGCACTCCATGGTGCTAACTGCAGTCCACGCTTGCCAGCCACGATCTCCTTGCTAGCCCCCATTTGCTGCTAGCGTAGCCATGACAGTTATATTAGTGGCCAACGGCTCACTGGTTACAGCTGACGGCCAACTAGCCACAGCTGATGGCCATCTAATCACAGTTGATGGCCATTTACTACCTGAGCCAGCACCTTTCCACGTGAAGCCGAGAGCCTGGAAACTGCACTCCTGGCTCTGTCCCCACACATACATTCTGGTTTTGGCTATTAGGAGCTCTTTTGATGGGTCCTGTGTCCTTTCGACAGCCCCATTATTGCATTGTTATTGTTGTTCCAAGCACTTTCTTACTCTGAGGCACTATAAGGTGCTCCATGTTCATCCCTTATCTTTGCTACCCTAGTCCTAGAATCAGCCGTTTATCTAAGTTCAGGTTCCTTTTGTTGATAGGTGTGCTCATTGCTGCAGTGGTGTCCTTGTTTTTGGCCCTCTCAGTTGACAGAACAAGGAAATATAAGTGTGTGAATTAAAAAAAAAAATATATATATATATATATATATATATATATATATATATATATATATATATATATGTCGTGCGGGAGACCCTGCTCGCTGCGCCATTTGTCGTGCGGGGAGGCCTGCAGGGTCTCTGGTCCCGCTCCCCACATAACGCAGGATATGGTGAGGCCAAAAAGGAACACCCACGGAGCCATAGGTAGGGGAGTCATACCACTATATTCTCTCTGGCGGCACTATACTCTCACTGGAGGCTGGATCCACACTGTCCGCAAACCGCCATCCACGCTTGCCAGCCCAGCCGCCATCTTCTTGCTAGCCCCATTCTTTCTCTCCTTCTTTCTGCTAGCGTAGCCACAGCAGTTATATTAGTGGCCAATGGCTCACTGGTTACAGCTGACGGCCAACTAGCCACAGCTGATGGCCATCCAATCACATTGATGGCCATTTACTACCTGAGCCAGGCACCTGTCTATGTGAGGCCGAGAGCCTGGAAACTTCTTTCTGGGGCTCTGCCCCCACAATATATATATATATATACACACACACACGTGAGGTAGGGCAATTAAGTTTGCAAACTCATCCTAGAAACAGTGCTACATACCTCATTGCTGAATATCACTGTGGTCACCTTCGAAGTACTCCCCTTGGGAAGCTATATGCACAGATGACAGCGCCTAGTCCACCCTTCAAAGCAATTTTGGAACTCTTTTTCTGGAATGGCCATCAGAGTGGTCGTTGTATTGCCCTTGATGTCCTGAATGTCATCAAAATGTCTTCCTTTCAATATTTCCTTCATCTTTGGGTAAAGAAAGAAGTCATTGGGGGCCAGATCAGGTGAGTAGGGAGGGTGTTCCAATACAGTTATTTGTTTACTGGCTAAAAACTCCCTCACAGACAGTGCCGTGTGAGCTGGTGCACTGTCGTGATGCAAGAGCCATGAATTGTTGGTGAAAAGTTCAGGTCGTCTAACTTTTTCACGCAGCCTTTTCAGCACTTCCAAATAGTAAACTTGGTTAACTGTCTGTCCAGTTGGTACAAATTCATAATGAATAATCCTTCTGGTATCGAAAAAAGGTTAGCAACATCATTGCAACAAATTCTCGAACTTAATTGTCAGACATTGTACATATATTAATATATATTTCTATATGTAACCATGAGTATCTGTATTAGGCTAACATGAGTCCATATGGAGGTCTCCAACTCTAATCCAGTTACCAGATGATTCAGCCTCCTCCTCTTGCTTATCTATATGATCCCATTCCAACAGTAAAAAACTGGCTCCCACCATTGCCATCCACTTACTTAATTGTTGAATTCCAGTATGCATGGATAGTGGTATCAAAATTATTAACCTGTGCCTCCATAGGAAACAATCTTATCAATTAGAGTCCAGTGCCTTTAATCTTAGAGACTCCACGTATTTCCAAGGTTACTTTGCTCAAGGTTACATCTTTTTGCCTCCACATCCTTCAGTGAGGTTGTTGAATACATTTGTAATATAGTTATATTGCTTTGTCACAATTCACTGTCTTAAATAATCCGCTGTGCTTCACTTATTCAACACTTTCCTCTGAGTTCCTGGAAACCACTGATCTTTCTACCATCTCTATAGTTTTGCCTTTTTCGAATGTCATATAATTTGAATCATACAATATGTGGCTTTTTCATACTAACTTTTTTTTTCTCTTTTTCTGGTTTTTAGTAGTTTCAGGTGTACAAAACAATGTAATAGTTAGACACTTCACTCCTCATAAAGTGATAACCCCCCCCCCATACTGGCTTCTTTAACTTAGCACCTTGTATTTAAAAGTCATTCAAGAATTTTTGCGGCTTGATAGTTCATTTCTTTTATTGCTGAATAGTATTCCATTGTATAGATATACCAGAGCTTATCCATTCACTTATTAAAGGGCATTGTGATTGCTTCCAGTTTTGAGAATTACGAATAAAGTTGTTACACACATGCACATGCAGGGTTTTTGTACGACTATGTTCTCAAATTAGTAACTTAATTTGTACATCTGTAAATGTGAACTACTGTTCAATCACTGGATGGTAAGATTATATACAGCTATGTAAGGAACTGCCAGACTGTGTTCCAAATTGTCTACTATTTTGCTTTCCCACCAGCAATGAATGGGATTTCTTTGTTGTTACATATCCTAGTCAGCAATTGATGTTTTCGGTTTTTAAATTTTAGCCACTTTAATAGGTATGTAGTGTTACCTCAGTGTTATTCTAATTTGCAATTTCCTAATGACAGATGATATTATTTTTTCACATGCTAATTTTCCATTTGTGTATCTTCTTTGGTGAAGTGTCTGATCAGATCTTTTGACCATTTTAAAATTTGATTGTTTATTGTCCAGTTTTAAGAATGCTTTGCATATTTTGGAATATATGCCCTTAATTAGATACGTGTTTGCAAGTATTTTCTCCCAGTGTGTATCTTCTCCTTTGATTCTCTTAACAGTGTCTTTCACAGAAGTTTTTAATTTTAATAAAGTCCAATTTATCAGTCGTTTACTTTTCTTTACTAAATCATACTTTGAGTCATCTATCTAAAAACTCATCATCAAACCCAAGGTCACATAGCTTTTCTCCTATGTTTTAGTCTAACAGATTTAGTTTTGTATATTACATTTATATCTATGATCTATAATTGAGTTCATTATTGTAAAAGTGTAAGGTCTGGGTCTGGGTTCATTTTTTATTTTACATATGGACTTCTAATTTTCCCAGCATCATTTGTTGAAAAGCTTATCCTTTCTCCATTGATTTGCGTTTGCTCTTTTGTCAAAGATCAGCTGACTACATTTGTGTGGGTCTATTTCTGGCCTCTCTATTCTGTTTCATTGATCTGTGTGTCTATTCTTTCATCAGTGAGCACTGTCTTGATTACTGAAGCCTTATAATAAGTCTTGAAATTAGGTAGTGTGACGCTTCCAACTTTGCTCTTTTTCAGTATTGTGTTGGGCATTGCTAATTTTTTTTTAAAGCTTCCTAAATGATTCCCATGTGTAGCCAAAGGTATGAATCACTGCCTTGGAGGCAGCTTGAAATAGAAGCAAGAACATGGATATTAAAGTCCATAGGCAAGCCATTTGAAATCTGGGGGCTTCAGTTTCCTATTCAGGAAATGGGAGATTAAAATGCTTACTGGCAGGGTTTTTGTAAAAGCAACACTTCAGAGACTGGGATGAGCAGGTAGCAATGGAGCAGTCAAGACAGTTCCCTTTTCTCAACTTTAAATGCTTTCTTGGCTGTTTTGTTAGTGTACTCTTCGACCATTTTATTTCAAATATTATGAAAGATTGGCATAGTTATTATGAAACATCTCCCGATAGCTGCATAAACATGCAAGATGGGTTATAATGCAGTTTTGCTTCTCCTGGAATTTGGCTGACTAGACTAAAGAAATAAGTCTGCTTGATAATCTTTCTTAGAAGAAGGTGATTCATGTTGAGCCCATGGGGAATTAATACTGGTCTCCTTTTTAATAATTTGAGGAAGAGATGAAATTTTACTGACTGCATGGAAACAATAGTGAGAATTAGAGCAAATAGTACAAAAGATGAAGAGAAAAATAATGGTGAAGAAAGTGCTGGTTTGTTTTTCATTAAGGCAAATAGGCAAATGATCAGGAAGAATTTCTTTTTTGAAGCAAGAATGGATCTTTTTATGACTATAGCTTTCTACTTTTTAAAATTTGGACCCTTATATCGGTGCACATTTACATGAGTGAGATTATTAGTTAAAAAGTGCAAGCAGTTTAAAGATTTTCGTATAAATATATTCTTGCTTTCCAAAAACTCACCCTTCATTCTACAGAGTAAAAAATACATATGCAAGAAAGCAAGCAAGCAAATAAACAAACACCTAAAAATCAGACAAGGTGAAGAGGGAAAAATAAAAGAACTGCATTCATCAAGTGTCTTTATGCTCCAGGCATACTATGACTTACATATTTAAATTATTTAATCTTCATGACTAATGTAATACCATTGTCACTTTACAGAGGAGAACTGAAGTCTCTGCAAAGCTCAGTAATTTTTCTGTATGGATATCCTAAGACTTCTGGTACTGCCTCCTTTAGTAGTTTTGAAAGGAAAGAAATCCTTAATTTCTTGCAGGGTACAGATAGGTGTGTTGTTACAATGGCCTCCACAAGACAGAAACACTGCTCTTGCATGTCCGCAGCAGTCATTGAATCCCAGATCCCTCCATCCCTGCTTTGAAAAGGTCTGCTAGTGGAGCAGCAGTGGCAATAATGAGATTCCATCTAAGAGACGCTGGTGACTCACAGGACAGAGGGGCCAGGTGTAGCTGTGCCTCTCCTTCTTGCTCCAGACATTAAGCCCAACCAAATTCCTCACAATAAAACTGATGACAAAACTCAAGAAAAAGAAAATGTCAGGGGTTCAGAAGTGGTCCCAGAAGCCACGGTAGAACCCAATTAAAAGTTGGTATTTCCCAGCTTACTTGTGACAGGTATTTTTGTGCACATTCCCCCCTCATTTCCCTGAGGAGAGGTGATGAAATATAAACCAACAGAGTGGAAAATGCTTCTTAAAGAAAGAAACTGTTGTAGCCTTCACAGTAGAGAAGGCAAAGCAAGGTAGGAGTAATTAAAGATACTCTAAGAGAAAACAACTCTCTGTCATCTAAACTAGGAGAAGGTGGGGAAATGGTGACTGTTAACACTTTAGAGATTTTATTCATAAGAGAAACATATGGCTGTCACCCCATACTTATGCTGGGAATTCCAGGAAAGAGTGTTTTGAAAAGTCACTTTTCTAGGGTCCGATCCTCCATTTTGCAAGCCCAGAAACTCAATTTTGTCCACTTATCCAAAGTTACTCATGTACTTGAGGACTTCCACACTCATTGACTTGTAAGACCCTAAAATACAAAGCAGAATAACAAAGTGTGTTTTTTTCCCATTTATAATACTTTTATTTGTAGTTTTTAAAATTTATAATAGTGGACAAAATTGTCTATTAGTTATAACACTACCATCAGAGAACCCTCCTGTATCAGCTATTGCTGTTTAACAACCATGCCAAAACTCAGAGGCTTAACACAATAAGCATTTGTTTTTGCTCACGCCTCTGAGTTTGGTGGGGCAGTTCTGCTGACCTGGGCTAGGCTCAGCTCATCTCTCCTGGGCTCACTCAGGCACTTGTGGTCTCCTGGTGGATGGGCCTCAGGGTGCCTGACCTAAGATGGCCTCACACACATGTCTAGTGTTGTCTGGCAATCAGCCAGAGCAATAAGAATCAATGAGCCTTGTTTCTCATCACTGAGCAAATTGGCCTGGGTGTGTTCCCACTGTGGCTGTGAAAGGCTGAGAGAGAGAGAAAGGAGTATTTAAAGGCTGTGGAGACCTCAGCTTAGAACTGGCACACCTTCACTTCCACTACATTGTATTGGTCAAAACAAGTCACAAAGCCAGCCCAGATGCAAAGGGTGAAGAAATAGTCTACAGCTATTGATGGGATGAGTTGCAAAGTCACATGTAAGATACAGGAAAGAAAATAACTACAGGTACATTGGCATAAGTCTTCCACATCTCCCTTTCTTAGGCGCTCAGACACTGAATTAATAAGTAGAGATCACTTGATAAATACGAAATCAAATATAATTGGATAGTGCTCAGGGGTTATTTCAACCAGGTTTCAAAAGAACTTGATGAACTATACTTGCTCCAAACCCAGAATGAACCAAAACACCAGATTTTCTCTTTCCCTCTCCTGCCTCACTACACCCCGCCCCTCCACACACACCCCAAATGACCATTTGGAGGTCTTGTCTCAGAGTGGATTTTTCTGCAGATGCCAGCCACTAAATCCTTTCATTATGCATTGTTTTCTGCTGGTTTCATTCTTATGGTGACACCTGTTTCCACATAACAGATTTACTTTTTGTAGTCTCTACAGTAATTACTATGTTTGGTTTTTAGTCAATAAAAATTTAATTGTTGCTAAGGCTGTGTCAGGGAAAGATCAGGAAAACATTCTTTCTTCATCTCCCACCCCTTCCTCAGGGAGTGAGAACCAATGGCAGTCCTGGGACCTGGAAGGATAATCCTTTTCTTTTTACTTTCATTAGCTATTGCTATGATGACAAGAATTTCTGGCCCTGTGGTCCATATCCAAGTGGAAGAGCCCAAAGGTCTGTAGGCCACAGGTTTATTGCATACACAGGACTGTTTCCTGAACTACTCCGGAAATGAAACCTAGTTGATTTGCAGAAATTCAAGGAGCCCAAGCCCTGTTAGAATGCATTAGCATCTAGGTATTCAACACAGGTTTGGAATGAATCTTTCTGTAGAAATTAGTTTTCTAGGTCGCAATTCCATTACACAGTGCCCTCCTTATGAGAGCCCAGGGGAGAAATTTCTCTCTGATCTTAGAATGGGAAAAAGTTGGGCTGATTCTCAGTACTTGGAGTGGTTTCATAGCGGCTGTTACTACAGATAGTGTAGATCTTGTAGGGGAGGGCATTTTCTTGGAGTAGTTTAGTACCAAATCGGAGACCCATCTCTAGAAAATCTATAAAATCTTTTGGTGTTAATTTTAGATATTAACCTCACACCTGACTTTGCTTTATCTTTCCTAGTTCTATATACTCTCTGTTCTGCTTGCCTCATTCATTTATTTTTTGATCATTTTGTCCTATTTAGATTATTTAAGTGGATTTAAATGCTGTTTAGAGCCTTGGAAAACAAATAAGCAAACAAATAAATGCTAGTTTCTCCAGAGAGCTATAGTTTAATTTTTTTTAATACTTTAAAAAATTCTTCAATTTTATCTATTTTAATGGAAACTTTTTGATTTGTAATACTGTGGCCTGAGTTAATCATACTTCTCAATGGTTCATTATCATCTTTGGTCTAAGAAGACCCCTCTCATTTTATTTCTTTTTCCCCTTTATCTCACAACCTTTATTCCTCACCTGTACCAAGGCAACTATGTCAGTGTGCTTAAACACATGTCCTTTTATTGGTATGTGTTCTTACAAAACATACATTTTATATGCATAGATCTTAACAATATGCAAATATTATTGTTATAAACTTGAATCTGTTTCTTTCTCACTCAGCACTGTTTTTAAGACATACATTTTGCTTTGGGTACATATAGTCTGTTACTTCTCTCTGTTGAATAGGATGAACCCAACATAGTTTCCCTCTCCACTCCTCAAACTGCCTCCAACGCCATCCCCCACCCACCAGCACAAATATGCTGTGAAGACCATCCTTATACACAGGGTGGAAGATTTTGAGAATGAAAAGGTTGCTGTTAAAAATTCCATTGGGACAGCAAATGTACACTACAATTGTCGAAGGCAAGCTGAAACGCCTCGCCACCTTACTCATATAGAACCCTTACAAACTCTGTGAGAATTCCTTGGATATGTACCCAGGAGTGGATGTGCTGGGTCAGGAAGTATATATACATAGACCTAATTTGCTATTACCACCAGAGACCTCTGCAGAATTTCTGCGCCAGTTTACATTCCCATCAACAGTGCATGAGGGTTCCCATCGTCCCACATCTCTGCAAACACTGGGTGTTATCCTGATTTTGCCAGTCAAGTACACGCAAAGTGACATTTCATTGAGCATCTCTTGTTAGCTTTTTGTATTTTCCCTTTCTGTGATTTTTGACTCTCCTATCTTTGCCCATTTTCCATTGAGGTACCTGTCTTATTGATTTGCAGAAGATGAAAAATTTTCTAAAGTAAGTGCACATTTCTGTGTCTAAAGGAAGTGCATAACCAGCATGTTTCTCCTTTCTGGCAGAATGAGGGTCACGTGGTGCTGAGTGTAAGTAACAATGCTGGAGTTAGAAGATGCTTTAGAACCTCGAGTTAAATGAGTACAAATCAATTGTTAGGAGCTGAATTGTGTCCCCCACCCCACATTCATATGTCGAAGCCCTATCCCCCACTGTGACTGTATTTGGAGATATGGCCTTTAAGAAGGTTAATTAAAATTAAATGAGGTCAGAAAACAAAGATTAAAAAAAAGAAGAAGAACAGAAAAGAAAACAAAAACAAAAAAAATTAAATGAGGTCATACGTGTGGGGCCCTAATCCAATGTGGCTTGTGTCCTTAGAATAAGGGAGACCAAGCAGGCGACACACACCCACAGAAAAGGCCACGTGAGGACACAGCAAGAAAGCAGCTATTTGCAAGCCAAAGGAAAACAGCCTTGGGAGAAACCAAACCTGACAACACTTTGATCTCAGACTTCCAACCTCCAGAACTGTGAGAAAATAAATTTTTTATTTAAGCCACTCAGTCTGTGGAATTTTGTTATGGCAGCCCTAGCAGACTAGTACACCAATCAACATCTAGGAAACATCTTTACATTTAGTCCTTTGCATCTTTTGCTTAAGATAAAATGCAAGACGCCCTGCTGTATGATGTACTAGCCAGTGTAACCTGTCTGTCTTTCCAGAAAATTGTTTACTGAGTCAATGGCAAAAGTAGCCATATTCCAAATTATTTTCTCTGACCCTAGCAAATTTCTCGCTTCTTTTTAATTGTAACTATCAGTGTCATCCTCTTGGCAGCCTCTTCCAAAGCACCACAGTTATAGATCATGGCTACTGCCAGGCAACTTTTCCCACTTCTTTTATATATAACTCACCCTGCTTAGTCAAGAGCTTGAGAGAGGTTATCACTCATCCTTTAAAAGTTTGATTGGAATTTCAGTGGAAGGAGTTTACTTGAAAACATAAACATAAATTCTTCATCCTCCAGGGAAAATAATACTTCTGAAGACATGATACTGGAAAATGTTTGATTTCATGTAACACCAATCAGATTGACAGTGGTTAGAGCATTGTGTTGAGAACAATCGGAGGCTGAATATGAACTCAGTAGGTAAAAGGACCATGATGGATTGGTAATGTCTACCACCGTCCTGGTGTCACGTGGGCTATGCCACAGTGTCTGCCATCTCTATATGAATAGCCTGTCACTTTGCTTTTAGTAGTTGGCTATGAAAAAACAAAATCCTGAGATAGGCATCCTTCAAAATTTCATCTTGAATATTATGGGTCTGGAAGATCAGTATGTTATATACAAGATGAAGAAATCTGTTTCATGATATTGCCTCTAAACTCCTTTTTTTTTTTTCTTCTGGAAAATGCTGTTAATAGTATAATACGAGTCAGTGACAACGGCAGCCTTAAGCACTTTCCATGTGCCCGGCACTTTTATATCTATTAACTCATTTAAATTATACAGAATCCCATTTTATAAATAAGATCACTGAGGCCCAAAGAGGTTAAGCAACTTTACAATGTCTGGGAGCCAATAAGTGAGGATTCAAACCCTGAAGTCTGACCGCTCTTAAATATTATATCACTTTGATGCCTGCAAAAAAAAAAAAAAAAAAAAGATAAACACCTTTTCTGGAATTAATGCTCTTTTTCAAAGTGACCTAACAATAAAAATGGTTCCATATCCTTAGGTAAATTTATGGTACTGATATGAAAATTCAAAAGAAAAAAAAAATGTGTAACTAATCAGAAAAAAAAAAGTTACTTATCCATCCATGTGTTTATTGATGTTCAGAATATTTAATCCTCAAAACCATTCTATGAAGTGGTTATCCCCATTTTATGGATGAGAAAATGAAGGCAGAGAAGTGAAGCAACTTGGATCACATAACTGATAAATGATGGAGCCTGGATCCCGATCTAGGTGGTCTGACTCCAGAAGCTAAGTCTTAAAATCTCTGTTTCCTCTGTATCCAAAATATGCAAAGTTTTACTTTAGCTGGGTCTCAAGGTTAGATACAGGTAAAAATCTTAAACTCATTTAAATTGCTGACCTCTTTGGGCACTTGGAAGCATCAAAACTTGCTGTGTGACACTTGGAGTGCTTTACAAAAATTAATCAGTTGTGTCATTTCTAGCAAACTGTTCAGGACATAGATAGACTGTGTTCAGAAATCAGGTATTTCTTCCTCTGGAAGAGTAGTGAATTCTTCTTCAGCTTTATGGTTTCTTTTTTTTTTTTTTTTTAACAAAACAAAAAACAAAACACATTTTCCAACGTGATGTCCTCCTCTGATATGACCAAGTCTCCTAGAGGAAAATACACGTGGCTCAAACACCTTCACTGGTCTTAAAAACCTTTTGCTTCTGCAGTTTGTAATGGACCAAAAAGATACCAGAGGGATCTATGATTTGTCCAACTGGGCAAAGTTTGTCATATGTATGTCCTGCAGGATGGTTTCAGGGACAATGCTAATTACTTTGCTGCTTGTGTCTATATTTCCAGCAACTGGTATACTCCCAAATATTGTGATCAGTTCCTACAAATCTGTAGGGAACTGACTGTAAGTTGCCATCCTAAACTCCACAAGAAATTATTCACAATACCGAATTGAACACCATGTTGCAGCATTCTACAGAACTGAGCTTATCTTGCTGAACTATTCTGCATCAGACTTCAAATATCCAAGTCATCAAACCTTCTGGAGAACCCCTTGAATTCCCACGAATGCCCTGTGAATCTACAGTAGTTAGTAGGCCTTGGCCCTTCCCCACCACCATCACCCCTGCCCCCCCCCAATCCTGCCCTGGAGAGCTCACTTCTGGTTCTTCAGGGTGTTGTGTTCCATTAAGCTTCAGGTACCTAAACGACTTTATCTTTTCCCCATTGTAGCATTACTTTGACCTTTCTCTCTCTCTCTCTCTGCGTTTGGCATTGTATTTATTTATTTTTTACCGCTTTAACATGACCACTCTGCTTTCTCTATCTGCCACTCATATATTTGTACTTTATCTTCTGTCTCCTATTTCCTTCCCCTGTTGCTTCTCTCATGCCCCCTGGCTTTGGGCTGAGCAGCAGCCATTCCAGGGAGTGGTGGTTCTTAATTTGGCCATATAGAGTGGCTCCCCTTCCAGTCCCACTTAAGAGAGAAACCCCCTGAAATCGCCTGGCAAAGTTGTTTGCGTGTGCACATATATGCACACATGCGTGCTTTTTTTTTTCTGGGGAGAGAACTGTGGAAGACCTTATGGATTACCTCCCCCAAACACTTTCCAGTTCCCTATGCCCTTGCCTTCCTTTGCCAGAGGCTGAACAGCTGAAATTTTCAATTTCCCCACTTCCCTTGTTTTGAGCAATGAGAAGGAAAACATCCTTTCTTATATAAAAAGCAAAGCCTCACTGGGAGAAAACCCATTGCCCTTCATTCTTTCCCAGTATTCCTGCCTGGAATGTAGATTTAAAACATAGATGTACAGCAGCCATCTTGCAAACATGATGCTGCAAGCCTGAGGATAAAGGCCTGTATTTAAGGTGGAAAGGAAGAAAGTTGGAAAGAGATTCAGTATCCGATGTATCCATAAGGCACCACCCCAGCTCTGGACTGTCAACCTCCAGCTGTATTTTTACATGATATGCAATACACACACACACACACACACACACACACACACACACACACACAATTTTTAAAAAGAAGAGGTAAAAATATAAACAGAAATTCTAAAATTTTCTTCCTGTTCTCTGATAGATTATGCTCTAAGGGCAAGCATCCTATTTTGGAGACTTCTGCTAAATAATCAAGAATCAGAAAATCTTAAAACAGCAATGATGAAGAAGTGGGGGAAATACCCAGAAAAATATACTATAACTCAGGTTGATAACGTGAGGTCATTTTTGTTTTATATATAAATAACATACATAGAATGTTAATGGTGGTAGCTTTAAACTATTGTATATTTATAACTCTCTGCGTCAACCATGTTTTAATTTACTATAAGAAAAAATATGTTATTTTAAATATACCAATAGTTCAAGACAGGCCCCTTTACCTTCCAAAATTTATGTTTTCCTCCAGGCTGCCATTGTTGTGGTGCTGAGGGTCTCCCTGCCCTGCCGAGGTATGTGATGACAGCCAGGCAGGTATGGTGCTCAGGACTTGAGATGATGCCTCATTTAAGGTGGCCTCCTGCCTGCTCTGGGGGAGGAGAAGGGTTGGAGTGGAGAAAGTGAACTCTCTGAGGGACATCACCCTCGGTGACCAGACCACCCTCGCACATATCAGTGCACTTTCCCCATGTCTCATTCCGCTTCTCACAAAATTGCCTGAATTCCCACTCTGTCAAAGAATGATGGGCATTCAGCCCTGTAACTCCATGTACTGCATTCCTGTCTTTTCAAAGACGGGGAAGAACAAATTCTGAAAAGTTAAGGGGATGTCCAAGGTCAAAGAGGATAC
Source organism: Rhinolophus sinicus (assembly GCF_057876585.1). Classification (NCBI taxonomy): domain Eukaryota; kingdom Metazoa; phylum Chordata; class Mammalia; order Chiroptera; family Rhinolophidae; genus Rhinolophus; species Rhinolophus sinicus. Next base: position 50,374,863 of record NC_142516.1, read on the forward strand.
ATCCGCAGCAGAGGGTGGACCGGAAGCCATTCATCATTGACAGTCACCATCACTACCGCCTGACTGCCACAAAGCATCCTTCCTGCAGGCTGGGCATTGCCCTGGGGGCCATCTACATAGCCTCTTACACTGACAAAAGCCCCGCAAAGTAGGAGTTGTCGCCTCCATTATAAAGCTGAAGAAAATCGACCCAGACAGATCATCTGGTTTTCCCACATCTAGAAAGAAATAGAACCAAGACTTGAACCCAGCTCTGTCTGGCTTCTAAAGCTAGGCTCTTCTCACCCCTCCTAGTGACTCAAGACAGTGTTTGTCTGATGGGCTATGGATATGACAACAAAGCAATTTCCCACAATTCCTCTCTAGATGTCCTTAGCTATTGGAGCCTCAGGAAATGCATTTCAATGCCAGCTCCATCTGCCTTTCCATGCAGGGACTGCTTCCTGAAAGAGCGTGTTCTCTCAGCAGCTGGTGATATTTGATTTGATTAACATCCTGGGATCTATCACCAGACTTAAAGATGATGCCTAATTAATTGCTTACATTAAAGAGCTTGCACTTTCTGCATTCAGTTCACAATTCCAGCCTCAATCATGTTTGCACTTCAGCAGTAATATTTACATGATTACCAAATAGTCAGTGCATACTCTGATGTGGGCTTAAGCTGTGTGTGGGACTTGCCCAAGCAGATGTCCTTGACAGGTGTAAAGAAGTAGGCTTTTTTTCAAAGCAAGATCTTCCACTTGTTTTTCAATGAAAAACTGTACTTAGATCAACAGATATTCATTGAGCACTGACCTACTCTGTGTACCAGTCACTACATTTCCAAGGCCTTGTAGGGGCTAAAAAGAAGTGCACTCAGTAAGAAGTCATATTAGACTTAACTCCTTTTCTTTCTTTCTTTCTTTCTTTCTTTCTTTCTTTCTTTCTTTCTTTCTCTCTCTCTCTCTCTCTCTCTCTCTCTCTCTCTCTTTCTTTTTCTTTCTTTCTTTCTTTCTTTCTTTCTTTCTTTCTTTCTTTCTTTCTTTCTTTCTTTCTTTCTTTCTTTTTTTTGGTGTGTGTGTGTGTGTGTGTGTGTGTGTGTCCAGGACCCTGATACACAGTCCAGGAAAAGAGATTCTACATTAGATAGCTTAAGTTTCAATAAGCATTTGCTAAGGTCTCTTGAGATATTACTATATGGCCTGGATGACACTACAATTGAGTTTGTGATGTTAAATGACTACAGGATGCAAATGGAGGTCAAACTGAAAAGAGGTGATGTGACATAAGACAACCCTATGCAATATTTTTAATCAAGAACTTGGATAATGATAGAGATGAGCAAGATTGTATCTTCTGATAGCAAGAAATTGGAAAGGATAAGGCAGCATTTGGATGACAAAATTCTAGACACACTGAACAATGGGTTGAACTTCAACATCTTGACATTTAGTAGGAATAAATGCCATAGAGCCATCAGAACCAGCACTGCACAGGCAAGATGTGGCTTTGTGGGAAAAACTTCAGGATCAGCAATCAGCTACAAGCTTAACGTGAGGCAGTGGTGTGAGGTAGGGCGTGAGGCACTAATGCATCTACTGAACTGTACTTGTGAGACACAGAGACTTAGGGAGGTGAGAGCCCTGCTCTGATTCTTACTAGTCTGCTAGCTCATGCTTAGATACGGCATTTAGTTCAGTTGTAAGTAGCTTGACCATGTATGACGTTGCTCAACCAGGATACTTTTTAGAATCAAAAGGTTTGAAGGTTTGTGGGTGATAATTAAGCCTGGTAAATAGGCATAAACTTGAGACTCCTAGACAGGGCCGGCCTGGTGGCTCAGATGGTTGGAGCTCCATGCTCCTGATGCCGAAGGCTGCCAGTTCGATTCCCACATGGGCCAGTGGGCTCTCAACCACAAGGTTGCCGGTTCAACTCCTGCAAGGGATGGTGGGCTGTGCCCCTTGCAACTAACAACAGCAACTAGACCTGGAGCTGAACTGCACCCTCCACTACTAAGATTGAAAGGACAACAACTTGACTTGGAAAAAGTCCTGGAAGTACACACTGTTCCCCAATAAAGTTCTGTTCCCTTTCCCCAATAAAAATTAAAAAAGAAAAAAAAAGGACTCCTAGACAAACTGGGAGGGATGTTACCCAGTGAAAAGGGATCTAGACAAACTGGAGGGTATTCAGAGGAGAGATGCAAGGATGGGAAGACCTCCAAAAAAATAGATTATGATCAATTTTTGGAGAAAGAGCTGTTTAACCTGAGGAAGAGCAGCATGAGGTTTATTTGAAAGCTATTTTGAGATATTCGAAGGGCAGAATGTCGAAGAGGGATAGGAACTGTGGATTATGGGTCTTGAGGAATTCTACCAGGAGGTATTCAATATATGAGGAAATGACTGTATCTCAGGGGAACTCCAGACCAAGAGGGGAATGAACAACTGACCTCCAATTATGACAGACTTGTTAAAAGCCTACCTGGGTGCACCCATCAGTTCCTATTCACGTGCCTGCTTAGTTCTTCAAACAATTCGATTAAATAGGAAGAATTCCTTCTTAATGAAATTCAGCTGCTTTTCTTTAAAAATGTTATAATTGTTTAAATATATGGTGATTCTGCTTTATTTTTCCAAAGAAAACTTCCTTCCTGGAAGTTAGATACACACAGATGTCTGAGTCCCTAGTTTTGTATATGCTTTTTTTCAGGGGACTATTTAGAGTCGAGAATTTTATTTAATATTCTCCTTTGTAAATACCAACCCAAATATCATATTGCACTAAATCTAAGACACCTTAAGTTGTAAGATGCATCAATATTATCTACCATTAAGAGAGAGGCTGGCCCGGTGGCTCAGGCGGTTAGAGCTCTGTGCTCTTAACTCCGAAGGCTGCCGGTTCGATTCCCACATGGTCCAGTGGGCTCTCGACCACAAGGTTGCCAGTTCAATCCCTCGAGTCCCGCAAGGGATGGTGAGCTCTGCCCCCTACAACTAAGATTGAAAACGGTACCTTGAGCTGAGCTGCCTTCCGGATGGCTCAGTTGTTGGTTGGAGCGCAGGCTCTCAACCACAAGGTTGCCAGTTCAACTCCCGCAAGGGATGGTGGGCTGTGCCCCCTGCAACTAGCAATGGCAACTGGACCTGGAGCTGAGCTGCGCCCTCCGCAACTAAGACTGAAAGAACAACAACTTGAAGCTGAACGGCACCCTCCACAACTAAGATTGAAAGGACAACAACTTGACTTGGAAAAAAGTCCTGGCAGTGCACACTGTTCCCCAATAAAGTCCTGTTCCCCTTCCCCAATAAAAATCTTAAAAAAAAAAAAAAAAAAAGAGAGAGAGAAAAAAGCCAATTAAACTATACCCCAAACGTCTTCACATTTAGATCCAATTCCCCTGGGTTACTTTTCAATTCAGAGCTGACCTGTTTGTTCCTATTGTTTGTTCCTATTTTTTCACATGATACTTGTGTCTGTATCATCAAGAGCAGTATTTCTTTAAAAAAGCATTCCACTATTAGCTCCAGAATTTCTTCCATGCAAGTAACGCTTGATCTGAAGGCTTTGGTGTTATTACTTTTATCTAACCAGAAAATGACAACAGTAGGTTTTCAGACAACTAGGATTTTATTATTTCTTCAGATACCACTTAAATTGTTTGCTGACTGAAACTTTGAGGGATTAAAGTTGTCTAGTTATGCCACCGTGAACAATAACAAATTTGTTTTCCATGGACAAGGACAAATGCATCTCACTTGGCACCAACCCACAGATGCCTGGGATGTTAACATGTGAAATGGGGATGTTTTAGAATTTATAAAATACAGTTACTCAATCTTGCTGTCTGCCTTTTTGTTTTAGGTTATACCCTTTACCTGACATTCCCCAGCCTGCTTTCCTAGCTGGCTGTGATAGCTGCCCTAGCTTTTCTTTACTTTCACTAAGAGTCTTCTCAAGTGCTTTCCTGGCTTGTCCTTATTTCTATTTTATGCCCAATTTGTCTACTTTGGAAGTATTCCTTATCTTCTCATGTTAGCTAGTTTTCCATTTTATACCCATCAAATGGTAGAAAACAAAGCAAAAACTGGAAAGGCCAACCAGGAGTTTGCATTTCAAAAGAAGACCAACTTCATCTCTCACTGTTCTTATTAAGAAGAGCTATTCAGCTTTATAATACAGAGGTACTTTGCAGCTTGTGCTGTGAAGTAAAATGATTTGTAGAGAATTTTAAAATGCAGATCCCAGTGGGCTATCCCAAGACCCACTGACTCAGGCTCTCAGGGTTGGGGGGAGAATTGGGGAGAAGCAGGCACTTGTATTTTTAAAAGAGATCCACAGATTAATGTGCTATGTCATCCAAGTAAACCATTCGGGGGAGAACGACATTAGGCATCTTCCAGCTCACGCAGGCACCACTCTAATGGCACACACACAGATTTGAACTCAAGAGCCCCCAACTCAGTTTGCAGCAAAAAACAATTCATATGAACAGACCACAATTTTATTCGTGCCAACTACAATATTCACACCACCCTGTACTCAACATGACTAAACTAAGGAGTATGAAGGACATTGCAATGGCTGGGATGAGGGATGGGCGTGGTGAGATCATACACAGGAAACAAAGGACGAGAGTTTCTTTTTCCAACCTTCCAACAGGCCAAATGCTGCCGGGTCTGAGATCTCACTCTCCATTCTCCAGCCACAGCTTTCCAGGCCCATTTCAGGAACAGGGTGATGTGGGCATAATTCTGGTTTCCTGATGCAGGGATATTTTATAGCCTTACAGTGGGAGGTTGTACGAAGGAGGGCCTACGCTCAGAAAAATATGCACGTCTCCACACCAAAGGGCTCAGGAGTGGTTTTTATGGCTGTGAGGGAGCCCTGCCATTTTCTCCTAATCACTTGCATTTTTAGCAAAAGTTCTTCTGAATGTTACATAAGCATTAAGATCCCCTATCTTGTTTGGGTGCAAGTAGATAATTAATGATTCTACTGTTAGCTCTTGGCCTTTTAATTGTGTCGGGAATTCAGAATGCAGTTTTCATACCAAAGCCCAGATCATTTCTTACTCACCTCTTACATCCGGGGACCTCTTGCTCATAACTGAGGAAGAATCTGGGACTCATTGTCTGCTGTGAATTTCTGTTTCTTCTGGACCAAAAGCAGAAGCTAGAAGCAAAAACACCAGAAGCACAAATCATTGCAAATCAGTGCTGATGGCTGAACTAAATATCGATGCTGTACTGTTTTTCTTGCTGCCATGTATTGAACACACACTACATTCCAGGCCCTTTACCTCCCTTTTCTCCATTAATCCTCACCATGACCTATGAAGTAGGCTTCTCTGTCCACCCCCATTTTACAGAGCAAGAAACAGACACAGGTTAAGCAACACCGCCCAGGCCATACAACGGACAAGGGAAGGATCCGTCTCATGAGAATTTTAAATTCAATTTACTTTGACGAATAGGTATTCAGGCTTTATTACATACCAGGCACCAAAATGTCTGCCAGCCTAGGATGGTAAATTCATGGTAGGTGCTGTGAGGACACAAGACAGGGCACTTCTGGGGTTCGTACCAATGGTGGACACTCACTTAACCTGTTAAACCGGACTGACTTTGCTGAAGGACTGGAATGAACGTGTGAAGTGCTAAAGGGACACGAGGACAGAGGAAATAATAGTGACTGAGAGGTCTGGAAAGGTGTCTGGCAACAGGTGAAATTTGAATTATGCCTTGGAAAATAGGGAAGATGACAAAAGGTCTGAACTGTTTTTATTCAAAACACTTCTGACCCCGAACATGTGTTGTTGTTTTTTCCCCATACCAATCCATTCTCCAACATCAGTTAAGTGTCCTATAATGCAATTCAGTTCTGATGACATCTACATGGAGGTAGAGTCAGAACCCACAAGTTCAGGGCTCAGTCCTACAAGGCCGTCCTCACTTCAGATGCCAATCAAAAGTTGTGGGTCCTTTGTTACTATTCTGGTGGTACTTCTGAGCACAGAGGACGCATTCTAACATGCTGTGCTGCCCTTCTCTCCTCTTCACCTCCCACCAACATCTAAAAGCTCTTTCCTCCCCCTAGATCTAGCCCTGTCCTCACCTTCCCACCAGCACCCCTGGAAAACTTCATGTTCTACCAGAGGCTAGAAGCCTTGCTCCAACTTATCTTACAGTTTCTATGCCAAATGCCTCCTTCTCCCATTCTCTAATAAAACTCCTTTATTTTTCCCCTGATACAATAAATGATGTCTGAACGAGAGGGGGCAGGGCAGAGTCAGAGCAACAGGAGCTGCCAATATATTAAAAACATCATTCTGCCAGGAGTCTTTCCACCCCTTTAAATTTGGTTCCTTCCTTGAGCAAAGAGGGAAAAGTTTACTCTGCATCCTCCTTCATATTAACAACTCCTTCCTTTTCTTGTGTCTCAGAAGCATATCAATTCCAGGCGACCTGGTCTAGACTGGGCTGGAGGTTGAATTCCAAGGTGACCCTAACACCTATAGATGATGAATCTCACACCCACCCTGAAAGCTGCCTCAGTCAGAGTTACTGCTAACTCTCTGGAGATTTTGTCAAGAAATTCAGCCAAAGGGACCCCAAGCAGCTAATCACCAAAGTGTGTAACAGTTTAGAAATAGAACAGTTTATGTTAGTTGTATGGTTGGTGGGCCTGCTGTGCAGTCTTTGAAAAGTTTTAACACAAGATCCTGATGTTGGGGCTATGTCCTTCACAAGATTCACTTGCCTATAATCGACACAGGAAATTAAATATTTCTTACATTGCTACCTGTCCAGGCACGGCTGTCTCCTGCCCTGTTCGTTCATTCTTTGACACTTCTGCCCCTGCTCACCCCTTGTGGCCTGACTTTGGCTAGACGCAAGTCCTTTCTTTGGTTTCTGTTACTCTCTCTCTGTTTCATATGACAGTCTTCTGTATCAACAATGGGTTCTGAATGAGAAATAACTTGTCAGTTAAAAAAAAAAAGAGATCAAAGCCAAAAATGCAGCTGTTTGTGAAAAATATTAACTTGATTTTTTTCTCCATCAATTGCCCACCCCAAAAGAGGATCTAGGGAGTTTTACTTCTAAAACAGCTATATATTAGAAAGACTCCCCAATTCAAGTTGATAAATACCCAGACGGCCTGTCTCCCATCATAAACCCATATAGGTAAGGGTTTACCCGTTAAGCAGAAAGAAATTTTCCTTGTCACAAATTAAAATCCTCCCCTGTGGCTGTGTATTTATCAGTAGACATGCTCCCGGTGATCAGCCCATAAATGATGATTGGGAATAACAAATAATTTTCTTCTGCTACAAAGTCTGCTCAAATTGGTTCAAAATAGCAGACTTCCTGCTGGAACGAGCCTTCCCTGGGCCAATAATATTACCAAGGGAAAAGAGGAAGGGAGGTGGTTGGACTGGGGTGGACCCCCATTTCCAGGATCTGAAGGGAAACATTCAGCGACATGTAGTTTCACCACCTTACATATATTCTTAAACACACCCAGAAGAGATGTTGACCTCAAATGCTCTTGTTCAAGATGGGTACTAGATATATCAAGGTGATCACTTTGTAAGGTATATAAATGTCTAATCACTATGCTGTACACCTGAAACTAATACAATATTGTATGTCAACTGAAATTAAAAAATAAATTTAAAAAAAGATTTGTTCATTTTCACCTACCCAAAGAGTTGAACATTATTTAATTAAACTTTTATTATTTAATGAAAAATAATACAAATGCATAAGATCATTCAGAGAGTATGAATGTTCCTCCTTTCCCTCAGTGATGGAGGAAGCTTCCTTTTATTTCAAGAATGCAAATTTAGTTTATATGGCCAATAAATGCTAAGATGATATAAATAATACATTGATTGGGCTTTGTAGGTCTGAAAACAATAAGCCACCAATAACTCAAGCAGTGATCATTTTAAACAAGATCCAGAAATACATTTATTTAATTTGGTATTTTATCAGTCACCTCCATTGTCCTCTTGATACTGGGCAAAATGAACAGGAAATTTATCTCCCAATGTCCTCCCCCAAAATAAAGCACATGTTTGTAAAAAATATCCTTCACCTAACCAGACATCTTTTGAGAAGTACATGCAGTATTTTAAACTCAAGTCAGCTTTCAGACCTGTTAAACAGTTTTTTAATTCCTCTGAAGACTTTAACAAAGCAAGAAGAATTCATATATTTCATCCAGTCTTCCTGATTTAAAGTAGTGTGAGGCAAAAATCATCCACATACAGAGTTAAACAATAAAATTTTCCCAGTACATACACGCTGTGAGAATCAATAACCTCTTCTCCAAACAGCAAATTGCTTTCAAGTATTCGGTTCATTGGTTACATCCAAATGTCCAAATAAGGGGCCACCTCCCGAGTGAAAGGGAAGGGGTGGTGAATTCTTGAAAAATGTGTTCTCATCAGAATTCCTGTGCTTCTTACTGCATGGATGATATTTGTGTAACTCTTTGGAAAGAACCTTGGATTTAATTTCAGTCAATCCTCTTTGTTGGAATTTTACTGAAAACAGTTTTGCAGAGCACTCTATAACTATTTCATTTCAGGACAACAACTCATTGCAATGTAATTGTTTATATACATTGATATTTTATGGATTTTAAACTTTTCTTAACTGCGCAGCCAGAATATTCTTTCTAAAAACTGATTTTCTCTAGAAAGGTTTAACTGAAGTAACTGTCCCTTTTACTGAGCTATGGGCTCAGTATGGGCTCTGGGAATAATTGTCAGAAAATCTAGTCATTGAAATAACAGAATGTTCATGTCCCTCACTCTCAGGCAAGTAGCCTGTGTTTTCTCTTTTCTCCCTTCCTGCCTTCTCATTTCCTGGTCGCCATCCATCCTTTTCTCCAGCAATCGATAGCTATCATCACCTCCACAAGGTGACTTCACTCCCCTGCTCTCAGAAAGAAGACTTCTGTACTGATCCTTCTCCCTTTGGAACCTCCTTTTCTTTTTTCCTCTGGGGATGGAATGTTTATGCAGAAATTCTAGCCCAAAGCACAGCTACCTCTAAAGTCTAGATGAAAGAAAGGCCTTCCTCCAGCAGGGTAACTTGCGTCTTCTGTTAAGTGCACATACTTTCAAAGGGACATATGCAGAGGGAAAGGAAAAGGGACCTGCTCTAGCCGGTCATATCAAGTGGCTTATGAGCAACTCCTTCCCTCTAATGGTCCCCAAGGCTCCACTACATTCCCATCTGCCCAGTCCCAGGCTCACCACCAGAATGGCAGAACTTAGAACTTGCCTCTCCGAGCATCTTTCCTTCATGGAGCTTAGAGTTGCTAGTAATTGAAGTCCTCTTTCCCTCCATATCCCCAACGTCCCCCTTACGTCTCACAGGGGCTTAGCAGATTTCAGGGCTTAAAAAACCACTGTTCCAGAGACACTATGGATTAAACAGGGCTTTGTGGGCTGGCCTAGATTATTATGTTTTATCTACTGATAGCCCTATATCCCTACTTGTAAAAAGGATTTTAGCATTATTAATAATATTGATCATAAAGAGCCTAGTACCTAAGAGAAACTGCAAGCAAAAACAACTGGATTTTATAAACCCAATCTTGGAAAGAGAATATGAAAGTTGGAGGACATTTTTTTTCTTTTTGGTTTGTTTGCTTCCTTTTTATTTCTTCTGCCTTTCCACATATTTATTTGTTCAATAAGTATTTCTTAATCTCCTGTTAGGTATCCTATTAGGGGCTAGGACGATAACAGAGACTCCCCGCCCTTGTGGAGCTTACGGTCTAGTAGAATAAACAGATGACCAAATAATGAAGAAAAATAAAAGCAAAACTACTACCATGACAAATGGTAGCAAAGATGGGTACACAGTGTTCCATTAGGAATATTCGATCTAGTCAGAGAAGCTAAGGAAAGCTGGGTAAAGGTGGCGAAAAAGATTGTTCCAGGAGAGAGAACGACGTGGGCGAAAGCCCCACAGTGGAGAGAGGCTGGCAAGGCAAGAAACTGAAAGGAAGCCCATGGCAGGAGCATAGACAGGCTGGGGACTAGGGTACAGACGAGGCCGGACAGGTAGACAGTGGCTGTACATCACTGTGCTTTACGCGGAAAGGCAAAAGGAAGCCTCGACAAGCCTGACCCGACGGGGTGACAGAATCAACTGGGCATTTTCATAAGCTCTCTCTCATCACAGTGTGGAGAAACATTGGTGGCAAGAGTGGCTGCCACTAGTCCAGTCACAGAAGGCCATCGCAGGGGGTCCTCCTGAGAAATACTGGCCACTTAGAGTGAAAACAGACGCAAGAGATTGTTCGGTGGGAAGACAGACAGGATTTAGCACTGGGTTAGATGTAAGAGCTGATGTTCAGGAAGCATGGAGGAATGACTCTTAGTTTCCTCATGTGGCCTGTTTTAACTCTTTGGTCCTTCGCTTTATCATTGACTATTGTCTATGTTTTTTAGGCACTTACTGTTTTTCTCTCTTCAGATTCCTACTTGATCCTGAAGGAAAACGATCCTATTATTTCAAAACTAGCAATGCACAGAGCCCCTCAGCATTATTTAATCAAACCCCCCAAATCTGTTTTTAGTATATAACATTCCCATTGATTTGTTTATAATTTTTAAACTGTTTGGTCTCCCTCTATATACTGTGTTTCCCCGAAAATAAGACCTAGCCAGACAATCACCTCCAATGCATTTTTTGGAGCAAAAATCAATATAAGACCTGATCTTATTTTACTATAAGACCTGGTATACTATACTATACTGTACTGTACTGTACTATACTATACTATACTATACTATACTATACTATACTATACTATAATACCGGGTCAAATATAACATAACATAACATAACATAACATAACATAACATAACATAACATGACATGATATAATACCTGTCTTATAATACGGTCTTATTTTACTATAAGACCCGGTATAATATAATGTAATATAATATAATACTGGGTCTTATATTAATTTTTGCTCCAAAAGATGCATTAGAGCTGATTGTCCAATTAGGTCTTTCTTTTGGGGAAACACTGCATATTTAGTATAATTTATTTCATTGAAATGAGAAACCTGATATTTTGATATAGTGGCAGAAGATTTTCAGTTACACATAATCAAAACCAACCTAAACCAATTTTAACACAAAAGGGAATTAATTGTGAGAACACAAGTGTATCTCATGGAATCAAATGCAGAAATGAAACCAAGACTTCGAAATGGGCTGGAGTGTCCAGGAATTTCTCTCCATATTCTGTCTGTCCTTCCCCCTATAATGTCTTCAGTCTTTTCTCTTGGAAGTCTAGCTTTTTTCAATCCTCATCCCACAGAACAGCTCCGTAAGAGCTCCACTATTTACCTGTTCTGGGTTGAGCTGCAGAGACTGACCCTCTGTCCCTCAGGGTCTCAATTCCAAATCTCAAGATGGGAATCTGGCCCAGCTCTGGTCAGGTGTTTGACCCTGTTCAGTCAGCTATGGCCAGGGTGGGTGTCGAAGTTCAGGGAAGAAACAGCCAACACCAATTCTGAGTTCCCAGAGAAGGGAGAATTGTTGTGCTCTTGGCAGACACCTCATATGGAGAAGGAGAAAAACAATAGCTCCTTTGCTTCAACAACCATGGGTTAAGCACCAACCAAGTCCCAGGGCCAGGCTAGGCATGCAGATACAAAAATAAGTGCAGCGAATGATATCTTCCAGAAGCGTAACTCCCAGCACTGCCTGCGAACACCTTGGCCTCTATATATGTTCTCGTACCTATAGCACATACCAAATACGGTGTACTACATAGAACCAACATGTAAGATATTCATACCGTGGAGTTAACGCTTAACTCACCTCTTGGGCAATACGAAAACAGTGGCAGACAGAAAGGAGAAGATTCAAAGTTTTATTTCCAGTTGCTGTTACATGCTAACAAGTGAGCAGAGCAAAATATAAAATGCATAATGCAGATCAGTGGTATTTCTATTTACCATCGTTTATCCATCTTCAAGGTAAAAAGGTAAACTGTCTATACATTCATCAGTAGGAAAAAAGCTAATTAAAGATATACAACATGTCAATCAAGTGGCAAGGTGGTCCCAGGCCACAAGAGCAGAGGGCACATCAGATTCTGAGTGAGACCTGGATTCTAGTCACACGAGCTGTGTGCCCTCAGGTTGTCAGGAACTTCTCTGAGTCTCACCTGCAAAGTGATAAACCTCCGTGTCAGTGTGGGGAAGTAGGAATGAAAAGGAATAAAGTGTATGAAAGTAGAAAGTAAAGCACTGAGAAGGCAGAGCAAATAGAAGTATCGGTTACAAGCAAAAGTGAGGAAGTGGGAACCCACAAGAACCGCTGGGAGGTTGAGAGACTCAGCTGACAAGAGAAGAGGGTCTGTGTAGGTGGTGTGGTAAGATAAGGCTGAAAACGCAGACAAGAGCCCTCTGCTGAAGATTTATAAGCAGGAGGTGGGGGAGTGAGGAGCAAAACGAAGAGATGAAATCAGACCAGGCAACATAAAGATTCCTCCTAGACCTATGGCTTGATTACCAGATAGCTAATCTCTCTACCATAAGCTTCCAATTTTCCCCAATGCGTGACATGCCTCTCACTTCACAGATTTAGCTACGCTTAATCTTTCCTTTTCAAATAATGCAGAAAAAAGCTACCTAGTTACGTAGAAACTTTCACCTCCCCCAAAAAAGTTAATATTGTTTCCTTCCTCTTCCTTATCTAGCAATTTCCCTTCCATCCTATTGCCTCTCAACCCTTCCTTTTATGTTTCCTTTTTATGATAAGCTTAAATACAGATTAGCTGCCTCTCTAGAAAGCTTGCATCTTCTCTTCAATGTCACATATTTTTTTTTCCTCTACCAGATTTATTTTTGCATTTTCAGATTCCACTAAAACTCCATTCATTTGTATGAGCATTGCCGTCCATTTAAAATGCAATAGGCATTTAAGCCTTATATATGCTACAGGCATTTTAATAGAGAGTATTGTTTTTAAATTTCCTGTTGCTGTCTCAATATGATCCCAAATGCAGAACACGTGCTATTAAGCTACTTTTAATTTAATGAATAATTAAAACCTCATGAAAAAACAAACAAACACTTTTTACTTTCAGAATTAATCCCTTTTTGATTTCAAACATGCATTCTCAATGGTGGTGATACTGACCCAAGGGGGTAAATACTGGTTCTTGTGGGGCAAAAAAAAAATCTTATCACAGTAGATTATGACCTTCCAACACAGACAATCAGACTACATACGTAGACATACAGCATACCTATGGTATTAGAATTCCATGGTGGGAGGAAGCAATTATAAGAAAAAAAGTCTAAAAAGGCACCTTGGTGGGGGAAATAATTAAAAAAATAAATGAAAAAGCTTCAGAAATATGATTTAGGGCTAACCTATACTTGTCTATAACACATTTATTTACAAAAGTTAAATAGTCTTTCATTTGCTCTCTACAAAAACCAGGTGAATTGGGTACTATTAACCTCTTTTCCAGACATGTAAATTGATCAGAGAGGTTACTTTCTGATTATGTGACTTTGATGGCAACACTCCCTCCCGCCCCCCAACTATGACAATACGTACATTCCTTTAAAGCAGGGTTTCTCAACCTCAGCACTAGTGAGAGGCTGGGGGCAAGATAATTCTTTGCTGTGAGGAACTGTCCTGTGCATGGTAGGATGCTAAGCAGCATCCCTGGCTTCTACCCACTAGATGCCAGTAGTGCCTCTCCCCAGTTGTGAAACCAAAATTGTCTCCAGACATTGCTGAATGTCTCCTGGGAAATGGAGTGGGGAAAATTACTCCTGGTTGAAAATCACTGATTTAAAGCCTACCACCTACTGTTTTCAAATTCATATATCGTGTTATGGTAGCTAATGGTTATTGAGCATTTACTATTTGTATATACCAGGCACTTTCTATGTACTGACTCATTTAAACCTCTCAACAACCCTATGGGGTAAATACTAGCATCATGTCCATTTTACAAATAAGGAAGCATAGTCTGGAAGGATTTCAGTCAGTAAACTGTAAAGCTAGAACACTAGACACTAGTGTTATATTTATATCACGTAGAAGTACTTGTGTTGCAGAATCCAAGACCGGAAAGAACCCAAGCGGCACTCAGAGAGTTAGGAGAGTCAGCTTTATTATGTCAGCGGGCTCAGCGGGATCCTTCCCAAAAGACTGAGCCCCTCACAAGGTTTTGAGCAGGTTTCTATGGGTTGGGGACTTTCTTGAGTCAGGGAAGGGGTAGGTGTCGTCTGGTGATTGGCTCGGGGTGTGGCTTGGAGGCGCTTATGCGGAAGTGGGCTGGGGCTTAGGCCGGGGACCTCTCTCTCCACTCCCGCCACCATTTTAGGTCAGTTCCACGTGGCAGGGAACCCTTTTAAGGTCAGTTTCCGCATCACTTGGACTATTGGCCCAAATATAAATATTTGGTCCATACAAAATAATCTACATCATGGTTATTTTGAATTTAAACCCAGGCTGAGCACTGAGCCAGCATGCTATCCTGTCTGTGTCAGAACCAAAACACCTTCAGCTATTCTCCTCAATTCTATTTTACTTCCCCTCTATTATCTCATTTTACACACGGATGGCAGTTTCTTGTGGGTGCTGCTTTTTAATCTATTGATTCATTTATTCTTAACATACTCACAATGAAATTCTAGTAAAAAGAGGTTCAATATGTTAATAAATCAAAAGATACATATGTTAATAAATAATTTTTTAAATTATAACTATATGCATAGTATGCTCCTACTGTTATAAAGGTTATATATTGTAGTCATACTCATATTCACACCACACACACACACACACACACACACACACACACACGCACATATCATCTTAACAAGATTTATTTATGAGAAGATAATGAACATTTCTATTTTTTGTCTTTTTGCTTACCTATATTTTCAACCTTTTCTACAATACATTATTTAAAAATTACACAAGTAATGATTTTTTTAAAAAGATGATTTGATCAGTTAGATGAAAAAATATAGAGTTTAAGAAGTAGGAAAAGAAAGCTCTATGTTGGACAAGGTCCTTAAATTTAAATTGCTTAGACATTAACCAAAGAGGAATACCAGTGGTTCTCAAAACTCTAATCCCTTAATAAGACTGAATAACAACCTTTTCCAAAATTTCAAGGATAATTAAATTTAGAGAAAGAAAATATGTTTTGGTTTTACATTTTCCTTAAATCTTGGATATCTACCTCAGCTTACCGGACTACAAACAGTCAAAGTATGAACAAATGAATGAGCATTAAATAAATATTTGGGGCAAAATTTGGACACCTGAGTAACTTAAAATAATTAAAGTATTTTGTGAGCTAGGTAGTCATACAATCATTATTACTTCCTGTTTGGATAGAATGAAGTGAGTATTTCATGACTTCCATAGACTCTGATAGCTAAATAAGGTTGAACTAGATTGAGCTCCAGGGTGGGGCCAGCACCTGATTTTTCTTTATAACCCCCCTCAACTGGCATGTTGTGCAAGCCCATTATGTTATGAGTGGGTTCAATCATTAATGAAAGAATACTATGAAAAGTGTTAAGTATCTTAAGAAGAATAAGGAGAACAAATGACATGAGAATTCAGAGGAGAGACGCCAGGCCGAGTTGGTGAGACAGACTGTCTAGTTGTTCACTAAACAATTTCCCTTTTTTGTCCTGGACACACTAAGTTAAACATTTCCCAGCATGCCTTGCATTTAGGGGGGGAAATGTGATTGATTTAAATCCAAGGGAATGTGGGCAGAAGGCAGGAAACCACTTCTAGACCTGACCCATAAAACCCACCAGCTGAGAAGGAAGGATTCTGGGGACCTAGAGGTAGGTAGAGCCCCAAGATGGAAAAAGCCTGAGTCCTTGAGACACTGCCGGAGGGAAAGCAGCCCAACTGGGAACACTGCATTGGACTAGCAAGGAAAAATGTATTATGTTAAGTCTTTAGAATTAGGGAGCTGTTCTGTCACTTAGCTATGCTGACTACTACACTGAGTCAACCCAAAACCATCCAAGTGCTCAAAACCAGCCATGACACTGGAGGCTTTTTCAGATAAGCTGCTTCATAAAATCCCTAACTAATACTGCCATCAATCTATTTTGCCCCTGGAGACAATAGTAGCACCATTATTAGGAAAGAGGTAGGTATGTGAATAAAACACCTAAGGTCACATTTGAATTAAAATATGTGGAATAAGAAAACTCCCTTGAACCAAATGTACTTTAAAAGGCCTCTCTTCATTTTCATATACCTTTAAATATTACAAACAAAGTGAATGCTTGTTTTCACATGGGCAAGAGATACATTTTAGCATCTGGAAATATGGCCAGAACAAAAACTCGTCTGTGAAAAAAATATGGACAGTGTTTGCCCAGCAGACCCAGGGTATTAATCTTAGATCCTACCCTCCCCCATCACATGCCATCCCATTTCCAATTAAGGTTTATTGAGCACCCACTATGTGCGTCACTGTGCTTGTCACTGGTGATATAAAGATGTAGGAGGCAGCTGCTATACCCGGGAACACCCTGTTCGGGAGACAAGTGCATACATAATCAATTCTGTAGTGTAAAACAGATAGTTCTAGTCTATTCAAATAGGGCATCGTGGGAACACTGAAGAGCAAGTGCAGACCGCTGCTGGGATGATTCACACAGGCACTGATGCTTAAGTGCCTCAAGTCCACCCCTGAAATGGCAGCTTCTTTGATTTTTCTCCAGTTATACATAAATTAACATCTTTGGGTGAACACTAGCTAATTTTCCAGATATGAAAATACCAAAAAAAAAAAAAAAAAAAGAAAAAGGAGACACCCCCCCACCCCTTATCATCAAGAACTTGAGCATATACCACCTAATTACATTGGTAGTCAATATTCTGCTAATGCTATATACATATTAGAAAAATACAGAAATGATGCAATATTCAATTTAAAAAATATATAAATTTACTACATTTTCCCCTTTAGTTAACAAATGTCTTGGGGGACATACCTTGAGACTATGCAAATCCCTTTGTTCTCAAATCTTTGCTCCCTATTTCTAGCATCTGTTGGTGGGTCCATCCCAATAATGATCACTGTAGGGGTTGCGTAGTGGCAATTTTCTATGTCCATTTTCACGTTTATTTTTTGGAATTCTACTGTAAAGAAGAGCTGTTACTTCTGTTCCATATAGAGTTATTCACAGATTATGTATTTAAGAATTTGCCTACTTGGTAAAATTTATTTGTAACCTCACAGTCAACATCCATGGCACTTTCTTGACTTTCTTGGTCATTCATGGACATGTACAGCAGTGAAAAATTTGAGTCACCCAAAGCACATATTCTCAGCTGAGGTCAAACAAGGTGATGCTCTGCTGTTTTATTTCTGCTCTCAAACTGTAAACGTGTCCTTTTCTCATCTATTTAGTGACACATTTTTCACATTTTGGTGCTTTTTGTTTGTCATTTCGCTGTTTAAGTGTCCTAAACATAGTTCTGCGGTGCTGTCTAGTGTTCCTAAGCATGAGAAGGCTGGGATGTGCCTTACAGAGAAAACACGTTAGATAAGCTTAACTTAGGCGTAAGTTATGAGTTCAATGTTAGTGAATCAACAAACTACATTCAATAAAATTCCTTTAAACAGAAATACAAATAAAACTGTGTTATGTACTGACCAACTGATGAAAAGGTTTTGACCAGAGATTTGCAGGAACCCAAATCCATGTTTTCTCTAGGAACAATGAATTAGTGTTAGCTAATTCAGTTTCACTCACAGTGACTTTATAGAATATAAGTGCTGCAAATAACAAGAATCCACTGTATTTCTCTTACCAATTACTTCTTTATATCACTATGAACTCATGGATATTTATATTATTTTACGGGTTACAATCAAAGTCCACATTATCTATTTTCTTGCTTGAATTGTTCCGTGTTTGGCCGTTGGGACAGTAACTTTATAGTGGAAAAGTCTGGTGGCCAGCATTGTGACCAGGTGATCAACATCACCAATAACACATATCGACATCTTGAATGCTGTGATTAGATGTACTGAGAAGGACGAGGACTGTTCTCTGGTGCTCTTGATGACATCAGTCCAATCATGAGAAGATTCTATATAGGTTTGAATTAAGTGACATGCAGCAAAATAACTGATCGATACTCTTTGGGGGTGTCAAGGTCACAAGGAAAGACTGAGGAACTATTGCAGATTATAGGAGACCAGAGAGAAATAACGACTAAATGAAGTGTGGAATCCTGAATTGGATCTCGGGAACAACAACATCAAAAAGACATTAGTTCGACATTTCAAAATGAAGTTCAAATGGAGTCTTTAGTTCACGGTATTATACCAATGTTAATTTTCTAGTTATGATAATTATACTATGGCATGTAAGATGCTAAGCTGGTGTATGGCTGGATCAGGGACAGGCAGAAACAATCTGTACTATTCCTGCAATTTTTCGGCACCTCTAAAAGAAATTCAAAATTTTAATCATTGGATAGTATTGCATACCCCTGGTTGTAGAAGTTGTGAGAGAGCGAGGGACAATTCCATTTCAGAGACTATGGATAGAAAGAAGTGTTCAATTTTCCAGATAGTTTTTCTAAATCCAAAAACCTTTAGGGGATAGTGGAGAAAATAAATGCCTTCTATTTTAAGATATTATAGAAGATTTGATTGAAGTCTCATAACACGAGACTTCACTGCCAGCTGTTGAACTTGGACAAGCCATAAACTCAGTTTCCTCATCCATCCATAAAATGAAGGGGCTAAAATGAATAATCTTATTTTCTATCTTATATCTGTTATAGCATGAAATCTTATTATTCTAAATTAACCATGTTATTCGGCATTTGAAATTAGGTACTGCAAGAATACCCTTTAGGATGCTTATTTATTCTGCTTTCTTAGTAATAAGCAGTAGTGTTGACATTTCACAGGAAATCCAGGAAGCAAATGACAACAGTTCGAAGAAATTCTGCAGCAGTGCCCCCTGAAGCTCATTTATAAAATATACTTTACATGTTCACAAATAAATACATCTAAAGAACTGAAAATTATGCAATGCTTTAATATGTATAAGTCATTTAACCGTCATGTGGAAAAGCAGATTATAAATGTGCACATGCATAATGATTTCAGATAACATTTTCCCACATGAATGTTTTTAGATGGAGATAAGATAGGACTTCTAATTACACTCTGGTAGAGTATTATTTTAGAAGACATAAATCACTGATAGAAGAAAATGTACATTATATGCTGATACAATATAACATTCAGAAAAAACAATAAAATATTTATATGTACCGTGTTTCCCCGAAAATAAGACCTAGCCGGACAATCAGCCCTAATGCGTCTTTTGGAGCAAAAAGTAATATAAGACCCGGTCTTATTTCACTATAAGACCAGGCCTTATATAATATAGTATAATAAATATAACATAACATAACATAATATAATAGTGGCCTTATATTATTTTTTGCTCCATAAGACGCATTAGAGCTGATTGTCCAGGTAGGTCTTATTTTTGGGGACACATGGTATTTAATCCACTCTATTTTTAGGGAAATCATAATTTTGTTAGGTGTTGCTAAGTTGACTAAGAACTTCAACTCCTGCCCATTTCATCAGTAACACCATTGGGGAACCATTAGGAGCGTGGAATGAGAAAAAAAGCAATGGATTTAGTATTTAGTGTGTAGTGGTCACTCAGAAGCAGTTAGTGAAGGGAGAAGTTGAATGTTAATCCTTTGTGTGTTAATGAGATTATTTCATCTCTTCCCTTTCTCACCTGAATGGGGTGACTTCAACAATCAGTTCATTTAGAACAGTAAAGAAGGATTGAGAAACAAGGATAATGATAAGACTAGAATTCAGTTTATGGCATTTCGTATGGGTAATAATTCCCCAATCCATTTTATGGAAGGCAAAAAAAGATACTCTGTTAAGAAATTTAAATTTATGTATTTTGAACCATCATTAATACACATTATTTTTTTTGAAAAATAATAACTCAGGGTTTTAAAAAGTTAATCCTCTAATCACTGATAAATTAAATTGAAATAATTAAATCTTATATTAATGGAGCGGAATGGTGACCAGAATAGCAGAGTGTCAACACTGTGACTTCCTGTGTGCTTGAGTTTTCATCCTCACTTATCTTGGTCAAGTAATTTCATTCTCTGAGCTCTATTCCCTCATTTTAACATGATGATAATATAAGTCATACTTCATAGGGTTGTAATGAAGATTAAATGAAATAGTATATATAAAATGCTTGGCATAGATCTAGTACATAGTAAGCACCCAACAGATATGAGCTATGTAGCTTTTTAACAGAGAAATGCATGCAGGTGTATGTGTAATTAATATATGAGGGAAGAAGAAAGGAAAGAAATACAGCAAAACATTAACAGTAGTTATCCTGCATGGTAAGAGCATGATTATGTTTTCTGATATTAGTGTTATTTTGCTAAACTTCCTACAATAGACAAGTATTTCTTCCATAATCAGGAAACATATGTTGTTTTAAAAAAACAAGTAAGGTAAACAAGAACTATAAATTCACACATACGTTCTTTTATGTCTTTCTTTTTAATAATGCATTATCTAGTCATTTCTGACCCAGGAAAAAAGTTGGGTACGGACAGCTCACTTCACTTAATTGAAGTTAGGCTGGGTTTGCAAGGAGTCTTCAAAGGCAGGAAGGAAAAACGAGAAAATCGATGGGGGAGGGTGGAGAGCAAAGGAGGGAGATCTCCAGGTAGCTGCAGAATTTGAAGAAACAGAGACAGAAGAGGAAGAGCAAAGAGAGGCGGCTCTGCCGAATTTCTCACCGACCAGAGAGACTGCCAAAAGAGCATGAGAAGAAAGAAAAGACCAGGTATTTGATGTGGAGCATTTTGTACACGAACCACCCATAAGAATTTAAAAAAATATATTGTATATATAATAAAGAGACTACAGTTAGAGTTTACTGTGGTGAAGGGATCTTGCCATGCTACTGAGTAACCATTCTTGATGGCTCTTTTCCAATCATGCTCACAGGTTAACGATTATTTGCATTTCATTTTGAAATTGTGTGAAGAGATTCTGACACCGATAAGGATCGCAGCAACCAACAGAACAGACAAGGAACTTCCTATTCACACTTCCTACTCTTAACTAAGTATCCAGTTTATTTTTCATGACTGCTATTCCTGTGTCACCTGTATAATTGCAAAACTAACCCCTGATGGAAAGCACTGCCAATGACCTTACATAACCCCTAAGGTAAACCGGGAGTGACTTCCTTCTCTCTTGGATTATAAACTTCCTTTAACAAAATATGCTGCTGCTGACCTACCACTCATCACTGGGATGCACTTTCCATTGGGGCTAAGGTATTTATGCTTATCCCACCTCAAGAACTACTACTGCTGCTGCTGCTGCTGCTACTCCATCTTCCCCAGGGGCCAATTTGCCACAGCTGACCATGGGGAAAGGTACAGCCTGTGGCCACAGGAGAGAATCAAGTTGACAACGTCACTAGGGATTGAATCCATGACTTGATTTCATTGACTCTCTGAACTAGATGGCTGCCCATGCAGCCAGGAAAGGGTAAAGGTTAGGGTGTGACAAGTGCAAAGGATCATCTGGTAGGCTATGAACAGAACCGAAAACAATTTAATTCGGCTGACTTCCATTTTTATGAATGGCGAGAGGCTATTTACTTGTAAATTACTAAGTGAATTATTAAGCGTTACTAAATGTGTTATTAATAAACTAAGTATATTGCCAGAGTTTACTGAGGATTAAGCTATATTCTCCTAAGGTGGTTCAGGGACAGGCAATGCTTGCTAGTGTTGAAAAGCTCCCACTGGGCATGCCCCATATAGAAAGTGAATTACTGCAAATTTTTAGAAAGCACACTTAGGGAGAAACCTCACCACTGTTGATTTGAGTTGGTCAGGTTTTCAGTTACTGTTAATTTCATTTTTAATTATAAATTGCTCTTAGTTTAGCATCTGCATTACAAATTTAGTTGGTTGTGGTTTGTTCAGTCAATAACAACTATTGTTTGAGTGGTTTTACCAGGCCCTATGCTGAGATCTTTACCTGCTCAATTACTGCTCTTAATACCCCTCTGAGGCAGGTAATTTTACTTTCCTCATGTTACAGATAAGGAAACCAAGGCACAGAGAGGCTAGATAATTTGCCTGAGATCACACAGCTCTAAACTGCAGTGTCAGGATTTGAACTCAAGAATCTTTCCTCTAGATTGGGAGATGGCAAACTTTTTCTGTGAAGGGTCAGATGGTAAATATTTTAGGCTTTGTAGGCCATATGGGCTCTATTCAACTTTCCTATTGCAGCCTGAAAGCAACCATAGACCCTATGTAAACAAATGAGCATGACTTGTTCCAATAAAACTTTATTCATAAAAACAGGAAGCATGCAGGATTTGGCTTATGGACCGTAGTTCACTGACTCTTGCTTTTAGAGCCCTCACTCTTAACAACGATGCCATTAACATTTGCCTTCTTAGCTGCCAATGAAGCACATATGCAGATTAAGAGACTAAAATATTCTAATAGTTATATTGAAGACACAAAGGCAGTGCAATTCAAATATTTACCATCCATGCCCTTATTGATAAAGATGCAAGATATATGCTTGCACAGCAGTATATTCATTGATGAGGAAATTTGGCTTGCTTTTTAAAAATTGTAACATATGATTAAGATGAGCATAATAAGATGATCTGATTATTTAAGTTTGTATTGCAATGTTCTAGGGTATAAATTCTATACACAAGCTTATCATTTGATTTCTAAAGTAAGCGTAGTTTTGGCCCCATTGCTTTATGTAATCTAGTTGGGACACATGAAGTTGGGAGGACAAGGGGTCTTTTCAGTGACTTAAAATGGCTACAGTCCAAAAATATTTGAGACACGACCCTAAAGGACTCATCTAAGGAAGCTCCTGAGCCCCGATTATGTCTGGGAGAAGATCTCACGTGGCAGTAATAAGGAGTGAAGGCATTTTATTACACTCAACAACAGTCTAACACAATGGCTCCTGTTTAGACTAAGTTGTGTCCCCCCACACCCAACCTATGAAAAAAATCCACAGGTTGGAGTAGGAACCCTCAATGTGACGGTGTTTGGAGATCGGGCCTTTAAAGAGATAATTAAGGTTCAATGAGGTCAAAAAGATGGGACCCTAATCTGATGGCCTGGTGTTCCCATAAGAGGAAGAAGAGACACCAGAGCTCTCACTCTGCACTCACACAGATAAAAGACCATGTGAGGACACGGTGAGAAGGACAAGCCAACAAGAGGGTTCTCATCAGACGCCAACACTGCTGGCACCTTCATCAAGGACTTCCAGCCTGTGGAACTGTGAGAAAATAAATGTATGTTGTTCAAGCCACCTAATCTGTGGTATTTTGTTACGGCAGCAGGAGCAGACTAATACAGTTGCCAGCTGTTGAATGTAAAAAATTATATAAGCTTCCACCAGATAGTAATTAGTTGTATACTTGCTGTCTATTGACTGAGTTTATATATACACACATACACACAAATAATTGGATATGAGGACCAGTAATGCCTATATGTTGCTAATCATAACAGATATAAGTATTTAGGGGAAAAGAGTTGTAGTATATTAGGGATATTATTTTATTCATTCTACAGATAATGCTTGGTACTAATGCATTGTCAGTCAACCCCTTTACAATAGTAACTCCATTGGCCCCCTGGCATCTTCAGTCTTCTGGGAAGAAATCATCTATTCCCAGACCCTTGTAAGTCTGGCTAAATTTGCACTACCTTTGGCTCAGTATCTCTCCCACAAATGCCCCTTGACTGAGGGCATGGCACACACAGAATGAAATGTCAGTTAGTTGATAAAAATGATCTAATAGCAGGGTCCCAAGAGCCAGAACAGATTTTCGGCCAGGGAAGAGTCATGGCAGCAATGGGGTTGAAAGCTGAGATGCTGCTATGTAACCTATCACGCATTAATCTTATCTGCCTGAAATTAGAAGCTCATTGGGAAGAAGCACCAACATCTTCAACTGAAACCTCTTTCTCTATCTCTTGTGGAATTTATCATGATCAGAGCTTAATTAATATTGTTAAACAGAAGAGGGGTCTAGACCATGGGGTTTCTATCTGGCTCATCATCAGTATTACCTGAGGAGCTTTTAAAACTATGGGCACCCAACTCCACTCTGAGCATCTCTGAGGGGTGGGCATCTGAGGACCTACAATTTTACTATGCTCTCTCTGGCAATTCTGATGTGGCTATCATGCCATCATTTCTTAGACTTGCATTTGGTTGTTGCATCAGAGATGATTATAACCAATGACCTCAATTAATGGCTACCCCATATCTTTGCCCTTTGCCCTGTAACTGTAGAACGCTGCCACTCTGAACTTGCCCACGGGATTTGCTTAGGCCAACAGAATTTTAGCAAACTTGGTACAAGGGGAGACTTGGGAAATCATATGCTTGCATGATTCCATTTCCTCTCTTCTGCCACTGCAATGAGAATATCTCAGGATAGCCTGCTGGGAGGACGTGAAAGGCACATGGGATAAAGCTGAGTCATCCCAACCAAGGCTGGGCTAGACCAGCCAGCCCCCAGCCTACTCACCACTGCAGATACATAAGTAAATCCAGCCCAGATCAATCAAGACCAGCCCAGATCACTGGAATCACCCAGTGAACTGTAGACTTGGGAGAAATAATAAATGGCTGTTATTTTAAGCCACTAAGGACTGGGGTGATGTGTTCTGGAACTCTGATACAACAATTATGAGGCACAACAACCAGCGCACTGAGCATCTAAACTAAAGGCTGTGCATGGATGGTGTCAGAAAGTTTTGCAGAACTTTTCAGTTTATATTCTGTAGGATGGTATTGAAAAAAGAAAGGGCATTTTCCAAGATCAGTTGTCTGGGAAATGCTAACTTAAAGTTTAGTTTAGATGGTTTCTTTGCTGCAGAATCTCAAAGCCTTTAATATGAGTCATATAAATCTTCCAAAGGAAGAGCTTATAAGCAATGTTTCCTAAAACTACTTGACCACAGAACCTTCTCTATCCCCCACCCTCCCTCAGTTTAAACAACTGAGCATCACACAAAATGAATATCCCATAGGACACACTTTGGACATTATTTAAGATGAATTGGTCTTCATCCTGCTTCAGTGGTGTTCCAGAGGGTACAACTTCACTTAAGGCATGACAGTTATATGGAGAGGGATCAGGACTAAATCAATTCAAGCAAGGGCTTGTCAACTATAAGAGTTCTTCAGGCATGGACATGCCTGCATTGTGAAGCAGTGGCTAAAAACCCTAAGGCTGAAAACATACAGAGAGAGATGAATGTGAGGTTTAGAGAATTTTTGTGATTACTAGCTAGTTACTGTCATTGAGATTCTTATTTAATAACACGATGAAGAATTCAGATTACTTCTTTTAGTTGAAAGTAGTGAGATGGTTAATTTTATGTGTCAACTTGGCGAGGCTATAGAGCCCAGTTGTTTGGTCAAACACTGGCCTAGATATTACCGAGAAGGTATTTTGTCAATGTGAGTAACATCTACAATTAGTAGACTTTAAGTAAAGCAGATTGCTCTCCATCCTGTGGGTGGGTCTCACCCAATCAGCTGAGGGCCTTAGAACAAAGACTGAAGTTTTCCACAGAAGAGGATTTCTGCTTCATAGAAACTCTGCCTGAGTTTCCAGCTTGCTGGCACACCCTGCAGATTTTATACTTGCCATCCCTCATAAATAGATGAGTTAATTCCTTAAATAATTCCCCCCTTCTCTGAAGAACCCTAAATACAAGTAGATACAAGCTATATATCAAACATCATTTATATTTTATCACAACCCTAGATTTAAAATATCATCTAAAACTTCTACTCTGACTGCTTCCTGATACTTGCCTTGGGCAAATCAAAGTGTTAGGTTTCCCAGATTTCTCCTTTGGTTCTTCTGAGGATTCTCTGGATGGTCAACTGAGAACTAGAGCTCATAACTGCATTATAGTGAGAGCCAGGGGGTGAGATTTCTAATATTCCCTTTTAAGTAGTGCTGATTTTATGAATCACCTTGAGTGACATGGTAGTTCTGCAGCTGTATATTTGTGAGAAACTGAGTCCCTTATGAACCACAGTGACCCAACTTGGCAGGGCCCCACCACCTATAATGGCCTGAAACATAGGGGAAGAAGTTACAGAAGGTGGTTCTCCTTCTGGAATTGAGTCAGATAGATAACGCCCTAGGTCAGAGTTAACACAAAGTCTGATTTACTACATCACGTTCTTTGAATGACTTCCTGGGAGCCTAACTACTAAACTGCTAAGGATCCAGTGTTGATACCCAATACTTAGTCATATAGAGGAAAAACAAAAACAAAAACAGGAGAAGATCAATAAAAAAGGTCAATAAAAAAGATCTCTTTAGGAGAAATAAGTAAGGAAAGGAGCAGGTGTAGTCCATTGACTGTGGGAATATGAACTGGAACAACCACCCTGCTGGGTTCGGTGCCCTGTTCATATACCTGTCACAAGCCTTCTCGCACTGTAGCAATGGCTGTCCATAACTAGTTCCTTGAGGCCAGATCCTGGTGCCGTCATTCTTGTATTTTTCATACCCAGTGCAATGCTGGTACACAGCAGCAGATTTTAAAAAATACTCACTGAGTGAATGATCTAGTAGAATCATAAAGCACTTAACATCTATGTAGCCAGAGTATCCAGTGAGGATTATTTCTCATCCTACCACTGAGCTTAACAAGCCCAGCGTGATTCAGCACCTGAGAATATTTCTTTCTGAAGATCCTGATACATATGTGTGATTCCTGAGTTCTTAAAATCTTTAGGACTGGAGTCCTTTAATTTGCATGTCTGTATTACTTTGCTAGGGCTGCCATAACAAAATACCACAGACTGGGTGGTTTAAACAACTGGAATGTACTTTCTTACAGGGCTGGAGGCCAGGAATCTGAGATCCATGTATTGGCAGGGTGGATTTCTTCTGAGGCCTCTCTCCTGGGCCTGTCGATGGCCATATTCTCCCTATATCTGCACGTGGTCTCCCCTCTGTGCCAGTCTGTGTCCTAATCTGTTTTTGTGAGGATGCTAGTCATACTGGATTGGGGCCCAGCCTATTACCTCATTTAACTTCATTACCACTGTTAAGGCCTTACCTCCAAATATAGTCACATTTTGAGGTACTGGGGATTAGGATTTCAATATATAAATTTGGGGAGGGGATACAAATACATACACACACACACACACACACACACACACACATGCACGCATTAGATAGACCTAATATACAGTATACATAAATATTTGTCAGTGCTTTAAAGCCAAGAAGGGAAAGTCTTTTCATCTATTCTATCTTAACATCTCCTTTCTGGCTGCATAGACCTCCTCATTAAGTGTGAAGGGAGATGGACTATATACAGTATGCTGCCTGTATCTTTCCTCTAATTGATCATTAAATCACCTTCAGACTAATTAATCAATTCCTTTGTCATTTATCTCAAATTTTTATTTCCACTTTAAAAATTCTTGAAAGCTGAAAGAAATAGAAACACAAGAGTCTAGAAGTGGGCCACAGAGAAGTCACTAGATCCTGGGCCCCTTGAGAACTGGTTGGCTCTTACATCTGTGCATTGTCAGCATATAACACATTACCTGGCATATAATAGGTGTTCTAAAAATATGCGGTCAACATGAAGTATGCAAGAAAAAGAACTTCCTGTCAGATTACTGTTTTCAAGTTCCAGTCACATTGGCCCCCTAAGCAATATTCCCATATGCTGACTCACGTTGAGCTCACGGTACCCTTACTTTCTAAAAAACATATTTATGTATAACCACTTATTTCCTGGAGTTTCAACAGACTTGTGTTTGCAGCTGTTGAAGTTGAAACAGGAGCTAAAATCTTTAGAATTTTATCCACTCATAAGCAAAAACCAAATGGCATCAACCTGTGAGACAGTCAGCATTCTCCATTCAGACATGAACCCCCTAATCCACATACCAGCAGCCGCTCATGGAGCCCTCTTGACTTCCCATTGTTGAGGCGGTGTATTCAAGAGGCACATGTCAGGGTGAGTCTGGCTCCTGACCTTGCCTTTGTTCTGGCATCGAGAGGCAAGTGTGGGCACTTGGTTAGTCACCAGGGCCTTCCTTGCCAGCCAGGCGTTCTTGTGATGGACCAGTAATCCATCGATACAAAGACCCTATTGCTGATAATGTAACATCTAACGTTCTGTATCTTGGACCTGTGGTTGATTATTTGGCTTTGATCCTTGAATGAATTATCCTGACCTGGCTAAGTTCCTGTCTTTTGGCTCTGGACCCAGACTATACATATATATACTCTAGTTCCTGTTGTGATTATCTATCTGGCAGGGGGTGAGGAAATAAGTAATAACCACTACAACCTAAGGACTAGTCAGCAAGTTTTCGACCTATTAATTCAGAACAGAATGCCAAGAACACAGCAAATTAAACTCCATCTCCCCTGTGTTGAGACCAAGGAGTCGTGATTGATGGACATGTGGAAGGGCCACAACTTAGCTTCTTGAGAAAGCTCATCATCAGCTGTACAATCAAGTACAACCTAATGACTCTGTCCCGCCATTGAACGTCAACGGCCAGGCCCTGGAATCCACCTCCCAGCACTCCCTCGCATTGCCGGAGGTCCTCATCACCATATGGGGTTAAAAATGTGATCTACTGGACACTGAACTCAGGGTCCTGAGGACCAAAATGTGAAACTCAGTTCCATAGTAACCATCTTCTCCAGGCAAGTTACCAAGCCTGCTTTTTCAGGGTGTTTGCAAAATTGGAATACCAGCACCTCACACCTAAAAGCACTGCTATAAGGAGTCCTTAAGATAAGGAATCACATTGTCAGTTAGTCAGTAAATAGCCACTGAGGGCATACTAAGTGCCAGGCACTATTCTAGGATCGGGGGATATAGCTGTGAACAAGCCCTGATATTTTTTTTATTTTTAAGCTCTTATATTTTAGTGGAGGTAGATGCACAAAAAGTAAATAAAATAAAATAAAGAGCAAATAAATGAGCAGGGCAAGGAGAGACAATGAGTAATACTCCCTGGGAGTAGGAGACCCTTATTTTGATAGGGTGGTTAAAGCTCAGAATGAAGTAGAGAACTGAGACATGCACCTATCAGAGGGCAAGGACAGCCCTACACCCAGAACTTATAGCAAGTGCAGAAGCCCCAAGGCAGGAACATGCTTAGTGGTCTGGAAGTCTGGGCTAGAGTGAGGGCTAGGGAGAAGTCAGTAAATCAAGATAGAGTTTTCAGGTGGAGTCACTAGGATTTGCTAATAGATTCAATATGGATATGGGATAAAGCACATGGTAGATAGTGTTACTCACTACATGTTGATTTGGGGGTACTACAGAGGCATCCTCCTCAAGAACACTGATCTAAAAGAGTAAAATTACACCCGGGCATAAACCCTAAAATTAGGAAATAATGGTTCATAACCAAGAACGACAGTGTCACCTTATCAAGACAGCCCAGTACCACCACCAGCAAGATGAGACTAGACCTCAAAGGTTTTAATATAGCTAAAGAAGGTATTTGTCAGCCAAATGGGAGTTTCTCTGATGTGAAAACACACATAAAAAGAGAATTATGGAGGCAGAAGCTGACTGTACCTTTCCAAATACCATCCAGAGTATGCGGAGCCCTTTGCCAATTATTATTGCCAATAATTGATTGCCAATAATCAATTATTATGGTCCCTCGGCAAGGCTGTTTCTATTGTAGGGACTCATACAGGGAACTGCAGACGACTGACTTCGAGTATCCTGGACTTTGGGAAGATAAGCTTCCTTGTGGAGATGGATGCTGATTGCATGGTGAGTGAGGCGCGCAGTCAAAAGGGAAACCTGGCTATTGCAATCACAGGAGTCTAGCAAATGGCTATTAACAGAAGAGAAGGCACTAAGACAAAGGGCAGAGAGATCAGGAAATCACTCTTCCTTGGCCCAGGTGATCGAATTGTGGTCAAATGTAAGTCCTCTCTGCTATTGAGCCCCCATTTGTGTTACCGCCTTTAAATTCAAGGACAGGAAGACTTGCCATGCACAGACATGTTTGGGTAAGAAAGCACTGGAATGAATTTTTCCAACCTCAGTGCTAGGTAGTGATGGATGATTTTCAACGACTGAAATATCAACACTACATTTTGTGAGTTCTTTCATAAATCAGTTTAAAAGAAAATTGTTCTCTGAAAATTGTATCCTATTGACTAATCCTATAAAATACTTATTGTTTGCCCATGCACAAGATTTATCAGGTTTCAGGAAAACAAACCATTTAATATAAATGGATATTTCGCATGACTGATTGCAAAATGCAGACACATCAATATTTTAAGTACATTGACAAAAATAATTCTAAAGCAGAGTACACTGTTCCCTCTTAAACAGACGGCACTGAAGCTGCTTCATCCTGTTCTTAATGCATCAGACTCATCGCTATGGACGTTAGTAACCATGATGTCCTCAGGAACCACTGACCTCCACGAGTGATATATCCCTGAACTAAACGGTCCCTCTTGAAAATAAAAGGCAATACTAGTTTTTCTGTGATCTCTCCCTATCAAGGCTATTCTCTCTTTTGGCTGTTGCTGGTGTATCTGATTTTAGCAGGATGCTATGGACTGAATTTTGTCCCCCTAAAATTCATATGTTGAAACCCTAATCCCAAAAGTGATGGTATTTGGAGATGGAGCTTTTGGGAGGTGATTAGCTTCACATGAGGCCTTGCAGTTGGTCCCCTCATGATGGCATTAGTACCCTTAGAAGAAAAGACACTAGGGAGAGCTCTTTCTCTCTCCTCACATGCATTCACTAAGGACAGGTCAAGTGAGAAGGTGGCCAGCTATAAGCCAGGAAGAAGGCCCTTACCAGGGACTGAATCGGCAAGCCCCTTGATCATGGACTTCTCAGCCTCCAGAGGAATAAATGTCTGTTACTGAAGCACCCAGGCCACAGTATTTTGTTATGGTAGCCCAACAGACTATGACATAAGATTACCACGTTTCCATTTCTGATTCACTGCTTCTAATCTGCTGGGAACTGCTTAACCAAATTTAGTTTAAAATAAAAGTTTGAGTGTGATCCATAGGTGCTATTTCATTTATTTTGACGACTTAGGTGTCATCATCTACTTTCAAATTCCAAGTTAAATTTGGGCATTCAGAAGTTCAGTCTTTACCTATGTCTTCTAGGCTTCTAATAGCTGAAAACTGGTTAATAAAATTAAAAACATAAGACCATAATTTGTTGGGTCTTCTTGTTGCTTTTTAAGGAAAGAGGGGAAAGTATTCAATTGTCTCTCACATCTGAGTTAATAGAATTCTTAAAAGTTCTTTCATTCAAGTAGACAAGAGTTCTCTTTGGGAAATCATGATAATATTCCTTCTGACTTTGAGCATTTTTGGTATGCATAGTTGAAAGTTTTGGTAAGAGTGGTGTTAAGGTGGAGGAACAGATAAAAAAATGTGTATGCTAGAATTTATTTTGTCTTCAGAGATATAGTTAAGACAGCATTTTTAGACATTTGGAAGTTTGGGAGGACTGTGGACAAGGGGGGACTGCTGCTAATGAAACCTCTGGAATAATAAGGCTAATTAGCATGCAGTTCATGTCATGTAGATTATTACTGTTGTTGGGTGACAAGATAAACAGAAACTGCAAAAGACTATTATTCTCCGAGTAAATAATGTGACTTCTGACCAGTTTTAGCACTTGTTCTGGGTAGGGAAAGCTAGAAGCTTGCAGGGGGGCCCTGAGCTGTTTCTTCTATGATCTTTAGCAGATGGCTTAAAAATGAGTAGCTAGGATGCTGAACAGAATGGGGTCAAAGAATGCCTGATGAAGAGCTTGCCTAGGAGATAAAGTTTTAAGGTTACCAATTGCTAATAAGGCCCCCAAAAGGGGGGAAAAATGTATTCTGTAAATAAAGACTTGTTAGTTCATGTACATTTTATGCCATGTGGATATTATGAGGGCTCCAGGATGTAAGAGAGGAAAGGAAATGAAGCTTAGTTATAAAGCAAATAAAGAGATCATTTACTTATTTCAACTTCTACCTTTGGAGCAGAACCAAGCAGGTCATGTGGCTAATATGTAAAATGAGTACAAATATTCTACAGGCCAGGGGCCAGAATTTTAGGAGTGGTAATTGAAAAATGAAAAACAAAAGAAAGCAAGAAAGAAAACGATGTGATTCTCCCTTGTCTGTGTTATAAGCATAACGTCCTATGTGAAAGTCCAGTTAGGTGTCTACTATCTCTCCCTCAGCAAATTTTATAACCTGGCTAAGCGTAGGAGCTTAGATATAGTGGGGCAGCTAACAAATATTTATGCAAGAAATAGCTACATTTGTAAGACAGTTAACTAAGAACTTTCACCTAAATTATTGCAACAGCCTCCTAAGAGATTGCGTTATTCTTCCTAATTTACAGATGATAAAGGCAAAACTCAAGAAGTTAAATTCCTAGGGATTAAGAAGTACAAACTGCCTGCTATAAAAACAGTCACAGGGATGTAAAGTACAGCATATATAGACTTATCAGGGTGATCACTTTGTAAGGTATATAAATGTCTAACCACTATGTTGTACACCTGCAACTAATATAATATTGTAGGTCAACTGTCATTGGAAAATTAAAATTAATTTTTAAAAAAGTCAAATTCTTCACCCAAGATCAAACAGCCCAAAAGGATCAAAGAGGGGTCTCTAACTCAGATCTGACTCCAAATTCAATGTCCTTCCCACTGACTATATGAAGACAATGTATGTCAAACAAAGAGGCATGTTGATTCCCCAGCACTGGACTTGAGCACAGCCTGGCAACACAATAAAAATTAGCTACAGAATAACAATCCATATCCAAGCAACTGGTTTCGCACTTTACCTTCTATTTCTGAACTTATTTCAGATTCCTCAGTCCACCCAAAAATACAGTGGCATCCTGGCTTAGAAAGAGCATCTCATCATGCACCCGTCATGAGCCCTATTCACTGGAAAAAAAATATGTATTTGCTCAAGAGCTCTTTGACTTTCATTCATTGCTCAGCTTTCAACTGGTTGTGTGTTGGTAGCATCTGAAATGACAGAGCTTGTTTGCAGAGAATGACAGGGTAATTTCTAGTGAAGCTCAAGTTTATGGACCAGCAAGACCAAATGCATAAAGTGAGATTGAAAATGCCATCATATCAAAATAGTTTTCATTGTTTTTCAAAATTTGAAGATTTTGCAAAGCATGCACAAGAATCACCAAGTTACTCATAGAAACCATTACGTTGAATGGAAAGTAATTTCAAAAGCTACTTTTACTTGGAGATTTTGAACAGCACTTTTGTTTTACAGAAGTTTTTTATTTGAACTCTTTGATCTTATCTTCCGCCTGGAATGTTTTCTATTCTGTTCTACCACACAGTATGACTTACCTCACCTCCACCTAAAGATTATGAGAATTCCAGAAGTTTCTCCCTGTTTTGAGTTGCTTTGGCCTTCTCCTGTAAATCATTAAGGCTGGCTCTTAACATGTGGTCATCTGTCATTTCTTCATATGCAGATGTGTTTTCTCCTTGTCAAGATTATACCTCCCTTAAGGACAATAACTGCATATTATACACTTTATACTATAACAAAACCCTACAGACAAATAAAGTAACTGCACTATGTCTTTAAAACTGTGGAAATTATGACATGGCGGGAATTTGGAGGGAAATGATTGCAGAGTGACAGAAGGGTTGAGAAGCCAAATAGAGTAAGACGATCCACAAGTCAGTAACAATAGGACGACCCCAGCATCCTTAGGAATAGGGGAGACAATGGGAAGAGCTGGCATAACAGCCCAGAAGCCAGGGCCTTCCAGTAAGAGCTGGAACCATGGAGAAAACGCAGATACTGTCAGAGACATCAAAGAAAGCAAAAAGAGAGCTGAGAATACCCAGACTCCTCTTCCCTATTCTTGACCTCCAATTTTTTAAACAAGTGCCTCGTTTTGGTCACACCTATTTGGAGGCCAAAGAGTGAAAGAGCCTGAATGTATGATACAAACCAGAGAAGAAAAGAAGCAAGGAATGAATGTAAGAGTAAACAAGTAGTCTACAGAAACAGCGACAGATAAATTCTTACTGACAGA
Organism: Rhinolophus sinicus; assembly: GCF_057876585.1. Lineage (NCBI taxonomy): Eukaryota > Metazoa > Chordata > Mammalia > Chiroptera > Rhinolophidae > Rhinolophus > Rhinolophus sinicus. The sequence goes on from NC_142516.1 coordinate 50,409,120, forward strand.
TACAGAGATCAATTAATCTATATGCAATCATTGTATATTACCATTCAACTTTCCCTTTTAAAATGATTAGCATAAAAACTACAGGATGAGATATTGTTTAAGGATATGTAGAATAGCGATTGCTTCTAGTAACGGTAGACCAGAATATTTGGATCAATCCTGCTGAGGATAACTAAGGTACACACACACACACACACACACACACACACACACACACACACAATATACATATACATATTCTGCTTGACACATTGGAGAGCTAACAGGATAGTAAATGTCCAGTGTTTGGGTTTTTCTTCAAGGGGAGTTTACCAATTCAGGAAGAGGCAGCCAAAATGCTAAGCAGTCTCATGGGGATAGAGTCACAAATGTTGTAGTCCTGGGCTTGGTAAGAGACCCTCGGTCCCCCTAAGAGAGTGAACCGGAAGGAGGCTGGCTCTTGTAGCAGTAACTTCAGTTTAGCTTTGAATTCACCTTCATCCCTGAATTGGATTAAGGTGATTCCAGATACAGGCGCTGCTGGCATGTAAGTAGAAGAACATATAAATCTTTCCTGCAGAAAGAAATTATCCTAGACATCAAATGATTTCCACAAATGATTTTTCAATATGATTTCTGAAACACAATAAAATAATAGCAAGAAGACAAGAACAAGAACCAGCAGAACCAACAGAAAATGGAAATGGACCTACAGTGGATCCAGATACTGGAATTACCAGGCATGAACCTTAAAATAACTATGGTTGCTAAATGTTGACAACTGTTGAAACTGGATGATGGATTCTTGTGAGTTCATATACTTTTCCTTCTACTTCAGTATATATTGGGAATTTTTCATAATAAAAAAGAAAGTCTATGAACCAATCCAAACAGACTCTTAATTGGCTCTTTTGTTACCACCATGTCAGGGATACACCGAATACCACTGCTTAGAAAACACTACATTATCTTCATGATATTCATCGAATTTGGTACTTCATAAGTGGTAGTGAAACATAGAAAACACAAAAACAAAACTATGCTTACTCTTCCTAGGAAATAAAAGAACAAATTGTGAATTCAGCACAGAATAGAAATTATTTTTACAGGATATGTCAGACTGAAAAATAACTAAGTAGAAATTCCAGAATTGAAAAATATAGCAACCAAATCAAGAACTCAATGGATCAGTTGGGAACAATTGATACACAGCTGAAGAAAGACTTAGTGAACTAGAACTAGTGGACAAGGTAAGGAAAAAACAAAAGACAAAACTCAGATTAAAGCATAAAGAGATAAAAAATAGGAAAATATTTTTCAAAGAGGTTAAAGGGTAGAGATATTGTATAGTGAAAAGATCTAACATACTTCTAGAATCCTGGAGGGAAAGGAGAGAAAGAATGAGACCAAAGCAGCATTTGAAGAAATAGTGGCATCACTTCCAAAATGATGAAAAAGAACAAATTGTGATTTCAAGAAGTCCTATGAACAACTCCAAGTAGAATAAATAAAGAAATTCTCACCTAGACAAAGCATAGTAAAATTGCTGAAAACCAAATACAAAGGAAAAAAAAAATTAAATGCAACTAGGGCTAAAAAACAAAAATTTAAAAGGAGCAATGAGACCAACAGGTATCTTCCCAAAACACAGAAATGAAAGCCAAATGGTATGATTTCTTCAAAATGGTTGTCTTTTGGGGGGAGAAAGGAGGAAGGGATCAGGAGGAGAGATAAGGGGGACTTCTGGGCTGTTGTCTATATTTTACTTCTTAACCTGGGTGTGCTTATATGAATATTTATTTCATGGTAAACTAATGAGCTATATACATATTCATATATCTTGTGCACTTTTCTGTATGTACTAGCTCACAGTAAGTTTTAAAAACTAGACTCTGGAGACTACTTCATGGACAGTGTAGATGCCTGACCACTGCACTGTACACATGAAGCTGAAGCTGACTAATATTGAATGTTAACTATAATTTAATATATATATAGTCACAGGATGTGGAGTACAGCATAGGAAATAGAGTCAATGGAATTCTAACAGCTACATACGATGTCAGAGAGGTAGCAGCTTGGGGAAGGGGGCTTATCCCTTTGTGAGGGGTGTAAATGTCTAACTATTACATTGGTTTGTATACCTGAAACTAATAAAAGTAAATAGGTTGTGGTAGAAAAACTCTAATTATTAAATGATACAATTACTTCCATACTGCATTAGTTCTATTTGAAAGCAAACTTTATTATCTAATAAAATGTTAGGCTATAGAAGAAAAAGGCTGAACATTTGAGAAAAAAAAAAAGTTTTTTGAGTCCCGGGTATATGACTGAAACTAGCCTAACCTTATCTTTCTTATTTGTGATGCTAACGCAGCCTGGCTATAATGGGCAGATAAATACGCTAATCACAAATATCCAAATGTTAAGGACGCTTCTAAAGTGTTTAGTTGAAATATTTGAAAGACATTTTCCTTCAAGCCCTTAACTATACACCATCCACTGATCTTATTTGTTTGTCAAAATTTAAATAAAATTTAACAAACAAAGGGGCAAGACCAGGTCTTCTAAAATTATCCCATCATTAACTGTACAATCGTCAATGATTGTCTTTTATCTGCAATAAAATGCTTAGGCTATCTAAATTATAGGAATGGAAGTGGATTGATGCCATTCATCCTATCCGTGGTGAGGCTGCATCCTTGCTGCTTGTCACACTCCCAGGGTTGCCATAAAAACATGGAGAAGCTAATTGCACATAGTAAGTGTTTTAGTGGACGAGTACCTGACCGTATATAGCAATTTCCACTTCCAGAAGCATCCCAGCTGACGTTGTTATAGAGTATCATAACTGACAAGAGGGGCACTAATTGGAGCAATTAATTAAAAACACACAATTAGCTTCCATGGCAGAGATAATTTTTTCAGTTTTTATCCTCATTGCTTGAGGCCTGTGAAAATTTTATTGAGTCTTCCTACACTTTTATTGGGGGTTGTCTGTGCTGATCATTAACAAGGAGAAACCAGGAAAAGAGGGGTGGGGCTCACAGCCCAATCAGGTGATGGAGTCTGGCCAGCTTCCACCCTGGCAAGCCAAGAACAAAGCAAAGACTAGGGGCTGAAGGAGAACACAGTGTGGGGTTTAAATGAGAGACACTGAAACTGAGAGGTTTCATTCTCTTTTTCTCTGTCTGTGATGAAGTCAGATGACTTTTGTTTGTCTATCTACTTCCTGAGAATATGGAGAAGACCCACGCGTGGCTGTAGTGTTGGCAGGGAAGAACACTGCCCCCTTGCAGTTGAACATCACTGCCGCCCGGCCTGAGGTTGGGGCATTTCAAGGTGTGGCAGCTGACTGCTAGAATGAAGTGCGATTTTTTCTTTTTTTTTTTTTTTGGTTCCACCTTTGAATGATAAGGAGGCATCAGAACATCTCTAGAAAGACATGAAGAGTCAAAAAAAGACATATTCTTCTCCACCCATATCCTGGCCTTACAGAGCACTGACCCTGCTCTTACCTGAAAACATAACTGTAAGTCGGGGGTGCAAATCTGACCACAGAAATCCCTTCTATATATTTAATGTTAAGATGTCAGGCTGAAGCTTGCATCCAGTTATCTGGCCACAAAGGAAGCTGGAAGTGATTAAGTGAATTAAAAGTAAAGATTCGTATTAGTAAGAGCCTTATCTGAAAAAGGTTACTACATGAGATCGTGTAAAGGATCTGCCTGCGTCTTCCTCTGCAACCTTTTCCTGGGCAGTCTGCTAGGAAGTAACACTCTGCATAGGCTCGCTTCTACTCATGATCCATCTCTGTCTCGATCGGATGGAGGTAGAATCACAGTGACAGGCTATGGAAAGAAGGTGCTCCAGTGAGCAAGTATTAGGACTTAGGCGCCAAAGAAAGCTCTTTTTCATAGCTGCTTTCATGGTCCAGTACATGTTACATCTGAAAAAGAAGATGAACTTGGCGATTCTTGGTCACAAATCAGGTATTTGTTTCACCATATTAGTTCAAGCACATAATTATAAATGCCTATTTTTTTCATTCTACTTCCACAGACTTAAGATGCCTGCAATGTAGTGGCAAATACTGAGCAGTTCTAGAAATCCCTATACATTTAATAGAAACAAATAGTGAACAGCTAGAAAACAATGCAAAACCCATCTAAAAATCTCTTAGCTAAAACTTTGAAGTAGGTAAAGCTTGTGACAATTATATAAAGGAAATTTACCATTAGTTTTCCACTTGTTCAACATTTAGGTAATTTAGCAATGACTGAACATTTGATATATTTCTCTTTAACCTCAAACATATTTGCATTTTCTTGGCCATCCCCTAGTTGAATGCACATAAATCATATTTGCTGGTGTTTAGCAAATATGTACATCACATAGCCGATCAAAAATCTGTGATGCTTCAGTGATTAATGTAAAATGACAAAATATTTTAATTGCTTTATATACCCAAGGCTTCAAGCTCACTCTAACAAAACCAATTAAGGTACAAGCATAACATTTGGCAGCACAGAATAAATAGATGTAACCTCAAATTACATTCATTACCAATTATTAAAGGTGAGGGAAATCATGTCAAAATTGGAGTATAGATGGTACTCAGAGCAAGAGGTACTGCTATCCTGCCTTCGCTCTCAGCCTCCCTGATCTATCAGAATTATAAAAGACAGAAATCCACAAGCAACAATAGCAAACAGGAAGCGAGCAACTATCATTATGTGTATTTGTGAGTCCAAAAATTAAAGGAGAAGCAGGTATGAACAATAACTCATCCCCTTTTTCTATTTAAAACTAAATAGCTTTAGACTAAAGCAAACTGACCTACCAACACAGGCAGGGACATAATGAGAAGCAGACAACAAGTAGCAGTTCTTAGCCCAATAACTGGCTCAAATCTGATCATTGCCCAAGGGAGAGGAGACTAAAAGGGAGATGAGAGCTAGGCCTTGTCCCATTTAGGAATGGTCTTGGCCTTTATACTTCAGCACTAATATGGAAGAAAAAGAAAACAGCAAGCTGCAATCAATGGCTAAATGTGATATTGACTACTATTTGGGTGAGGCAGGAACGCTTTCAGCTAACACTAACAGAAAACCCATCTAATACTGACTCGACTAAAAGCATGCTTTCCTACCAAAAGAAGTCTGGACGTAGACAATGGTTAGTGGAGGTTCACCAGCTCACAGATAGCAGAGTCCTCGACTCCGCTATTGGCTTGGTCTTTCTCTCAGTACGGCTACCTCCTGGCGATAAGATGGCCACTGAAATCCAGGAGTCACATCAGAATTCAAGGCCAGAAGGAAGGGGAAAGTGTTCCAGTATCACTGTACCTTTATTCAGAAAATAAAACTCTTCCCCAAAGCTGTCAGTAGAATTTTATTTACATGTAATTGGGCAAATTGTATTATATGGCCACTCTTAGCTGCAGGAGTATGGGAAGACGAGTAATTGGACTGTGGGAAAAGTAGTTCTCCTTCCTGGGGAAGAATAAGGGTGGGGACAAGGGCAAGATAGAAATAAGGAAATAAGAGCCTTTAAGGAGATGACAAATATCTGGCAGCAGATTTGGAGGAAAGGTCACTAGAAGTAAGAAGGAAATATTCCCTCATTCCTCACACACAGGCAAATATTTCACCAAAGAGGAAAACATCTCACATCAGCTTGTGTTAACATGGTGAGCACAGAGGATTTCCCTGGATGAATGCAACCAAAGGCGGGACCCGGAACATGTCTGGAGCTTCATCAAACATGACAAGCCAAACTATTTACAGTCTTCTTTAGTATTTTTATCAGGCTATTTATAGTCTTCTTTGTATTTTTATCTGGCCAACAACAAAGAAGGAAGTGATGTTACACTAAGACACACAAAAAAACTCTTGCATTGACAGCGCACGGCCTGGTGTTGAAAATGCCAAAATAAATGAAATACTTGATACATTTAATTTAAATTAAATAAAGACAATTTAAATTCACTACTTCGGAAAGAATACAGTTTAAATTTACTACTTCTAAAAGAGCCTCAGAAATACAAAGTTTAGAGATGAAATGGGAAAAAATGGAAAGAGGCCCTGCAAAACTTTTCTAAAAACTAATATTAAGAGGTAATGGGGTTGCAGGGAGGGATGCTATTTTGGTGCAGAAATGGCCTTATTGTTTTCCAAGTATGTGAAAATCACTTGGGGGAAAATATTTTGGGCAGGACTATACTTTTATAGTATGTTTTTCAAGTTAAAGAGGCAAACATGTACTACTTAGATTCTAATGTGCTTTGATAACAAAGGCTTTACAATAGAATATTTTTCATTTACTCAGTTAGGAAAGTATTTCTGAACCCTTTCTATATCAACTGGACTCATTTGGGAGCTTTTAAACTTACAGGTGCCTTGGGCCCCCAACTCCCCGAAAATTCTGATTTAATTGGTTTGGTGTAGAGCTCAGACATTGGCTTATTCTGTTTGTTTGTTTGTTTGTTTGTTTGTTTGTTTGTTTGTTTTAAACTCCTGCTTGAGTCCCAAGCAAAGCCAGAGTTGAGAAAAAGTGGATTAAAAAACCCAAAAAAACCTCAATGACACTGAGGATAGTGAAGGTCGAGCACACATAAACACTAATGAGTGAAAATTAGTATTATCTGTCTAAATGCAATTAGGCAATATGTCAGATGCCTACAAACATTGATTCTCTTTCTAAGAACATATCCTAAAGAAATTGGCTGAGAATCAAAGATGAATACACTGAAATGTTATAATAACTGTTGGTTATTATTGATAATGTTCAATACTGAATACAATTCAATAGCTTGACACATTTGTGTTAAAACATTTTCCAAAAAAAACCTTCAAAAATGAGAATCCACTAATGAGATGTATGTAAAGGTAGATAAAAGTGTATATATTCTGGTATGATCAAAATTATGTGAAAAATACACACATACAAAAAAAGAAAGCACATTGAAATATTAACAGCAAACTATTAATGTCTTGTGGTGAGCTTACATTAGTAATATTCATTTCTTTATACTTTTCTGTATTTTTTCATATAATCTATGTGCACACGTTAATATCACACTCAGAAAAAGAACTTTCTCAAAGCCCTTGGTTGTAATATTTGTGGGACCCTCATTTGGCTGGAAAACTCTACTCTGATTACTGCCCTATTAACTGAGTATAGGGGCTTCTAGTTTGAAGAGAAAACATGGTTTTCATCATTAAATTATCAAATCCATTGGAGAGGAAGTATTCAAAATACTTTTTTCAAAAAGCTTCTACAGCTCCTTTATAAAATTAGCTCTTCTATTTTATGTCAAGTATAATCTTTAAAAATGTAATTTTAAAGGCATACAACTATATGCAGTCAGCATGTATAATGAGATTAGCCCAATTTTTTTATACCATTGTTGCCAAAGATATTAACTTCCTAGGAGAAATGTAACCAGAACTTTTTCTTAATATGGTATTAGACTAGATAATATATGATACAACACACAGCACAGGAAAGCTGCGGATATTCATTTATAAAGGTGTTCCCCCAGATCTACTGGGTTTTGTTTTTTTCATTCTTTCTTTTGTACAGTTCTCTTTGTCCCCATAGTCATTTCCACCAAAGAGAGGCAGTGCATTGCCCCTGGAGTGGAATAGTTACAATATTTACACTTGCACTATTTAGTTTTGCTTCATGGACGCTCATGGCTGAGTCATGCTCACTATAGCTTGGTTTCCTATTTTGCATTCCCTAGGGAAACAACTGGCTTAAGGTCATGGTTATTGAGTTAATTGCTGTTTTGATGACTTGGGGTAATGACTCATATAACCCCCTAATTTAAGCCATGTCAGAAAATGTGCACAAGTTCTGTTGGGGATGGACAAGAGTCCAGGGTGAGTCATTATGCTGCAGAAAAGGATGGCTGCCACACTGGCTGAGAAGGCAGACAGAGAACCCGGCCATGCTGTAGAGCTGTAAGGTGAGGACCCCTTGCTATTATCAGCCACGGGTGAGGAAAAGGGCTCTTTCTCAATGGTTTGGGAGAGCCAGACTCAAGCTACTGTTCAAGTCCCGAGACTTCATACACTAGAAGGGAGTGTGTAGTTACCACTGGACACACAGAGGAATATTACAGCTTATATGGATTAGGTTCAGCTTAATCAGTGCTTTGAAAAAGCCAAACTAAGAGCTGGAGTGATTACAGTGTCTACGTTTGGTAATGGCAAAGACAGTGGGCTGTGGATTATTTCCTAGGCAGGCTCCGCAAAGGAGCTGAGTGTAAGTGAGCTCAGGAACCTATGAAACAGGCAATTGGTCTTTGGGTCCTTCTCTCTGTTCCACACCCTGGTACTGCTCCCCAGGGCCCCCCCACCCACCCAGCTAGCCTTGTCTTTGCTTTCACACAATTGTTAGTTAATTCCCACTAATTCTACATCAGCAAAGGAGCAGGTGGGCTGACTAGCAACACCCCAAGTGATGACCCGTTTTGGAAGGACAGGAGAGGGGAATGTGGAGAAGAAGTCCAAAAAAAAAGAAGCCACTTGCTACCCGAGCAGCTCCCCTCGTCCCAAACCCTCAAAAGCAGCTGGAGGGAAGGGGGTCAACGGCAGCTCCATTTCTCTGTCATCATCACGGGGCTGCGGGGTGGAGGCTGTGCTATAATTAAAGGAATCTTAGAGATCACATAAGACTCACTTAAATTGAAATGAACAAATCACAACAGTATGTCTTCTCTGAAAAGTCACTACTACTCAGCTATATAGTTTACCCCACCCCATCTCAACTCTGCCAGCACGCCAGAAATTCAGCAGGGAATCTAAGACTTTGATCCTTGAGGTAATATTAATAATCATATTATAGTAACAATTATTGACCATTTATTATGTTCCAACTACTGTGTTAAAACTTAAAATGAACTTGGGTATATCATCACCATCATCATCATCATCATCATCATCGTCATCATCATATTTCCAGATAAAGAAACAACTTCAAGGTGGAAGATTTTGTCCCAGGTGACAGGACAAGAATGGGTGGAGCTAAGAGCAAACCCAGGCTTCCCACGACAAAGCTGTGATTTGAACCACTCACTATAGAAGGAGAAGCGGGGAAAGGACAGGAGACAGAGGGAGAACAGTAGCTGTGAGTCAGCCAGACCTGCGTGCTGATTCTATGCCCCCTACGTTACTAAGCACTTTTCACACACTACCTCTGCTGATCACAACCTCCATCCTAAGATAAGATTGTTTCTTCAACTCCTATTTCACACAAGAGAGAACTGAGGTTCAGAGGGGTTACACGATTTGTCTATGGTTCCCCAGCTGGTAAATGCTGGAGCTAGCATTACAATCCAGACAGCCAGATGCCCCGATGTTAATGGATCCAATATTCTTGCTGCTGTTGGGAAAAGGCCCTCACTGAGAGGTCTGGCTGGTAATTCGAATCGTGAGCATGTCTGATTTCTAGGAGGATGAGGAAAGTTTTGTTTTGCATTGTTTGATGTTCTTTGGTTTGTTTTCCTTTTTAAAAAATGTGAAAAAGGTAAAAGGGTCCTCAAACACTGTAACTTAACTTTGAATAGAGATGGTACAATAGCACAGAGAAAAAGTGTATCCATTACTCTTCCTCACGGACCACAAGTTTAATCACTTGGGGGGGGGTTATAAGACCAATTAACACTAAAAATGGTATATGTGAAAATAAAGACAGAGTGGTTCTTTAATATTATCATTTTATAGATTCTAAATAGAAAAATTTCCCCCCCAGAGCAAGTACAATCTACAGCATGAGTCCTGAATCTCAGGCACTTTTTGGAATCTATTACTTACCATATTATTTCCCTGGTGTTTGGTGAAAGTGAGAAGGGATGCTAAAAAATTTGGCAGGCTTTATACAAGGCTGATCAGTATTTTCCATTTCCCCATTTACGCGCCACTACAATTCACCAGCTGAGAGGACAAGCTAGCCAGATACAGCACGAGAAAGTCAAACCGACCCATAAGTCAAAGCAAAAAGATAAGGAAAATATTACTGGAAAGAAGCTGGAGGAAGAAGGGTGAGAAGTAGCACAGCCACAGGAAGCTCATAAAGAAGCCTGTGAACTGACCCCTTCATGTATAATGAAAGGGGCGGAGCCAGTGAGAAGCTACGGTCCGTACACCCAGCATTAGCCCAGCATTGTGAGTCTCGGTCTCCACGTCACTGTCAACAATTCCTGGAGCCCTGGAAAGAAGCGCCTTCAGTCTCAGATTCAATACCAAAAGGAAATCTAGAAGAGAACCTTGGGACTGTGGCCAGTGTCTACGTGTGCTCGCTCCCTCTAGGATGCTTTGGTAGCTGCATGCTGCCCATTAGAGCTGATGTTGACAGCTCAGGCTCCAGGCTCCCTGATGCTGCTAAGTTTTGGTGTCTTGCTTTCTGGGTCCCCACTTACCCCCAAGGCCTTGAGAGTTAGCAGTAATGGAACAAAGCCAGGGGCAAAGTTAAATCTTAGTCAGGTAGATTGCCAGCCTCTTCCTACCTTCTAGCATGCTCTGGTGGGTTAGGATGAAGAGACTATCAAAGCTCATTGTTGAGTTCCTCCAACTAAATGAAGCAGAGCTTGGGGACAGTGTTAGAATCAAGAACAGCAATGCCAAACCATCAGACAAGCAAGGCATCAGGAAACAGCCATGAGGCCAGGGTTAAGAATGTGGATTCATAGTCCATAAGAAGCCAAGAGAACAATCAAGAATGTTGTCAGGAATGCTAAATACCCAAGTTAGGTTTCCTGCAAAAGAAAGAAGAATTAGGAGCAGTCACTAAATATCTAGCTGCTTCGACAGATGGGAGGCCAGGGAGACAGAACTCCAACAAGAACAGCTCCCGTGGCTTGAAAGGACCTGGCTGCACCTGCTGAAATCTTCTGCACTTGATTCTGCCTCACAAGTTTACCCCATAGGCCATTCAACCTGTTTATTTTCCTATACAGTTTGGGTAAGAGTGAATGTTTATTAAATGTGCTTCTGGAATAGTGACAGCCCCCGTCTAGCACACAGCCCCCACTGTCATGTAATAAAGGAAGGACCCAAAGCCTTCCCTGGGGCTCTCGTTGACATGGTTGTGCAGACAAAGAGGGCCGTCAGATGAGTCTCTGGCCTAATGAGACACACACCTGATGGGAGTTACCTCTAGGAGGGGCAAGAAAAAAATATGGGACCAGGACATTAAAGGACTTTAATTTTATCTGTAATGTTTTCTTTTACGTAAAAATATCCAATTTGAAGTTTAAAATGTTAGTTATAAATTTTGCATAGTGGAACTAAGTCGTTTGTTCTATTATTGCCTGTGCTCTTCTGTAATTTTTTAATGTATCAAAATAAAAAGAACAAACCAAAAACATGCTAAGAGGAAGAGAGGGAGGGCAAGGGGCATTCGAAGAGAGAAGGATAGGATTAGAGGGGGCAATGAGAGGAAAAGGGGGAGCTCCATGGGAGAAGAAGGGGAAAAGGAGGAAACCTGCATGTTGAACGGCTCCAGGACTCTATCAGTGAACCCAGTGGTACACCGATACCAAAACTCAGATCTACGGAGGTCCATACAAGTACCCAAAACTAAAGGAAGAATGAAGAAGTTCTAGAAACGATGGATAGAAACAGAAATTCTCAGGACCCAGGGAAAGATCAGAGAAGTCCTTCTAGAAACAGTGCTACCCAACGCCCCAGAGGAGAGAGAGAATTATACTCAACAGGTGAAGTCCATTGATATTCCCAGAATTCCAGGGACCTAGTAATTATCTGAACCTCTCATCAGACATTTTGAATTCGTTCATATAGTCCAGCATGGCAGTGTTTCTCTGGCTTTAAAATAGAAGCCAATGTGAAAACAAAGTTCAATTTACAGTGAAATTCTGAATCAATTTGTCAGGAAATTGACCTTTACTATGATAGACACCTATACTTCATTTACATTTCTGAAATAAAAGTGTGGGCAGCACACACATCACCTGGTGATTGCCTACACGTTGTGTTAGACGCACAAAACCCCATTCCCTTTTGATATAAGAAAGAAAGCTGTAGTTTTTATTTTTATAAGACTTTAACATCCAGTAGTAAAACTAGCAGCTTATACAATTTTCAAGGTTAGAGAGAATATTCCAAACAGGTATTGATTGTTTCCTTTCATTAATTAAATACTAAGTAATGGAGGAGGAGTCATAATGGCAGGCAAAACACATCCTCTCATTAATACCAGCTGCTTAATTAAATCAATGGAAAAGTTCTAATTCCATTGTGTCTTTTCAGATACTTACACTCATTTATTGAGAAAGGAAGATTTTAGATGGCTGAAGTCACATTTGGTTGAATTTCTTCAGAAGAAATCATCTTTTACTACAAAAGGGAATGTCTAAGACTACCTACTGACAGATTCCCTCCCCTGACTTTTTCACCTGTCAGAGAACAAAGCAATCATACACATCAGGATGGATTTCTCTGAGCTACATGTGATTAAAAAGAAAAAAGGTTAGTCTCTTCACTTGATAGGCACACTTCAGTCCCCGAAGAAAGTGAAATTTTACCTCAGAACCTGGCCAGCAGAAAATGACCGAATTTAAGAAAATGCACTTATGTATATGTCATGCGGGAGACCTTGCTCGCTGCGCCATTTGTCGTGCGGGGCGGCCTGCGGGGTCTCTGCTCCCGCTCCCCACATAAGAACACAGGACATGGTGAGGCCAAAAAGGAACACCCACGGAGCCATAGATGGGGGAGTCATACCACTATATTCTCGCTGGCGGCATCCGCCTCTCTGTAATCCGCTCTTGCCAGCTCAGCCACCATCTTCTTGCTAGACCCTCATTTTCGCTAGCGTAGCCATGGCAGTTATATTAGTGCCCAATGTCTCAGTGGTTACAGCTGACGGCCAACTAGCCACAGCTGATGGCCATCCAATCATAGTTGATGGCCATTTACTACCTGAGCCAGCACCTGTCTATGTGAGGCTGAGAGCCTGGAAACTACTTTCTGGGGCTCTGCTCCCACAGCGTATCTTCTTGAAACAGAAGGGTTGTTCTAGATAGCCTCAATTGGGATGAATGCCCTTCCCCAAAAAATAAATCCTCAAAGGATGACTGTATTAATAAAAGCAACAATAGTTAAATAGAGTGAGTTCTTACCATGTGCCTGGAACCCTGCAAAGCTCATGTCGAAAGATCGCATTACTACTCATCACCAACCTTCAAGGTTACATCTACTCCCATTTTCACATTGAAGCTCAGACTACTGAGTAACTTGTCCAGGTTCGACTACTACCAGATGACAGAAACAGGTTTCAAACCCAGATCTGTCCAACTCCCCAGATATATGTTAATAAACATGACTTGATTGGGATTCTACTTACTCAGAGGACCACAAAAATCTAAATTCTCTCTCCAGGGTTTACTCACTTCAGTAGATCCAAGAACGCTTCAGGTATTTTCTCATGGACAAAGGGTCTGTTGGTCCTTGCTCCTGGTTAGCCCCTAGAGCCAGAAATCAGATGTGCTTCTTTGGTCCCAGAAGACCTTAATAGCTTCCAACAGAAGATGGTTGCTTTAGAAACCAAAGGTAGGCCAGAAACCTGTTGTTATAGATTGAATGTTTGTACACCCTTCCCCACCAAAAAAATATTTCATATGCTGAAGCCTTGGAAGTGAGGTCTTGGGAAATGATTTTGTTTAGATGAAGTCATGAGGGTGTGGCTCCCATGATGGCATCAGTGTCCTTACAAGAAGAGGAAGAGAGACCAGAGAGCTCTCTCTCTCTCTCTCTCTCTCTCTCTCTCTCTCTCTCTCTCTCTTTCTCTCTCTCTCTCTGCCCTGTGAGGACACAGCAGGAAGTCATGTATCTGCAAGCCAGGAGGAGAGCCCTCACCGGGAACCGACTCAGTTGGCACCTTGATCTTGGAATTCCCAGCTTCCAGAACTGTGAGAAATAAAGTCCTGGTGTTTAAGTCATGCAGTTTATGGTATTTTGTTACAGCAGCTCAAGTTGAGTAATATACCTGGTGTCCAGTGAAGTTCGAAAAGGGCTTCCAATGAAGACAGGGTCACTTCCAGCTGTATCCAGAGCAGTGTGGGCGAGGAGAGGCCTCTACCCTAGTGTCTCTCCCTGAGAATAGTGCCACCTCTGGAGGGTGTTTTGGAACCAGATGGGCACCTTTTTTTTGGTCGCAATGATGTAGGTGTGCTGCTGACTTTTAGCGGGCAGGGCCAGAGACCAGACGTTAAGGGTTTCTCCCCTGTTTATAATGGTCTGAGCTTAGATCCTGATTCTATTTTATATATAAGCACAAAATATCTTTGCACAGTTTTAACATTCACCAAGAATGTAGCTTGGGGGAAGATTGTTGATTATTTTCTTCGGAACAAATAATGTGGCTCACCCTATCAGAAAATCATGTCACTAACAGCTATACCACTTGTGATACGAGTCTCCAGCCCACTACATCAGTTGGCCTGTGTGGCATTGCGTTTATAGACATTCTACATGTACAATATCTGACTGCTGCATTGTGTCTTCTGGTGCGGTAGGGCCATATTGCTTTACTCAAAATTGTTTTCGTTCCTTTTTCCTATACTTAGGGCAGTATTTTGATTATTTTTGCAGATTATATATGAATGTGATATTGTCTATGATTTTCATTTCAGGATAGAAACGAGGCATTTCAACGTATTTTTTATGTGAAGGGGTAACTCATAGTGTTGAGAACAGTCTATTCTCCCACTAAACAGAGAGCAAACTCCTATCTAAGCAACATGGATCTTCAGGCTAAAGGAAGGAGGGGTCCCTACTCAGTGCTATCTCAGCTGTGGGTGCCCCAGGCAAAAAGTGACATGGGCTCCCAACTGCCATTGTTTTAGAGTCTCCCATCAAACCACGTGTTCAAGGCTAAATAAATCCTTTACTTTTTTGGAACAAGGCAACATCTAACACCACTACTCACATCCAGCACATCTTTCTATCCTGAGTGCTTTTATAGGGGCCTTTTTATATCCCTATGACAGTGGATTACCCAACCCTCCCTGAGGTCTATAACCTGAAATTACAAGGAGAGGGGAATCAGAGTTTGGTCCCTTCCTTCCCAGGCGGGTCACTAAAGTCCTTATGAAAATGAACTTGGCCCTAACCTCCCCTTCCCCTGTAATTTTGAATCACGACTACCAACACACTGTCCTAGTGAAAACCTGCCTGGATACTCCATGCCAACCACTGACACTCACGTACATGTACATACTCTCTTTGGAGCCAGACGATAGGCCATAAGGTAGGCAGGGCAAGAACGATCTTCTTACCCGGATGAAGAAAGTGAGGCCCAGAAGGTGCCAAAGTGCTTTTTCAAAGACTCAGAGCTCATGAGTAGCAGAGCTGAGGCTCAAATCCCAGTTTGTGAATCCAGACACCAGCACAGGTCACATCAAAATGATGAAAACAAAAGATCTTCCAAAGCCACCCCAGAGTCAAACAAGCCCCTTCTACAACACCCCCTTGAAAATATATTTTCTTTTGTAAACAAGGTCACCAGAATCGTTCTCTAGAGAAGCAGAGAGGATCTTACTTACAATTTGGACAGCGTTTTACCAATAATCCAGAAATCCTTCTAACACGTATACTCTCACACACAATCTCCCACGTGTTACTTACTCAGCTGCTTATTAATGGGACATGTTCAGGTAACTTAAAATTGTATGTAGGGGCTGCAGACTTCCTAGTGGGATAAGCAAACACCACTGCTTATTATCCCCTGCATTCCAAAACTCAAAGGCCCGGCAGAGGGCAGAGCCGGGGAAGAGCAGCAAGTTTCAGTGCCCCTTGTTTGCATGAGCTCCTCATCACAGCAGGAGAGCTGTCTCTTTCCTCTCTGAAATCCCACTTTGCTTTGACAAGGGCCATTCTTCCTTTCCCTTATGAAACATGGCACCTCACCACATCTCCTCGGAGGGCACTCCTGAACTCTGAGAGCACACCAGGTTCTGGTGGAACAGCTCTCCTGCGCGCCTCTCAGAACTTAGATCTGGTTGCTGCATGCATCCCTGTAAGTGAGAAAGGCTGTGGGCTTCTGGGACACAGAAACCAGCGCTTGCTGCCACCAACTGGAACATCTCTGGGCTGTGTGCATGGGACAGACGTGCACCCCACCCATCAGAGATTACACCTTAAGAATGGAGCTTGTTCTGCATAATCTACATTAACGAACACGTACCACAGATCACATTCAGTGGTTAAAATTAAACACAGTGGAATCCCACTTTTGACTTCTTTCCACAAAGCAACTTTAGTACAAGATAGATATCTCTTGTGCCCAGTCCCTGATTCTGTGCTGTCAAGTTAACACAAAGATTGCAGTACGGAGTGTCACATCTATGAGAGAGCCACGTTACATACTCCAAAGGACAGAACTTGATGAAGGCTTCAAACATTCTGAATCTGAGCTCTGATTCAGTCGGAATTTCTACAGGTTACAGAAGGTACTGTCAGTACAGGCTGAGCACAGATCATCCTCATTCATCACTTAAAGGACCCTGTAAGCACGTGCATGCTAGACCCTGCTAGTGTGGGCTCCACGGTTGTGATCCCAAAACTTATAGGAAATGTCAGTGCAGTTGAAGAGCTTGGGCAGAGCCTTAAAAGTCTAAAAATAACAAAAGAAAAGCACAGTTACATGGCAAACAAATAGAAATGTTTTGTGATCCCCAACCTTACTGGATATGACAACATGCATACAATGGCAAAAATGTCATAGACCCCTCCCACGTGATACTAGCAATCAAGGTCAAAGGTAAGCTGTGAGAAAACACATGACTGTAGCAGGGAGATCTAGGTGGGAAGAGGGAGTGAAGAACTCACAGGGACAGGAGGCTCCACGCATCTATACTAAGGGGGTTAGACTTTGAAAAGTAAGACACCTGGAATTTTCTCAGCAAGAGCAATGTGTACAACAGGGAAAGTGAGAAGATACATTTGGCAGTCCAATTATAAATAAATGCCACAAACCATCACTATCTCTCATTCAATGCAAATAAATCAAAGACTCCCACCATCCCCCCAAGAAGGTTTTTTAAAAAATCAACAAGGGGTATTTTAGGAGAAAAACGCAAAGAGCCCTCAAAAATCCAGATAACCCCATGGAAAGGCACAGTTGACTTACGGCTGTGGTTGTAAACCCAACATGTGCACTGTCAAGCCTAGATACAGAAAAAGTATTTATAGCGGGACAAGATTTAAATGGCCAGTAATATTCCCTTCCAGAGTTACTCTGGTGATTAAGAAAATAAAGACTGTAAGGGAACAGCTACTCTGTCTGACAGGGAACCAGACCTGTTAGTAGAAATAAACAAACCGAAGCCAGTTCAGACCAGAGTCAGAGGAAATGGGAAGAGAATTTGACCTGATGATAAAGAGTTCCTGTTTTCACTTTCAATTTCCAAATAATCCTTGTTGCAATATTTCCAATAATTTCCCCAGTGAATCTTCCTCTGAAGTGGACCTGATTTAAGGAAATGATATTAGATCTACAAGGCACAGCTCCACTTCCCTCTACATCCAGTGAATTTTCTTCCATGGGCAGAACCTCCTGAGATTTCTTAAGAGAGCCAGGCAGAAGGCAGGATAGGGGTTTGGGGGGTGGAATGAAGAAAAGGTAAATAAGAAACTTTATTGGAGGTGATGAATATGTCCTTGCAAAGACAGAAAACATATCTAACTACTGCTTTTTTCCCCCCTTCACATTATTAACAAAATTTCTAACTACTACACTCTGCCAAAAGGTCCTAATCAAAACAACAGAAGGAGATCGGATGTTTTCATTTCTCTCCAAAGAATCTTGTCTAAGACGCCAGGTTTTACCTGAGACGAGCCAATTTGGGATTGTCATAGTAACTAAATACTACTTGGTGTCTCTTGTTTTGTTCTACCATTTTATTTTTGCCTTGCTCCAAAAAAAAAAAAGAGAGAGAGAGAGAGAGAGACAGAGAGATATGCTAGAAGGAGGCCAGCTCTAAGCACAGTCATCTGAGAGAAAAGAGTAAGAAACTAAAAATTTACAGTGTGCTTTTTTAAAGCATGAGCCCTCACCTAGACTTCATCTAGCCACGTTTAGTAGTAATGCCCATCTCTCTGTATGTGAGATTTAGAACTCAAACAACCTGGGGACATAAGCTTCAACCCCATAAGGATACCGAGCTGTGCTTGAGCTCCCCACACTGCTGTAGACGGGTTATTCTCCTGAGGGTCAGTCCAATCTCCACCCCGGGAGGAATGATGTCATGTTTGCAGAGTACTTTGAATCCCTTTAGAAGAAAGGCAGTGTGCAAATCCAAGACATTCTTCTCACACTGTGTAAGACATAGCCATCATTTTTGTTTGTTTGTTTTACATTTAGAAAACTACCCCTCCAGCCAGGCGAGGGCTATGGAACCACTATAAAAGGAGAAGATCTTCCATGACCTTCATAGATTTTCTGTTGAGTGTGTGGAATAATCTTTGTGCCAGCCACCCCTCTCTCCGTTGCCTCTTTGTTCTTTCTTTGAGTTATTGCTAAAGGCGAAAACGAGAGAAATGAAGGAATGTAAAGAGACAGCTAAACAATGATCCATCTTCCTTGCAGTCACTTATTCCCAGAAGGGTGTGTTTCTGGAGCTCACCAAGAGAACCTGACTAAGAGATCTGCACGTATGGTCCCATTCAATCTCACAAACATGGCAGGCCCTACAAGTATTTAAACCATCATTTTTCTCCTCAAAGTGCGTACTTCTTTTAGCAGGAAAAAAGTAGGTTTTGATTTCAAAGAAGGATATTGATGATATTGGGGTGTTATGGATAAGAAGGTGAAGGGCAAGTATTAGAGTCATTAGAAATCTTAGGTATGTCTCATTTCTCAAACCCCCTCATTCTAATCCCAATCCTTCGTCATCTCTCCATCTCTGTCTACATAAGACCTGTGCTTCCAAATGGCTTCCATTGTCTTCTTCTCAAAGCGAATCTAAGTCAATTTGGGAACAAAATCTGATTTGGGTCATGAAGCATTAATTGTCCTTCAATTTGGGTCAATAACCATGAGCCATTCTTCAACTCTAAAAGGAAACTTCTCCCAAAGGGGAAGCTTTTAATTTCCCTCACATGTAAGAATTGTCCACCCAGAAAAACAATCAGACCTAGAAAACTGCTGTTCTAAACAGACTTTCTGAGAGCATTCCATTTATCCTGGGGTGGAAGAAATAACCCTTCAAGTCTCAAGACAGAATTCTAATTTCTGCCCGGTATTAAGTTGTTCCCACCACAGTTTAACAAAACCACAACCTGCACTTGGTCACATGATCAGCTCAAATCACTATTCCTTTATATTCAAAAACATACTGTCTCTCCCACACAACATATTCAAGGGGTCTTTTAAGATTTCAGTGGAAAACACAGCTCCTGCTAAAAGTGCTTCTCCAATTACAATGGAATCCCCTTAACTCTTTGATCTGTCTATCCATTTATTCCAGACTTCTGACTCTCGGAATCATTAAGTGGTCTTTTCTCTTTTAGATGGCAAACTCTGTCATGCCTCATAATTGAGTGGGCACTCGATAAATGAATGCTATGGTGCTCTGAGGAATAATACACTTCCTATTGGCAGCAAATCCAAGGGAAAACTTCCTTAGAAGAAAGGACTGTCAATTACCACTTAACAAGGCTGAATTTTGGCTCCCAGAGAAAAAGTAAACAAAGCAATAACAACTCACTGCCCAACAGCAGCAGCATTGCTATCTAGTTGCTTCCCTCCAGTCACCTGGCATGTGGCTGGGCTGAAAGAAGGTACTCCACAAGTCCTTGTTGGTAGATTGATTTGCTAAGGCATGAGATTGGTGACATGTAATCTTATCACTGATAGGTAGACGCCTGCTGGGTTCCTAACAGTCTGGCCATGGAAAGCCTCTGATTTCCCACAGTCCTTGGCTCTCTTACAGCTGAGAATCTAGCTGGGTGAGAGATGCTGGGCCCAGAGCAGGATTCACAGAGTGAGGAAGAGGAGGCCATTCTGGAACACTGGCAGGGGGTTGCTTCTTCTGCAGCAGCCAACAAACTTCCCTGTCCGCCTGAGGGTGAAGTCCATTTAAACTTTACCAGCAGCTTTCCTTCTATACCACCCTGGCCCAGAGCTTCAGGCTTGACACCAAGTGAGTCACAATTAGAGTGTGAATCTCCTGGGAAGCTTAAAAATGTGCACACCCAAGCCCCATTTTGAGATATTGTTATTAGATTGGTCTGAGTAGAACTCCAGTGTTGATATTCTTAAAAGCTCTCCTGGGAGTTTTAATCTGGAGGCAAGATGCAGAACCACTGCCTTCATTGTTCTAACCCTGCTCCATACCTGTAACCCTGTTGCCCGTCTTTTATATGGTGGCTGCTGAGCATGACAACAATAATAAATGTCATTATTATTTACAATAGTAGCTAACAATTCCCGAGCATTTATCATATGCCAGGTATTGTTCTAACTGCTTTACTTGTATAAATGCCTTAAATTCTCATAGGAAGTACATATACTTGGGACTATGTTTCAGGTGAAAGAAACTGAGGTATAGATAGAAATTAAATAACTGGCCTAAAATTTCATAGCTAGTAAGTGAGGGAACCAGGCCTTGAATCCAGGAAGACTGGCTCCAGCACCTTCTCTCTTAACCATTAACCTACACAGCCTCTCTGCATTCATTCAATGTGTGAAGGCTTGTGGGTACCACGTGGCTGTCCTCTGGATCCTGCACAATCCTAATCACCTTCTCAGATTCTCATACTTCTAAATACACACATCTGATCTCATTGTCCAGAAATCTGTGTGTTAACTTTCAATGGCTTACTAATTGCTTATGGGATAAAAATCCAAACAATATTCAAACACCTACCTCAATTGTACTCCCACCTTACACCACTCTACCCTTCAACAATTCTGAGTTACTTACACCTCCTTCAACCTACCACAGAACCCTAAAAGCAGGCTTGAGAATTGGGAGTCTCCTCCACACTCCAGATAAAGTGGCTGTCAGCATTGGAACTCGTCATAAATGTGTTTCAAAAACAATTTAGAGATGCGAAGACAAAACCTTCCCAAAGAGCCAGGTTAGAAAGAAGCATAGCCATTCAGAAACTCAGCTCCTCAGAGATTGTGAGCAGTGGCATAATATGAATTTAAACTACACACATAACGAGTAAGAAAACATTAGATACGTCAACTATCCACATTCACAAAACTACTAAAAGTTTGAAAATGGAACTGTCGTGGTGAAATGGTACATACTTAAAAACTCGCTGCATTACTCATAATTTGCAGATTAAAATTCATATGTCCAAAAAAAGCATCTATACTTAGCTAGCCCAGGAGGGGCCACAAAGCCGCCATTTCCATAGAAACTCCTGTTATTGAGAGTGTTTTAAACACCATAGCACTGCATTCCAAAATCTCCTGCAAATTGTATTTATGACAAATGAGAACAATCATATTTTGGACCAGAATCTTAGGAATTAATTATCAGAGTTTCTGGAAAGTAAAAGAAAAGTGGTCCAGAACTTCATTCCTTCATTGAAAAACAAGCAAA
Organism: Rhinolophus sinicus; assembly: GCF_057876585.1. Classification (NCBI taxonomy): domain Eukaryota; kingdom Metazoa; phylum Chordata; class Mammalia; order Chiroptera; family Rhinolophidae; genus Rhinolophus; species Rhinolophus sinicus. The sequence continues at coordinate 50,430,688 of NC_142516.1, forward strand.
ACAAAACCCGTATGTGGATGCCTTATGTTGGCCTACTCAATTTAATGTAAACTACTTGTTTGCATTACAACTCCCAGGTCTGTAAATCTACCCACTACCCTCTGATATTGCATTCACATATGTCATCGACTGGACAAAACCCAATTTGTGCTTTCTTTGTTCAGAGAGAGAAAACATCTTTCTATTGGGCCGTCCAAGTTCCAAATAATGTTGTCCTACGCTGTTCCAGATAAAAAGCTCACACATTACAGAATCATCTGGCTTCTCATAAGTCTAACCCAGGCTGTCTCCACCGTGGCACCATTGCCATTTTGGACCAGATAGATCATTCTTTGTTGTGGGGGGCTGTCCTGGGCACTGTAGGATGTTTATTCTGCAGCAGCCCTGGGCTCTACCCTAGAAATGTCAGTAGACCCTCTCCCCAAGGCATGACAACTGTCTTGAAACATGGCCAAAATATTCACTGGGGGGAAAAATTGCTCCCAGTGGAGAACCACTGGTCTAGTCTCATACTCAGCTCATTTTGGAGTTTCATACTAGGCTTAACGACCGCATTTGGCCACATTTTTACTCTCTGATATTGTTCAAATATAGCCTGCAAAATAGTGCTTAGCCTTGGAATTAAAAAAAAAAAATGTGTTCTTATTAGATTGTAACCCTCAGCGCTGGTTCATTTGTAATAAATCTACATTGAGCATTTGATTTGGGGTTGACGTGCGGGTGGAGAGCTGACTTGGTCAAGATGCACAAGAAAGTAGTTGTGTAAGCCAGTCCTCTCTAATACCTGCATTCCTCTTCTGAGTACCCGCGAGGAGGAATGGGACATAGCATTTCCACTGGGTGGCCACTCGTAGCTTGTACCCAGGACTTCACCACACGCACACCACCTCCCTCAAGAGTACACCTCTATCAGTTACTTGCTAGTAACAGAAAACTCAGTCCAAATTGGCTTAAGCCACAAAGGGAATTTATTGGCTCAGGCAAGTGAGAAGTCCTACAGAATGGCAGATTTCTGCAGGAGATGAACTGGACTCAGACTCAAGGTCAAGGTTGGGTCTCTGATTCTCTCAGTCTCCTCTTCCCTGTGGGTCAGTTAGTCTTCCAATTGGCTTCCTTCCGGGGGGCACTATGTCTACAGCAGTTCTGGCCTAACGTCCATACACCACATTGCTTAAAAGACAGTGCCTTTCTAACCAAGCAAAATTCTCTTCATTGTAACTGGACCAACTTGTTTTATGTGCTAAGGGCTGAAACATCCAACCAGTGGTTGAGACCTTTGAATCATAGTGGCTGAGCAGAGAACTAATGCTGGTGGGTTCAGAACAGTCGTTCTTAAAGTGCGTTTCCTGACCAATGGCACCTGTGTCACCTGGGAACTTGTTAGAAATACAAATTCTTGGGCCCCACCCCAGACCTGGAGAATCAGAAACTCTTGGTATGGAGTCCAGCAATCTGTGTTTTCATAAGTGATTCTTATGAAAGCTAAAGTTTGTGACCTACTGGTTTAGACCATTGGGCCCTGCCTAGGAGACTGGAGTGGGGTAAATTCTATTCATTTCACTGGATTATCACACAATTAGAAAATGATGCAATGATGCAATGGAGACCTAGGAAGTTATCATCAAATACTTCGGAAGGGGACAGTTCATTTCATTTCTTACTTCCTACGGTAAAGCTATGGCATAGAAAACAGTAATCAATGCCTCCAACTAGCAAATGCTTTGAAGATTATTTCTGCTGCCCATATTATTTCGGCTGCCCATATTTATTAGTTCACAGGGCTTAAAGAAAAGTCCCACCTTCACTGTTACATTTTATATGGAAAAATTGGACAAATAAAGGTATACAAATTTGTGAGAACAAAAGCTACTTGGCAGTTAAAACTGCACTGAAGAATTCTCTAAGAGAGTTTCTTAATCCTGGCGAATCCCAAGAATCACCTGAATAAGGTTACACATACTGCTTCTTGAGAGCTGCTGCCCTGGACCTACTGAGTCAGGATCGCTGAGGGAGAACCTGGGAATCTGCTCTTTTAGCAGACATTACCAGGGATTCTTCTTTTTTTTTTTTAATTTTTTTGGGGAATATTGAGGAACAGTATGTTTTTCTAGGACCCATCAGCTCCATGTCAAGTCGTTGTTTTCAATCTAGCTGTGGAGGGCGCAGCTCACTGGAACATGTGGGAATCAAACTGGTGAACTTGGTGTTATGAACACTGCCTTCCAACCACTGAGCCAACCGGCCACCCACCAGTGATTCTTGTGGCTTGTGCATGTTTGGAAAACACTGTCCTAAGAGATGTATCTAAAGGACTGGGGAGAAAAACTCATGAAGGAACTATATGCACATTTCTGACTGCAAATAATAGTTTCTTCCCGTCCTTTCTTTACATATTCCCTCACTACCAGGGTCTCTAATTGTCTGCCCCCTAGTCTTATTCTACTCTGTTTCCCAAATAAGTCACCCTTCATACCACTGCCAGAGTGAATTTTTTGAAACACACTGGAGGTCTGGCCTCCGATCAAAATCTGTCACAATAGTGGTTTCCTCCAGGGGCGAAGGCTAGGAGATGTATTCATAGGGAAGCACTTAGATGCATGTGTGTTACTGTCAATATTCTCTTTCTTGGAGGTGATAGTGGTGCATGTATACATATTTTTTATTTACAAAAGTAAATTAACAAATAAGTAAATAAACAAAGAGATCCATAACGGGACCAATTATAGTCATGTCGATACAATTCTGTGACGAAGATAAAATTAAATACATTTTTAAAAGGAAAGAAATAAAATCTTAGTATCTCTTGGCACTGAAAATATGCTTCTTAAAAATCATTTTATTTTTCTCTGTATTTTATAAATACTCCAAGGCAAATTGCATAACAATAATTTTTTAAAAATTTACCACAAGCCCTCACCATGGCCTATGGGATGAAGTCCAAAGTGTTAGCACGACATACAAGCCTCCACATAATCCAGTCCTTCCTTGCCTGTCTTCTTCTGTGTTACTTCCTGCCATTATCCACTTGACCACCACCCTTGAACCATCCTGAATCCCTTGCATTTCCTTGAATACGTGAGGCTCTTTCACCTTTGTTCCCTCCGACACCACGGTCTTCCTTCATCCTTCACACCATGTATCAGTCAGGTTAATTCTAGGTCATGCTAAGGTAACAAAGCTCAATAGACGAAAAAAGCAAAGGTTTATTTCTCACTCTGTCAGTGTTAAGCAAGTTTTTTTCTCTAGACACTCAGATGGTAAACATGTGAACAACATACGGTTTCTGTTGCATAGTTTCTTCTTTTGTTATAATCTTTTAAATATATATATATATATATATATATATATAAACTACTCTTATTGATAGACTGTACAAAGAGGCCACTGGCCATTTGCTGACCTGTACTCTATGTGACCATAGCCAGAGACATGTAGACAGCAGAGAACTACTCATCTAGTCACTCAGAGACCACGCTAATGGAGCACCCAGCCACCTCTTGAACATTCCTTGAGAGGGCCTCACGCAAGTAATGAAATGCTCCAGTCTGCAAGTGGCACCCTGTAACTTCTGCTCACAAATAATTTGCCAAAATTAGTCTTTCAGTCCCACCCAACCATAGGGAGGCCAAGAAGTGCAATCCTACCTTATGTCCATCAGTAAGGAGAATTGGAATTACTCATTAAAAACGACGACTCTACTCAGCGCAGAGACAACGGCTCTGGAAAGCCTTTTCTGATACTCTTCATCCCCCAGGCAGTTTAGCTCCTCTTTCCCTGCAATCTTATAGCACCTTAAGCATCCCTTGTACTGTGCATATGGTACTATAATTGTCACTCCTCTGCCTCCCCCACCAGATCCTGAGCGAGCTTCCTTGAGTAAGCATCTCCATATGTCCACTGCCTAGCACAATGTGTAGGGATGCTCAGTGTGTATTCCTCTAACAAAGAAATGAATGTAATGGATTGTGGGATAAATGGGATTGCCTACACATTTACCTAAATTCTTCTATATCCAGCAGTATCAACCTCTCTGAGCCCATTTTGTTCAACCATATCAATCTCCACTCACGATAAATGTATCGTTTTGGTCGTTCAGTTATTTTCTATATTAATCAAATTCATTCCTCCTTCCTCTTTTCTATATTAATCAAATTCATTCCTCCTTCCTCTTTTCAAAATCCATGCTTTGCAGAGAGCTGGTCCTTGAGGTCACAGAGCACTCTGATATTATGTGGATTGGTTTTGTTTTTACTTTACAGGTCAGAAGGCAGGCACAGAGAGACACAGTGATTTTCCCAAGTTACACAGCCAATCAGAGTGGGAGCCAAAAGTTATGTTTCCTTTTAATTCAGCAAAACAGCTACAGGATTGAACACAGAGCTGCAGCTAAGTTTGCCAACAGTTTATTTGTATCCCTTGGAGAGATAGACAGTGTAATACATGTTTGTCAAAGATAAGTCTTATTACACCATATCACTGTTTAGCTTGTAATGCATATTTATCTCTGAGTAAAATGTTTAAAACAAGCCCTATGACTGTGTATTAATGTTGTACCTGTTCATATTAAGGCCACTCATCCCCTCTAACTTTTTCTCTTCTGTAAAGTGACACAGCTCATTATCAGATGGTCTTTCAGAACCCCGAGGAAAGACCATGAAAACGCCATGCATTTAAGATTTTACCATCACACCTTAATGCCTATTAGGTGAACAACATCCGCATGCATCTTCACTATTAAATGTCATAAAACAAATTTCAAATCAGTTTCACAAGCAACATGTGTGTGGTTGCTGCAGTTTGTATCAAACACGTAGCCACAGCGTGGGCAAAATAGCATTCAAAGTGAGCTGTTTTGCAAGACTCCACCAATACGTAAAGCCCCTTCACGTTGATCACTCACAATTTGGATATCCCCTGACCCCAACTAAGGTGTATCCTGACCTGGACTTTTCCTCTCCTCTTCATCTCCTGGATACAGTAAGCTCCTAATAAATGTCCCATCCGATGACGAGCCTTGACAAATGCTCAGGAGAACCAGGACAAGGAGAATGCAGCTAGGCAATGCCCACCACTTCCCGTATCACCAACAGAACAGCCCAGGGCATGGTCCTATTGATATCCGTGGAGTTTGAGCATTCATCATAAAAACAAGTTTTAAAAATATATAAACCCTTTATTTAAGAAGGTTAAATAGCCCTCCTCGTCTTGTTAGATGCCCAACAGACCACACCAGACAATGTACCTCAACCAGGGGAAAGTGTGTAAGAAACCTGAAGTACACAAAAAGCAAATTATGGGCTCAGTACTGTCAGGCACAAAACAAGAATCAATCCTTTAATAGGAGTCCTGCCTTTGCTTCTCTCTTTCTTTCCTTAAGCCATGTAATTGAATATTATAAACTATATCAAGAAGACTAAACCTACGGGGTTCCCCTCCCCCAAAAAAGAAAAGGTTAAGCTTTTAATTACAGGCCCTCAAACTATCATTTTGTGCAATTAGCAATTAACTCTAATTGTTGATGAGAGAATGCAGAGCTGTGCTAGCAATTTCCCTCCTCCTCACGCCAGACTGGGTTATTTTAGTCGCGTTCTATTACAGAGGACAAGCCACAACCGCGCGCACTCTCAGTTACACACACTCTCACTTAAAGACACATTTAATTTTTGGTTAAAAAAAAAAAAAAAAGGCATCTCAGCGTGCAATTGAGACAGGCACCCCGAACCCCACATCAGTGCAGCCCGAACATTTAGACCCCTCCTCTTCAGCATTTCTCTTCAGCATTTTCAGATGGAAAGGGGAGGCCGGAGGAAGCCTCTACCTACCAGCCTCACAGTACCAGCCTCTCTCCGGGGCGCAGGAGAGGGTGGTAGAGAGATTCGTGTTGCCCCTGGAAGCTGCAAATGCCTCCCGGGCTGCAAGCCCAGTTAGTGGGAAGGCGGTGGCAATAGCAGCAATAGTTGCATCAGCGCTAACTGCTGCTGCTGCTGCCGCTGCTGCATTTACTGTTGGCGGCTGTCGGGAGAGTACAGTAATGACTGTAGGGAGCGCACAGCTGCTGCGGCGGCAGGTTCCCTGGATCAGGAAATTAGGGCAGGCGCCGAGGATTGGAGGCGAAGGCTGCGCGCGAGCCAACCAGCTGCCGCCCCGGGCCCCCGTGAGCCTCCGGCGGACGCGCGGAGCAGCTGGGCCCCAGGAGCAGTCCGGGTGGCGGCCACGGCCACGGCCACTCACACCCGCACGCTCACACTCGCACACACACTCACACACCCCCGGGGCAGGCACCTGGCTGCCCTGAGCTTATAAGAGGAGCGCGTTGATGAGAAACAAGGGCTGAAGCCGCCTCTCCCCTTCCCCCCTCCGCTGACCACTCCCCCTCCTGCTCCTCCTCGCTCCTCACCCCGCGCTCCAGCAGTCGCCAGTGTGGGTGCTCCGCGGCCGGCTCCTCTCTTCTGTCTTCTCCTCTGCTCGCAGCTTCCCACCCCCTCTCCCTCCCTCCTCTCCCCTCCCGTACCCTCCCCTCCCCTCCTCTGCAGCGCCTGCATTATTTTCTTCCCGCAGGCTCGACTTGCACTGCTGCTGCAGCCAGGGGAGGGAGGTCGGTAGGTAGGTAGGTGGGTGGGGTGGCTGGTGGGGAGGAGATTGTGCAAGTTGTGGGAGAGGGGGTGCCCTCTTCTTCCTCGCTCCCTTTACCCCCTTCTAACTCCTTCCCCTCCTCCTCCCCCCTCCTCCCTCCTCCCTCCCTGCCCCCACCACCTTCCTCCTTTCCGAAAGGCTGGTAACTTGTTGTGCGGAGCGATCGGCAGCGGCGGCGGCACCATCCAGTCAGGCACCATGGGCACGTCCGCGCGCTGGGCGCTCTGGCTGCTGCTCGCACTGTGCGGGGCGCCCGGGGAGAGCGACACCACCGAAGCGGGTAAGTGAGGACGCGCCCCTCCTCGAGCTGCCGGGACCCAGCCGGGGCGCCTGGGTCCCCGAGGCGCGGGTCTCCTTTTGCCCACCCCCTTCCTAGGAGGAGCCTCTCCACTCTCCTCGTCTTCCTTTCCTCCCCACCCTGGTGGTGCTTCTGAGCTGTCAGCGCCGCGGCTATGGGGAGCCGGGCTTGGGGGACTGTGGGGTTTGGGGTGTCCTAAAGCCTTGACTGAACTAGTCTTCATTCCCTTACACTCCCACCCCCAGAGCCACGGCTTTGCCTCGTTTTTCACCCCGCTTGGCAGGGGCTGGGGAATGGGGGCTTCTGGGCCATTGAACAATGGTTCTGTCTCCTCTGCCAGGCGGAGTGTTAAGAAAGAGGCAGAGGGCCGGGCCAAGACGTGCGCGGCAGCCGGGGTCGCGCTCCTCCGACTTCAGGGAGGGTGGGAGCGGGCGGTGGGTGAGAGTGGGAGTCTCCCGGGACACGGGCGCGGGGTGCCAGGCGGGGCTGTGAGTCTCCCGCGGTGGTGAGGGGGCGCCTGTTGGGTGGGCTGCAGCCCGTAGTCTCCGCGGAGCTTCCAGAAGTGCGCGGCGTGCGCGCCCGGACTGCGACTCCCCCGGCACCTGGCTATCTTTCTGGAGTGAGGGTTAGAGGACGAGTGAGGCTTGAAATAGGACTCCTCTCTAGATGTTTCTCTCCTCTCCCCTTTCCACACCTCCGGCAGCGTTTGTAAAGCTCTTGGGTCTCCCTTATAGTTGAACGGGGGAGGGGAGTGGAACGAAGATTTAAATCAGGTTAGTTTGCTGATCCTCGTACCGGTGAGATTTCCTCGAGAGGAACTGAGACCTAATCTAGTGGCTGTAATTAGCCTTCATTTTAAACAATAGATCAAAGGGAGTAAGTAGCTCGAGAGCTGGTGTGTGGCTGTGGCTTGTTGGAGACTCCTGTGGAGTCTCCACGGTCTGTCGTACGGGGCCTGGGGGCCCTGTCCTCAGCCACTCTCCCACTAAGGGCCCCACAACTTTCCTGGGCAGGCGACAGGAAGCTCTTCTAAAAGGATTTGGTCAGGATCCTGGCAGGTCCCTAAAGTGGTCTTGACTTGACACCAAGGGATTTGCCTGCCAGCTGTAGGGAATTGGGGCAGAACACTGCCCCTGCCCTCAGTACCCATTCCAGAATTCCTAGCTCCTGTAGCCTGGTGGCTTACGACGCCCTCCTGCCTGCAGTCACGTGTCTCCTGAGTGAGAACGAACTTTAAAGTGTGTGGTCAAGCAGCCTCTGGGGCAATACTTGGTGGTTTTAAGTCTCCGAATGCCCCCTCCCCTTTGGTTCCATTTGTCCCGAGCCTGTGAAGCTGGGACGGACTTGTCTGCCAGCCGCGATTGGCTGGCCTCCTGGTCACGTTTAGGTTGGTCACATGGTTCCGCGGACTAGAAATTGAGCAGCCTGAGAAGCGTTATCTTGAAGGGAATGTAAAAGACCTGACAGGCTTGGCCCGACTGTTCTCAAATGCTTTCCCCTGCCCGGACTCCTCAGAAACGGAGTGTGTGTCCTGAAGATGGGCTCCGATGTGTAACAAACCCGAGAGCCTGGAAAAGCTTTGCCTACAAGAGTTTTCAGACTCCAGCATTAATCATTAAGGGATGAGCAGTATTAACTTATTAAGTGATTTCTCAGAATAGTGCCATGCTTTGCATCATACTTTTCATAGCATTTAAAAAAAAAATCCTAAAATATATCAGAACTTACTGAGAACTGTCCAGGAATGTAGGAGAAAAGATTTGGTTTTGCTACATGTTCTTCTCTGCATGGAATTCTCTTAATTTAACATAGAATAACTTTCCATTGGAGGTTAACTTTATCCTATAGAATGTTAGGAATGCACCTGAACAGTTGAAATGAGTTAGTTGAAGGCATATGTTCACCTTGTATTAAGTAGGTGAAGATCCCTTTTGCTCCCCTAGGTCACTTATGAAATATGTGACATGCCATGAACAGTGGAAAATAGAAGCCTATACAAGACTTAAGTTCTTCAAAGGAAAGGAGGCACATCCTTTTGAACTGGAGGGAATTTAGGGTTGGCTGAGGCAGGTATTGACCCTAATCCAACCCAGCCTGGCTCCTGTCTGAAGTTCAAAGTTCTAGACTGACTTTCTGGCCCTGGTTGTCTACACTTACCCTTCTCCCCATCCCCACGCCACCCACACACACTCAGGCACATACACTTACGGTGCTGATCTAAAATACTGTAGGACAAGAAAGGTGTGGTCTAAGACCCTGGCAAGGAACTTAAGGCAAACTAATGCGAGAAGTTAAAATTCAGTAGTGCAGTACACCTGACTGCCAGTTCTAGGACATTTTCCTCCAGCCTAGGTAGTCAAGATTAGGATCTGGGCTGCCATCTATTCGTTAAGGACAAAGCCTAGAAGAACAAAGGCTTTGTGAGAGCAATTCAGATATGGTTAGCAGCTAGCGAAAGAGTAGACAGAACTTCTCACATTGTGGGGGGAGGGGTTGGTGAAATTGACAGCACTAATAGACCTGGAGGGATGGGAGACTGGCAGTCAAGGGGAAAATAAACTTGACTCATCTTGTAGCACCAAGGGAAGGTATGCCAATGGTCATAACCCTCATCGAGGCCAAAGAATGAGAATGTGAGCAGAGATTTTTAAAGGAGGTCACTGGGTTAGCCCTTATTGACAATGACAGCTTCTTAAAGTCTGGAGCAGCTTTGCTCCCTGAATCGCCCCATTGCCCACTTCATGTGATATTTAACTATATACCCTGTCCTGTGTCATTTTCATTGTTTTTATTGCTTGAATTCCCAGATACCTAAAGCTCGTATAAAGGCCTAGGTCAGTAGAGCTGCCAAATGTTACGATTTTAGTACAACAAAGCTGCATATTTAAATTATGGCAGCCTCCATGCTCAAAAGAAATGAAGGCCTGATTGGAGTGTTGCTGCCATTTATAAAACTGGATAACCATAAACTCAATTTCGCTGAAGTAGTTTTGTTATAATTTCAGAAAAGGTAAAAAAGTAGTTGCAAGCCCCCTTTGTTCCAGGCGGAGTATCCAACTGATAAGACTTAACAAGAACTCCTACAGTAGGACATGGCCATGAGATCAAGGGAACAGATAGTTCCCAGTCACGCGGCTTTGGGTTTTGATCCAAAGGCCGGAAGACTCAGAACACAGCATAGATAGATAGATAACTCATTAAATATCTAGACCATTTTCTGTTCTCATAGAATGTGAGTAAAGCTCTCTTTTTCCATAGAGGGAATGGAGCAAGTCTAGGCACCTATATTTAATATTTAAGTCACCGTAATTAAATTTACTTTGGATCCTGACCTTTCTTTGGCAAGCTTCCTTCACATACTAGCCTATATGAAATGAAATGCCTCAAAGGGCTGTGATAAGGTCTGTAACGATGCTTATGATAAAGGTACCTGCCTTAGGAGAGCTTCTGGGCTGGGCTACTACAGCTGCCCTCCAGATGGGTAGTTGAGAGCCTCCTAATTGTTCAGGACGTTCCCTTCTACTTTAAGTTAATCTCCAGAGAGTACTTAGGCCACAGCACTGGGACTACTTTCAAGGCAAAGAGTCCAAGTATACCTTCTGCACAGGTGATGTATGAGACGTACCTGTTGAACATAAGGAAGTGGTCCAGGGACAATTTTTTTTTTTTTGCCCAGCTAAAGAGTTTTGGGCTAGGACATCTGAGAACTGATAACTTTTCAAGGCAGAGTGTGACTTAGCTCTAGGACAGTCTGGCTTTGTAAGTGAAAATCATCTTAATTTCGGTCTGTACATTTTTCAGTTTGAATTGGTACCTCTTTGCTAAACTCTCCTGTTGGCTTGCAATAAAAACTCGAGATATCATTAGAAATGCTAGAAGCACTGCAGAATCTAAATGAGGTGGTAGGTGATACCTTAAAGTTAGCACGCGATTTGGGGCTCTAAATTAAGCAAGAGCATGCCTGCTAGGTGTTGGGAGAGTAAGTACAGAGATTGTGCTGAGAAACAAAACAAAAAAAAAAGCAAAACTTCACGTTTGTTTAGAGATCCTTTGCCCATTTTGTATTTTAGAGATGCTACATGTGTGGGTAGAACAGCAGGAGGGTATTCACGGCCTTGTCTTTAAGAGACAGCTTTGGGGGAAGAAACTATAAGATGGGACCACTGGCTAGAATGGTTGACCTTGCCACGAACTTGGGTCATCTGGATTGGCTCTGCTGGCTGGTAGCCTTCATGTATTTAGATGTGCTATTGGCAGTGGGGGATGGAGAAGGGCTTGCAATTTGCCAAGTGCAAGGGAGTTAATAAAACCTTGGTGGTAGACAACTTTTTCAAGTTACTTCATGTGTTCTAACTTTGTACTTCCCTTAAATACAACATTGCAAGCTATTCATGTGTTCTAATTAACAGTTCCCCCAAACACTAGGAGTAAATAGGGTTCCTAGTTTATGGACTACCTCTACTCTTTAGTTTTCTTAAGAACACTTCCCAAGATCTGAGTTATTAACTGATCTATAGGTTCACTAGGTGGTAGATTGGTGGGGACCTTCTTTTACACATCTGCTTGAACCCATTTTACCTCCATCTGCTGAGCACCTACCATATGGCACCAGGCATGGGGACACAGTGACCAGAGCTGGCCCCTTCCTTCCTGGCATTTAATCTAGGGAGGAAGTCAACCCAGGAAATCAGTGATCCAAAGACAGCACAGGACAGAAGCACTGGATAGGAATGAGTAGATCCAGTGCCGAAGACAATCATGAAAGAGGCTGATAGCTGCTGAAAATTGCTGTAGTTCCCACATGCCATCTGGGTTACAGCTCACGAAGTCTCCCCCAAATCACCAAGAACTTAGACTCCAATATGACAAAGCCAGAAGCTATTCGATCTCGGCAGATGATCTTACAAAGGTGGCATTGATTTGAGCACAATGGATGGCTGCCAACATTGCCAAAGAGTGCTCCCACGTGTCAGAAGTGGAATCCTGGGCCCATACGTCAAATTTCTAACTTTACCAGTTAGCCACTTCTAACTTTCCCTGTGTGTCACAACCTCTCTCCTCGCATGGAACGGAGGCTGACATACTCACCCTGACACACTCATTCTGACAGATAAGGGTGGAAAAGTACACTGGTTTAAATGATAAAGTACCACAAAGATGAGGTGAAAGCAGCCTCATAGGCATAGGGAACGGTGGCCTTTATAACCTAGAGTCTTTCAAAGTATTCTAGCTTGTGAAACAACTGGTCACACTTGGCTTCAAATTCAGAAAAGCTGGGAAGAATGCTTTGAAAGAAATTCTATAGAAGACCCGTTTTGTTAGTGAAGTAACAAATCAGCTGATGCATCCAGAAATCCTCACTAGTGCCTAAAGAATCTTTAGATGTCAGGCACCAGGTCCCAAGTTACAAAGAAATTCCAGGCCTTGCCTTAGGGGATCTCCATTCGTAGAGATGGAAACAGGCAGGTAAGGACATCTCAGTATGTGGCAGCTCTGTAACAGGCGCCAGGAACTGCAGGAAAGCAGCCAGAACACACCTAACTGGTCAAGAAAAGAATTGAGGGCCTCATTCAAGGGGTGTCATATGAGCCCACTCCTGGTAGATAAGTGAACAGGGCTAAGTAACATGAGCAAATCAAGACAAAGCAACAGTGAGGGCGCAGGTCTGGGGACGTGAGTGGGGCCTCTTGGTGGATGTAGCCTGAGCAGACGGCAGGTGGTATCTAATAAGGAAAAGTCGGGGGAAGTAAGTAGGGAAGTAGCCTCAATTCTGGACCCTGTGGGAAGCATGGAAGTGATACTGTATTTGGCACTTGGGGCCATTCAAGTTTGCTTGAATCACCACTATCTTGATTTGGATGCAGAACAAGGCAGCCTATAGACAGAGGACCAGGAGACAAATTTAGATCAAGTGAGATGAGGGCTTGGCCACAGCCAGGGCTTGTTGGCAAAATGTCTGGGGAGGAGAATCCGGGCTCATTATTGGGCGACTGACTTACAGTAACTGATGGGGCCAGTCAAAGATGGGACGTATGAAAGAGTCATCCAGTGTCCATCCAGTGATGAGTATGAGGGCTTATGGGGGTGGGGGGGAGAATCTTAGCCTCCCAACCTTCCTGCAGTGGTTTCAGAGTGTGATCAGTGTCAGCATCGTCTGGGAACACATTAGAAATGCAAACTTGGGCCCCCCCTAGATCCACTGGATCAAAATCTCTCCGGGGTGGGGCCCAGCATTGTGTTTTAACAAGCCCTCCAGGGGATTCTGATGCAAACTAGAGCTTGAGAATCACTGATTTAGTATTTTACCACCCACAAAAACTAATAACTTCCAATCCAAAGAATATCAGGAGGTTCTTTGCTCTGACTTGACCTATATGCCCTAGGCAAGAAAACCAAGCATAGTATTCCTCTAGAAAAAGGCCTGCTGAGTGTACTCTACCAGCATTTTTAAAAAGTTAAAATGGGGAAGGGAGGGAGGGCTCTAGCTCAACAATAAAGCTGGGTTAGGATAGTGTCATCTTGTAAAGTAAAACTACCTAATTCTGGATTAAACTGACTCCACTATCCAAATTACTAAGCAACAGAATATTCTAGAAGGAAATAATCCTGAGTCAGGTGTTCTAGTTTGTATGCATGCTTAGTAACCCAGTATCTGGAGCCAGACTGCCCAGGTTCAAATTCTAGGTCTGCCCAGAGTGACCTTGGGCAAGTACTGTACTTCCCTTCTCTGAACAGGTTTCCTGATATATATAAAAGGGGAATAGTAGCACTGACCGTGTAGGATTGAGCATTAAATGCATTAAGCGACTGAAGTCTTGGAGCAGTGTTTGGCTAACAACAACAGCAACGACAAAAATTAAGTTAATTATCCGTGATCCTTACGATGATCTCAATCTGATGTAAATTGGAAAAACAAACAAACAAAACTATTTGACAATTGAACTATAGGATTCACTTATTTGGGCAAATCAGAAGGATTAACCTAAGTATTTGGCAGTTTTTAGTTGGCCCACACCTGATGCTTCCAGGGCTTCAGAGGCGGACTTTAAAAAGGCCAGAACACAACCTGTGTGCTGGCTGTCTAGGGGCCCTTTTCCTTAGTTCCTCTTACTAACCTTCTTCCCTGTAGGAAAACTTTGCTGACTTGGAAATCTGCCTGTCCTAAAACAAGTTTTTGCCTATGAATAGAAAGATTGGCATTAAAGTGGCAAGCAGCAGAAGTGAGCCCAACTAAAAATAAATGCCCTTGGCGGCCCCAGAAGTGCCAAAACAAATGGACTGAAGAAATTCCAGTAGATGATAACACTCGCATGCTCCAACAGTGAGGAGGACTGTGAGAGATTGGAATACTTGGCCCTGCTAGTCCTGGCGGTGTAGCAGCGTGAGCCCCTCTGAGCAGGTTGGAGCTCATGTCTCACTCAGCCTGACATTCAGAAACATCTCCATGTTCTGGGCATCCCTGTGTGACAGTCCAGCAAAGGTGCTGCAAAGGAGCCCCACAGGGAAATGGGGAGCCCACTGTCAAGCCTTGGTATTTATTTACTTGAAGGTCTGTGTAGTTTTTACTGAAGCTTACAATTTGTTCTTCCGTGTTAACCCTTGCAGGGACAATTAGACAACAGCAGGCTGACTTCTATTTGCATTAAAAACCCTGAGTTTCTTGGACCCAGTGACCTGCCAACATATCTGGGTAGCAGCGTTAACTATTTAGGTAAGCAAGGCTCCTGGGACATGGGCGCCTTGAAGTAAGTTTCCATAGTATGATTCCATCTGTGTACTTCTGTGAGGGATCCTTGGACACTTCTGGGCATTCATTCATTACAAATGGAAATAGCCACATGTGTGACTAGGTACAGTGACTTAGTACCCCCTGACCCAAAGGGGCAGGGGTATTCATTCCAAGTATTAGAGCTAAAAGGAAACCTAGATCTAGTCCAACAGGTTGATGTCTTAAAGCAACAGAGCCTCATTCAAATTCTCACACAAAACTCCAATAGTCAAAAGAAAGCCTTCCTGCTTCAAACAGAGGTGGAATGCTCAGCTTCCCATTATCTTGGCATTTTACCCCACTTCAGCTACCCCTTTGGCCCTAAGGCATTCCTGTGAAATCCTATGGGACCCACAAAAAAATTACATTTACTCCAAATTTTCACCTTCCTGGGCAGGTAGACTCTGTAATATAGAGGGCCCAGCACCTCTACTTCTAAGGTTATTTTTTGAGGCATCATTAGCTTTAGCTGAGCCTAAGAATTAAAAGAACATCGGGTGTAGATGATTTCAAGCTCAACCCGTTTCCTTTATGAAAGTATAATACTGAATGTAAGACTTAGCTGTCATGGATGGAAATAGACTACAGGGCCACAGCCTATAATCCCCAAAGCTTTGGAAACCAAAAGCTTCTTAACTCGTGTGGTGCTTTCAATTCTCAAGCTCTGCACGGTAGCAGCCTTCCCCATTGAACACCAGAAATGTAAAAGTGGGATCTTTTTGAAACTTGCACAGAAAACCCAGGGTTGTGGACACGGGGCTGAGGTCTCAGCTTTGGGTTTCGTGTCTGAGGTCTCGCCACTCTGTGCGATGCAGGGAACCAGCAGAACTCGGGAGTACTTGCTGCCCAGTGACAATCTCTGGAAACAAAGTGCTTAGGAAACGAAGAGACATGACCATAAACCTTGGGTCCTTACTTGCCTCGCTCTCCAGGGTGTTTTATAAGGGTGGGCCTTACCCACCCCACTCTCGCTCCTGTTTTTGAACCAGCTGGGATATTGAGGGGCATACTGTACTCCTAACCTCAATTTTTCCTCCTTCCTAATGGAGGCTCATGGATATGTCCTAGTAACACACAAGTTTATGACAGTCAGGAAGAAGCTTGGGTGGAGTGGAAACATCTGAGAAAAGAACAGGTAGACATTCAGTTCCTTTTTGTCTTAGGCTGTTGGAATAAACACTAAGAAAATGCTTATGTCTGTCCTGAGCCTGCTCAGTATGGATTCTGGGAGCAGCATAGCCAGGATTTTACAATCATTTGTTATTGTTGATGGCTTGTGTGTTGCAACAACATTCAGAGACCCTCTTTAAGGCGATATTGGACTAAACATCAGCCTTAGGGTATTACGGGCCTATATTTAATCCCAGGCCAGCCTGAAGGCCTGTAAACTCTGTAGTTGCAAAACTCATTTGGAAGGAGATCTTCCAGGTACCTAACCCTAAAGGGGAAAAGCATCATGTGACACCTACTTTAAGTCCCTGTCCAAGTTTGATTATACAGTTACCTTTTGACCGTGTAGATAGCCACATCAATGTTTTCGTCTCATTTTGACTGAACAAACTTTGGTAACTAAAACCTTTACAAAATCCAGAGCCTTGCAGTCTGCACTGGATCCTAACTGTAACCTGACTATTCTTTCCAAGTGTGTTTACATCTGTGTACTCTGACTTCAAATTGCTCTTTTGCTATTTTCACATAAAACACTCCAAGTACATTCTTATCACTCTCACAGCCCTCAGAGATAGTGGGGATGCAGAACTACAGCCAATGGCCCCCGGAACAGGTACCCCAGCACTGAGCACATGGAGACTATATCGAGACTACAGCGATGATGGGGGAAGGTGGGAGGCAGCCAGGTCCTTCCTATTTGGTTTAGGTATTAAAAACTAGGACGTGATGCTTCCTGACCACAACTCTACCCTCCCCCCGTTTTCCCTCCTAAATCCCGAGTAGCTTATACCTAATAAAATACCTGTGGAACAAATGAATAGTATGAATTGTAGGGAGGAAATGCCATCGAATCATACTGCTTTGTATCTGGGTCCCAGCTTAACTAGACTCTTGGGAGGACAGTGATACATATAGGTTTTAAACAAATACATTCAGTACCTAAAGTAACCACACCCGTATGGTAAACTTGACTTGGATCAAATTTCCATCTGCCTGGAATTAGCCACAAAGCATAGAATGTTCCCAGAAAGCAGGGAGTAGCTGATAGGAGGGAGGCCAGCGAGAGCATTGTGTACATTACAGAACATTTCCCGTCTGGGCTCGTCACTGCAGCATCTGTTTTTATGCCAGCATGTCACAGCTGCTAATGTGGCAAGGTGGCAAGACATCGGATGTCCTGCGTGAACTCTATGCCTCTGCAGGGTTTCTCAGATAGTTGCAGTATTTTTGCATTAAGCAACCAGATCTTTGTCTTTTGTCCCAAAGAAAGCACACCTGCCAGAAAGCACACAGCTTTGCGAGTGATAGGAAACACGTGAATATTACCTGTCCCCTGCCAGGCAAAACAACTAAGTGCCCCACTTACAAGAATTAGTTTATACTATGATGTGAATTAAATATCCATACGTCGAGCATAGGAAAACTGAGATTCAGAGAAATAGAATCCAGGTCTGCGGCTCTACCTTACTTTGCTTTCTCCCATCACTAAATTAAAAATCATCTCCATGTGGCCCTTAACTGTACCTTCTTGATGCTTTTTAACTTATCTTGGAGCGGTTTTGTAAATATGTCTTTCTCCAATCAGACCTCAAGTTCTAAGGTGAGGAACCATGGGTTGCTAAACCTCTATGTCTCCCCTCTCCTCGCCACCCCTTCTAAATCTCCTGTTCTTTGCTTGTAATAAGAGCATCATTCGTGAATAACAGTATGGAATGTGGATCAGAAATGCCATTAAAAGATTAGGATTTGGCTGTGCGATTATAGCCACACACGTGGCTTACACAGATGAGAGAGTGAGTCCAGAGGCAGATGAAAATGCCCCTGTGGTCTCTGGGCAATCTAGATTCCTTCTATCTTGGTTTGGCTGCATTGGCTGCAAATTGCTATTCCAGCCACCGTGCCCAATTTTCAGGAACCAGAAAGGGAAAAAGGGAAGGAAAATGGATCCCCTGTTCCTCTGAGGATATTTTCTAGAAGTTGTATATACCATTCCTGCTTACATTTAGTAGCCAGAACCTAGTCTCATGGCTGCGCCTCGCTGCAAGGTTGGGAAATCTAGTCTTATCTAGATGGTGTGTGCCCAGCTAAGGACTCAGTTACTGTCATCTCTGCCCCAAGACCTATGCGACTCTGCCCCCTAGAATGTGACAGCCTGCTGAGTCCGCAACTCCTTCGCAGAGGACCCCTATCCATGGGTTTTGGGTAACTTGCGTCTCTAACATACCAGCCTTGTATCCCAGGCTTAGCTAAGTGTTCCTTCCTGATTTTAGGAAGAAACGCCAAATGTGACACTTCCCAATTCCAGTGCACAAATGGCCGCTGTATCACGATGCTGTGGAAATGTGATGGGGACGAAGACTGTGCTGATGGCAGTGATGAAAAGAATTGTGGTGAGTAAAGAGTTTGGCAGTCTCACTTGCCACCTCACCAGGACTTATGCATTTTATTGAAAAGTAATGATGTTGTCTTAGTTTCTACAAATGTTATCGAGACTCTGAAAATAGAACCCACTCCTTATACATGTTTTGAACCAGAGTCTAAAAATTCTGTACTTCCTGGTCTAGAGGAATATGATTGAATGTTTGACATCGGGTTATCAATTTGAGTCCAGAATGTTGACTATAAAGTGGAGTTCCTTTTAAATGGCAGGACCTGGTTTCTCTTCGATCAGGCAAACATTTGGTATAGGAAGCTAGGAGAAGGGAGGAGAGGACCAGAAGTGGAGATAGACAAAAGATTGCTTAGGACAGACTTTCTTTTTTAAATTCTCAAATGGTTCTGATCCTAAAAAAGAAAGCAAGCCATGGACATTAAGAAGTCCCTAAAGTTTCAGAGGATTAATTAACTCCTGGCATAGAAACTGCAAGCCGGCACAGATCAGAGATCAGATAAGAATTCTTTTTTAATTCTCTGCCTACAATAGACACTAATTCTAAAGCATGAGGCAGGGTGGAAGACATCTCTCCCATGAGAATAGGGGATCTACTATCATACCCACTGATCAGCATTGATCAAAAGATCACGGTGAGAAATGCCTGTTTATGCAATCTACACAGCCTCATGCCAAGCCAGAAGAGCTGAGAACTGCATGTCAAGATGACATTTAGGTACCTTGAATACATACTGAAGTTTGCTTTACGATCCCTTTGTTCTAGGTTGTAAAAATCCCCCCCAAAAATGTTGTGTGTGAATGTCGGTGATAATACTGTCAATTGTCTTTTAAAAGATGTTCTATAAAGATGTCCACTATGCAAACTAGAAATACAGAAGAAAAATAGAAGCTTAATGTAGATTTCATCAACTGCCATCTTGTTATGCCATTACCTGCTTCCTCATGCATGATTACTAAAATGTTAGCGAGTAAATGTTGTGGCAGACTGTCCTATGCTTGAGCTCTCAGAGCGATACCATGGCTGCTTTCATGCCAATATGTGCATTCGTAGCTCATTGGGAAGCATAGGAAATACATTCTACAGTCTCAGGGAAGAAACTTCTCTCTAGTGTCAGGACCAATAATTGTTCTCCTGTGCAACACTTTTCCATCACTGGCATTCTAACACAAAGATTTTCGTCTACTCTATAAGACACTGAGTTCCACACTGTTTCTGGGTTACTGGGATAATAGAATTCCCTCACGGAATATCCCACTAGTAGGACCTCACTCTTGTCAACTGTTCTCTTGGTATACGTAGCAATTCTTCCTCTATTCTAAACTTATATATTTGGCAAAACCCATTGCTTTTCCTTAGAAAAATAATCATTCTCTTCATGTTTGGGACGTCATCTTTTACAATATGACTAACTCAGTAGAAACTAACCTGGGTCATCGTAGGGGTTACTACCGGCTTTTTCTAAAATAGTCTCTGCATGAATAACTTCTAGGCACATGGCAGGGGGGTTTGGAAGAGGTGAGGAGGTAAATGTATATATACAATCAAGATCACACAAGGTGGGAAAAATTAAATATATTCTTGATCAGAATTTTTCTCTGAGAAATTCCTCCATGGAAAGGAAAAGCCACTTCCTATTTTTTCTGTCTAATCTCTTTCTGTTGAACTTGGTTACAGTTTCAGCAGGGCTCTTTCTTTCAAGCATGCCACTTAGCATATGTAGTCAACCTCAGCTTGAATTCCACAGCCATGTATTTCTGTTGTTCCAGTAACTCATTCTGTGTTAGGCGGAGCTGATTAATCAGTGACTTAGATACCCTGAGTATGTAACTGGTAGTCCTCTTCCCGTGCGGCACATCTCAATTTTTATCCATCTCTCAAGGCCCAGTTCAAATAGCCTTTTGGGACCCTCCCAGTCTATGCTCAGAATGGAGAGAGGTGAACTCTAGCAATTTTCCTGTCCCTCTTTATCTTCTGCTCACTTTGTAATACAGCCAATCCTGTCTCTGTAATATTTTATACGTCTTAACATCCTGTGGCCTCTTCACAATTCCCTACGCCCTCTTTTGCAAATTCTGAGTATTCCAGGTTGAATTATAGCATGTGGCTCTTCAGACCCTCTGACATCTTCCTACATACTCAGGAGAACATGGGCCTGGGATAGCACTTAAACATTTAACACTGGGATTTGAGTATTTTGGTGATTTTAGAAATAGGTGTGAATCTAAGAGCTAATGTAACCTTTCTTGTTTCCTTGGCTACACAATTCAAGGAGATAAATAATCCTTTTTTGGAATATCATCATAATTCCTCATCTTGAGTTCTAGAAATTGACTTTAATTATTGTCTCCCCCCTTTGTAATACCGGAGGCTAAACCAGAGTGGCCCACGAGTTTACTAAGACATTCTAACCTGGGAGAGCTGTACCTAGCTTGAACAGTTAAGTCTTGAAAGAGACTTAAGCAGTCTCTTTCAAATTTTTAGCAAATTGCCACCCAGCTTTTCACTGATTTCTCATTACAGAGTATTTGTTAGAGAAGAATGTTTTAAACTAGAAATTCAGATAGAAGGTATAGGCACCTGGGCAAAGAAGAATGTAGCCTGAGAAGGATGAGCCTAGAAGACCCTCTGTGGCTACTTTTCAAGACTCGTACTTTCTGACTTCCTCACAGGGAGGGTGACCAAGCTGTCTGGTTTGCTTAGGAAAGTGCTGGTTTATGCTTATTTTCCTGGTGTAATGAACAGTGCTGTTCCCCTTCTACTGAGGTTGTTCCAAATCGGACAACACAGTGTACGATCACCCTAACTATAAGAGAAAAGGCCTGCCCTGATAAGAATTAATAGCAGAACCAATACGCTGTTGTAGGCTATTTTACCTCCAGCAGTCAGTAATGGATATTGGCAGCGTCCTTAGTAGCTTCAGTGACTTGGAGCTGGTTGATGTTAGTCCACCCTGGATGCTAAACATAACCTATCTTATATTTGGGTTTTAGCTTTCTCTATTTCTTGCTGAGTGGGTTCCTCGGCCCCAGTAGACCTGCAGAGGTGACAATGTTCAGTACTGGGACGTGGCCTTCTATCTAGACACTAAATCCATGTGTTGTTAAGATATGGCCCCAGGACAATTACACTGTGATCCAGTCAGAGGATGGAGTGTTTGGCTACTAAACTTACGAAGGACTTGAATGAGTTTGAAGAAAAGCCTGAAGAGAACGAAACTATTACTTAATCTCAACATTACAAAACAGGCAAGAATTATAAGGTATCCCAGAGGAGTAAGATAACGGGAAACCTTTGTCTTACTTGACTTCAGTATCCTTTAAGTCTCTCAAATGACCACCTTTCTCCTCTAGGGGAAAGGAAAAAAAAAGATTTTTCTAAGTTTCTCCTGGATATTGGCAGTTGGATGGGGAATAGAACATGTCAAAATGCAGTTTTGCCCTCACTGGAAATATAGGGCTCTTGGGTAAGTGATTTCAACTTGAACCATACAAATACACTTTTGTAGTGAAGAAGACGTGTGCGGAGTCGGACTTCGTGTGCAACAACGGCCAGTGTGTCCCCAGCCGGTGGCAGTGTGATGGGGATTTTGACTGTGAAGATGGTTCTGATGAAACGCCAGAACAGTGCTGTGAGTGTGACGTGGTTTGGACTTGAATTCTTCCAAGCTGTTCTGTGTCTCATAGCTCAAAGTTTTGTTTAATCCAATACTTGGTGTTGGTTTTCCTCTGACTCCCTTAAAGGATAGGCCAACTGACTCCAAAGTCAGTCAAGTCATTAACAGTTAGAATATTTCAAAAATATTCTCCCTAGTCTAACAAGACTGACGTTCTCTTGGGTAGCTTCACTATTGAATATTTAAGACTGAAGCCTGCAGATTTCTTTAAGAACTCCTTGACTAGGTGCACCGATTTCCAATGTTTGATAATGATGAATCTGAGCAGATGGTACTCGGGTCCTGGAAGCTAAGTCAAGATGTCAGGGTCCCCCACAGGCCAAGAATAAGCCTTTAAATGTACAGCTTTCCATGTTATGAACGAAATCTATCATTGAAGGGGTAAAGTGGCTAGAAGTAGGGTCATATAGTGATTTTGAACAAACATGTAACCTAAAGGTATTAAAATAGGGAGGTTACAGTTTGCTCTTAAATAAGAGAAAATTCATAGCTATGCAAATGAATATCTGTGTCCTTAGGCTGATACTTAGGAAAAAGTCTGAGATCATAGTGGAGGAAGACTTGGGTTTATTTGAAAATCAAGGTGAACAAAGGCTTAGAGTTCATTTTGAGGCAGTAGAGACCTCTGGAAGCACTAAAAGGCAAGGAGTAACATGAACAAAGTTTTGGTCTGGAAAATGGTTACCAAAAAAGGGCAAGCAGAAAGGAAAAAAAAGTATGTGATGCCAATTTTCTAGGCAAAAAGGAGGGGAACTACCACAGGTGCAGACAGGTTCCATACAGATTGAGCCCCAAGTCCTAGTAGAGGATGACCCAGTGAAACCAAGAATTGGGGGATGGCCCTACTTTGCAGGATGTAAATCTGAAGGAGGCCTACAAAGGAAGCTAGAAGGCTTCTTCGGTGTTAGACCATCTGGCCTTTAATGAAGTTTGGATTAGATATCTGGGTTTGCCACTTGATAGCCAACAGATAAATTATGGTCAAGGAGCAGGCCAGCCAGTAAACCTAACTACGCCAACTAAAACAAAAGCCAGAATTGGGGATGCCACAGAACCCCAAAGGAGTAACATGGTCGAGGCTCTCAGGTGTACTGGCAGGTGGCATAGGTTGGCACGGCTTCTAAGCAGTGGAACTGGCGAAGAATCTACCCAGGCCTTAACTAGTGAGTCAAATTGCACCAGTATGCCAGGCCACTGAGTTACAGGTGTTACCACTTCCAAGCAGCATGGGAGCAGCAACTTGGCACTGATGAGTTTGGAGGCTCTTTTGAGACTGTATATCATCAACAGATATGAGAACATGCCGCATAAATTCAATCAGCTGTGGTGCCCATTCTACTCAGTGTATCCCAGTGTCCTGGAGATGTGATGGTGAAAATGATTGTGACAGTGGAGAAGATGAAGAAAACTGTGGTAAGAAGATCAGTGTTGAGTGGCTTATCCCAAAGACCCCTTTTCTCAAAGAAGGGTGGGCAGGGGAAGCTACCTTAAGCATAAAGACGCAGTTACGTTGACTCGCTTTTCAGTGACTTCGCTATCTGCTCAACTACTTGTCTTTCATAACTGCCCTAGAAGTCTGAAAGAAGTGCACAGGGTAAATGGCCATTGCTTGCTCTTGTGTTTTTTCTAGGCAAACACAAATAAGAAGGTAAGTCATTCAAGGCCTTTAACACTTAGAAGTAGCTCAGTAAAGCACCAGTGGTGTGGACTTTTATCTTTTTTAGGCTTTCCTCTCTTTGGCTCAATAAAACTAAAAGGGGACTATTCCTAGGTCTAAATTGGATCTACTTATTGGAATGGATAAATTACTTGAGCATCATATAAGCATTTCCTAGTCCCAAATCTGATTCTATTTTAACCCTTCCAAAAGTTAATTAACATCATGCTAGCAGGTACCCAAAGAAAACTACCCAACTGGTGGTAGCTTTGTCTCCTGTCACAGTTCCTACCTGTAAAAGCCAACTCTGTTTCTTATCCTATCATGCTTCTATTCTTGGAAAATGTGTAATAAAAGCTACATGTTAAAGGTGAGGCCCTGGGAAAATCTCTAGGTTGAACAAACATTGCTTTCAGTGCTCTTTCAAGCTACCGCCCGTTTTATAGGGCTTCTACAAATACAGCTTCCGAGTCTGACAAGCACGGGCCTCCTGATGCGGCAGTGTACGTGTGAACTGAGGGCACCTGCAGTTGGAACAACAGTCTTGTGTGTAGAAGTCACCTTCTGAGTTCAATACCACTGCACCTAGTCCAATGAGTTTTGCCATTTAATCCTAGAATCGAGCTTTATGCATGTATTAGTAAGCCCTGGAGCTGCCAAGTGTTTCCCTCTTAAATGTAGACTTTGCTTCCCAAGAGAGTCGTGGTCTCTACCCTAATTACCACCAAATTGTGACTTTAATTCATTTGGCTAGTGTTTGAGTCAAAGTAGAAACTGGCTACTCTGACGAGCTTATCATTATTAGCATACCTGGCTGCTACATTGCGACTGCAGCCCTAGAAGTGATTTCTAAAACTTTTAGGTATTTAAGACCTGTTATTCCTGATTCATCAAAAGAGAGAGAACTATGTATGGTGTTATAATGGCTTCTTTTTGATGATAGTGTCATAATGCTTATTATGAATATATATTTACCTGAATCCCTGATGCGTGTTAGTCTCAGTTAATGATGTGGCCCTGGCCTGATAAGCAGTGTGTCCATTTAAAGATAACTCAGTCTCTGCCTTCCAGAATGAAATCCCTTGTTACAGTTTAAGTTATTGATCACGGTCCCTGTAAGAGTCCATTGTGGTTCTCATCTCAAATTAATTTATAGTCTCAACTCTTTTCTTGGTCCTTTATTTCTGTTCTTTTTCCCTTGTCCCTGCATCTTTTATATGGTGAGACTGTTTCCTAGAATTTGAGGAAACTTGGAGATTGATATAATTCCACTGTAGCTTTTAAGTGACGCTAGAAGGCTAGGATCCATCATCCAAGATCTGCAGGTTAGATTTTGGGACAAGAATCTTGAAAGGACCAGACCACTTTCAATGGGGCATCCTCTCTCTCAATAGGCAACATAACGTGTAGCTCTGATGAGTTCACTTGCTCCAGTGGCCGCTGCATCTCCAGGAATTTTGTATGCAACGGCCAGGATGACTGCAACGATGGCAGCGATGAGCTGGACTGTGCCCCACCGTCCTGTGGCGCCCACGAGTTCCAGTGCAGCACCTCCTCCTGCATCCCCCTCAGCTGGGTGTGCGACAACGACGCGGACTGCTCGGACCAGTCTGATGAGTCCCTAGAGCAGTGTGGCCGCCAGCCAGTGATACACAGCAAGTGCACAGGCAGCGAGGTCCAGTGCAGCTCTGGCGAGTGCATCCACAAGAAGTGGCGCTGTGACGGGGATCCTGACTGCAAGGACGGCAGCGATGAGATCAACTGTCGTAAGTAGCTTTCTCATCAGGACGGCGGGGTCGGTTCTCTTCCGTGTGCCAAGTGGGGACCGTTTGGCTGGCTTCATTCCGCGGTGTTCCCTCCCTCTGTAGCTTCTCAGACCTGCCAGCCTGACCAATTTGAGTGTGAGGATGGGAGCTGCATCCATGGCAGCAGGCAGTGTAACGGTATCCGAGACTGTGTGGATGGTTCTGATGAAGTCAACTGCAAAAACGGTAAGGGTCTCTTCTTGTGGGTTAGTCAAGGGGCTGCTCTGATCAGACCCACTGAGGGAATCTCTCTTTGTAGACAATCAGTGCTTGGGCCCCGGAAAATTCAAGTGCAGAAACGGAGAATGCATAGATATCAGTAAAGTGTGTAACCGGGTGCAGGACTGCGAGGATTGGAGTGACGAGCCCTTGAAAGACTGTCGTAAGTGAAGGGGTTGCTTGAGGACAGAGTGGGGAAGGTTACTTACATCCAGCATAGCTAATGCTGTTTGGACCCGGCAGAGTGTCTGCTTATACTACTGTCAGTGAACTCAGTTCAATGGTTGGACTCGAGTGAATTTTTATGACTTAAAAGCCCAAGCAGTGACACAGTAGTTCATAATTTATCTCCTTAAAGATAACTGATCAGTAAGAGAGAAACTTGACCAAATACTGCTTAACCAATTGGTAACTGGCCAAGGAGATTGGGTCTATTATTTCCCCCAGCATACTCTAACATGTCTATAAGACAAATTATTAGCTCGTGGAAAAATCGTAAGTTATCGAGCTAGATAAGTTGTCACTGATAGCCTGAATTTTAAATGTTTATAGGACAAATATCAATTTGGAATAATTCATCAAGTAACTCTGCTACATTTTTATTTCAGGCGTAAATGAATGCTTGGTTAATAATGGTGGGTGTTCCCATATCTGCAAAGATCTGATTATAGGCTACGAATGTGACTGTGCAGCTGGGTTTGAACTAATAGACAGGAAAACCTGCGGAGGTGAGTCAAAGAAGAGCACCTACACCCTGGGGGTGATGGGAAAGGACAGCATATCTCTGTCAGTTATCTCGCAACAGCAAGACTAATTCTAATTTCCCTCCTAGATATTGACGAATGCCAAAATCCAGGAATCTGCAGTCAAATTTGTATCAACTTAAAAGGCGGTTACAAGTGTGAATGTAGTCGTGGCTATCAAATGGATCTTGCCACAGGCGTGTGCAAAGCAGTAGGTAAATGGACTTGGACTGGTGTTGCTGTGGGACCTTTATGAGTAAGAGCTTATGAAAGGTCCAGCCAGTGGCTACAACAGTCAAGCTAAATATGAAACTAAAATAGTACTTGAGAGCCGGGCTACAAACTCACAGTTGCAATATCATAGGTTAAACACCAGATCACTTTCCCAGATGTCTACCTTGGTCATTTCCTTTTGCCTATGATACCATGAATCCCTACCAGGTTTGCTTACTTTCTGCTTCCAAAACTTGAGTACAATTCAAAGAAGTAACTTATTCATCAACCGCCCTATTGTTGAATGCTGTGACCCCAGAACTGTCTTCTTAAAAAGTGGGGAGCCGTTGCAGGTCCCAGGGGCACGGACTCTGGCAGAAGTAGCCCTGAGGGGTTCAGCCGTGCCTTCACTTTCTCAGTACTCCTCATTTGGGAGGAGGTCACTTAGAAGGACCTTGCCTTCTGACAGCAAAACTGAATAAACTTGACTCCTGTCTTGCAGGCAAAGAGCCAAGTCTGATCTTCACTAACCGAAGAGACATCAGGAAGGTTGGCTTAGAGAGGAAAGAATACATCCAACTAGTTGAACAGCTAAGAAACACTGTGGCCCTCGATGCTGACGTTGCTGCTCAGAAACTATTCTGGGCTGATCTGAGCCAAAAGGCCATCTTCAGGTAACTTTCAGTGCCATTCTTGGGGTCTTGGCCTACAAGTCATTGTCACTTGGCCTTTGGGAAGGCTTGGAGGAATTTCTCTTGTATTTAGCTCCAATCTAACATCTAACTAGCTGGGAATAGTAAATCTAAAACACTGATGCTTTAGTTTTTAAATTGCGGTCAGTTCCTCATTAGAAACTGACAGTTGCCTATGAAGTAAAAGATGGCTATAGCTATAAGATTATGACAGGTGACATCTTAATTTCTCCTATTTTCTCCCCTTTCTCTAGAGTGAATTGAGAACTGTTTATAGTTGCTACAAATAAAAATGGTAGTGCAGCTTTTTCTTAATGGGAACTATAGAAACTCAGATGATGGCTTCACTTAGAAGTGTATCGTTCTTGCACATAGAACACATACCAGCAACTAGATAACCTACATTATTGTGAACTTAGTATCAGTAAGCAGCACCATTAAATAATTTGAGTGGTGAGTTCTGGGGTTACGAGAGTTCTTGCTGAACAAAGTTGTTGACCATTTTGTAAGCAGGACGTCCATCCTCCAGGCTCTGATGGTGGCAAACTCTTAAATTTCTTGTGACCTATTCTATTTCAGTGCCTCAATTGATGACAAGGTTGGTACACATGTTAAAATGATCGACAATGTCTATAATCCTGCAGCCATTGCTGTTGATTGGGTGTACAAGACCCTCTACTGGACTGATGCGGCTTCTAAGACTATTTCAGTAGCTACCCTGGATGGGACCAAGAGGAAGTTCCTGTTTAACTCGGACTTGCGTGAGCCGGCCTCCATAGCGGTGGACCCGTTGTCTGGGTTTGTATTCTGTGTTTTTCATCACGTAGCCTTTTGGATGCTGTCTGTGTAGGCCAGGAGCTTTCCTCGTGCCTGAAGTAGAACTGAAATACCAAGACTTATCAGCTGCCTACAGCAAAGAATTGTCCAGTTCAAGATGTGAGGGATGCCACAGTTGAGCAACCCTGGGAGGGCCTCATCCATCGGACAGGCCCTCCTGGGGCCGTGTGACTGGTTGACATTACGGAAACAACGCTTCTGATGTGATAGCCACCAAAAGGTGTATTTGAACCCTTATATGACCACCCAACTTCTACACAAGTGATTTCCAAGTTTTGTCTGAATTCTTTGTCAGGTTAGCTCTGGATGATCCAACCTAAGTAGTAGGATTAAGTTGTGAGGATTTTGGTAACCACATTATCTCAAGGCTTTCATGTAAAGTGCAAGTTTTCTGAAAGTCCAGTTGAAATCAACAGACCTCTCTAGAAACATTTCACTGAGGGGTTTCCTAAATTGCCACTAAATAACATTAAAAAGCAGCTTAGGAAGCTGAGGCTGCAAAAATCACAATTGACCCCCATGCAGCCTCACTAGCACATAGTCAGCTACTGCTACTATAAAACTTAACAGAAATGTATCTTCATTCCTCTGGAAGAACTAGCTTTCATAAATGAAATATATAACCTGTGACTTTGGGCCGAAATTTAAATGTCAGACTTATATAGATTAATATAGTTAATGAGCTTGTAGATTCTTAGTGTCAACTTTTGTTTACCCAGGACATAATTTAAGTCTAACCCTTAAGTCTTACTATTTGTCTAAATCATTCCCTAGAGTTTTCTGTTCATTCTTTGCATGTTTGTCTTAAGCTACAACTTTGTAAGTTCTAAACCACTGAGGCTCATTTCTAATTTGATTCTTCCCAGCTTTGTTTACTGGTCAGACTGGGGTGAACCAGCTAAAATAGAAAAAGCAGGAATGAATGGATATGATAGATGGCCGCTGGTGACAGAGGACATCCAATGGCCTAACGGAATTACACTTGGTATGTATGTTCTCTCTTCCTTGACCATATTCAGCTGTCTTCAGAGTTTTAACTTATCTTGATAGTTAATTGTGGACTACAGCAGACAACTCTTATAGTTCCTTCTGTAGCAGGAATTTCAGATGAGAACAACTGAGTAATTACATGCTCTATAATTACTGTCCTTTTGGGCCTGATGTGTGACACAAACTCAGTGAACTTTAGCCCTTGGGAACTTTTACCCTAAATACTCCTGGAACAGGTGCCTTAGCATTTCCTGAACTGCAGGCTTAAAACAGTTTTCTTCTGGCTCATGAGGGGAGAACAACAAAATGCTAGCCTCTTTTAATACTTCTATCGTGTGACTAACGTTTCTTCAGTCAGTTATTTGAGAATCTTAGGTACTCCCGTTAGTCCCCCCAGATGAATGAGGGTACAGATTCTGCGTGCTGCGTCACAAGATTTGTGGGATCTTATTAAGAAACCCTGCTGGAGAAGGAACTATGAACATAGAATATTGAATTCCTTCGATATTTTAAATGGAAGCCAGAGCAATACTAACTTACATACAATGAAATTCTTTTCCTCCCCAGACCTTATAAAGAGCCGTCTCTATTGGCTTGATTCCAAATTGCACATGTTATCCAGTGTGGACTTGAACGGCCAAGATCGAAGGGTCGTGCTCAAGTCTCTGGAGTTCCTAGCTCATCCTCTCGCGCTAACGATTTTTGAGGTAAGACGCATGCCTCACATCTAAGTGTATACCTTTGAGTTACTGTAGCACCTTGGGGAAAAAGAATGGGCATGCGGGGGAGGGCAGAGGAGCAGGACTTCAGAAACTGCTTTCTTTTAAAACCTGGAACAAGTCAGATACTGATTCTGTGCAACACTTTAAGAAATCTTGGTTTCTAGTTTAGTTTTACATCCAGTGTCCCAGAGAGCCTTCAATAAACTTGGTCTGTTAAAATTGCCAGGAAATAATGACGACCTTAGTTAGTGACCTGTGTTAATCCTAAGTGTACCTGTTAATTTGGGGGTTCCGTTTCAGGACCGTGTCTTCTGGATAGATGGGGAAAATGAAGCAGTCTATGGTGCTAATAAGTTCACTGGGTCGGAGCTGGCCACCCTAGTTAACAACCTTAACGATGCCCAGGACATCATTGTCTATCATGAACTTGTCCAGCCAGCAGGTAACACGGGGAAGCAGCATGACGCAGTACCTGCTGGGTATCAGTAGCTCTTTAGCGACTCAACTTGCTCTAAAATGGATCGTTTCCCTCCTGTACTCTCCCTCAAACACTTCAAACCTGGTGTTTGGTATTATTTCTGACTTCCTAGTGAAAGAGCGTCAGAACTTTAGCTCTCATCTTCCCTCCCAAATCTCCATGTTCAGTCTTTTATCTCAGTGTTTCCCATACCCCTTGGCCTTCATTCCTTCTTACCAAGACTATTGCACTAGCCTCCAAAGTAGCCACAAACTTTCCCTTCCTCCACCCCTCACTCCCCGCCATGACACAACTAGGATTGTGTAGACCCTCAAACACATCTGGTTATATCGCCTCCTGCTCAAAATACTTGACTGGTTCTAGCTAAATGAAACCCTTAACATTCAAACTAAAAACTTGTTTGCACAGCAACAGTAATCATCAACAAAATGCAAAGACAGCCTACTGAGTGGGAGAAGATGTTCGCAAATGATACATCCAATAAGGCGTGAATATCTAAAATATATAAAGAACTCAACATCAAAAATACAAACAATCCAATTAAAAATGGGCAGAGGACCTGAATAGGCATTTTTTCCCAAGATGACATACAGGTGGCCAACAGACTAATGAAAAGATGCTCAACAAGACTAATCATCAGGCAAATGCAAATCAAAACCACAATGAGCTATCACCTCACACCTGTCAGAATGGCCATCATCACTAAATCAACAAATAACAAGTATTGGTGAGGATGTGGATAAAAGGGAAACCCTTGTGCACTGTTGGCGGGATTGCAACCACTATGGAAAACAATATGGAGGTTCTTCAGAAAATTAAAAACAGAACTACCACATGACCCAGCAATTTCACCGCTGGGTATTCATCTGAAGAAATCCAAAACACTAATTTGAAAATATATATGCATCTCTATGTCCATTACAGCATTATTTACAATAGCCAAGATATGGAAGCAACCTAAGTGCCCATCGAGAGATGACTAGATAAGGAAGTGGTACAAACATACAGTGGAGTATTACTCGGCCATAAAAAGAATGAAATCTTACCACTTGTTACAACATGGATGGTATTATGCTAAGTGAAATAAGTCAGACAGAGAAAGACAAATACTGCATGATTTCACTTATATGTGGAATCGGGGGAAAAAATGAACAAATACAACAGAAACAGACCCATAAATATAGAGAACAAGCTGATGGTTGCCAAAGGGGTGGGGGGTGGGAATAAAAAAAAAAATTTTAAGTCTATCATGTGACAGGTACAGTTCTAGGCCCTAGACATATAAAGTTGAAAAAGACAGCTTTAGAATCCAAAGCATAGAATGCTCACATTTAGCTTTTCAAGGGACCCTGAAGCACATTCATTAAAAAAGAAAACATAGGAGTAAATCTTCATTACTTTGGATTAAAGAGTGGTTTCTATTATATGACATCAAAAGTGCATGACAGAAGAAATAAATTGAACTACATCAGAATTTAAAAAAAAACTTTTGTGATTCAAAGTATTCTATCAAAAAAGTGAAAGGGCAACCCAAGAATGGGAGAAAATATTTGCAAATCATAAAGCCGATGAGTCTGTTATCTAGAGTATATAAAGGACTCTTACAACTCAAATATAAATAAATACACACACACACATACACATCCCAATTAAAAATGGGTAAATGATTCAAATAGACATTTTTCCAAAGAACCGCTACATGTCCAATAAGTACACGAAGAGGCTCATATCCTTCAGTCATTTGGGAAATACAATGACTAAGCCACAATGAGATACACTTGACAAATTTTAAGGGCATATTGCTAAAGGAAAGAACAGTTTGAAAAGACCACATACTGTGTAACTCCGTTTATATGACAGTTTGGAAAAGGGATAACTAGAGACAGTAAACAGATTAGTGGTTACCAGGGGCTTGAAAGAGGAAGGCTGGCTAGGTGAAGGGAAAACAGGGGGCAGGGAGGGGGGTATATGTACGTAAATAAATAAAACCCTTAAACCTCCCTATAGCTGGGTTCCTTCCACTTTGTGGGGATAAGACAAAGCCAGGAGAACACACTTATCCCCGTCCTCTGAGCCTTCTCTATAAGCTTTGGACCAATGAGTGCCACTTCTGGTCACTCACCTCTCTTCTCTGCCTGCCTGCCTCCTAACCACCCATCTGTTTAAGGCGTAACTCTTATTCTACTACTTCCAAGAAATTCCTTTGGATCTGTGGTGTCCTTAGAGCATGCTGCCTGTACCCTTATATTTATTCTTCACTGGTATTGGTTTAACTTGAAGGTGTGACAGAGTAGATAAGTTTAAGCTCCTTGGGGACAAGGACTCATGTCTTCAGCATCTGAAACAGGCTTTATGAATGTAGCAGGCACTGGCACAGCTGTTTTAAAGGACTTTTGTTTCTGACCAGGGAAAAACTGGTGTGAAGAAAACGTGGAGAATGGAGGATGTGAGTACCTGTGCCTGCCAGCGCCGCAGATTAGTGACCACTCTCCGAAATACACCTGTTCCTGTCCCGACGGGTACAATCTACAGGGAAATGGCCGTGAGTGCCAAAGTAAGGATTTTTACTTTTCAGCCACAAGTGGGACATACAACAAGCACTAGAATAAGACACTAGCTATAAAAACTAGTCTGGATTTTAGGAATTCTGTTTTAATGAACTCTTGGAATAGCTTTGAGAACATACCTGCTACTGTTACATGCCAGGTGTCCATGTCATTACTTCAGAATTGACTTTTAACTCATTTCAACATTAGATGAGTCTATAGATGACATTTTAGTCAAAGCGCCAGTCTGCCTCATACTGATTTATAACAATTAGTCCCATAACAGCACTGCGCTAGCCAACTTGCCGAGAATTAAACAAAGTCTTAGCATTTTCCTCCAAATAGAGAAGCCTCAAATTATGCTTAAAGAAGTCCATGGTTACAGGAAAGCTCGTGGCCCCAGTGGGTGACACCATCTTAAACTCACATTTAAATCAAACGTGCATTTTAGTCTTGTTCTTAGCTTTTGAGTAACTGGCAAATTAAATTTACATGTGAGCAAGGAACTCATTGTGAGGTTTTTCTTAGCTTAATCCTGAGTCCCTGCCGGGACTAGCTAATTTGCTGAGCAGGTAGTTGCAAAAGAATCTGGCAGTAATACTAGGAAGCCTGGTAATCTGTTTTCGAGAGCATTTCTTGTAAGTTCCAGGAGCTTGGGACATTGCTTAGAGGGGTCATTAAGTGTGGCTGTGTGTCTTTTTGAATTCTCAAATTTCAAATGCTGACTCTTCTTCCTAGAATCCCATGTGTCACTGGTTTTGCCCGCACACTGCTGTTTCTCCCAGTTTTGACACATCCACCACGTAGCTTAGTTCAGTAGTGGTTTTGTCTGTGTCTCGTGGTGTTAAAATAATCTCTCGCATGGTTTGTCTGGACCAAACAGCTAGCCACTCTGGAACCTTGGCATTAACCAGGTTCTTGGTTTCTATAATTCAGGTACTGCAACTACTGTGACTCACAGTGAGACAAAAGATACCAACACAACAGAAATTTCACCAACTAGTGGACTAGTTCCTGGAGGTATTGGGTTCAGTGCTGCACACTGTTAATCTCAACTAACAGCCACACGCTTTGTATCTATTGCTTAAATAATCACTGCAGCCTTTAACTACTAGCTCTGCCCGTTGGTAACCTACATTTGAACTCCAATGACATAGAACCTGCAAATCGTAGCCTGACCTGACTTATTAAGGTCTCTGTTAGAGAAGTGTTAGTGAAATGGCTCTTACAGCGTGTGACTCTCAAATACTTGTGACCAGTTGTTCCTGGTCTACAGTTGTAGTAGATATTGAACACTAATGGTGGGTCCAAGGGCATGAGGCTCTCTACCATCGGTGTTCATTTCTAAGTCTGAATTGAGATCCTTCTACACTGATGCTTTTTGTTCCCCTCTAGGGATCAATGTGACCACAGCAGTATCGGAGGTCAGTGTTCCCCCAAAAGGGACTTCTGCTGCCTGGGCCATCCTTCCCCTCTGTAAGTAGATTTCCTCCATGTGGGTCTGATGAACTTCTTAGACACCAGATGGGCATTTATAGTTCATCTCAAGACACCCGTCCCATGGTCCCTTGTACTCTCATAGCACTTGTGACACTGAATTACATTTGCTCCCTCCCCAACACAGCACAGAGGTGAGAGTCCATACCCTTCTCTTCAGTGGTATCCTTCGCACCGTGACTGGCAGTGATAAGTGTTCAACTGTTACATGAAAGGTGCTTACTGCTTTCTACTTCAGAGTTCTTAGTCTGGCTTATCCCCTTTCACAGTAAGTCCCTTTAAGTAAAGAACACAGTTCTATCACCTTTGAAATATATACGCTTCATACAGAGGAGATACACAATGCTTACATGCTTTCTTGAGGACATATAGGACTTGCAGAAGGTAAATTAAAAATAGGTAAGAATTTTCAAACCCAGGGAGACGAACCTCTAAAACTACTACTGGGCATGTGAATTCTAAGGCACTGTGCTATAATGGACTCTTTAGCCTACATGACTGGATTCCAAGCTTAACTAACACGCCAGGAAGACCATTTGAAGAGCTCTCCAGAAGCTTCTGCCATTTTTAATTCAGTCAGCCTGGGGAGGGGCCCAGAACTTTACACTTACCCCGATGGATGTGTGGAGCTCAGCTCCAGCCTATAGCGTAACACCCACTGACCTGAACTTGTTTCAAGCTCCTGGCTCATTTATATTCTAACTTCTCATTATCCCAGCTTCATCAAGCATGAAACTTTTATGAATGTCAGTTATCATGGAGTCACGAAGATGATTTTTCTCTGTGTTTTGAGACTAGACTTTGCTTAGTTGCCTTCTTTTTTCAGTGCTCTTAGTAATGGCAGCAGTAGGTGGCTACTTGATGTGGCGGAACTGGCAACACAAGAACATGAAAAGCATGAACTTTGACAATCCTGTGTACTTGAAGACCACTGAAGAGGACCTGTCAATCGACATCGGTAGACACAGTGCTTCTGTTGGACACACGTACCCAGCAGTAAGTCAGCTTTATGTGTTTATACACCATGGCTTGCAGTAAGATTTTGAGACAGGGACCACTAACTCAAGCTATGGCTGCTGGGATAGGAAGCGCCATTAGGATCGCGGAGCTACCACATACTTTATCTGCTCCCTGGAGATTAGACAGTCTAACCTGTTAGAACATAAGGGAGTGGTTGATAAGCATCTGCCCCATACAGAATGACAAACAAGGCAACTTAAGGTCATCTCTATACTATGAGATATTTTTAGTTCTAGAGACTACATGAAACATTTGCATGAACCAACTAGCTCCTTTCTGAACTGTTCAATCAGTTGCCTACTGGATACTAAAAGTAAATTAGCATATCATATATTCATTTAACACCAGTGAATTGAGCAAGATTCTTTGGGCCAAATTTACTAAGTGCTTGAAAGTGTCCTATCCCACCTTGTAAAGCCAACTTTTCTACCAGCTGAAGAGTCAGTCATTCTTTAGTTGAAACCCAAATGGAGTATTTGGCCTTCACTTAGGGAATGGCCTGAACTAAACACGTGATGAGCACTCCCTCTCAAGCTCTCTGCTGAAACAAAGCATAGTGGCCAGTCCTCGGCACACATGCGTCTTTCCATATTTTCTCCAAGACTTAAGATCATTAAGTAGAACAGGCAGGACCAGTCATACTGTTTCCTCTCTCTTCCAAGTATACACAGTTGAATTCAAGTTAAAATGCATTAGTGACACAACTATGTGACTTCATGAAGAACCTGTTTTGGATCTGACTTCCCTTCCATGCCACCTTTGATCTCTGAATGACTGACTCAAAAGCAAGGTCCACGTTAGAGACTGGAGTTGCTGCCAGTGAATGATCACTAACTCCATACTTTTTCTTCTCCACAGATATCAGTTGTAAGCACAGACGATGACCTAGCTTGATTCTGAGACAAGTTTTGACATTTGAGGTCTAAACCAATAATATCCCAGTCTGGAATGGTAACCGAGCCAGCAGCTGAAGTCTCTTCCTCCAGCCTGGAAGAACATCAAGATATCTTTGCGTGGATCAAGCTTGTGTACTTGACCATTTTTATATGACTTTCATAAATATTCCTGTCCACATTCTACTTCAGCTTTGGATGTGGTTACCAAGTATCTGTAACCCTTAAATTCCTAGACAGTATTGCCACCTCTGGCCAAATATGCACTTTCCCTAGAAAGCCATATTCCAGCAATTAAACTTGTGCTATAGTGTATACCACCTGTACATACATTGTATAGGCCATCTGTAAATATCCCAGAGAACAATCACTATTCTTAAGCACTTTGAAAATATTTCTATGTAAATTATTGTAAACTTTTTCAATGGTTGGGACAATGGCAATAGGATAAAACGGGTTACTAAGATGAAATTGCCAAAAAATTTGTAAACTAATTTTGTACGTATGAATGGAATCTCTGACCTCAATGGAGGTTTGCAAAGACCGAGTGTTCAAACTACTGTAATTTTTTTTCAAATGCTAAAAAAATTAAACCAAGCAGCTTAACCATGGTTTGTGTCTATTCCTCTATGAAAAACTATAAACAGCCTAAGTAGTATCAAATGTTCTAACTAAACATATAAGCTACAGATCTTGATGTTGTATAACGAAGCCTATAATTTGAGTAGTTTTTCTCATAACCAAGCACTAAAAGGACAAGGTACCACTTAATATTTGTTCCCTAGATATTTATTTTGCAAAAGGAGCTAGAGTAGCCTATAGCTAGAGTTCCTCTTGGTTAGGGGAAAGTTTCTCATTAATTTGTTTTCTGGTCTAGAAACATATGCTAAGGTTTCTGTCAATTCTGCTTCTTCATGCTTAAGTCTGTTTTCCATGTCCTATCATTATATATAGTGCAAGGACAAGTACCTTCTCAGGCATGAGAAAAGACTTTCATCTTTAAAAGTTTAGACATTTGACCGTGAAGGAATTTAGGGAGGATAACAAGCGTGCCATTCTTGAGCATTCTAACGCAGTGGCTCTCAGTGGGGTTGGGGTAAGCAACTGCATCACTTGGGAACTTGTTAGAAATGCAAATTCTCAGGCCCCATTCCAGACCAGCTGAATCAGAAACACTGGGGGCGGGGCCTGGGAATATGTGTGTTTCGCAAGCCCTTCAGGTGATGCTGAGATAAAGTTTTAAAACCACTGTCCTAACGTGACTTCATAAATAATCTACTATCTCCTAATTTTTCAGCCTGCCTGGCATAGGATGGATTCCTTCTAATGACAAGCTCTGAAACATTTAGTATGAAGAGCAGCTGAGGAATTGGGGTAGAAGAAAAAATAGCACAGGGCTTTTGTAAGTTTTCCATCAGATTAGCCATGAATTCCTTTCTCTAAAGACTCAGGATGCCAGCCAGCAAGGGGAGATAGCGGCTTGAAGCCTGGGAAGATGCTGTATGTCCACATCGAGGCGGGGAGTCAACTGCAGAAGGTGCAGTGAGTCCTCTGGGGATGAAACGACCAATGCAGTAGCAAAAGGATGGAGAGAAGTTGTTTTGAGTAGCTAACGGATCAGTGGATGACTCCTATTCCACTTGCACATGGAATATAAAGACGACGATTGACATCTTGCTTGTGGCTTAGGCAAAGAGCTCAGTAATCCTAGATGAATAAGTGGCTTCTGTCATCTTGTTTAATAGGTACCCTCTTGAGATTTTGCTCAAATGGATGAAAATGAAAGGACAGGTGTGGACCTTTTTTTTGTAGGAGGTGTAGAGATCAGACATATAGAAGGAAAAATCTGTGGTCATGAAGGCAGGCCTCTTCTGCTGTTCACCTGTCGCCTCTTCTTCAAATAGGCAGGACGTGGCCTGCTAACGTGAGGTGTCTGAAGTGCTTATTTGATTAGTAGGTTAGCATTCATCCTATCTGAACTCTGAAGGCCATTTGGTTGACTGGTACTTTGAACCTGCTGTAGTACAAAACCCACTGGTTTATGTTTTTCATTGAAGCAAAACAAAGTTTCTTCCTAGGAAACTTAAAGATACCAGTGTTTCCCCCATTATGAATATTACCTAGTATTAGTCAACTATGAGGCCCCAAGTCATTGTTCTTAAGAACAAAATCAGGCATTATTCTCCATTCTCTTCTCTTGTCCTGGTGAGGCCCTGGTGTGTTCCTTCAGATACTAGATCCCAATTTCCAACCTTCAAAGAGCCTAAAAGCTTTTCATTCTTTTACCTTGCCCTCCCCAATAAGTATCTAAGGACAGAAACTAACTGAAGAGAAACAAACTCATTTGAAGAAATAAAGTAACTGTATAGTTCTACTGAAATAAGAATAGTCATATGGCTGGTCAATTCGGTATGTAATAGCACTTCATGAGGGCCTCAGTATCCAAACTTTAAGAATCCTAGGTGAAACATTGGCATACGTTTGCTGTGTTTCTAGCGTTTACCGCACAAGATGAGAATTAAGAGGTAGTATTTCAAGCTTATCAAACTAAAGGAGGATGCTTGGAGTTAAATGAGCCTGTCACTCAAAGTCACTGAAAGTGGGTCCTCCAGAGACTTTGGGAATTGCTAAGATTGATGAATAAACAGATTTGTGGCCCCTGTAAAGAGAAATCCAGTCAAGTCCCTGACCATATTTTTAAGGTCCTTCGCAAGCTATTTGGTGAGAAATAGTCCCATGATCAACCAGTTCCCTTAAAACATCCTTATAGCTATTTTAAAGGCTTGGTATCACTTCCAAGCCTCTGATGTTCTATTCTTGATGGACACAAGGGGGAAAAAATGAGGCTCCCACTTGCTTTTGTTCCTTACATCGTTGGAAGTCAGATTGCCCTTCTCAAAAAATGAGAAACAGGCTTTCAATAGCAAAACTCTAGGGCATTTAATGGACTACCTCTTCAGTTAACAATTAGCAATGGGAGGCTTAACTAAAGCCTACCTTTTAATATCCTCATCTCCCACCAAAAGATTCTGGTGAGGTGTACTCCTGTTGCAGGCAGTCTAACTAGAGTGATTTCCTAGAATTCTTACCTAGTAAAGCAGTTTATTTTAAACCCAAATGGAAGCTAGAATCCTTGCTTTTAATGGTGGGGAAACTTGCCCAAAAAAAGTGTATACACTTTTGCCATATAACTTAGGCCCAAGAAGGAAGAATATGACCTGCTAATCTTGATCACTAAATTTGATCCCTTCAGTTTCAGAGTCAAATGTTCAGCCTGACTGTTTGGGAAAATTGAGAATTGTATGTCCCTATTTCAGCCAGGTCATGGATCCAAACTGTAGAAGTTCAGGAATTCATAAAAGTAGAAAAAGTCTTCAAAGGTATCTTCTTTCCAAATATAATGGGAATGATTATGAAGATTTTTTCCTCTCAAATCAAGCATGGATGCTTCCTAGCTCAAAATAGCTTCATGCGAAGGGTCACCAGCCTTCTTTGTACCTTCCTCATTCCTGTGTACTTTCACACATGAAACGCTGAGTGTGACTTAGCACTGAGGTCCTATATGTGACATCGGAGGGTCCATAGATAAGCTACTAAGAGATGACAGTAATATCCCATCTCTCTATCGTGTCTTCCTGAATCTGTTTAGCATTTTTGAGGCTGGCTCATCAGAGGAACGCAACAAAGTGGGACCACGCTGACAGTCCCCCATAAGTCACTTTCCACCCATGCTCACTGAGGCAGGAGTAAGACAGGTGGAGGGTAGGGGTGCAGGCTCTGCAGGTGACCCTGACACATCATAAACGTTTTTTTCTTCACTGTGCGTAAGGGAAAAGTTAGATTGGCAGTAAGGAGACTGACAGCACTGACCTCTGCACCAGCCTTGCGTGTGGTACCGGGGGCAAGTGACTAATCCCCTCTCTACACGGTGATGATGGGGCTGCCTTCTGTGACACGGTAATGATCACGTGAGAACACACATGAAGCGCTCGGCACAGCATCTGCCATTTAGTAGGTGTGAGGCAAATGTCACTGCTACACAGTACTCTCAGTAATATGCCTCCCTTTGTATTTACTGTGGCACAGTCTAGAAACTGATCAGTGACTTCACCAGTGACAGAGACAGGTAGCTTGACTCATTATTGAAGGTAATACACATCACACCTTGTCTCAAGGGCTTCCCACTACACCTGTCTGGTGAGATCTAAGTC
Source organism: Rhinolophus sinicus (assembly GCF_057876585.1). NCBI lineage: Eukaryota > Metazoa > Chordata > Mammalia > Chiroptera > Rhinolophidae > Rhinolophus > Rhinolophus sinicus. Next base: position 50,471,146 of record NC_142516.1, read on the forward strand.
TGAAATTCAAGTAGTGAGATTGCCTTTATATAGTTAAAAAGGCATGAAAGATTGCATGGTTTAAACCCAGAAACATAGAAATTCTGGTCCTGCCTCAACGTTTTGACTTAACCGCCTAAGACATGGAAACAAATATTTGGGGGCCTGCAGTCTGGATGGTGGCTGAAGCACTTTGAATCTCCCTGAGCTTCTTACCATATGCTTAATAATGTGCTAAATAAATGCTCTCATGTATTTTATTTGATCTTCACAACAACCCGAATCGGTATTATCTCCAATGTGAAAACTGAGGATACAGATAACATGTGACTCCAAACCCAACATACTGCCATCTCCTCTTAGAAAAGGAGGCAATGCTGGGCAAAGGTTAAGTTGGATGTCACATTGTGTGATTGCTGAGTCCCCTTCATGGCTGACCCTAAGATGCTTCAGCCTTTCCTCAGGTATCTCAGAGCCCTCAATGATTGGCTTCCAACATGGCAATGAACTAGAAGTACAAGGCTAGCATTACAACGTCAGGTCGGCACAGAGTAACATTGTTGGTTATGTGTCATGCCTACAAGATGCTAGAAGTCCCAGAATTATTTTCCTTTACCAGGTATGGGAGAAGAAGTAGATTACTGGATTGCAAAGTAGAAGATAAAGGTTCCCTAAAGGAATTTGTAGACATGCAACAGTATTCCTGTGTATAAAGACATTGGACAAAACAAGCTGTAATACAACAAATCTTAAATTTTAAGGCTCTCATAAGGAGAGACTGGCCCAGAAAGACAGGACGAACTGTGACTTGTGTCAGCTGAGTGATGACGCTGTAACTCCAAGACTTGATTGTAGGTATTTTGGAATCTACCCCTTGAAACCTGGGTAGTTCTCAGTTTACACACATGCACAGGAAATAAAGAATTCTTTGAACAAAACGACGGCTTTTGAAAAAACTACCTTGCCCTTTTTAAAATGTCACTTGACACTGAAATATGACTTAAGAGTATGTAATGCCTCAGGAGTCCAGAGCATACAATCAAATTATCACGCTCAGGATCTTCAGAACTCTAGAGGCACATGTTGGAATGCATCTAGCCCTACTGACCTGTACATAAACATTTTTTTCTTTTATTAATGAACTGTACATTTACCTTAAATAAAAGTTTATTTTTGAGATAATTGTTGCAAGCCTTTCCTTTTTTCTAGAGACCTTTATAAAAAGCTTTTACTCAGATCTTTCTCCTTTTCTCAGCTGAATCACTAAAGATAGCTTAGTGACCCCATTCTGGGAAACGACAAAGGCCACGCACGTCTGGACACATCAAGCTCAAAGAAGGAGAGATGTCCCCTTTCTTGCCGTACTTAGGAGCTGGTGCCTCACCATAGACAGCTACTATGTCGCCCCTTTCCACTCCCATGAAAGGAATGAAAAATCAAAGCTATTAGTACCAAGGAATGTTAGTCCAGAGCTTCCTCCCTGTCAGGTGCTAGCTGGAGAAAGGGAGCATGCCTCAGGGTGACAGGACAAGATGGGCCTTGACAAGCAAGTAAAATGATTTACATACTTTCCCCTCATTGGTGGTCTCTGCTGAAATTCACTTACCATAAGGCTAAGTCTTTGTGACTCTTAGAGATATTCCAAATGAATCTTTTTCCAAGCAATGGCCCCCAATTGTTTGATTACACTGGGTGCTAAATCTTGAAATTGGCTCAGGGAATCCAAAAACAGTGGGGGGAAATTGAGGGAAAGAAAAACTGTCAAACACACACTCAAACACACACACACACACACACACACACACACACACACACACAAACTATTTTAAAAGCTCAACAGTGAGTCCTTAATGAATTTAAGATTCACTTAATGAGTGAAATGTTGAATGTTCACAGCTTTGCAGTGAACTGGATTTAAGTTTGGATGTTTCCTCCACCACTTAACTAGCTGTGGCCACAGGTAAGTTGCTTACTATCAAGTTCTGTCCTCCTCTGAAAAATCTCAGCACCTACCTGTGTAGGGTTCTCATAAGAGAAAGGCAACACATATAAATTGCTTTACTCATATGATGCCTGCTATTTCCCTCTCTAGTGCCCAAAGATCATGATCAATTTTTTAAAAGTAGTTAAAATTCTTTACTTGAGTCCCTTTGGAGATGTGATTTTGGTCTGCACTCATATTAAATCCCATTTGCAAGTGTTACTTCTTAGGTCTCCCCTTGCAATGCTACCGTGTTTCCCTGAAAATAGGACCTAGCTGGACCATCAGCTCTAATGCGTCTTTTAGAGTAAAAATTAATATAAGACCCAGTCTTGTATTATATTAAAATATCATACATATTTTAATATATATATATATTATATATAAAATGTTTTAATGTAAGACTGGGTCTAATATAATATAACATAATACCCAGTCTTATATAAGACCCAGTATAATATAATATATAATATTAATATAATACTGGGTCTTATATTAATTTTTGCTCCAAAAGATGCATTAGAGCTGATGGTCCGGCTAGGTCTCATTTTGGGGGAAACACGGTAGCACTTGGTGATCTTTTTCTTTACTCCAAGAAATCAAGATTAATCATCCTGTACTTTTAGGCTTTGCAGAAAGCTACCTGTGTGTGACCCTCTGCTGATTAAAGAGCACAGGTGACTGGTTTAAGTTCACCAATTATACATAGTTCTATTTAATCAGTGGGGGAAGAAAACACTAAACGTTGTACCACTCTAGCAGATGAGGTTAGCACCCCCTTTGAATTTATCATGCTTAGCAAATGTGATGAGCCCATAATCTAGGAAATATTGAAGAATGCTACATTTTGGTTCTGGACATTTAATGAAACCTGAACTCTCTAATTCAGAGGCATTTCTTGCCTACTGGTTGATTGAGGGCAGATATTATGTTTGATTATGTTTTAAATTCACAGTCATTTATATATTCTTAAATTCACCTAGTTACATTTGAAATTTGCTAAGGATTAGTTCTTTAAAACTAAAAGCAAATTTGCCTTTTTACCTGACCCCAAATGAATAGCTTTTCAATTTCCTGAGAAGGGCCTGTACATTCTGGAGAATGACTTGAGATAACTAGATAACAACAGGCATTCCTTCTCAGACCTCAGGGGACTTACCATGACCGTATCTATAACGTTCTAGGACAGTTTTATAAATGGCATATCCTAGACTGAACATCAGTTAGGGGAAAATACAAAAAGTTCTTGAACTTCTAATGAAATTGAGGAAGAGTGTATCTGGATCAGCCCCTTCAAAGGGCACCTTACACACACACACACACACACACACACACACACACACACACACACTCTTTGTCCTCATTTCATTCATTTGTTCAGCAACTCCTATGTGCCAGGCTTTGTTATGGGTTCTGGGGAACCAGTGGAGAACAAGACAGGCCAAAGCCCCATCCTTCATGTGCTCATTCTAGCTGGGAATCTGTCACAAAACAGACATATAACATGTCAGGTAGTGATAACAGCTCCAAAGAAAAACCAAATGGATTAGGAGATAAAGAAGGACAGAATGTGTGCTATTTTAGAGACTGTATTCAACGTAGTCCTCTAGGAGGAGATGACCTGAGCAGAGAACCTGAAGGAAGTGTGGGAATGAGCCCACTGAAGGCAGAGCAGAGGCAGGGGCCTGCTTCATTTACCAACAAAATAGCAAGGCAGCTGGATAGCTGGAGGTAACCAAGACAAAGAGGGAAAAGAGAAGGGAGCAGCAAAGACCAACCAATGTAGACTTCAAGGGCTGTGGTTGGGATTTAGGATTTTTCTTTTAAGTAATGGGACAACTTGAGGGGGTTTGGGTACAACAGCGTGACATCTCAATCCAAAAGGATCGAGCTGGCTGCTTTGTTGACAATAGATTGCAGGGAGGCAAGGGCAAAAACAGAGAGATGGATTAAGAGACGCGGCAGTAGAGTAGGTAGATGGTCATGGCTACGGCTGGGCTGGTGGGGATGAAGGAAGGCTACACTCCACTCCAGCCCATCATGTGAAGTGGGGTATGTGCCCAGGCTGTCTCCCTGGAGTGGAGAATGTGTCATCATAGATGGTCCCGTCACCTGGGAAAATCTAGCTGGTTCCTCTCTCAGCTGTGTTCTGCCTGTGGGATATCAGTTTGGCTGCTCCCGGTCTGGGCAGGGATGACAGGCACAAGCCCAGCATTGGTGGAAAACTCAACAAGGCTGCATGGAAGCTGGATGGAAAGCCATACTTCTCCTTCATAGCAAAAGAAGTCTGAATCTAGAAGAAAAGCCTGGAGCATAAATCCAGTTCCCAGAAATTCAAGTCCAGCCACGCAAAGGGAGGGAGTCCTTTTCTACCTTCAAAGTAAAGCCGTTCCAGGTACATCTCTTGGCAGGGTCATTTTGGTTGGACTTCTGTGCTTGCTCTTGAGTAATGTCCTCTAAAAGGTTGTTTTCTATGGGTGGCACAATTTTAAAAAATAGAAAGCTTTAGACCATGGTCCAGCATTTCCCATCTATCCAAACACTGTGTATTTTCTCTGTTACCTGCCTGGCCCCTAAAAGCATTGGAGAATCATCAAAATGACTTTAGGAATTTTAGGATCCTGGTATTTCTGAGTTAAAATGGACTCTAAGGTCACTGAGTCTGGTACTCGTCTGATAGAGTTGATAACAGGACCCAGTTGGGGAAGCAGAAGCGATCTGCCTCACGTCACCCAGCAAAGAGACCTCATCCATCAGACAATGCCTTAAGTCACCCACAGAATAACAATTACTCCCACGAAAAGCCTTTAGTATGAAAAACAGAAAAGCACACTAGGAGAAAACAAGAGCCTCCTAGGACCCAAAATTTCAGGAACGGATTTTTTTTTTACTGTGTTAAGAAGTGAAGTAAGTCTCTGAAGGGCATCCATGCTGGTCATGGAATAGAAACGAAATATTAACAAACCATTTTGAATGAGAAAACAGCTTCTTCCCAGATGTTAGCCCCAGTACCTGTTTCCATTCAGAAAAGAAAAGCAGATGCGGTAAACTCCAGAGGACAGGCTGTGAATAGAGACGACTGCCTGTGGCCGTCCCGCCTTCTCCCTCCCCTGCAGCAGGTGCTCTACTCCCAGCACTGCATGGACTGTCTCCACTGTAAGACAGATAAGATTTCAATGAGTCTAATTAATAGTGCCAATTCACCAAAAGTGGCACCAGTTTTCATGGAATCTCAAGTTCTCTCAGAAATCCAGTGAAAAGACATTATTTAAAACCAAAACTAATTGTAGGTCCTTTTGCCCTGGCAGGAGGGCCTGGAAATGTCTGGGTGAAGGAAATCCCTGTACTGCTACGAGAAATGGAGAATCTTTGGATTTGCCAAAGGAGGTCCTGGGCTGAGTTTGAGAAGGAGACTAAAGATGGCTGAATGGCGGGCATTCTGTGAGGAGAGGGCTCAGGCAGGGGGTAGGGAAGCCTGTGAAGCAGCAAGATGGAAGGGAGAGTGGAGCCACATGGTGTGCAGCGGACATTGGGGCTCAAGATGACAGACAACAGGACATCTGATACGCAGCCCTGGACTGTTGACATTTTCTTCACTGTAAACCCTTTCATCTCTCCAGGCCTTCACTGAAATGTGTGGCACACACATACCTTCTGTGAGTGGCTTTTGATGAAAGTCATAGAAAGGAGCCCAGTCCTCGATCTGGGCTGACATGGCAGCAGAACAGGAGAGGGACTTAAGAACAATCCATTAACGGAACTGAATTAACTCAGTAGCTGCAGGAGCCTAGACCCAGAGAGCATGAGCGCCCCAGGGAGTCAGAACTCTTTAGCTGGGACAATGGATTTGCTACAGGAGGTGGAATTGAAGTTTATGCCCATATTGTCTGGAGTTTAAGGGGCAGAGTGACTCCAGAAGACGTTACAAATTATTAAATTTGTAGGTGGGATCTGATGGCTTTTAGATGGTATGTATCTAGCATTTTGCTAGTCAGCCTGTGTATAGAACGTATTAGAACAATGGACTGTTGGGGCTGGGAGTATTTCAAACTATAGCATTGTTAAAATCAAAAGCAAACAGAGACAAGCCTTGAAGCTTCCCTGAGCAGACAAAACCAGTTTAGTCATTAATTTAGCTCAATTACCAAGTACTGTGAAGACACTGCTTTCTCACTGCGGGAGAACCGTATACCCCTGAGCTTCCGTCCATGTTTTGATTTGAGTGCTCCCGGTTTGCAAATAGTCTTTTTGGGTATATGCACAATAAGGTGTTTGTTTGTTTTTTTCAATTACTACTTCAGTGATTCATTGATTTTACTTTGGCTACTTCTGAACCTTTGACGGAACCATCTTTTCAAAGTGCATATGTGATTGTATCACTCCCTATCTCAGATGACTTCTTGTTACTCATGCAGGGAAAGCTAAGGTCCTGAGGCTTACACTCAAGACCACCATCATCACCTGATCCCTGCTACTCAGTTCTGCTGTATCTTTCAATTCTGCAGCCCAAACTCCATGTTCTGGTAATGCTCAAGTGTTTGTAATCCCTCCCTCCTTTCACATACTGCTGCCTCCTACACACAGCTGTGCCTTTGCTCATACTCTTCCCTCTGCTTCCTGTGTTCTCATCTTTCTCAGTGGGCTCTTACTCTTTATTCAAGACTTGTTCACATGTCACCACCTCCAGGAAGCCTTCCCTGTTTCCCCAGTTTGGGTCATGTGTCTCTTGTCTACTGGCATATAAATCTATAATACCATGTACATCTTTATATTGAGATTATCTCTTTTTATGTATGAAACTTCCTGACTGAATGAAATGAAAGCTTTCTAGTGTAAGAATTCAGTCTCTTTCTAGTGGAAGAATTCAGTCTTGGTAATCTTTGTGCCCCGCTTCCTGTATACAGCACAAGTTGGGCATTTTTTAAGTGCTCAAATATACTGTTCGTCAAACTAAACTGATCCCATGAATGCGAGTAATATTTTGTAAACAAGCATACCACAGCTTACACCTACAGTGGAACACTGTCTCTTGAGAACAGTTCCCTTGAGTGGTTATCTGCTATTAAATGATGCCTTCCTATGCCGCACACAAGTTAGAGGTCCTTTTGTGGATTTACGTTCAGAGAGCACCAAGCTATCATTTGCATGCATATCATTATAGCACATCTTATATCCTTGAGGGTAGACTTAATATTTTGAAACAGCAAAAGTGATTGAGTGTTCCGTCAGGGAACATAGTAATTTGTTATGCTGGTTAATATCATTTGAGACCCTCCATGCTGTACTAATGAGGAACTCTTACAGAACATAGAGCCAACAGCAACATGTTTGAAATAAACACATAACCAGCCTAGGGCATAACAAGCCAAAAGGTAACACGCATCCAGGTTACTATATACTACTGAGATTATTTTAAAAGTTACACTATAATTTGATAAGAACACCTGCTACTTCATTTATATTTACAACTGATTTGTCAACTAAGTACCTTACAATAGCATGTCTACAAAAAGGTTTGATCCCACAAGCCTTCACAAGTTCTAGGATTAGAGTTAAAGAGATTGGAGTTCTGATCTTAGTTTTGTCACTTACTTGCTTTATAATCCTGGTAAATTCTCGTCTATCTCCAAGCCTCCATTTCTTCATCTGTAGAATGAGTCAATGATAAAATTTGACTTCATTATCAGTGTTGAAAGCCAACACGCACAAATCCGTGATTTGGTAAGCACCTACCACATACACAGGAGGATTCTGGGTACTCTGAAACAAACACAGGTGATTGAATTTGTTTCAGAGTACCTCTTATTTGCAGGCAAAGCTGTGCCCAATGGATATCAAATAAACGTGGCAGGCAGACAATGAGCTCTCTGAGAGGCCAGGAGATGGAGAAGTTTTTGGGTGTTGCCTTGATGAGGGAAAGGAAAAAAAATGGTTTTGTATCCATCAGAGTCATGGTTCTTCAAGAAACAGACACCTCTTTAAAAATCTAATGAAACCAAAGGATTAGCCCTGAAAAACAACATACGTACTTGCAAAATTTTACATTTAATGTCAGGGATCCCGATATGTCCTGGTACCTATTCTATGGGTTCTGAAAATGTCCATACCCCAGGGGAGGAGTCTCTGATGTATACATTTAAATAAATTCACATTTTCCTATGACTGTCTCTTTTTCCCTAAGATTCTACACATAAGTTCTCTGAGATACCAACATAGCAGTATAGTAATGGACAGAGTATCTTATTTAATAGCAAAACATAACAGTTCTTTCTCTACAGAACTGTGACATTTGGGAATTTATTTACGAAATATTCAACTCCAGGCATGTAATATTGGTTTGCCCTGCGTTATATATTAGGTATGTGTATTTTGAGTTCTGCAAGCTAGGAATCACTCAATCACCATATCTGTATTTTGACTCTCGAGAGGCAGCGTGCCATAATGGTAAAGGTACGGGAGCCAGAGTGAAGAGAATGGGATTTTGATCTCAGTTTTGCTGCTTACTTGCTTTATAACCCTGGTAAATTCTCTTCCATCTCCAAGCCTCTACTTCCTCATCTGTAAAATGGATCAACAAGAAAATTTGACTTAGTCACTTCATATAGTGGTTACTAGGACCAGATGGGATAATAAATGTGTACTATCCAAAGGTCAGATTTTTGTTTTGGTTTTTTGCTTTTTTAGATCTGCTTGAAAAAAGACATTTGCCTTGTGTACATTTTTCAGGTTCACTTCCAGGAAGAAATTTTGTTGAAGCTTTATATTACAGACCTTTGGTTTACAATGAAAATCACTGCAGGATGTTTGTGTTTAAAATAACACCACCCATATTGACGATGCCTAGTCTTTCACACGGATGCCAAGTGAAAGTCCTTCCCTAATCTGCTGACTTTTCCATTGATGTCAACTGTGCCTCCCTCCCAAAAGTGCTTTATTAGAAAGGCATGCTTGCTTTCCGAATACACAGGGATTGTTGGAGTTGCAGCACCAAAGAAAATGCTGATATTCTCATCAAACTGATACTTTGGGAAATGTTTTCACTCATGACCTGAAAAGAGCATGTAATATATGGTGGTTTCATGTGGAAAAGAAATCCATGTTGTTATTTTTGCAGTTTGAGTTATAAGCTTTTTGCTCGATAGGGGTGGCACGGTCCTATCCTATCTTGAGAGCTGATGGAAAAAAGTGAAACTCATTGAAAGTGGCTGCAGCAATCAGATGATCAAATTGCAATATTGTTCTTAAAAAATACTAAACAGTGTATAAGGAAATATGTAGAATACCATGCCCAGAACAGGAGATGGTGCTTGTTCAAAATGACAAATCTCCAGTGTTGTGGGGAGGCAGCAGCTTGACAGAGTTGTGTTATGAACAAGTCCTAAAGATTTATGTTTCTTTTATGATTCTTTAACCTATAAAGAAAAGGAAACCTCAAATAATCACTTTCCTTTAAAAAAAAATTCCAGTCACTTAAAAATGCTGTAATCTTACTCTGGTCTTGGCACTTCATAAAGCAAGCATCAAGCCAAGCTGGATTTATTTAGCGGAACTAGAAACCCTGGGCACCAAGTGTAGTTTTTCAGAGATGATAGTTGCAGCCCCACCCCCACCCCTTGGCCTCTCCGTAAAGAAAAAGCGCCTTCCAGAATATCTGTGGCTTTCCTCAAATGGGGTCACTTTCCTTTCTGTGGGGGGAATTCTGTCATGCCTGTGAAAGACTGAACAAAGCTTTATCTACAGGAATTTTGGAAATTAGAATATAATGTTTGCCTAGTGCTTATATTCAGGCCTTCACTGCCAGCATATCTTCTGCCCACAGTGGCCAGATCCAGCTTCCCAAAACACACTCTGCAAACATCAACCTTTCACCATGGGAACCAATGAAAGTTTCAGAGCCAAGGCCAAACTCTTGATCTTGGCATTCAAGGTCATCCAGATGGCTTTTCTAGTGAATTTTACCAAACATTTAAGAAAAAAAAATACCATTTCTACCCAATCTCTTCAAGAAAATTGAAGAGGAAGGAATCTTTTCCAACTCACTTCACGAGAGTCTGATACCCAAACCAGACAGACATTACAACAAAAGAAATAGATCAATACCCCTCATGAACAGCGATGCAAAAATTCTTAACAAAGTTTTGGCAAATCAAACCCAGCAATATAAAAATGATAATATATCATGACCACACAGGGTTTATCCTAAAGATGCAGAGTTCATTTAACATTTGTAAATAAATCAACAATTTATGATATTAATAGATTTTTAAAAAACATGATTTTCTCAATACATACAGAAATAGCACTAGACAAAATACAACATCTATTCACAATAAAAACTCTCAGAAAACTAGGAATGGAACGTCCTCAACCCCACAAAGACCATTTCAAAATTCTTATAGCTAACATCACGCTTAATAAAAGACTGAATGCCTTTCCCTAAGCCAGGAACAAGAGAGGATGTTTTCTCTTACCACTTCTATTCACTGTTGTATTGGGGATTTTAGCCAGTGCAAAAAGGCATGAAAAAATGTATAAAATGCATCAATATTGGAAAGAAGAAGTAAACTTTATTCACAGACGACATGATCATTTGTGTGGAAAATCCTATGAAATCTACCCTCAAAACCTACTAAAATTAATAAGTGTGTTTAGCAGGTTGCAGAATACAAATGCAATACACAAATATTGTCTTTCTATACATGCAACAACTGGAAATTGAAACTTAAAATAACAATCTTTTTATATCATCAAAAATATGAAATACTTAAGGACAAATCTGACAAAAGATATGAAAACCTGAATACAAGAACACAGTCTATCTTGATAAATGTCACAATTCTGCAGTTGTTAGGTGGAGTGTTCCATAAATGCCAGTTAGGTCACATTGGTTGATAGTATTGTCCAAATTTTCTACATCCTTGAAGATTTTCTATCTACTTATTTTATCAATGATTGAGGAAGAGGTATTGAAATCTCTAACTATAAATGTGGATTTGTCTATTTCTTCTTGCAGTTCTATCATCTGGTTCTGTCCATGTACATATCTGATGCTCTGCTTTTAGCTAGAATAATCCTGTACCACACCTGACAATGATAATGTGTGTGCGTGCACACAAATACACAATCACATACACACACACTCCTATAGATCATCATCACTTATGAATACAAATGAAAAAAAATCCCAAATCAAATGCTAGCAAATCAAATTCAATGATATCGTAAAAGGCATAACCCACCGTGACCAAGTCAAAATTGTCAAGCTGTGTTCGAATAATTTAATATTAAGTAATATAATATGGCATATCAATGGCTCAAATAAGACAAGCCTTATAATAAAAAGTGCCCAAAGGGTATTTTGTAAAATTTATTAAGCATTTTTTAAAATAACAATTCTTTGAAAATGAGGATTGGAAGGATACTTCTTTAAAATGATAAAAATAGATAGCAATCTTAAACCAATAGCCATTTTCATACTTAATGATGAAATACACGAGAAGCATTCCTTGAGAGGTCAGGAATAAAACAAAAATGCTGTTTTTTACAAATATTTTTGCAGCTTGCTCACTTTCATTTTTCATTTCATATGCCTCCTGGCTCCAGGGTCCTTGTTTCCTGTGTACATGCCAGAGATAGTCACTACAGAGTACTGGATAATTGGTGTCATAGGGATTGCACCACACTTCCTAATTTGGCCAAATAGTCATGCAAAAGCATCTGTGAGTCATACGGATTAAAAGATTAGAAGTAGAAAATAAATGGCCAAAATGATTAGGAAAACTATTTCTTTACAGCTGTGTCAAGGGGGACAAAAACTTGAAAAGATAACTTCTTAATCTAATTTTAAAGAGCTCTATACCCTGGATTATCTTAATACATATCTTGTCTTACTGCTGAAATATTTATAGATATAGAAAGTATGCAGTAAGGAAGTTTTGGGTTTTGTGTTAATAAAAACACTATAATATTACACATAATCTTATAGCCTGTATTTTCTCACTCCATCATACATTATGACCATTTTTCTATGTAATATATGTTTGTCTAAATAGTTATTTTTTAAGCTATATATCATGATATGGCTGTGCCACAATGTACTTAATACTGTCTCTATTGACGGGCATTCATTTTGCATCCAATTTTACTAAACTTGGCATTTTAAAGAATGTTTCTACCTTCTCCGACCCATTTAACAAAAAAGAAACCACTTAGATTTTCTTCATAGCACAGATGTCTTTCTCCCTAATCCTGACAGAAATCTGAAAGCTTATACTCTATAAGGAATAAACCAGAAAGACTTTGGATGAAAACAGGGAATTTAAGTTGGGAGTCAACGTTGTCCATTTTCAGATTCCTAACTCTGTTAGTTCCCAGAATGATTCAGCCAGATTTATACCCCTGTCTCTCTCTCTCTCTCTCTCTCTCTACACACACACACACACACACACACACACACACACACACACACACACACGAATTTTGAGGTTTAGATTTGACTTAAAAAAAAAAAAAGGATCTGTGGTTACCAGTGGTTAGAATTCCCTCTAAAAATGTCTAGATCCTGGACCAAATAATGGATAGGGTAAACCACTAGTTAGTCCTGTTTATGCCATAGAGTTTTGATTAGCATTTTTGTCCCCCACTCTTAAGTATGAACAAACAGCCAAGGATCACACAAAATTTTAGAAAAATATTCCAAAAAAAAAAATTTTAAAGAGGAAAAAAAGGAACTTCAGAAGAAAGAGTGTCAAATGGAGAAAACAGAAGAAATTGTCCAAAAATATTTCTATAATTATAGCTTTAAGACAAAAGATATTGCATAAAATAAGAACAGGATGCTATAAAAAGGAATATTCAGAGAATAAGGAAATGCTCTTGGAAGTTGAATACTATAACCACAATAAAAAGGCCCATAGACAGACTCAAACATAAAGTTGAAAAATTTTCTAAAAAGTATAACAAAAGACAAAGAAGGTGAAACTAGGAAACAAAAATATATGACAATGAGAGGATAAGCCTAGGAGATCCAACACTTAAAGAGAGTTCCAGAAAGAAAGTTCAGAGAAAATGAAGTAAAGAACATTATCAAAGAAATAATATGAGTATTTACTCAAAGAGAAAGACATGAATTGTCAGGTGGAAAGGGCAAACTGAAGGTCCAGCACAGTAAATACACACACACACACACACACACACACACCACCACCACCACCACAACGCTTTAGAAAACTGTGGACAAACCTAAAATCATAAATACTTCCAGGAAAAAAAAAGTCACAAATATAAGATCTGACATCAGAATGTCACTGGACTTCTCAACACAATGCCAGACACTAGAATAAATGTAATAATAGTTTTAATATTCTGAAAAAAGATCAGTTTAACCTAGAATTCTATTCTTAGGCTATGAGGTCTGATAAAAAATTATGGTGAATATTTAAGTTTAAAAAAATTATTACAGTAAAAGACACATTAATCCCCATTAATCCCCCTCAAAACACTCCCCCTCACTTCGAACACACTCATCCCATCGTTTTTGCCACTTTATGAAGCAGTTCTGGAAGTCCTCTTTCATGAGTGTCTTTAGTTGTGCTGTTGCGGCTGCCTCGATGTCCTGAATCAATTCAAAACGTTTACCTTTCATGGTCATTTTGACTTTGGGGAAGAGCCAGAAGTTTCATGGTGCCAGATCCAGTGAATAAGGTGGATGAGGACACACCATAATGATTTTATTTGACAGAAATTGCCATATACCAGAAGCAATGTGTGACATGGAGCGTTGTCATGAAGGAGGATGACTTACGGCACACTTTAAAGCACACCTTTTCTCAACCATAGCTCACACCCGACTGACCACACCAAACAAGTTGAAACTTGTCACACACTGTTACTAAGGTTTGATGCGCCACTTCCCATATTGAAGATCCTTGCTTTTCCTTTGGATGGCACTCGGCAGCAGCATTCACCATATCTTTTGATCACACCTCGTGTTAATCAAATGTGGGTGTAAACACATTTTGACATGTGCAAGATCTTACAAAGATTTACCAAAATGAATGGATAAGATGATGTGGTATATATACAATGGAATATTATTCAGCAATAAAAAAGAATGGAATCTTCCCATTTGTGACAACATGGATGGACCTGGAGGGTATCATGCTAAGTGAACTTAGTCAGAGAAAGACAAATACCTTATTATTTCACTTACATATGGAATCTAAAGAAACAACAAAACAACATAAATGAACAAACAAAACAGAAATCGCCTCACAGGAAACAAACTGTTGATTACCAGGGGGCAGGCAGTCGGGAGATGGGTGTACGGGTGAAAGAGAATGAGACGTACAAACTTCCAGTTGTAAAATAAATAAGTTATGGGGATGTGATGTACAGCACGGGTGATATAGTCAATAATATTGCAATAACTTTGAATGATGAGAGACGGATACGGATATATTGTGGTGATCACCTCTTTAGGTATATAAATGCAGAATCACTATTTTTGTACACCTAAAACTAATATAATATGGTATGTCAACTACACTTTAATAAAAATTTTTAATTATAAGAAATATTTACCAAACAAATAAAAACTTAAATGATCATTTATTTCCAAGGAAACGAAAACTAGTTCTATAATAAAAATACTACAGTTGGGAATAAAATGTACATTGTTCTAAAAATATAAACGCTACGTGTTAATGTAATCCAAAATTGTGTAATGAAAGCACTTAGGGAGGGAACTGTGGACACAGAGAGTTGGAAAAGATTTTGTGAGTAAAATTTCCATCTTTTACTGTAATAAGGCAATGGATAATATCAAGCTCAAGAAAAAACTGTAGCAATAAAGCCTTATCATTTAGAAAATGGGGTGAAAGATTAGCAGTAAGAGGAGTAACCGTTAATGGTCCCTGTCTCTGGGTATTTGGGATCAGGGGTGAGGGAGGAGACCTCTGTTTTTCATTAGAATCATTGTAGAACTTTTTGACTATATAATATTTTAATAAAAACTATAAAAGATAGAGTGAAGCAAGTGCTCCAATGGCATCAACCTATAGGGCTGAGGAAGTTCCTTATGCTTCAGTCTAAGGAAGATAAGATGATATTGCAAGAAACAGGTTGGACTCTGAATTCCATGATGCATTGAGAACCGTGATGCTAGAGGCACAACAAAAGGAACGTGAGCTCTACTTGAAATAGCTACACAGAAAGTTTTCAAAACACACACCCGGACCAGGAATCGCTTCCTCTTTGAGAACCCTTCTTCGTGCCCAGTCAGGGAGGAGACCACCTGTTAGAGATGTAGGCCCCCGATCAGTAAACCGAATTTTGCAAAATGGGGAAAAAAATCAAAGAGATGGAAGAGAGTGGTGGGAAGGTTGGTGAGGATATAGGAATGGGGGAAAGAGTGGGAGAGATAGGAATTGACCATTTATTGCCTGCCCACCATGTGTCAGGCAGGCACTGTGCTAAAGCATTTTACATGCACGATAATGTTGATTCTCAGGTCATAATAATCTGGTATTGCCATTATCTCAATTTTACCAGTGAGAAAGCTGGGACGCAGAGGGAGCTTAACTAGTTTGAGCAAGGCCACCCCATTAATGAGTGGTGGGGCTTAGATCTGAGACACTTCTGTCTGATGCCCAAGTCCCTCTCTGGCAAAGGAAAGGGATAAAAAAAAAAAAAGGGAGTTGCCGGGGCCGGCCCAGTGGCTCAGGCGGTGAGAGCTCCGTGCTCCTAACTCCGAAGGCTGCCGGTTCGATTCCCACATGGGCCAGTGGGCTCTCAACCACAAGGTTGCCAGTTCAATTCCTCGAGTGGGCAGCGCCCCCTGCAACTAAAATTGAACACGGCACCTTGAGCTGAGCTGCTCCACAACTAAGACCGAAAGGACAACAACTTGAAGATGAACGGCGCCCTCCACAACTAAGATTGAAAATACAACAACTTGACTTGGAAAAAAAAAAGTCCTGGAAGTACACACACTGTTCCCCAATAAAGTCCTGTTTCCCTTCCCTAATAAAATCTTTAAAAAAAAAAGGGAGCTGCCGTTGCTTCCTGGGCATATTAAAACGTCAGGTTTTGTAGCTGTTTATTTTTTTAATTGTAGTAAAATACATATAACACAAAATGTATCACTTTGACCATCTCTAAATGTACAATTTAGTGGCATTAAGTACATTCATAATGTTGTACAACCATTACCACTACCCATTTTCAGAAAATTTTCTTCATCCCAAATAGAAACTCTGCACTCATTAAACACTAACTCCCATTTCTCCTTCCCCCAGCCTCTGGTAATAGAGATTTTTTGCTTTCTGTCTCTATGAATTTGTCTACTCTACCTCCTATAAGTGGAATCCTACAGTATGTTCTTTTGTTTATAGCTTATTTCACTTAGCATAATGTTTTCAAGGTTCATCCATATTATGACATGGATCAGAAATCTATTCCTTTGAAAGGCTGAATAATTCCATTGTATGTATAAGACACATTTTGTTTACTCATTCATCTGTGGATGAACATTTTAATTGCTTCCGTGTTTTGGCTACTGTAAAAAGACTACTATGAACATTGGTGTACAAGTATCTGTTCAAGTCCCTGCTTTCAATTCTTTAGGATAGATACTGTGTTTGTTTGTTTGTTTTTCTTTCATTTTTTAAGCCTCTTCTCCTTCTTTGACTTTGTTCTCTAAAAGTTCCAATTTTTCTCAAATCTCTCCTTAGCCCATTCTTCCACCCCCACTCCATGCTTCAAACCTCTTCAGTCCACAAGGGCAGAACAACAGAAAATCTGCTTTTCCCATCGCTCCTTCTACTCTCCAGAACTGCTTACTTAATGACCAACACGCTTGCATCTTTATTCAGTCATTCTTTCTTTACTCAACAAATATTTTCAGCAGTTATTCTGTGCCTGACACTGTTCGAAGTGCTAGGGATACTTCAATTAACAAGCCAAAAATCTGTGCCATCATCAAGCTTCCATTCTACCTATTTATTTTTCTGACCCAAGTTCATTAGAACATTTCCAAAATCACATGAATAGTTTCTACAGGATGGGAGAAGATAAGGGGTGTTAATTGATCAAGAATGCAATTCTTAAATATGAGTGAATTGATGGAAGACATGGCCCTTCTGTAAAGATATGGACCCCGTCAGAAGGAGAGTGATTACTTCACACACACACTCACACACACACACACACACACACACACACACACACACATCATCTTAAGAAATTGGTGAAAGCAAAAAAGCAGGATGAGAAAGAAGAGGATGAAGCAAGTTGTCACTCGTTCTAGCAATGGCTTTGATAAGTCCCCTTTCCAGGAGCAAGCTATGAGGGTGTTTGGGTTGGGTCCTTTCATCATGACGTTAGAAAGTCTAGCTCTCCCAGTGGTTATATCAGATCACTTAGTAGATGACAGGCCGTATTTTCTGCTGGACTGAAAATCTACTGAGGATTCTAAAGGAAGTTTTCAGACTCTAACAAATCGGAAAAGACGACTTTTGCAACTTTGCTCCATATAAAAGCACAGCCTCATACATTTTTTAAAAAGATTTTTTTAAAGTTTCTGGCACCACTATATATAGCACGCTTAATGTGCAAACTATTTTATAAGGAACCATGTCTTCTTGGCTCTGAAGTACCTTGAAAAGCATTAGTGCCATTGCAAATGGGAGCATTAGGTTTTCCCCAAAAGGCAGGGGTTTAGAGTTCAGTAACTGGCATCCACCCAAAAGCAAGTGGTGGATCGGTGCAGCCCCAGCCGGTCTGGGGAAACGCAGTCCATGGGGTTCCTTGATCTTCTCGGGTCACCAGCTAGAATTCAGTGCACTTTAGTATTTCCAGGTTGAAATCAAGATGAGATATTGAGACTGAAAAAAATGATCTTAAAGAATTGTGCTTCTCTGCTGTGGGGCCAGAGGAATAAAGAACTGGGCATATTCAATGACATCTATGAAACAACAGTTAACAGTAAACAGGTTTAGGTATTAGCTCATCGAGTCTAGAAATGTAAGTATGGGCTTTAACTAAATGTGTCCATGGCTTTGATTGTCACATAGCTTACAGTCAAAAATTAGGAGAGCGTGTTAGTCATGTCCTAGGGGCCTGCCTGTACAGCAAGTTCCAGGAAAAATGCTTAAAAGTACACTTTGCTAGAGATAATAGAAAAATGTAGCTAGTTAAGTACAAAACAATCATAGTTTAAACAATAGCAATGGTCACGAGATGTTTAGTTTCTGCCTTTTGATTTAAGGATGAAGTCACTGATGCACAATCAATCAGAAGGCGTCTTGCAGAATCTTGGTTCAGTGAGATCACGCAACTGCAGCTACAAATGCACCAAACAAGATGATGTCAGGAACTGAATTAATCAGATTAAGGGAAACCACTGAAGTTTACACAAGCACTAACCGATCAGCTTTGCCCTTGACCCCTAACCCTCCATCTCTGCTTTTAAAAATCCTTGATTAAAAAACCATCGGGGAATTCAGATGGTGAGTGCTAGCTCTGTTTTTCTGGCGTGGCGCCATGTCAATAAATTGCTTTAATTTCTCCATTGTAAAACTTGGCATTCACTGTTTGGCTCTGTTGTGGTGGAGTGGGTGGACCCCCTTGTTTGGTAACAATCACAACATTAATCCCTCGACCAAAAGCAAGCCAGGACTGCCACAATCGGAGCACCATGTTCTGATACCAAACCACGTGACTGGAAATGAACCTCAGCAAAGCAAATGGAAACAGGTTAACCCACATGACCCTGCTTGGAAACCTGTATTGAATTTGCCCTCTAGCCCAGAAAGGAGCTGGAATGGGGATACCTAGGGTCCTTTTTCGTTTTCCTTCTGCCGTCTAACTTTTCCCTAAACGCAAATTCTCTCTAGCCTGATTTTTCTGGAACAATGATATTCTTTAGGATGCCAAGGTAGTATAATGTTCTCAGGCAGGTGAGTTTCAACAAATGACTATTTAAATGAATTGTAAAGCCTGGGTTATCCCCAAGAGAATGTTTATAACCTAAATGTTCAAATGGCACCTTCCCTTCGGAGGGTCTTAGGACATAAGAAGAAAAACACATGCTACGATATGAAAGCAAAAAAGTAGAAAGCTCCCTCAAAGGGGCATGAAATTGGTGTCCTGTACAGGTAATTTCAGTTCCAATGGATGGGCCCAATTCCAACTTGCTCTTTGTGCCAACTCTAGACATTGAATGAGGGTGAGTAGCTCTTGCACACCCTCTGCAGGCAGCAGTTATTTATTAGGTTATTCTTTCCGTTAGAAGTAACTGAATAAATAACAAGGGGCTTTGAGCCTCCCAGCCCCGGTTATAAAGAGGGTCCCAAATCCTCTTTCCTCTTTGCAATCTTTACTCCTGTCTTCCCACTCTGTACCTGCGTTGACCTGTAGCTTGACCCGTGGGCATCCTCCTCCATTCCTCATCTTCACTCCCTTTTTGATGGGCTTCGCACCTTCTCTTGGTCTTTTTTGGCACCTGGTCTCAGACTCCCTCTGCTTTAGAAGCCAGAGGCTAACTACTTTGCCCAGGTTGCCAATGACCCTCAGCCAACACCTCCAGTGGGTCCACCTGTGCCTCCTGTCACCCCAAGGGGTGACTAAGGCTATGCTTTTCACATTCTCTAATGCAGACTGTACCACTGTGGGGGAGCCCTGCAGGCATTGAGGTGAGGTCACTGTGTGAAGGTCCCACACGGAAGGAGACAGGAGTTCTGATGGAGAACATCCTAGCCTTGGATTTAGAGAACTTGAGCTCCACCCTAGATCTACCAACCACTTGCAGGCTATGTGACCAAGTGACCTGGCTAAGGCCAAACTTCACAGGTTAGCACACAGGCCCCTTGTTGTGGGATGACATCACTGGTGTCCACGTCTGCCTTTCTCAGGGCAGCTCGTTGGGGTCAGGCACTGTGCTATATTTGATTTTGAGTTTCCTACCCTTACATATGCCTGGAAGAGAGTAGTACTGCTTCCCATGTTTCCTCCTATTTAATCCTTACAAGGTCTGTATTAATATCTCATTTGGCAGGTGAAACACTGAGGCTTCTCTTTTATTGGCTAATGATCTGGTTTGTCATCTAATTACTGAGTGACAGAGATGCTTTGAGAACTCCGGCCTGTTTCACTCTAAATCTCTATCTTCCTCCATTACATCAGCTTTCTTCCACCGCATGGAAATCACCTCAGTGATGGATTTGAAGCATGCCATTCACCCTAACGTGGACTTAGCCCCCTCTGAAGGTTCTAGACCTTAACAGAATGGAATATGACACTTATATCCAATGGCTTCATGATTGATAGAGTTTTTATATCTGTGGGAAGCTGAAAGACCAGTTTTGTATTCTTGGAAAGTGAAATTTCCACCCCCTCAAACCTACAAGAAAGAGAGAGGGGGGGCAAGTAGGTAGGGGAGAAGATATGGAGTAGGAGAAGAAAAAGCAAAATAAATAAAATAACAGTGGTTTTAAGGTCAAGAAAGTTATGACAGCTGATGACTAAGAATGTCATGATCACATAATTTAATGGAAAGCTCCTTCGCTGCAACTGGTAGAACTTGTCAATCAAGGTTTCAAAGATCTTTTCTTCTAGCATAATCATCCAGTTGTTCTGTTTTTCTGTAACAACCTTATTTGTGTGGTTTTGGAACTATGATTGCAGCACTGTGGTGCATTCTGTAAGCAAAGATACCTTTGGAACAGCATCAGAGAAGGGTTTTGGACACCTGTCACCAGAATCCTGAGAAAATGCAGTGTAACCAAAAATTAAGTTTGCGGGGTCTTTTAGATAATTGCTTACTATGATTGGCTGCCATAACTGTGGCCCAAAGTGTGTGTGCGTGTGTGTGTGTGTGTGTGTGTGTGTGTGTGTGTGTCTGGGCTCAAAAATGAGGGAGATGCTGTGAGGAGGCAGAGATGAGATGTATTATCCAGCAATTAACAAATATTGACAGTTCTAATAATAGTTTATCCTCAGCTAATCCTACAATGTGCTCCCATAATACTATAGTTAATCATGTAGAGGCCTGGACTCCTAGCAAGCTTGCCTCTACACCCAACTTCCTGCTGTGGGTGGGACACCAGGGAAATGCTGAATTGACATGTCTCTGTTTTAAAGATACTGACACAGCTGTGTATGCTTTGCCTGTATTTTATTGATTCAGTTATTCATGCCAGCATCTAGCTCTTGCCATGAATTTCATATAAAATGTGGAACAAATTGCTTCTACCTACAACCTTAAAAAAAAAAAAATTCAAAGCCTAAAAAACTATAACCAATTACAAATGTTACTCCATTTTAAACTTGGAAATATTCTACTACATCTATTACCACAAATCATTTTTAAAACTGCTCAGATTTGTATTATCTTTACGTGGTTTATAAAATTGCAATGGGTATGTTTTAAAAAAAATTAATACTAGACTCTTCCCTATTTTAGCAGTTTTTGCTTCTTACGATTTTCCATAGCATGAGAAAGAACAAGAAAAATTCATCTTTATTTTCTACCCACTAAACTCCAAATTACAAGCAATGAAGACTCTTTAATTTCCACCAAGGACATCTATATAATAACTGTAAAAGTGATATATTATTAGGATGATTTGGGCTGCAAGTAAGAAAAAAAAGTTTGACTCTCTAAATCATAAAGAATTGATCATTTCACTTAATACAAAATCCAGAAGCAGGGGTGTTTCAGAGTTTGTTTCCTCAGGACTGTAACACTGTCACCATGGATTCAAATTCTTTCCATATTTCTGCTCTATCACTCTGGGCTTCTCAGCTTGTCCTCCGCTGGCTCTCTCATGAGTAAGATGGCTACAGTAGATTCATGGGGTCAAGTAGACATAACAACAATGGAGAGACAGCTTTATTCAAGGAGTCCCTCCTTATCAGTATAAACTTTCTTAGAACCATGCAGCAATTTCTCCCTGACTAATCATTGGCCAAATACCATCACATGACCATGCTTAGCCCAATCACAGGCAAGAGAAGTGGAATTACTATGATTGGCCAGTGCCATCTTCTAGCACTGGGTCTAAAGGCCACTTCTCTTGAAACGTCCGGCAATGTGGAGGAGGGTAGACATTTAAATAATAACAGAGTTTTATTACAAAGGAGTAAGGAGCAGTGACAGTGGGTTAGACAACTAGAATCTCCAACAAAGGCTGTCATGCAGGGAGGCCTGTGTGGCCTCTGGTCCCGCTCCCCACATAAGAACACAGGATATGGCTAGGCCAAAAAGGAACACCCAGGGAGCCATAGATAGGGGAGTCATACCACTATATTCTCTCTGGCGGCCGGGCGAGACACACGCAGTAGTAGCCACATGATCCACAGTCTGCCATTTACTTCTCTGCCCGCCTACCAACCAACAAATCAACACAACCCTGCAGTTACATCAGTAGCCAATTGACTAACCAGTTACAAATGATGGCCAACCAATCACAGTTGATGGTCATTCACTACCTGAGCCAGCACCTCCCCACGCAAGGCAGAGAGCCCAGAAACTGCTCTCTGGGACTCTGTTCCCACAAAGGCAAAAGCAAAAGTTTCTGCAACATGATCATTTGATACATTCATTTTTCACTCATTTAACAAATGTTTCCTGAGTGACCACTATATGCTATGCCCTATTCTAAGTAGCAGGAGGATACCACAGTGAGGAAAAATAGACAAGGTCCCAGACCGCATGGACCTCGTGATCTACTGAGCATTTCTTGATTGTCCATAATTTGCACATCCTGAAGCTGGAAGGGACCATAGAGAGCAAATATCCCAGCCTTCTCATTTTAGAGGTGAGGAAACAGAAATTGGGAGGGACTAAGTCATTTGCTGGAACAGGGATAAACCTTGATTTTGGATTATCTGTACTTTGCACTTTTTGAGGCACCAATTATCCTGGGTACACAAGCTTTTTATGTGTATGAATACAACTTGTCATATGCCAACCAAAATATGATTTGTTATAAAACAAATCACTTTAGGGGGAACTATGTACTCTATGAAATGATTTACAAGATTCATTTAGATGACATCTATATGCTATTAAAATTTAATTTATAAAATTAGTTTATAATCTATTTTGGAGGTAATCTCCTTGTGAATCATACAAATTCAAATTTCTTCCTTTCATATCCCATTTAAAACCTCACCCCTCTCTGCTCTCCTGCTGTGGGCAGTGCCATTCAGCCCTGTGGGTGCTAAGGGAGACTGTGAATACACCTAAGGTTCATTTGGAGCCTTCAGAATCATCTGAAAGATGGGTCCACCATGTACTCCTTCCCCCTCTACTGTGAACACTGGTAGTTAAGACACACCTATACCTACAAATTTAATGCACATCCTCTGGCATCACTATTGACAGACGACTCCTGAAAAGATTTAGAACCACCCAGGGCTTTGGTGTGGTCTGCACGTAACCTGCAATGAACTGTGATGAAAGTGGAAAAATCTGTCCTCAGAAACTTTACTTATATTTATACTGAATCATTAGTTTTGACTATTTCTTTGTGAATTTATCCTACAGACAGAATCACAGATGTGCACAAATATACAAGGATATCCACTGCAACATTACTTTTAGAAGACAAAGATCAGAAACAATTTTAATGTTCCTTAATACATCACAGCATGTGCCTGAACATCACGTGACCAATAAAATGAAAGATGGAACTCTATGAACGGATATCAAATGACCACCCAGAAACCTTCACAGAAAACACTCAGTGCAGAACATGACTTATAGCTTGGAGCCCATTTATAAATAAATATACAAAGAAACAGAAGGAATACGTAATTGAATATGCATGGAATGCCTCCAGAAAAGAGTCATTACACTATGGCCTGAGGACCAAATCCAGCTCACCATCTGTTTTGTACGCTATGAATGGTTTTTACATTTTTCACTGGTTGGAAAAAAAAAATCAATAGAAGAATAATATCCAAAAGAAAAATAATATAGTTTCATGAAAATGACATAAAATTCAAATTTTAGTGTCTGTAAATATAGCTTTCTTGGAACACAGACACACTCTTTGTGTTATCAATGGCTGCTTTGAACTACAGTGGTAGAGTTGGATAGTTGTGATCCTAACTAAAGGCCACAAAAAGTAAGATATTTACTATTTGGTGCTATACAGAAAAAGTTTGTTGACCCCTGTTCTAGAAGAACAGCAACTAGAAATTTAGATTCCTCTTGGGAAAGGTACTGGAACATAAGGACAAGAGCAGGAGGAATTTGTTTTACTTTCTATACTTTTGTGCATTTTTAAATTTTGTATAATGAGCAAGCATTACCTAACTTAAAAAAAAAACAGTTTTTATTAATAAATAAATACTTTTCTTACATTATTTAATTAATGATTCAATAAATTTCTTAATTGTCTGTTTTGGATAGGAAATACTGTGTCATATGGAGAACATAATTGATTATGTAAGGTGCCAAATGGGCACTGGACTTATCAAGGGGATTGCTTCATAGACGGTATAGATGCCAACCAATGCACTATACACCTGAAGCTCAAGTAGAATAATATTGTATGTCAACTATAATTAAATAAATATACATATATGGTCATGAGAGGTGGAGTATAGCATAAAGAAGATAGTTAATGGTATTGTAATAGCTATGTAAGATGTCAGAGGCATAATAGCTTGAGGGGGGGGTTATCACTTTGTGGGGGTGTAAATATCTCACTATTAAGTTGCTTTGTACACTGAGACGAATTAACAACAACAACAACAACAAAAAGATATCTTGGGGATTTCAAGAAGAGAGGAATTTATATATAGGTAGGTATTCCCCGTAAAGTCTGATGGTAAGTTTTTGGCTTACTGTCTTAGCCTGGAGAAGCTATTAAAAGACCAATCTAAGATTTCTTATGAAAAGTTCCAGCAAAGCAGATTTAAAAAGAATCTATATGGTCAGGCACTACTCTTGCTGCACTTATGTAAATAATCAGGCCAACTTTAATGAGACTAGACTTATTCTGCAAACAAATGTGTGTTACTGCGATTATCTTCGATAAAAATGAGGGTGATTGTAGAGGAAAAATTGTTTCAGGAGAAAATTATACTACAACCTTGTGGATATCAAAAAAAGGAAAGAAAGAAAGAAAGAAAGGAGGGAGGGAGGGAGGGAGGGAGGGAGGGAGGGAGGGAGGGAGGAAGGAAGGAAAGAAGAGAAGAAGGAAGCAAGGAAGGAAGAGAGGGGGAGAGAGGGAGAGAGAGGGAGAGAGAGGGAGAGAGAGGGAGAGAGAGGGGGAGAGAGAGAGAGAGAGAGAGAGAGAGAGAGAGAGAGAGAGAGAGAGAGAGAGAGAGAAAAGAAATACTGTGTCTTTAATGGGGCACATCTGTTTTTGGCTCACCTCCCCGAGAAGGACCTT
The DNA here is from genome assembly GCF_057876585.1 of Rhinolophus sinicus. Taxonomy (NCBI): domain Eukaryota; kingdom Metazoa; phylum Chordata; class Mammalia; order Chiroptera; family Rhinolophidae; genus Rhinolophus; species Rhinolophus sinicus. The sequence continues at coordinate 50,496,514 of NC_142516.1, forward strand.
GGGAGTGGCAGGGAGACTAGGGAGCTGGATGTGTACGTGTGCAGTATCATTTTACCGCTATATTTAAAATAACGATCCCTGTTCTGAAGAAGCAAAAGGAGGGGAGTTTGAATTTCCTTATTCCTTCTCATGGAGAAATACATGATTGTTTTTATGTTTCATGCAATATCACGGTGCTTCATGACCATTTTCTCTGTAGCTACACTGGAAAAGTAAATTAAAAGCGTCCCTGTGATTGGCTGAACCAGGATACTCAGGCACAGAGGGTAACGCCCTGATTCCTCTGATGGAGGAAGGGAAGGCGTTGGAGAACTTACAAATGAGTAATATGGGCTTCGATCCATAAGTGAAACTGGAGGTTGAGATGAAACTCCAAGATGGTCCCAAATTTCAGAGTGTTGATTAAAATATGGTGACAACTATTATATGTCCTATGTTGTATTTCTGTTGTATCTTTTAAAAAGAATATTCTAAAACAATGGCTTGAATTTGAATAAGAATTGCTGTAAACGGGGCTCCTCAGATGATTCTAAATTGCATCCAGTGTTAAAAACCCCTACTCTAAAATAGCGTCTTGAAAATTAATGTTAGCATAATTCAAAAGAAAATGGGGGAGAAAAAAAATTCATGATTGTAAACAAATATCTGAAAATAACCTTAATGAGAAAAGTATGTGACCTTATATATAGAAAATAATGCCACTTAAAATAAAGAAGACTTGGATAAATATAAAACCCTATCTTCCATGACTAAATATTTGAAAGATGTCAAATTACTCCCCCAAAAAAATCCACAGAATTTTTAAATTTGAGTGATTCTAAAATTATAGGAAAGTAAAACTAAGCCAAGTGTTTAAAAACAATAATGTGGAAAACATGGCAGCAGGGGATTCTCGGAAAATAGTCCACTGAGGCAGCCTTCCTTTCCTACACACACAACTATACAACCAACTTTATCTCACTTCTCCTGAGCTTTGTATCCATTGCAGTAGTGGATAGGCAAATGGACAGGGTGCTTTAAACTCTGGGCCAGGTGGGAGCCTGGGGGGCAGGGGATTGCAAAAGATAATCTCAGGGTGAGGATCTGAAGTGGTCAGATTTTGGGGAGAGCTTAATCCACAGGGTCCCCTGGACTCCTGCAGGGAAAGGTGACATTGATGTTGGCTAGTCTCTGGAGGCTACAAGGAGCTGAGGAAGAGCTGAATGGGGGAACTGGTGGTTCCCCATCCCTGAGGCTAGGACAGCCCCATGGAGAACCTCTCCTCCCCTCATCCAGTGCCATGACAGGGAGCTGATGACTTCGCACTGCAGCTCTTCCAGGGTCAGAACACCACAGCTTCCATTGCTCTCAAATCCAACCCCACCCTCCATCCCAGGTAAGGTATGCCAGCAGCTGAACCCCAATAAGCAGCAAAGAAAAAGAACCAGACCCTAAAACAGCTCGGCAGTCAGAGAGAGGAAGAATGAACCAGGATTAGAGTAGGTCCCTGATGAAACAAAGCCGACTAGAGCAGATGGAGGGTAACCTTAAAAAAAATTTTAAATAGTAATGATTAATGATAAGAGCACTTAAAGAGATTCAAATTCAGCACGTGAAAAAAAACTTCATAGAACACAGTTAAAAAATCAGTAGATGAATATAAGGAGAAGATACCCAAATTCAGTGGTCTGGAAAATCAAAAGGACGAAATAAGTAAAACCCCAAGGCGAAAATTCAAAGAGATCATAATCATGAGGGAAAGGATAAGAGGCACACACAATAAACCCAGGGAATTAACATGTGGATAGTAAGAGGAACAACGGGAAGAGATGGAGAAGAAACAAAAGTTAAAACAAACAACAACAACAAAAAAAACAACAGCCTTCCATGAAACAAAACATATCTGAGTTTCAGCTAAAAAGAGCTGAATAAATTTCAGGCGAAATTATTGGAGGAAGAGGAGCATTTATCCATAATCTGGCACAATTCCCAGACCTGAAGGGTAAAGAGAAAATCTTAAAAGTGTCGTAGCAGAAAGAATAGTTCTCTTAAAAGCGAAGAAAACCTATACGCCTGAGAGAAGTCTCAGTCCTAGTGCTGAAGAGGAAAAATTACTCATTTCCAATAGTAGATGCATAACTAAGAAAATGGTAAATTTATGCGAAATTTTATACAGCCATTAAAAACAATAATTAAAATGATTCTGTAGTTACATGGATGCACAGATGTCAGGTAAGACTGTACCTTATAAAGTAAATTAGCAGATTATGAAACTGTGTGCAGTATGATTAAATATGTTTTAAAATGTAGATGAAAAGGGTAAAAGGAATGAAAGAGATGACAGTGGTTGGGTAGATTAGGACTATGAAGTTTTTTTTCCTTTTTTGTTTTATAAACTTTCTATAATGCAATTTTATATTGATAATTTTTGAGTTAATAGTTAATATAAAGTTCAAGTTTTTGAAAGGAGTTATATTTTTAATAAGTAACATTAAAAAAATCATGGTTATAGATGATACAGTAAATTTCACGCGCCTCGCAGCCAGACTAGAGGATTTGGGGCTGCAGCATCAATACGCCAATAATTAATTTTTAAGATTAATACTGCCTGGGGCAAGGATTTTACCTAAAATATTTATTTGTGGTGGGGGAATTAAATGATTTTTTTTTGGTATGTGGAATAAAAGAGGCCTCAATTCCCTTATTTTCCTTGAGTTTGAGCAGATTGAACCCAAAATCTCGTCCCTCTTTGAAGGCATTCCCACCTCCCCTTCACTTAGTGGGGTGCCCTTCCTGACTAGGCTCTTGACTCTACATACAGTATAAAAGAGACAAAGGCAGCCCCTGACCACAGGGAGCTGGCCGGGCACTAGCAAGCAGATCTCTGTGCTGCTAGGAGGCAGAGTCAGACAAGGTCAGCCTCTTACTGCGATAAAGTGAGATAAAAATAAATCCACTCCACAATCATGTCTGGGTACAGAGAAAAACAAGGTGTGAACACCACCAAAACAGCCAAATGTCCCTCTCTCTCAGCTTGTAAGTGAAATGGACACTTCTTAACAATCACAGCTTTAGTTATGCTCCAGTTCTTCTACGTTCTAGTTAAAAATGAAGACACCCAATCATAGAATTGCTCCAAATTCCTGCCAGCACCCAGTGAAGAGCAAACTCCTGCTTCCTGAACTCTACCCCAAATCACCTAACACACGATCAAATCCTGTAATATACACCTCCCTGATGTCTTTGGGCTGAGTCTCCCCACCGTTCCTTCCCGTTAGTGTACAGCCTCCCTCAATGCAACAGCCATGAAACCCAACTCAGTTCACCGGCAGGTGCGTTCCTGTGGTCCTTGGCTTTAGAGCACTGACAAACGGAACGGCATCTTTGTCCCTGGTTTTGATCAGATCTAGGGCAAGTGATCAAAATTTAGTTGGCAACCCAGAATAGAACAGTTTCTTGCCATTGCACAAAAACTGAGTTCACTGCTCACTGTTTTATCCACTTTGATTAATCCAGTATTAATCAAAGCTCATCGTATTGAGAGAAACAATACAATGGACTGCCTGAAGCATACGTAATCTCTCTCCTTCTCTAAGACCTCTGACATCTACCCCTAAATTCAGGGAGACTGGCCAAGAACTCTACCTGATTTCTATTGGTTGGCATCCATATAACTGCCATTACCAAAGTCAACTTTGGTGTAACGCTGTGAGGGTTTTCATAAAACCTCATCTCTTGGCCATTGTCATGATGTCAAAAAAAAAAAGGCATTCATTGTATAAAGCAGTTTAACAACTCGCAGGAGAAATGTGTTTCTTTGGATAACACCAGGAACAGTTTTACTTCTCCTGAGCAATCAGTTTGTTTCCATTTTCTATACAGAATGAATTGTATAACTGTTAAGTTTCCATTTTTCAAGTGTGTTTCTTGAAAAGTGAGCCAAATCTCCAGCAACACTAGCCTGCTTTCTGATGTTTGTCTCATTCCTGGCTCCCTTTTATAGCTCTACCGTTGTTTTCCTTTTTCCTCTATGCCAAATATATGTTTTTGGCACCTTGCTGCATTTTATGTACCTGGGTAAGCTGCCTGAAATACTATAAGATAAAAAAAAGTTGAGTAGGCTGTAAAGAAAGAGAAAGGAAAATCAAGCCCGAATAATGCGGCACAAATTATAAAGCAGGGTAGGCGTCTAGAAAAAGGTGAGCTCCCCGTCAGAAACTGGGCCTGGAAGCCTGGGCAGATGGAGGACCCGGAGCGTATCCCAAGCAGGAGGAGAAGAATACTTCCTCTAAAAGCTGAACCAGCAAAGCGTGTATGGGAGGTGGGGTGAAGGAGGCAATATGGGGGCTGGTGCGATTGTCACGTCAAGTTCATGCTAGGGAGATAAGCCTTGGGATGCAGAACAGGAGGGGGAGATGGAAGAGGACTTGGAAGACAGGAGTAGGTATTTAGGCTCAATGCAGGCCACATCTGTCCTTCCTTTTTGTGTGTCTAATAAACCCAACTGTCCTGGTCCCCGCACTTAGGGGTCAGAGATGTAGGTGGCAGAAAGGCAACTAGATCAGTCTGTTCGGGCTCCCATAGCAAAGTACCACAGACTGAAGGGCTTAAACAACAGAAACGTTTAATTTTCTCCCAGTTCTGGAGGCCGGAAGTCTAAGATCAAGGTGCTGGCAGGGTTGGTTTCCTATGAGGCCTCTCTGCTTGGCTTGCAGATGGCCTGCTTCTCCCTATATGTGCCCTCTCTGCACGTCTGTGTCCTCATCTCCTCTTCTGATAAGGACATGAGGCATAGTGCATTAGGGTCCACCCTGATAACCTCATTTTACCTTAATTACCTTTTTAAAGACCCTATATCCAAATAGTCACATTCTGAGGTACTGGTGGTTAGGACCTTGACATATATACTTGTGTGTGTGTGTGTGGGGGGGTTTGGAAGGGTACACAATTCAGTCCATCACAGGCATACCTAGAGTAGCTTCTGGAGAAGGCACAAAGCATATGGAAGCTAAAATATGAGGGTCAACATATGAAATGCAACTTGTCTCTCGGAGATGTGGCATCCCCAATGGAAGGAAAGTGGGCTACGTGAGCGTTCTAAAGAGCTGCTGCCCACCCCCCTTGGCCCTATGGACACCAAATAAGGTTCGTCTTCTCCAGATACCTCTAATCAATGATATCAAGAGGGAAGAATGAACTTTGGGCTTAATGAAGATGATGAACGAATTTTGCAGACAGTGACTATAATGAAAACTGTGGACAATGTACGATTCATTCCTGAACACAAGGAGTGATAAAGGACATGCAGTGACTCAGGACAATCATGCTGAGTCTCTCGTCACTAAGCAGGTAGTGAGAACACAACCAGCTGACTGTTCCATAGATACCACACGGTCTAGCTGAGATGACCAATTCTCTCTTCACTGCGCTAGAGGAAGTTCATAGATTTTGCTAACACCCCATTGCCATGTCTTTAATTAAGAATGTATCAGTTGAGTTCTGTGAAAGTAAAGCTTTGGTTATTCTCAATATTCTCCGCAGAAGGATGAGGGGCTGCTTTGCACTTGATCCCAACTAGCCCTGGGCGAGCCTGTGTAATGCAGGGTCTCTCTACTTCTCTCATCTGAGCTTCAGGTTGGTTTTGGCAGCTGTGGTTGCTTTGTAGAAACAGCATGTTCTCTGCGAAAACAACATCATTTCTGGCAAAATCACCAAACTCCTGACTGCTATATGAATAGAAAGGAAATGTCACATCCTTTTGAAAAGGATAAATTATTTCCAGTTGTGGTCCCATTGAAAAAATGAATCCTTCATTAGAAGAAAACATAGAGCTCATGACATTTTCTGTGCTAACTACTAAATAGCCTCTTTCCAATAATAACTCCTGACATTATAATTTAATCACTTCAATACTGGAATTGTTAGATGAGCAAGTAAATTCTCTTCCTGCCTTTGTTGTAATCCCTTCAGGTGGATTTTGCCTCCTGTGCTACCCCATGCATACAACATTTCATGAGTGGTCCGCCATCCCTGAAGGTTATACCCATTGTAAGTTCACTCCATTCAAGTCACCCTCAATTTTTATTCTAAATGGATATTTTTCCTACGACAAAAACCTTACACATGGATAAAAGTGGGCCTCACATCCAGTTTAAGCTTGAGAAATAGAGGATAATTGGAAGTTACTGAATAAAAGATGGAGAATAAGAAAATTTCAATTGTAGCGTTCGAGGCAGATAAACCAGGGAAAGGACTGAAAAGGAGGAGGATGGGTTACGAGGCCTTTACAGCAACCCCAACCTGAGGTTATAGCTCAAGTTCTCGAACTCCTCAAAGCTGGGAGAAAATACACGATCACAGGAACAAGGGAAAATCTTCAGAAATGGCCACAGTTAAAAGAAAAGAAAAAAACAAAACAAAACAAAAATCAGGCCAGCCACAAGTGTAGGACAAACCCTGTTGAGAAAAGATGACATAACCAAAGTTTTGAGCTAGAAAACTTTAAGAACTTATAGCCCAAACTGCTTTAATTTTAGATGAGGAGTCAGGCTTCGAAGGTCAACTCAGCATCCCCAAATCTTCAGTCCCAGTCTTCTCATCCACACCCTGGACTAGAAGGAAGACCAGGATACACATCAAAATACGCCAGCAAGTTCAAGAAGACACTCGTAGCAGAGCTATTTCCCTCCCAACACCTCTCTGTGATCTGCTCCCTAACCCTACTGGCTCTCCAGCCTGTGCTCGTGTTGATACCGAGAGGGGGAACGACCGTGGCATATGTTGTCATTGAAACTGCTCAGCGTCACCACCTGGCTCCCTCCACTGACGATGGGTGGCACTGATTTAGAGATATTGTCCTTGGTGATGGGAACAAACAACAGCCAAAAGTCTGAAGTAAGAAGTAAAAGTCAATAACCTTGCCTATCCGGAGAAGAACGGGTGAAGTCAGGACATCTACCGAAGTGTTTTCCCCTGCGTTCTCCCTCCATCCCTCACTAAGAAGTATTAGGGTTGGTGCAAAAGTCATTGCGGTCTTTGCAATTATTTATAACCTTTTAAACCGCAATGACTTTTGCACCCACCTAATAAATATCTTGCTTTGGGGAAGAGTTGCTTTTCCTGGGCCCACAGTGCAAGGCTGGACTTGGCATTGGGAAGGAGAAAAGATGAAGGGAGGCTGGTGGGCAGGTAGGCAGGCTAAGGCACCGCCCGTGTTCAAATTCTAATCCCTCCATTTACCAGGTGTGGCTGTGGCCGTTCATTAACTTCTTGGAGATTCAGTTTCCCCATCTTCAGAAAGTCGGGATAATGCTTCCTCTGCAGGTGGTAAAGAAGAAAATGTATGGTGATTCTGACAACATGGGGGATGCTCTTATTTTTAAAAAGGCAGCTATTGTTGTCATGAAGAGAAGAAAGTGAAGTTTCTTGATAATATTCTTTCTGCCAGCCAGGGGCGAAGTACTGTTGACAAAAATTACCTCAGTCCCCATTTGTGTTGTACAATGGATATTATTATCTTGGCTCGGAGGTACAATAATTTGCCAAAGGTCACTTGGCTAATAAGGGGTAGCCTCAGCTACCAGTTTCTCTCCAAGGATTCTAGCAGATGAAATGGGTAGCTGGGTTTCCATGGACCAATCCAGGGCATTTGGCAAGGAGCATCGTTACTTTCCTAGGTTCTTTGACTTCCCTGTTAACTAGTTAACCCTGTGGAGTTGGTACTCTGATCCACTAGAGCCATGGAGTGTCCTATTGTACGTATGATCCACCCGGGCCTGCAGAATGAAGCAGACCCTTTTTATTGTGAATAATAACGAGGATGTGAAATAAATCATTGATCCCAAAGGAGCTAACGTTTGAACTCCGGTGTTAGAGCCACTTTGGCTCATAACCACTGCATTCTACACCTTCCCACCCATGCCAGCTATGTCTCATTTGAAACAACAGGGATTAGAAAGCAGACTAGAGGATACCAGGGCTAGAGGAGAGGGAGCAGGGGGAATGGGGAGTTATTGTTTAATGGGTACAGAGTTTCAGTTTGGGATGATAGAAAAACTTCTGGAAATGGATCATGGTGACAGTTGCGCGACATTGCGAATGTGCTAAATGCCACTGAATTGTTCACTTAAAATGGCTAACACAGTCAATTTTATGTTATGCATATTTTCCCACAATTCAGAAAAGAAATAGTGATTATTACTTGTTTTGCAACTCATTCAACTTTTCCAAACCTCAGTTTCCCCATCAGTAAAGTGGGAACAATAACACCTGCCTTAGAATATTGCTGTGATAATTAAGCTCTAACATGGGGTATGCGCCCAGCGCTACCTGTCACAAACTGTGATTCTCAGCCTGTGTTCAATCCCTTTGCGGCCCAACACTAATATCCCCATTCATTTATACTCTTTGGGTTGGGGAACATGTGGGCTAAATGGAAGGTTGTCTGCTATTTAAAAGTGGCAGCACACTGCAAATTTCCAGCCCTTAAAAGGTACTAATAAATGTTTGTAAAATTAAGTTGAATAAACCACAAAGGCACAATAAAAGGGTGCTGGTGTCCTATTCTGACAGCTCTTGGTCTATGTATCAGGGACTTTTAATCCATGAGGGATATAAAGAATATTTGGTGTTGACAAGGCAACTCTGCGGTTCACTTGATTTCATTCCAGATTTAGGCTATTTTTTAAAAGCTGACTTTTTTTATGTGCAGTTTTACTATCTTGAACAACTGGAGCCAATGGGAAATGAGCGTTTGGGGGACCATCTGTAATAAAGGAAATGGCAGTAATAGGTACAAGAAGCAGATTCACAGGGCACATATTATTTAATCCCCAGCTGGAAATGTACACTGAAAAATGGAAATAGGCATTAATTGGATCCACCTTTCATTTTTAAGGTTGCATAAAGTCTATATAGGAGCGAGCATTATAATTAGGTAATTTAAGTTAAACTGCTTTTAAATTCAGAGCCTGGAGCATAAATTTATGGCACAAATATACAACATCTAGAAGTATACCCACAGTACTTTCATTTCCTATTCTGGTAGGTTATGTGAAGAAGATGTGGTCAAGTGGAAAAAGAAAGGGAAATAATAGAGATAAAGACAGACAGGAGAGAAAAATACAGGGTTGGTCAACAGAGGAGCAAAAGAAGTGAGAAACCTGCTGAGAAAAGAGACATAAGGACAGAGAGAGAAGGGAGCACAGAGAAGACCTAAGGTGATGAAAACGCTGCTCCATTGGTTCTGAGGTAAGCGAGCGTGAACTACTTTGGTCACACCCTACCATTGACCTTACCATTGACCTCCATCATTGCCATCTGAGGGCCATTGGTTCACAGTCCTCGTCACAGGTGCTGTCCTTGTGTCCTCTGTCCCAGACAAAGGCTGCATCCTCCACTCAGACCCTCAAGGCAGGACCCTAGTGGCATCCGAGTGCCCTCTCTCCCTCTTCACCTTTGCCACGTTCTGCTGATTTTAACATCTATGTGTGTTACAAATCTATTCACCTGTCTTCGTCTCTACTGGTACTACTCCAGGGCAGGCTGCTGTCCTCTCTCACCTGGAGAGGAAAATTGTTGCCTGTCAGGTCTTTGCTCTCTTTCTGGTATCTACACTGCTGACGGTGATCTCTCAATGGCAAACCTAGTTATGCTGGCTAAGGTTCTTGTCTTCAGGAACAGAAACTCACTCCATTAGGCTTAAGCTTCAAGCAGGAAAATGGGCAAGAAATGTTTCTTGTTCTATGAGGTTCAATGGGCATCATTTGGAGGTTCAATGGGCATCATTTCTAGGGCTGGGGTGAGGGAAAGCAGAGATGGGAAAGGAAATGTGATTCCAAGCCTTGAATCCAAGCCTTGAAGTCCTGATCTGAGCCAGGCATCCTGGAGGCTGCTGGGGCTCTGGGGAAGCCACAGAGCTGAACCAGTGACAGCCCAGCTCAGGTGTGGGGAAGTGGCCCCTTGGCTGAGTGTGGTACAGATCACCGTCCCTCCCACCCTGAAGAGCCACTATGCATGGCAGGGCACTCTCACCAGGGGCCCCACCCACCCATGTCACTGAGGACAGGGCGAAGGGGAGCCTGCCAGAGAAGGGGGGAAGCAGCTAGCCCCAGTGCTGCAAGAGAAAAGAAAGCAAACTGCCCTTCTGGACACTAGTAAGCATCTAGACATGTCTGGACAGCTAAAGGGGGGGAGGTAGCAGGACTAGAAGAAAGAGATAGGCTGGACCCCCTGTAAATCAGGGAAAGCGGGCAAGATCATTTGATTGGCCCAACCTGCGTCAAGTTGTCTTTGCATGGCACAATCAGCTACAGTCAGGCAGGTCGGATCAGGTGGTAAAAGCATAGCTGCAAAGAACCCATCCTGCTGGTAAGCTGAGAGGATGAAAGTCATTATTTGAAGGGGATATAGGCTAGGCTGTGTCACTACTCCAGAATACCAACCATGTCCCATTCCTCCCTGAAACCCTTCAGTTCCCTTCCTGCAAAATATTACAATGGTTCTCCTACTTTAGCTGACATAAGAGTCACCTGAAGAGTATTGCAACCCACCCCTGAGGTTCCGATTGAGTATCTGAGACAGGGCCAGAGAACTGGCATCTCCATGGACCACAACACTAAGTAGCACTGACCTATAGGGAACAGTCTGAGCTTTGTAACGTGATCAAATAGGTCTCTGTACCTGGTTCTCATCCCCTATTAGTGTCATTACCTGCAACTAGCCCACCTTTCACTTCATCTCCAGTACCTACCACATGTAGCATGGTATTTGGAAGATTGCTACAAGAATTAGGTTCCAAGGCTCTACCTGCAATTCTATCAAATCCTCTCAATTGCTCCCAAAGGAGAAAAAGTTGCTTTGAATTAGACTGATTCCAGAACACTCCCTAGGCCATATTAGCTAGTGGGTGTGTACAAGGCCAAGCTCTGAATGTGCATCTCTCACTTCTGTCTATTCCATGTTGAAGGGCCAGGAAGCACTTCATTGTGGGGACACTTCTGGCCAGATTGCTGTCTCATTCTCACCTCTCTAACACCCAAGTATCAGAAGTGAAGGTTGACCTTTAGGAAGAGCAGGCCTGACCCCTTATCATCAGTGCCTGCCTCTCTGCCTCCCTCACCCTCCTTCTCTGTCCGTCCCTCCCTCCTCTTCCCCTCTCCCCATCTCAATCTCTCTCTTCCCCTCCCTGTCCATCTCCTCTCTCTCTCTCTCTCTCCCTCCCTCCCTCCCTCCCTCCCTCCCCTTCTCCCTCCTCCTCTCCATCTCTCTCCTACCAGCCAGTCTAGTATGAACCACAAGATTCAGATTGGGTCAAAAGGAATAGTGGATTCTCAGGCTTTAAGCCTGGGATTCCTGCTCCAATCCAGCTTACCAAATTCCCAGCATGGGGATTTGGAGGGAAAGCCCATCCAATAATAAATAAATAAAATTACATTCTTCTTTTCTTTGTCATTGTTCTTTGTTGCAAGGTCAATGCATCTACCTCATTAGGAGAGTAGGATTTCAGTATTCCTGGACCCCCTAACTTTATGCCGTCATAATACTACCAAACCTCACCCTATTCCTTACAGGCCCATTTAGTAGCCTGGTAGAAAAGCCTGGGCCTGGGCGCCTGCAGCTACAGGTCCATTCCTGGCCCTGCCTCCCAACGATTCTGTGCCTTCTTTCCTCCAGGGTCAAATGGGGATTTCAAACACTGACCTCACAGGTTTGTGGCAAGGCTTACATGAGCAGAGAACTTTGAGAAGAGTTTTGCAGAATGCGAGACTTCAGCCCTCAATGGCAAGGTGTTGTTTCCTTGCAAGGAGCCGTGAGCCGAAGTGCCCAGCACAAAACTCTCAGTGCGGCTCCTTCTCGGCCGAGCACCTGGTCTTATCCTGGTGAGCCGCTTTCTAAGCCCAGAAAGTCAAATCTGGAGCTCAGGGAGCCTCACCCTCTCTTCACATTGTTTTCCTCCATACAGCGAAACGTTAGTCATTTGTTGTATCTTCGGCCAAAAATATAAAATAGGAAGCACTGGTCTGTGATGGCTTAGCTCACAATCTATTAACCAAGGGTCCTTGTCTTCCAGAGTCTCCCATTGCAAGTGGGAATTCACCCATGATGACATCACGTTACCAACTATATAACAAGACCTTCTTATGGCTGACTGGTCAGCATTACATTTATCCTATGGTGGGCCAGTGGGGATACCACCAAAACATCCTCCTGCATCCATTGCCACTCCCACTAACAGATGTTGATGGCCTCCTGTGTGGCCTTCGGCAGATCACCAAGCTGCCACTTGTTGTGTGGCTGCGTGGCACTTTGGGAGGTTATATGCACAGATATGCATCCCAGCACCTTTTATATAAAGGGACACTGATACACATCAGTTCCGCTTAATGGGTTTTCCTGTCAGGACTGATTCACTTTGCAGCCGCCTCCTCTTCACCCTGCAGCACAGACTAAGAAGGTGGAAGTGGGCTCCAGGTTGAGAGGAAACGAGACCACTCACAGGCCTCGACTAACCTCAGCTTCAAACCAACCACACAATTCGGACATGGTTAAATCCTTTTATCCGATGAGGAAACAAAAGACAAAGAGATTAAGCCATCTGTTACTACTTGGTCACACCGTGTCATAAACCAGAATTCACACTGACAAGTTGGATGATCACAGAGTCACTTGTCAAGGTAAGAGTACGGAGACAACAGCAACAGCCAACTGATGTGCGTGCATCCCTCGTCACAGGGGTGCCTGTGCGCCCTGTCTCTCGTCAGCTTCTTAGGAAACCCAGCTACTTCCAAACCTTCATCAGCAACTCTGCTTAGGTCTCACCACTTCCAATGCTCTTGAGATGCTTCAAACATTTTTTTGCCTATTGTCTTTCTGTCTTGGAACCGGGCAAGGATTCCCCTCCTCAGGGGAGTCCCAACAGTACTGACCATTCATAATAAAGAAATCAGAGGAGTAGAGAACTGAGCCCTGAGATTTCATCCCAGAAACAGTGCCATGCAACATCCATCACATAATTGTGACTGGAGGGCATGAGTTGAAAGGATAATGCAAATAACCTCCTAAAATCATTCACCTACATTCTCATGAAATGGTTGACCAGGAAGGCAACAGTTCAAATGATTTAAGACTGGCATGCTGCAATTGTCCAGAAAACTATTCTGAAAACAGGTTTCCTTGAAAAAAGGGAGGAGGCGATGTATACTGGGGGTGAACAGGACCTGGGATAGAGGCATTCCAAAGATCAGCCTAGTCCCCAAAACTCACCAGTCCTGCTGCCATATACAGCCGCATACACCTTATTCATCCTCACCTCCAAGCCATGGCTCCCATATTTAGCTGCAAATTAGCATCTTCTTTGGAGCTTTTAAAAATGCAGATTCTCAGGTCTGGTGTCAAATCTGAAGAATAAGGATCCCTGCAGAGTGGGACTAGGAATTGGTATTTATTCAACTTGTACTTATTTATCATGAGTGGATTTTAATGCAGACAATCAGTCCAGGAACCAGCTGCGTTAATGGACATTGGCACATAAGACAATTTTCTGGAAGAAAACCAAGTCCTCTGCCATTTAAATCACAGTTCCTCGCTGTCTGAAACACTTCTGGGAGGTCTGAAGATATCTTCTGCAGCATGACAGCAGGAGCTCCTGAGTACAACTCACCTCTCCTACCAAGTCCCATGAGCCACTTGTTTATTTTTAACATCTCTTCTGTGTAAGGAGATGCTAATAATTCTGTAGCATAGAATTTCGATTTGTATTCTGGTCCACAAAGGAGGCAACGCTGTGATGACAGACAAACCTAACACATTCCATGGAACTATCTCAAAGCTTCTCTCTTTTTTCACATGCAGGTACCACAGTTGAAGCTCAAACCCTGGCTGAGATCCGCAATAAAAGAAGGACAGAGAGCCACTTAATTCACTTCTTATTCCCAAAGCTAGGTTTCTGCTTACGTAAGCAAAGGCTTCTGGCTCGCTCCTCTTTGTAGAATAGATATCAAAGAACATTTGCAGAGCACGTTACAGTTTGCAAACCACTCTCTCTCTCTCATTGCGATCTCATCTAATCATCAGAATAACAAAGAGAAGTAGGTATTATTTCTTCCATTTAACCTAAAATGGCAGAAGCTCAGGCATTTACCCTAGATTTACCCTAGATCACACAGCCAGGAAATGGAAAAACACAATTTGGAACCAGGTCTTTGATTTTAAGTCTTCTCATACATTTGTCTTGCCTCTAAAAGGCCTAACGAATATTATTGAAGGAATAAATGAAATGATGCATGGATGATCTTTTATGAAACAAACACAATGGTAAAGATTCAAATTAACTTTAATATACACTATTGGCTATAACAAGGAAGTTGTCGAAACCTAACTAAAAACTCGGTGTGGGAAGTGGATTGCCATACAGAAACCTAACGTGTGAATTTGCTCCTTGGCCTTTGCTCAGTAAGACAGTTGTCAGGAATGGGTCTTCTGAGCTATCGCAGAGGAAGAACAACATATGATGAAGACTGGAACCAGAGGCTGAGTTTGAATCCCAGCTCTACTACTTACTAGCTGTGTGACCAAGGGCAAGTCACTCAACTTCACTGTGCCTCAGTTTCTTTGTCCGCAAAATGGGAACAATAATAGGCATGCATAACTTATACAGTCAGTTGAGGATTTAAAAAATTAGATATATAATGTATTTTGAATTGTACCTAGCACACAGTAAGTTATTATACATTTCTTTTTCATTAGTAAAAACTTCTGCTGACATGTAACCAACTCTCAGTTGTCTGTGTGCGGATTATTCACTGGGTCTGAGGTTTTAGTTTGGGGCTGGTTTTGTAACTTCACAGATGACAATCTGTGTTCCTGATGCTCAGCTGCTCAGGGAAGGAGAAAGGAATTCACACTTGCAGAGCAAGTACCACATGCCAGGCACTAGGCCAGACTTCACACTGGCCATCTTTCTTAATTCTCATAAACTACAAAGTTGCTGTCACTGTCCCATTTTACAGATGAGGAAATCTAAGACTCAGAGATTTAAAAAAAAAAAAAAAAAAAAAAACACCAAAAAAAATCCAGAAAAACAAAAACCATAGCTGGTAAGTGGAAGGGAAGATTAAATCCAAGTCTTTCTCTTTCCTGAGCCCTTGCTCTTTCAGACTGTCTCTTGTTCAATACGGACACACATGCCATCCTTACTAAATTCAAACTACAACCACGTGCCTTCCCTCAAATCATGCAGTCTGTTTCAGTCTAGCTCCAGTCCTGAGGCAAATCCTGATGGGCTGTAGGAATCACTTCTCGGAAAATCAAAAGGCATATCCAGTCCTTGCTGGATATTAGCAGGTTGCAGTTTTCTTCATGGGGACCTCTCTATAAGGCTGCTTCAGGAGTGTCCTCATGATATGGTAGCTGCCTTGCTGCCTTGTCTAATCTAGTAGTTAGATTTTATAGAAGGTGATCTAAGAAAAAGCAAGGAAAAAGCCACAGCACCTTGTATGATCTAGTCTCTGAATTACTTCCACTTTATTTTTTCCTTAGCAGCGAGTCTCTAAGCTTACCCGACACCTAATACAATCAAAATTAAGCTCCACCTTTTAAAAGAAAGCATTTCAAAGAATTTGTGGGTATACTTTAAAACCACCAGAGATGTCATACAATAGCAAAAAATTCTGTTACTTAGCAATAAATCTAATGAAAGATATTCAAAACCTTAAGAAGAATATTTTAACACTTTAGTGAAAGACATTTTAAAAGACCTAAATAAACGTAGAAATATATATTAGGTAGTCTCAAGAGCACTTCTGTCAAATTCGTTTATTAAATCAATTCCTTTCTAATCTAAGGCCTCAACAGAACTTTAAAAACAATTTTTTTAAAAATTTGAAAAGCAGATTCTGAAATTCATATGGAAATTCAAAAGCCCAAGAATAGCAAATACACTCTTGAAGAAGAAAAAGTACAAGATTGAGGAACGTGCCCCATATATATCAATACTTCTTATAAAGCTTTATATCAATAGCAGTGAAAAACAGCCTAGGATTGTCTCAGAGATAAACAAATTGGGTGATGGCACAGACTAGAGGGCCCAGACACAGAGGTATGCCAAAAGGAGCACTGCAAATCATTTAGGGAAGAATGTATTATTTAATAAATAAAGCTGTGACAATTGGTTATCTATCTATGGGGGGAGAAACTGACATTGTCTCCCTGACTCAGGCTGTATCTCCAAGTAAACGTATTCCAGGTAAATTTAAAACTTAAGGGCACAAGACGGAACTTTGAAAGTAAAAACATGTAGAAGGA
Source organism: Rhinolophus sinicus (assembly GCF_057876585.1). Lineage (NCBI taxonomy): Eukaryota > Metazoa > Chordata > Mammalia > Chiroptera > Rhinolophidae > Rhinolophus > Rhinolophus sinicus. The sequence continues at coordinate 50,512,795 of NC_142516.1, forward strand.
TATGTCTTTGTGATTTTATGATATGGAAGGGCTTCTTAAGCAGATATAAGGATATAAAGGATAGCTACACAATGATTGGTAAATTTAACCATATTAAAATGAAAAAAATTAAACATCAAAAACCGGCCATAAAGAAAGCGAAAAAGACAAGCCATACATGGGAAAACTATTCTGAAGTAATCAACAAAATGTTCGTATCCTGAATACAAGGTATTTCTCAAGTCTCAAGAGTGGACTGCTGTGTCAATGGATAAGTGAACTTTTCGCTTTAATAGGTATCGGTAGGGAGTATTTGAAGAAGCTGTTAGCCATTCAGAGGGCTCATCCCCACCAGCAATAAATGTTATGGCTCTTTTTATATTTTGCCACTTTGAAATACGACTAAGAGTGAAACTGAATATTTTTCATTTGTTTTTATTATGGTATGTTTTGTCGTACAAAAGTGGGGCTTGGCATTGTTTTCTTGTTCCTGGCTCCACTGAAAGAGCTGCAGCATATGTTTATCGTGTATTTATTTTACTGCTTTGTAGATTTCCTATTCATATTCTTTTTTATTTTACTATTCAATATTTTCTTGGAGCTATGAACAAATTCAAAAATAAAAAACATATATAATGTGCATACACATTTAAAAACAGCGAGAACTCCTTAATTTATTGATATGATTTTGCTTCCAGAAACCCTGAAAACTCTTGTTGAAAAAATGCAAGAATAAGATAATTTGGTAAGATGGCTCAATATAAGGTACATATACAAAGATCAGTAACTTTTCTCCATGCTAGCAATAAGCACCTAGAAATGGAAATGTGGGATATATTTCATTTCCGGTGGTAGATAATGTAAATAAAGTAGTTGAGAAGAAATTGAACAAGGCAGACTTAGGATTTTATAAATAAATATATAAAATCTTACCAAGAGTCATAAAACAAGATATGACCAAATGGAAAGGGAAACTATACTAAATAATCCTTCCATAGTTGTATCTGTCTAAAAGCGAGGAGGGGCAATGGGGTTGGTACAGGAGAACAATTCAGCATGTAAGTAAATTGGCATTTTCATTCTGTCATTCGGCAAATTTTTATTGGGCACTTACTAAGTGCCAGACTCAGCTACACACAAGTAATAATCCAGACCTAGTCCGTATTCTCATGGAGCTGATTTAACAATAATGAAAGACAAGGCTTTATAAAATCGTAACACAAGAGGGTCAATAAAAGAGACCTTGAATATCACCTATATTCGTGCATTATTTGATACATGTGGAAACAGGCCCAGACAGAAGATGTGACTTGTTAAAGCTCAGATTGCTAGTAAGTTGTCAAGCTGGGATGAGAATTCAGCTCTTTTGACTTCTTGAACATACCATTCTGCCTCTCAGATTACAGTCTGTGGATTTCAACTGTACTCAGGTACTGGAGTGTCTAATCCAGTGCTTAGATTTCATAGTGCACTTACACACACACAAGGCACCAGACTTGAGGAAGACTTGGCATTGTGATGGTGCTCAAACTCTTTTCATATTTTGTTAGAGAATGAGTAGGACACCTACAAACAAGGGAATACCGGGCAGCCATTAAAAAAGTGACGTAAATCTGGAAATCGATCTACATATGGAAAAATAACTATTATTTATCATTAAGTGAATAAAGAAGGTTATAGAATGTTACATTTATCATCCTGTATATGTAAAATTATACATAAAAATACAGGTGTGTGAAATTATACAATATGTAAAATTATATGTATAATTGTACATATGTGGATATACATATGTATGTGTATACATATAGGATGTGTATATATAGATATAGATTTAGATAGATATACAGAGATACAATTATTTCTGGACGAATATTCACCATGATGTTAAGTAGTTATTTAGGAGTGTAAAATATAAATAAGGTGGATTTTATTTTCTTTGCACATTTCTCTATTGTCAATTTTTTTATATTGATCTGATATCTTTTTTAAAGCAATAAAATTTAAAAGACAGATTGCTCTGAACAACTCAGGTACCAGGATTAGTAGGTAGCAGGACCTACTAATCCAGAAACAAACATGAGGAAACGAATAGATATTTAGGACCAAATCATGCACCTTTCTAGTTTACAAATCATCTGGAGGAGGCTGCTTCCTTGATGAAACCTTAAGCCAGCAGCAGCCATGGACTGCCAATCTTCGGGCATCTTGGCACAGGAGGAAAACGCCTACATGTAGAAGCCCTTCCTTAACGTTCTTTCAGTTACCTGTAGCTGAATGTAATCCTAAAATACGCATGCAATAAAACCTCAGTAAATTGACCTTAGTCATATTTTGTGATGTTCTTACATAGTAAGAGCTAAAATTTACTTTTGCCAAATTAATTTTAAAACAAATCAAGAATGAAAGCATGGTGGTAAGGAAAATCATTATCTTCCTTGAAAGAATAAGCTACCGAATCACAAGCCCTGAAGCACCGCCAAGCACAGGGTTACATACACATAGGTGCTATTTCCACTATGATAATTTATAGATGCTCCATAATTCTTTTTGGCAATGCCTTACTAATCCATTCCAATTGCTCTTCAGTCCAGAATACTGACTTGTCTCATGAAGTTCTATAAAATCAGCTGCATTGCTTTAAAGTTTAATCTTATCAACATAAGAGCAATATAACCACAAATATATTTAATAAATCTATTATTTATGCTTTTCAGTGAGTACAGCCTCCCCCACACACACTCATCCCCTGAGGTCTAACTCTTCTGTTCTGATTTTATGAGTAACCTTTGCAAGGCAGAGATTCGACATTTTAGAAAGCTGCACGGAAGGTATTTACCTATATTATACAATTTTGCCATGACTGATAGATAACTTTTGATCAATACCAAAACAAAACAAACAAATAAAAGTAAAACCAGAAAAAACAAGAAAGTTTTTGGAGTAAAACTACATATGCAATTTGAATAATACAATTGAGTCATCATTAATCACTTGTAATCCCTTCCCTTTGCCACATTTATTATCCTCAGATTTTCAGAGAATGGTTCTATTCCAATGTTCTTCACATACCATCTGTTCAAGTACATTCCTTATATTCTTACTAGGTTTTCACAGATGCCACTTTTTAAATCGGCAAATCTCTTCAGGAGCATCATCTGGCTCCCGTCACCCCCACTCCAGGGAGCTCCTAGTCATCACAGTAATACCCGCGTCACAGCAGATGTTCCATACTCTCTGGCATATTTCCCTCTCTTAGTAAGAGTTCTTGAATGCAAATTTTAAGATGGAAAAAAAACTTTTGGGTGCAAGCATTTTCTGTAAATGCTTTCCCTCTCTATCCAATGCAGTTCTCAGTAGCCTCATTTCTGCTCTTCTGGAGACCTGGTCAGAGGGAGTCTCTTTGCTCAGAGTACAAGAAGCAGAAACAAACACAGAGAGACAGAGACCAGGGAAAACACTGGAAAACCAAAGGAAGTGAGATGCAAAGCTGTGTCGAATTATATAAGGCTACACTTTTTAAAGACCAACTGAGTTTATTCCATCATGGAAATTAAGCAGCATTCTGGTTTGGGCAGAAGAGAATCAATTGTTTTTGGCAGGTATGTGAAATACAACTGGGACTACCTACTCAATACAAAATGGAGGACCAAGAAAGTTTCCACGGAATTAGATCACTGAAGGCAATTACTTTGGACAACTGAGCCCAGTTCTTTATTAAATGCCAGGATATGATGTTTAGTTAACTCAAAACACTCCTTCCAGGTCTACACCTCCTTTGTTCCACACGAACACAGGCTCAAAGTAAAAACTATATGCAGTGATGCTGAAGCAATGTCAAGTTATTAGGAAAGGGCACTGGACAGGTGTTAGAACAGGATTCTAGAGTCAGACATGTACTAATTCACCTCTCTATGGGGACCCTGAGCAAGTGGCCTGATTTATCTGACACCTCAGTTTCCCGATCTCTAACGTGAGCGATGGGACTAGATAACCACTGGGTCACTTCCAGCTTGAAGGAAGCACGGTGCCTTATACACAGTATGTATGTTCACACTTTATGTTAAATTTGATTGCATCCACTTCCAAAATGGTGTAACAGATGTCAAGATCTGTTGCATCAGCTGAGTCAAAAAGAACAAAAAGAACCATGTTGAAAGTCTGTCTATGCATGTTGAGGAGAAACGATAAATGAAGACGAGAAACCAAGGTGATGGTTTTCTAAGTAAGGCATACATCGTCACGGGCTGCCTATTCTGCCACTGCAGGACAAAGGAAGTGCCCTGCATGGCTGCTAGATAAATCCCAGATTCTGGATCCAGCTCTGCCAGCCACTCACCGAACGACATCAGTCAAGAAACCTGCATCTCTGAGTCACAGGTTCTTCAACTTTAAAAGAGAGAACTAAAGAGAATGGATGGGTTTGGGAAAATGGGTGCACCCTCCAGATTTAAGCCTGATTACATCAATGAAGAGGATGTGCAGTTACAGCTTCTCTTCTCCCCATCACTCTCTTCCTTTTTCCAAACTCACAGACAACTTTGATTTGGTCAGCAGTGATTTCAACTGACTAAGACACTTTGCAGTCAGTTATTGTTACCATTTATTGCACATTTCACCTATGATGAGACAGGCAAATTTAAAAAGAAGGAGGTGAACAAATACCTACGTAATTCAATTATTGGGAAAAATTCACCAGGCTTACTGGGGGCTTTAAAAAAACTTTTTTTTCCCTTTATTGGAAGTTGGAGAGATTGCTGTTTTTTGTAATTTATTTGTTTTGGCGTGGGTATTCATCATCCAGTTCCTCATCTCAACTTCCCACGTCATAATTATAATCTTAGTCCTTTACTAAAAGGGACATCAAAGGTCTTAAGAGGAGTGCAAGCAAATTTCCCTCGTAAGCACTAAACTTCTCATCGCACCCCCAACCCTGGCTTCCAGTGTTTGTAGTGCTCTCCTTACCATTTGCCTTAGTTTCTCCCTGTTATTACTACTCTCTCCCCAAGCCATCCTGAATCTCTATCTGTTCTGAACTCCCCCCACCCCAAGCTCAGCCTCTACCTACTCAGTCATCTCAACCCAGTCCCACCGTTCTATTCATTGTCCTATCAAGATTACTTCTCCCCTGTCTCATTCCCTCTGGTCTCAGTGGCTGTAGGCCCATTTAAAGGGGCAAACTCATACGACTAAGGGGTTAATGTCTTTAAAAGCTTATTGCTCCTTTAAAAGCTCATGGCACTGTATATTGATCAGAAACTGATCTAGACACAGGTAATATCTTCACACTGCCTTGTGCAACATGGTAGCCACTAGCGACATGTGACTATTTCAACTTAAATATAAATTAATTACATAAGATTTAACATTCTGTTCAAGCCATAAGGATATTTCTGTCAGCACAGGAAGTTTTATTAGTCAGCACTGCCTTAACATAAAGGAATTAATTTGAATGGTGGACTGTGAATGTGCTCATTATTTCTATGCTGAGAAACTTTACAGGTGCTAAAAATAAATATATTCATGTATTATAGGTATAAAATCAGGAATTGGGGGAGGAGCCAGCTGGATGAGGGAGAGATGACCATCTTTTGGTGAGTATTATATGTGAGGGTTTGGGCACAGGCAGGCCAACTGAAGGTAAAGTAGAGGGGCATTCTCTTTTTTATATTAACTAGAAATCATCCAACAACCCATTATACAGATAAGAAAACTGAGGCAGAGGTTAAGTAATTTCTCCAATGCTTTGGCACCAGCCGGCAAAATTAAGTCTATTTGAATTCCAATGTCCTTTCTGTTTTACCATGCCGCCTATCAATCTCTGTCACCAAGGAAAAGCTGGTGGGACTCCCAGACAGTGTTCTAGCCAGTGTTCCTCAAAGCTCACTCATTTTTTCTCCCTTCGTAGTAGGGATGGGACTATGTCAGTACAGAGCAAACATTTTTTTGGCATTTTCTCTTGAGATAATTATGGATTCAGAAGCAGTTGTAAGAACAATACAGAGAGGTCTCTCATGTCCCTTCACAATATCTATATTTTAATCTGTTACATATCGATACTCTGCTTGGGCTTGGGTCACAGAGGCAAGTTTGTCTTTGCCCTTGGAGACTTTAGAGGCCAGTGGGGAGCACATACATGAATAATTAATATAAAGTTAAAACAAAAATGTAATGCATTGTCACCTATATACCATGTTTCCCTGAAAATAAGACCTAGCTGGACAATCAGCTCTAATGCATCTTTTGGAGCAAAAATTAATATAAGACCTGGTATTATATTATATTATATTATATTATATTATATTATATTATATTATATTATATTATATTATACCTGGTCTTAGTAAAATAAGACCGGGTCTTATATCAATTTTTGCTCCAAAAGATGCATTAGAGCTGATTGTTCAGCTAGGTCTTATTTTCGGGGCAACACTGTATTAGCAAGTAACAAAAATAGTAATGATATTCTAGCTAAGCTACTGTGAAAGAGACACTGCCATACTTTATTGGTAAGGCAAATGAGAAAGCAAGTTGGCAACATGTATGAAATATTTTGATCTTTCAGCTAGTATTTTTTGAGCACTTGCTATGTGCCAGGCACTAGGCTAGATTCTGGGGGAAACTGGTGAACAAAGAAGACACTGTCCAGCCCTTCTGGAACTGAGAATCTACTCCTATTTATAGCAGATAAGCTTTTGTGAAAAGTACTGTCACCAGCGATGTAAAGATGTCACGGAAGCACACGTGAGGGGAGTTGAATTCAGCCTTAGGTGATTAGGGAAGGAAAGAGTCTTCCATCTATTAAATGATAATGATAAGTAGGAGTTAGCTAGAGGAGGAGGAGACAGTGCGGTGTGGAGACAAAGTGTTTTAAACAGAAGGGATAACAGGAACAGCACATGGGAAGGCTCGGAATTAAAAGAGAATGGCAAAAAAAAAAAAAAAGAGACTGGCCTAAAATCTCTGGTAAAACTATCTCAAGAAATAGCCCGGAATACAAAAAGAAAAATCAAAAACAGAAAAAACCTGTCAAACATTGACTTTTATCACATCATTATTTAAAATAGCGGAATTATTGAAAGATATCTATTTCAATGGAAGAGATTTGGTCAACAATATGGAATATTTTGTAGCCATTTAAAATAATGCTTACAAAGTATTTTATAAAATACCAATAATGCCTATGTTAAAATTTTGTTTGAAAAAGGCAGGATACATAATTTTATATCCAATATGACCACAACCATGTTAAATGTATGTGTGCGTGTGTGTGTGTGTGTGTGTGTGTGTGTGTGTGTGTGTAATTACATGGAAGTAGGTTAAAATGTTAGTTGTCTTTGGAGGGTGAGATTATAGGTGATTTTTATGTATATGCTTTTATTAGCATGATAGTTAGCAAAACCCAGATCTGCCATCTGTGCAATCTGAGGCAAGTCACTTAACTTCTGTGTCTCAGTTTCCTCACCTGTAAAATAGAAATAATTATAGCACTTATATGATAGATTGTCGTATGCATTTCCATAGTACAGTATCAGGGCAAGCTACTACTATTATTGTATCAATTATTAGCATTCTGCTATTTTTAAATTTTTTTATAATGCACTTGCATAACTTTTATAATGGGAAAATGTTTACATCACTCTTCATTAAAATGAGTGCCTTACATTGTTCGTGGCATGTGTTTTTTAAATGAGAACATGGAAAAGGGGTGGCTAACCCACCTTGGGGAAAGAGAAAGATGTCAGAGAAGGGTCACTGAAAGAGAAGGATGCTGTCTGAGCTGACTTTTGAAGAACGAGGGTTTAGGGAGAAGAAGGGCAGAAGGGAATTCAAGGCAAGTGGAACATCACGCAAACACTTAGAATCTTAGTAATTCAAGGCGTGGAGACCATCCAATCCTACTTTTCATCCCTGCAGGTCTCCCTCTGCCCCGTGCCATAGATTTCTAAATACATTCAGGAAAAAGGAGCAGACCACTTTCTGAGCAAACCCATCCCGTGGCTGGATGGTTCTCTGTTAGAAAGTGTTTCTACCTATAGGTACTCATCTACCATTGCACTCGCACACATACACATCAGAGCAAAACCTAAGCAACACACCCACACCAACAGACACATTCGGGGTGTAGGAGTCACCCAAATGTGGCCATCTAGGCAATGTTCCTCACTCCACTGTATGGGTGTGGTGCTCGTGCTTAGCTTTGAGATGCCTTACAAGCTTTATTCACTCTATTGTTTTTAAGTACAAAAGCCGTAAGAGTGTTGAAAGTTTAGGTAAGCAGTATGACATGATGGCAATGGAAAGAAAGTTTAAAAATATGTAAATAATGATACTTTTCCTCTTGATAATAGTATAATTGATTCTGAAGAAAAAAGTGAATTTATGCAACTTGTAAAAACTATTGTGACAGTAGTTGGCACAATATAAAGAAGAGACGGAATTGGAAAACCGTTAAGTATGTAGCTAGAGAAACAACATCAATATTGTATGCCAATAGGAAAACACTAGAAATACATTGAGGAACTTACAGGTTAGAGCTGGTGAGAGACTTTATTGTAAGCTTATAGGTCTGAGACCTATTAGAAGCTAAACAATATCAGCAAATGTTACACTAATAGGTACAGACCTTGTAATAACTCTTACCTCTCCCAACACCTTTGAAATATAGTTAAAATTGAACTACATGAGAAAGATAGCATTACAAATCAGTGAAGAGAAGAGATCATTCGATAAATTTGTTGGGACATCTGGTTAAGAAACTGGAAAATAAAGCTGGATCCCAGCTTCACTCTTTACATTAAAATTAATTCCTGATGGATCAAATCCTTAAATGTGAAAAATGAAACTGTAAGGAAAAATTTTTTTAAGAATTACAGATAGGTGAAGACATACCATCCAGAAGTCATAAATATTTTACATGGGAAAGATCTCACCAAAGGATAAACTCAGAAAAAAATATTCATAGTTCATACCAACAGCAAAAGGTCTATTTTCGTGGTATATAAAGCTCTCCTATAAATCAATCAGAAAATACCAGCAACTCAACGGAAAATAGAAAAAGGAACATGACAGCTCTTAATCTACATGAAAAGATGCTCGATTGCATTCATCATAAGAGAAGTATTAATTAAAATTAACTCACATATTTTTCACCTATAAAATAGGGAGAGCACATCCTCATACATTGACGGTGAGTTTGTAAGTTGGTAAACTTTTACAAGGGGGAATTTGGCATTATAAATCAAAATTACAAATGTGAGGTCTTTGACCTAGCAATCCACCTCTAACAATTTATCGTGCATAGATCCTAACATATGTAAAGTAATGTATGTATACAGTTATTCATTGCGCCATTGTTTATAAGAGCAAAGACAGATACGGTGTCTAATCATTATGTTATTTTGTACACCTGAAATTCATAAGACATAAAAATAAAATAAATGCTGTCATCTCTAAAAAAGAAAAAAATAAATAAAAGCAAAGATAGAAAGCAACATAAATGTCTATCAATATCAGTCTACGAAGCGGCTATTTTCAAAGAATGAGCAGATCTTTACGTTCAGCTATGAAAACATCTCTAAGATATATAGCTAATTGGAAAAAGCAAAATGTATAGCATACTATAATTTGTGTTAATAATAGAGTTACTCAGATGATAGATGGAGATACGTTTTTGCTTGTATATGCTTAGAATATTTCTGTAAGGATAACCAAAAAGTACTAATGGTGATTGCCCCCTCAAAGGCACACTTGATAGCAGGAAATCTGGGTTGAGAGAGAGAGAAAAGTTGTTATGCATCTTTGTACCTTTTCAATGTTTTCTCTTAAACATGTATAAGCTAATCAAAATAAAATGAATTTAAAAACAAATTCCCTGCTCCAAGCAAATCCCTTGTTCTTCTCTGCTATCCCTGTAGTTTTTACTCACTCTTCTGTTGTGTTTGCATATTTATATCACCTACAAAACCATGAGCAACTTGAGGGCTGCGACTGTGCCTGCATTGAGTTTCCATCGCCAGCATCCAGCACAGTGTCTTCCTTACATATGAAAAGAGATGTAAAAAAGTGGTATCTTGAAGAGTGACGAAGACCCTTTCCTTGGAAGGAAGTCTGGCCATCTTCACATATGGCCTAATACAGCGGCTGAGCAGTTCTGCAAGGACCTGAGAAAATTTACATACCAGTCCTGGGATTCTACCTTGAAACATGCCCTATCTTTTAAGAGAAGGGACGATGAAAAAGAAACAGAGACAAAGAGAGATCAAAACTGAAACTGAGCCATAGTCTACAGCCAATTCAGTTGATTTCATTCCAGCACAGGTACAAGGAGCACAGGCCTCATGGGTGGCCCACATTTTTATTAGCAATAATCTCTGCCACCTCCTGATTATCTAGAGATTTAAGACCACATAATCATCCTCTACGTCACAGAGTGGAGGCAGAGGGGGAGGAAACAGGATAAGAGGTTCTAAATCCCTCCTAACACTTGCTTCTTCCCTATCAGCAAGATTAGAGCAGTCCAGAGCTGTCTGCCTATGTGTTCAGACCCCGTACACATATGTGGCTGGGCTGCCCAGGGCCTGAGGAGGGGGTCCCTCTGAGAGCAGCGGTTGGGCCCCCAGCTCTGTGGCCCAGGGCAGTCTAAGACAGTGCAGGGCACGGGATCCTTCCTCCTGGTGGCAGTGAGCAGACTGGGGACCCAACGACAGCCAGGACGGAAAAGGAGGGGGCCTGCTTCTCGCAGCCATGCTGAAACAGAGCGAGAGGAGGCGGTCTTGGAGCTACAGACCCTGGAATACTGCTGAGTGTGACAACGCACCCCATGCAGCAAACAACCAACACCGCAGGAGCGTCTGCTCCTTGGGGGGCTGTTCCGGCTCCCAGGGCAGCACCCTACCATGGACTGAGGGCAACTATAACTACTACATCGAGGAGGACGAGGACGGAGAGGAGGGGGAGGACTGGAAGGATGTCCTGGCTGAAGAGGCCCCGCAGCCAGAGGCCGCCACCGCCGCCCAGCTGGAAGACCACACTGACTCTCCCGCTGTATTGTCGACACTGAACGTGAACGTGGGCGGCCAGAGCTACCGCCTGCACTACGCCGCGCTGGCCTGCTACCCCAAGACTCGCCTGGGCCGCCTGGCCACCGCCACTAGCCGCAGCCGCCAGCTGGGCCTGTGCGACGAGTACGAGGCGCAGACGGACGAGTACTTCTTCGACCGCGACCCGGCCGTCTTCCAGCTCATCTACAACTTCTACGTGTCTGGGGTACTACTGCTGTGTGACGAGCTGTGCCCACGCAACTTCCTGGAGGAGCTGGGCTACTGGGGCGTGCGGCTCAAGTACACACCGCGCTGCTGCCGCATCTGCTTTGAGGAGCGGAGGGACGAGCTAAGGGAGCAGCTCAAGATCCAGAACGAGCTGCGCGCCCAGGCGCAGGCAGAGGAGGCTGAGGAGCTCTTCCGCGACCTGCGCTTCTATGGGTCGCAGCGGCGCCGCCTCTGGAACCTCATGGAGAAGCCTTTCTCGTCGGTGGCCGCCAAGGCCTTTGGGGTGGCCTCTAGCCTCTTCGTGCTCATTTCCATCGTGGCGCTTACTCTCAACACGGTGGAGGAGATGCATCAGCACGCAGAGCAGGGCGGCCCGCGGCCCATCCTGGAGCACGTGGAGATGCTGTGCATCGCTTTCTTCACGCTGGAGTTCCTCCTGCGTCTCGCCTCCACGCCGGACCTGCGGCGCTTCACACGCAGCGCCCTCAACCTGGTGGACCTGGTGGCCATCCTGCCATTCTACCTGCAGCTGCTGATCGAATGCTTCACAGGCGACGACCAGCAGCGCGGCAAAGGCTCGTCCCGGGAGCACGACCTGGAGACTGTGGGCAAGGTGGGCCAGGTCCTGCGCGTCATGCGCCTCATGCGCGTCTTCCGCATCCTCAAGCTGGCACGCCACTCCACCGGCCTGCGAGCCTTCGGCTTCACTTTGCGCCTGTGCTACCAGCAGGTGGGCTGCCTGCTGCTCTTCATCACCATGGGCATCTTTTCCTTCTCCGCTGTCGTCTACTCAGTGGAGCACGATGTTCCTGGCACCAACTTCACCAGCATCCCCCACTCCTGGTGGTGGGCCGCGGTGAGTACGGGGCCCTGGGCTTTGTCACCCTCCTGCCCAGCCAGGCAGGAGCTGGCCCTCCCTTTCCTTGGTTATGAGCCACCTTGCCTTGTGCAAGGACCATGCCATCGCTGCCTTAACAAAAACGCGTGGGTGTTAGAGGGTTGGAAAGTCATAGACACTGTAGTCCAGTAAGTAACTGAATTTGACTTGCTCCTAGGACTCTCCAAATCTAGATTTGGTTTTAAACTAACCCTTGACAGACAGATATGAAGGGGGAGTCATTGTTGATGCATGTGGGAAGCTCCCTCATCCTCATTCTTGTTATTTGTCACTCAGTGAACACCTATTGTCCAGAGTAGTTTGTAAGTTTATCTTAACCCCGAGGTGGTTATGACCACTATTTCTATTTAAAACAGGACAAATTGGAAGTGGCTTCAATTTTTTAAGGAACCTGTAGACTTATTCAGTAGAGGAAGTGAGATTTGGCTAAACACCGTCAAGCCTAACTGAAATCCTACTGGTTCTAGTTAAATCAGAGTGCATAAAGAAGCATCTATAACTGAAACTTGCTCCAATGCCACTAAAATTCTTTCAGGACTGGATATTATTGCCCCATTTTACAGCTAGAGGAGCTGAGATGCAGAGAGTTTGAGTGTAGACACACAGCTAGAGGTGGCAGAGCCAGGACTAAACCCTAAGTCTGTTCAGCTACAAAATCCATGGCCTTTCCACACCCCAGCACTGCCTCTTTCATGCTTTAGTTCTTCTGCAGGCCTCACAGTTAATATATTGATTATTTTGTCATTGCTTTCTTTGGTATTCGCCTTTTATAATAACTTATTCCATTTACTCACATACCTATATTTTTGGGATACTACACTAAATCCCTGAATACCCATATCCCTGAAAATGCTGATTGGGTCTCCTCAGGTCAGTGAATAAATTGAAACGTGTATAGGGGAGAACTGGACGTATGGTTTCCTTTTCTTTTTTTTTTTTTAAAGTAGATTATTTGTAATGCCTTTAAAGACATTAAGCAAATATAACCAGTTTTTCCCATGTTAGAAAGTCTGTATTTTCAACATTAACATTGGGTATGTCAGACCCCACAGTCTGGTGTGAACTGAGACGAACCAACCCAAGGCTCTATCATGTTTCCCCGAAAATAAGATCTAGCTGGACAATCAGCTCTAATGTGTCTTTTGGAGCAAAAATTAATATAAGACCCGTATTTATTATATTATATATCATATTGTATCATATTATATTATATTATTATAAAGATCAGGTCTTATAGTAGAATAAGACCAGGTCTTATATTAATTTTTGCTCCAAAAGATGCATTAGAGCTGATTGTACAGCTAGGTCTTATTTTCGGGGAAACACGGGGAATCCCACTGGATTGCAATGGGATGGAGGATTTGGATTTAGATTCTATTCCCAGATCTGCCAGTAATGAACTGTGACCCTGAATAATGAGCTGTTATTACTTACTCCCTCACTCCCTGTCCTCAGTTTTCTCATCTCTAAAATAGGAGGATGGAGAGCTCTACAGTTCACTGAGTCTTCCTTCCCTGGAAAGTGAGTGCTCATATGTACAACAGGATTTGAGAGCTTTCTTCATAGTGACGGGACGAGGTTAGGCTCTTCCAAGTGAGGTAGCCAAATGTTACGCCTCTGATCATGTTCCAAATAACGAAAGGTCATCCCCATAGTAGATAAACCCAGTGTACAGATCAAGCTGATAGAGGACGATTTGTCCCCAGCAACTGACATTTACTTTGGAGGCGAGTAAAGCGGGAAGGATAAAGAGCAAATCCACATGCTGATGATATAATTCCAAGTTTTAGACAGTCAAGTTTCCATTCATCCAAATATCTCAGAAGGCTACATATGTAAGCTGGGTTTAGTGGGTTCTTTGATACTCTATATTTTTAACCCACAAAAGTTTTTTTTAGTTTGTATATTAAGATTTTCCTAAAATTTTTTAAATTACTTATTTTTTTCAGTTACAGTTGACATTTGTTGTTATTTTATATTAGTTTCAGATGTATAGCATAGTGGTTAGACTTTTATATAATTTACGCAGTGATCCCCTAGTACCCACCTGGCTCTAGACATAGTTGTTACAACATTATTGACTATATTCTCTGTACTGTACTTTACAGCTCTCATGACTATTTGTAACTACCAATTTGTATTTCTTAATTCCTTTACCTTTTTCACCCAGCTCCCCAACCCCCTCCCATCTGTCAACCATCAGTTTGTTCTCTGTATCTATGAGTCTGTTTCTGTTTTGTTTATTCATTTACTTTGTTTTTAGATTCCACATATAAGTGAGATCAGTCTGACTTATTTCACTTAGCAAAATATCCTCTAGGTCCATCCATGTTGTCACAAATGGTAAGATTTCATTCTAGTTTTATAGCTGAGTAATATTCTATTGTGTGTGTGTGTCTGTGTGTGTATCATATCTTCTTTATCCAGTCACCTATTGATGGGAACTTAGGTTGCTTCCATCTCTTGGCTATTGTAAATAATGCTGCCATGAACATAGAGATGCATATATCTTTTCAAATTAGTGTGTTGGATTTCTTCAGATAAATAACCAGAAGTGGAATTGCTGGGTCATAAGGTAATTCTATTTTTAATTTTTTGAGGAGCCTCCAAACCATTTTTCATGGTGGCTATACCGGTTTATAATCCTAACAACAGTATATGAGGGTTCCCTTCTCTCTGCATCTTCACCAACATTTGTTGTTTGCTGATTTATTGATAGCCATCCTGACAGGTAAGCGGTGATATCTCATTGTGGTTTTTGGCATTTCTCTGATGATTAGTGACGTTGAGCAACTTTTCATATGTCTATTGGCCATCTATATGTCCTCTTTGGAGAAATGTCTATTCAGGTCCTCTGCCCATTTTTTAATTGGATTGTTTGTTTTTCTGGTGTTGAGTAGTATGAGTTCTTTATAAATTTTGGATTTTAACCCCTTATCATATGTATCATTGGCGAATATCTTCTCCCATTCAGTAGGTTGTCTTTTGTTTTGTTGATTGTTTCCTTTGCTGTGCAAAAACTTTTTAGTTTGAGTTTTATAAAAATTTTGTTGCTAATATTGGATTTTTTCTTTTGAAAAAATTTCCTGAAGTACATGTCCATTAATCCCATTTAATTTCTTGATCTGTTTATCTTACAATAATGTTTAGCATTTTCAAATTATCCCTTTTATAGTAACAAATTATTTTACTCAAGACCAGTGTTTTCCATAAATTTTACAATAAAAGTGATACTGACATTCAGGTTTTATCTATATCTATATTTATATCTATATATGCAAATAGACTTTTCTTTTTTTTTTTTTTTTTTTTACCAATGCGAGCTATCTTTTGTGGCCATTATCTCTATCAGGCACTATTTTCATAAGCCAAAACTTGCACATTTCAACTTTACCATTTTCCAACCTTAACTTTTACCAATGGCCTTTGTCCATTTTATTATCTGAGAATTATGTATACTTGTAAAAAGAATTGTGAGTTAGGTAAAAGACTGATAATTTGTATTGGTTTCTAAACTAATCTATGAAAACAATAAGAGCAATTCCCCTTGAACATTCTAGGACTACCATATTCCTCAGGACGGATTTTTATTAACCCAATTCTGCTGATGTTGCATATTATGTACGCAGGGTTTGTAGTCTCAGTAGAGCAAAGAGAAAAGGACACTGTCCAAATGATGGAGACAAAATGTCTTGTCTCAAGTGGAGTACAGCATTAGGAATGTAGACAGTGGAAATGTAACGGCTGTGTGCGATGTCAGAGGGATAGTGGATGGGGGGGCGGGGGGTTGACACAGTGTGAGGGATACAAATGATAAATGTCTAACTATTACATTGTTTTGTCAGCTGAAACTAATAAAAAAAATAGGCAGTGACAGAAAAGTAAAAAAAAATGTCTTGTCTCCTTCCTTATGCAGATGCAAAGTAAAAGGATGCAAAATATTAGGGCCAATTCCTCATGTTACCCACAAAAATCCATAGTACTCATTCACTGAGCTAAAATTTGTTGAACATCTACAGTTTGCCAAGTATTATTCTAAATACTAGGAATAGTGATTGATTAAAAAAAACAAAAAAAGTTGAAGTCCTTTACCTCATGGAGTTTATGTTCTAAAGGAGAAAGATAATAATTTCAGGTATCAGTGTGTCTTGTATAAGACAATCAACTAGAGAGTGACTTGGATGGCAGAATCTACCTTTGATGGAATGGTCAGAGAAGCCCTCTTGGAGAAGATCACATTTAGGTAAAATTTGAACAATGAGAAGAAACTCATCTAAGTAGACATGACTAAACAGACATGAGAATCTGAGCAGTTGAATACGGGAAGTAACTCTGACCCAAAGATCTCCAAGCATTTTATTGATCATATATCTCATAATGAAAAAGTTTTTGTAAGGGGGGTGGGGGGTGGGAGATGAGGGTAAGGGGGATCAAATATATGGTGATGGAAGGAGAACTGACTCTGGGTGGTGAACACACAATGGGATTTATAGATGATGTAATACAGAATTGTACACCTGAAATCTATGTAATTTTACTAACAATTGTCACCCCAATAAATTTAAAAAAAAAAAGAAAAAGTTTTTGAGCACACACCCATGATAAATGTGTAATTAGTTATTCATAAATTCTAAGTTATATATTGCCACAATAATGATAGATCACAAACCACCCCAAAACTCAATGGCTTAAAATGCCAAGCATTTCTTTAGCTCATGAGTTTGCAAGCCAGCAATTTAGACTTGTTTCAACTAGAAGGTTCTTCTCATTTGGCCTGATGTCAGTCACTCATATATCTGATGGTCAGCTTGTCGACAGCTAGGATGAAGGAGAAACCAGGCTACATGTCTTTCATCCTCCAGCAGACACGTATCTATGGCCGTAACAAAGAACAGAGAGAGAGAGAGAGAGAGAAAGAGAGAGAGAGAGAGAAAGAGAGAGAGAGAGAGAGAGAGAGAGAGAGAGAGAGAGAGAGAGACACAGGCAGACAGCACCCAATCATGCAAGCACTGTATAAGTTTCTGTTAATGCCATTTCCTCAACCCATCGACCAAAACAAGTCACAAGGCCAATCTCAGAGTCAAAGGGCACACAAGTTAGCCCACACACTATCAGAAAGAGTGCAAAGTTATATGGCACAGAGCTGGAATATAGGAGGATATAAAGAATTAGGTCCCATAATACAATCATTCTACTGCAGTAAGATATTCCTGCTGAAATATATCATACGCATCAGAAAACATACTCACACTGAATTTTTAAAGATGGGGTAAAGAGTAATAGGACCGATATTTTCTTCCTCCGTCCCAGTGCTGAATCACTTATGGTACAATCATCCACATCAGAAAAAGATTCTCTACTCCATTCTTCTGCATGTGTTAGTGCTGTCAGACCACCTCAAATCTGACTTGCTTTCAAAAATCTTCCCTCTCTCTATGCCAAGGATCCTGCAACCATCCTCTGTTCAACTCAGGGTTTTAAGAGGAATACAGTAATTTTCATCATTGTGAGTTCTCCGACAGCTACAAAACAAATCCCTCATGGACACTAATATCTGCAAATGTTCATGCATTAGAATATAAGCTAGACCAGTCCTGCTCTCCTGTCAAATGGAGGTCCTTTATGAACACTAATGGAATAGCAAACATATGTAAACTGCTAGCCTGTAGTACATCTGAAATAAATAGAAGCTTCTATATCTGACTAGTTAATAGTCTTTATCACATGGAAGCAATAACCTTTGCTTCCAGATTCATTTTGGGGAAAATAAAACAGAAGTGATTCCTTCCCTACTGGGGAAAGAGAGAGACTGTGAGACGTACAAAAGGGTTAGCTGTTCTATTGTGGGAGGGCTTCTGAGTGTCCAGATAAATAGGCCCACGCTTGGAGCGGCTCCAGCCATAATGGGGGCTCTCAGGGTTGCCTGGGTGTGGGAACTGCATGGCACAGCTCAACGAGAACAATTAGCTCTATGATGAAGCTATAATCACTGGCCTCCAGCGTGGCTATGTTTTTAAGGAGAAAAGGGCAATTGGACTGTTCAACAAACCATTTCCTTCTGAGCTTACCAGAGCAACTTAAAGCTGTAGAAACCAAATAGGAAACTATGTCATGAACTCATTCCTTCAAAAAATAACAAAAACTCTTCAAAAAGAAAATTGACCTCTAGCTGAGGCATCAAATAATGGTGCCCCAGAGACCTTGCTCCTATCTTTGTCCTAAAGTATGATATCATTTCCTTGCAAATAGGTGGTACTTACAAGATCACTGAGCTTTATTTTATTTTTATTGATTGCTTGCTTTGAGGAGCTGATTGGGAAGATGAATCAGTCATGTTAGAATCAGGAAAACAGGAAACTGTGTGGGTGTTTTAAAGAGGGAACTTGATAGAGGGAAATAGATACATGGGGTTAGAAGGCTAGAAACAAAAAGGAGAAACTGAGATAACCCAAAGATTGGTAACTGTAGGTAACAGCGATCGGCCCTAGAATTGGAGGAACAAGTAGAAGAAGGCAGAGCCACCAGAACCAAGCAGTACAGAGGAGGAACCTCTGTGTAGCTGTTGCAGGGACCTTGAAGATGACAGCATGAGGTCGGTGCCAGCTATGCTGAAAGATGCCTGAGCCACAGAGAGCTGCTATTGGAGGACGGTAACAGAGACAGAAGCAGGAACAGAGCCCCTTAGCTCCTCATCGCACCTTCCAGTCTCCCAACAGTGTCTCTCATTGGCAGAACATAACCGGAAGACAGTAGGCAAGGGAATCCGGGAAGTGTCCTTTGCAGACTCCTGGCTGCAGAGTTACAGAATAGAGTACAGAAGAAGGTCGGGTTTGAGACTGAGAGACAACAGATAAATGTCTGCCACAGAAGGCGTTCAGGTTCTCCTAGCTCCTTCAGAAACAGCACAGGAGCTATAAATGGGGCAAAGGCTATCTATCAGGCACCTCCATCACTTTTGAGCTTGTGGACTCCTGATTTGGAGATGCTCCCCTTTCATGTCTTTAAACTATGCTCCTCCTGTTTGACCAATAGGACTTGAATGGGACATGACAGAACTGTAGAGGGCAGGGAGAAGTACCAGGTAAGCTGAAGATGCAGAGGGCATTGTGACAATTATGTACCTTCCTATGGGTGGATTAATAGATCCTAAACTTGCCTTAGCTTTTGCATACTTCCTCCTTATTGTACAACTTACATGCATGTCCGAACTGTAGCATACTGATGAGAATGGTTGTTCTCTTAAAGGTGGTCACCCATGACCTGATTCTAACAGTGCTTCCACTGATCAGAACATTCTCTGAATTCCACTGAGGAATTATCTGTAGAGCCTGTGACATAATCCATTTGCCTGGTAATGGAGCTCAATTTTTACCTTGTTGAGGGTGGAGTCAATATTTTTAAATAGTCAAGACCCTTGAGTTTAAGATTGGCAACTATAGTTAACCCTTGAGGTGGTTAATCTCTAGTTGAGGCACCACATAATTGGGCCCTAATTGTGGCCCAGCAAGACCACTCGTTTCAAGGTCATGCGACTGAATCCTCCGTGCAGATTATAATCCAAAAGAGGAATTCCTAAAATATCTGTAGCAACAGCAGCACGGATAGGCTAAGTATCGCCTTTGAAGCTAAAACCTTTGAAGGGCTGAGTTACGTAATTGAGGTATGTAATAATTTTTCCAGAAAACATTAGTTTTTACCACTTTAAATTCTTTAGGAGAACTATTTTGAAACATCGGTTTTATTCCCTGGGATCGTAATTCCTAGATGCATAGATTACTGGCAGCCAAGGTTTAATCCATGCCTCGTACATTCAACTGCAGTCATTCTAAAGTTTTGGAGAAAAACTGGACGCTTGTCCTCCTTGCCTTGTTTAACAGGCCAGAAGTTGCTGATTAGTTATTGAGCTGCTGGGGGAAAGTCATGTTCTGGGTTTTGGGAGCCAAAGGCTAGGGAACAACATGTAAGTTTTCAACGGAACGGTAATCTTGCGGTTTACAGAACGGCTGAGCCAGCCAGTTTTTTCAGGATATTAAGATGGACTGTAGAAATTTTGGTCACATTTCCAAGCCCCAACTCCTGCCAAAGTGAGAACTCACTCTGAGTTCACATGGGTCAGTCTGGGCCTTCAATTTTTAATTTCTCTCATCCAAAGAGAAACGGTTTGGACTGTGGAATGTGGAACAAAAGCTCCCTAAAGCCAAGGAATCCTGAGTTCCCGTTGGAGCCAAGGAGCAAGCAGATTACTGGTTGAGTCCAATTATCCATAAAACTGACAATGCATAAATTAGCTATGCGTTTTGCACAAATTCTTCAGCACTAGTCATACAGAGCCTCCTAGCAGGAGACATCTTTTCTCTAAAAATGGAGATCCAAGATATACAACAATATTTATACCATATTATGCAGATCAAGTACTTAATCTTCCTTAAGCCAATTCTCTTTGTTTTTGACTTTTCACTCAAAGTTCAGCCAAAAATATTAAAAAAAAAAAAAAAAAAAATGTTGGGTTTGGGAGTGAAACAAAGCCAGAATGGGTATCGATTTGAAGTTTTAAAATGGCACTTGGTCTCAATTATTTTCCTCCCTCTGTATCCTAGACCTCCCCCCATCAATCTGCACCCTTTGGGGGCTGGTTTACCTCAAAGCCTCTGCTTTGGCCCTTCACAGATGCTTGCTGTTCTAAAACTATCCTTTCTGTCACTCACCCCTATATCCAGATTCCGTGTAGGCGTCCTCCAGGGAATGTAGGCTGACTAAACATTCATACAGAGGTGTGAGTGATGCTGTGACATATGAAAGCTATTGTTCAGTTCCCACACCTGGACAGAAAGATCTGACTCAAGTTCTTTTACTTTTGGTGTGGCCAGTGACAAGAAACGCACACACACAAACGGGAGCATACTTTGAGATTAACCCACGATCTCACTTTATCACTGCCTCTCATCACTCTTTGGCCCAGGAGGTAGGAAAAAGGTCTCTCCTGGAGCCAGACTATGTCCCACCCAATGCCCCTCACAGGGCATTCAGCAGGCGCCCGCAAGGAGCCTGTCTCCACAGCGCTGGGCTAATAAGCATGAGAACTAACATCCTCACTCACACACCCTCTGCCAGGCACTCCTTCAATTCCCAGAACAACCCTATGAGGTAGGTACTGTTATTCTCCCTGCATTTCACAAGCAGAAACAGAGGCAGAGAAAATGTAGGTGACTTGCCCAAGGCACACAGCTGGGAAGTGGATTCAAACTCACGTGGCCTAGTGCCATACCTGTCTCCTTCACCTGGTCTACACCATCCTGCCTCCCTTAGATGCTTGCTTGTATGCTTCTCCCATGAGAAGAGGCAGCCCATCCCTCCGCGGGTCTCTCGCCAATGATGGAGCAGCGAGAGGTGGTGCATGCCCCAGCCCAGAGGAGAGGTGCAAGCTTTCTCAGGTTGTGGGCTGGATGGAACTGCGGTTCTTATCACGCCACCAGATTTGCCCAGCTGGCCCACTTCTCCATTTCATTCTAACTAACCTGTCACACTTATTCTAAATTCAAACTAACCCTTACATCATCACAACAAAAATGTTTACATTTCTAAACTAAAGGCCGTCTTGGATGACTTCGTACATTTTACTTCCATCCGCCGGAAAATTGTGGCAACAACAGCACAAATCGATGAAGCACACAGGTGGTGCTGTGAGTTGTGCAATGCACAGTTTTTCAACTAAGCAACAGCCCTGCCTAAAGGCTTCTGGTAATTTAGCCAATAGTCTGGGGGACCAAAGGGAGTCTTAGTACATGAGGCATACAAAACAGGCCCCGAGAGATTTTCCTGGGTTTTGCTCTAGCTACACTGATAACTAGTCCCATGGGAATCTGCATGTTAAAACACAAACTTGTTAACCTAAATAAATTTCTAATTAGTGGACTCTAAAGCAGTCTGACAAGAGCGATGGGAAGGATTTCAGGTAGGGTAAACATAACATATCTTTGGTTGGGATGTCTTACAAAACTGTCCCTTAGCAAAATAATGAGCATATGTTTCTCCAGACATTTCCAATTAAAAACCCTTTATATCTCATTTGAACTACATAATAACTCGGAGAAGTATTATAATTGTCTCCATTTTAAAGATGAGAAAACAGTGGAGGAGGTTGTTTAATGACTTTTGTGTGCCCGATACCGTATTAAGTACTTTATGTACATTTCTTACTTAGTCTTCAGAAGAATCCTGCTAGGTAATATCCTCCTGTTTTTGATGAACCAAGACTTAGCTACTCTGAATGTTTTGCCCAAGGTCACTCTGCTGGGAAGGGTCAGAGTCAGGACTTGAATCCAGGTCTGACTGGTTCTAAGCCCCAGCTCTTTTCAGCATGGAGATCAAGTAGGCAAACCTAGGGGCCCCAGCCCTAAAGCTGGCCCAAGCTGAGAGGAGGCAAAGACCAACATTCATCGAGCCCATTCTACACCATGGACTTCACACTTTATCTTATATGCTCTTTACAACAACCCTTTAAAGTAGGTATGTCTCCCCTGTATGATGCAAAAGAAAATTTATAAGTGAAAGTCAGGATTTAATCACAGGTCTTTCAGCTCCAAAGCTTATGTTCTTTCCATGACACAGGTACCGAACTTTCTGGTACCTCCTAAAGCTGACTCCATGGATGCTGTTACATGCCCCACGTGCACTTTCAGGGAGACAGAGGCCACTTTCAGGAGACAATGCCTGTTCTCTCCCTTTCTTCTCCTCCCTTACGGTGCTAACAACTCCGTCCTACTTTCCTTCCTGTACAGGTGAGCATCTCCACTGTGGGCTATGGAGACATGCACCCGGAGACCCACCTGGGCAGGCTTTTCGCCTTCCTCTGCATCGCTTTCGGGATCATCCTCAATGGGATGCCAATTTCCATCCTCTACAACAAATTCTCCGATTACTACAGCAAGCTCAAGGCTTATGAGTACACCGCCATACGAAGGGAAAGGGGAAACGTGGACTTCCTGCAGAGAGCCAGAAAGAAGATGGCTGAGTGCTTGGCTAGAAGCAACCCACAGCCTACCCCAAGGCAAGAGAATTAATAGTCCATAGGATGTGTGGCTGATAGATCCATGACCTTCGAGGCTTCCTTTTTTTATTATCCGGATTGGCAGTGAAAGGACATGTGAGGGAGACATACACAAAGGGCATTAAGTTCATGAAGTTCTACCTCTAGAAATGTTCATTTTCCCCCCAGCGTGGACTGCCTCATATTGTGTTGTGCGAGAGGCTGACCTTCCCAATGACCCTGATATTGAAAACTCCTTGAGAGAAACATCTTAGATTTCTCTTGTAGTTTCTAATGGCTTCTCAATAAATATTTTTGGACTTGAGTTGACTTGAGAAGAATTTCCTTAAAGGAAAAAAATCCTTAATTTTCCAAAGAGAGTGTTGTATCAGGAGCTGTATGAGCTTTGGAGTTAGACCAGCCTCAGTCAGAAGCCCAGATCTACCAGCTGTAAGATTTGGGGTGAGTTACTTTAACTGTCTGAGCCTCAGTTTCTTCAATTGCAAAATGTAGGTAATAAGACCTACCTTGTAATATGAACATCGGGGGAGGGAGATAATATCTGTAAATGCTCAATAAATGGAGGCTGTTAAGACTCTTTGAGTGGGTGTTGTCTAGTAGATTCTCTAGACTGAAGGTTCTCAACCCAGGAGATTTTGTCATTGTCTACTCCCCTCCCCCAACCCTGAGACATTTGGCAGTTTCTAGAGATGCTTCGGTTGTCACCATTGTGAAGGAGGATGAGAGGGCTACTGGCATCTAGTCAGGAGAGTCCTGGGATGCTGCTACACATTCACAGGACAGCCGCACAGTGAAGAATTACCTGACCCAAAATGGCAATAGAGCCAAAGGTGAGAAAGCTTGGTCTAGAGTTAATACACGAGCTCCCAGACTTGATCTGTGAAAGAGGCTGAAGTGTGCTAATCCTCCTTCCCTTGATAGGAGTTCCCACATGTCCTCATGTCTCCGGGCCTCCTTTCCCGTACCTTTCCAGGAAAGAACAAAAATAAACAAAACAACCTCTGCCTTTTGTGGACTGTTCTGGACCGAGCACTTAACAAAGGGAATTAAATAGATGTGGTCCTCTGCTCTGGGCTCCATCTGTGGGTCAGGAAAACCATTTCCCATAGGGTGTCCATCCTTTCTCTCCCTTGCCCCCTTTTCCTAATTCCTTCCTCCCTCCACAGGCCTATTAGAAATTGAAGTCCCGGAAATGAACGGCTTGTTTGCACTGAGCCAACAGAGTTTGCCCCCGTTACTTGAGCTTTTGCCATGCTGACCATCAAATTCATTTCAGGGCATGACGGGACCTACACTTCTGTTATAAAATAATGGTAATTGTTTTTGTGCATTCTTACAATAACAGGCACTATGGGTTGTGTTTTATAATATATAACTTCATTTAATCCTTAATACATGCCTAAATAAGGTATTACCTTCCTTTTTATTTAGGAAGAAACACAAGCTCAGAGAGGTTAAGTAATTCACCGAGTTGACACAGTCAGTAAACGGTGGGACTGGATTTTCAGCCCTGGTCTATCTGACCCCTCAGGCTCTTGCTCAAAATCTAAACTTGTAGTTCTCAAATTGCATCAGCATTACCTGGAGGGCTTGCTGGGTCCACTCCTGGAGTCGCTGACTCAGCAGGTCTGGGTGATACCCAAGGCTCTGCATTTCTACCAAGTACCAGGTGATGCTATTGGTTCAGGGACCACATTCTGAGAACCACAGGGTCTAACTCACTTCACTCTGCACCTCCCATGAGAAGGTATGAGTATGAAATTAGGGTGCAGCTGGGGAAACAAGATTTAGATCTCCCTCTCCTTTACTCTGAAGCACCCTTAACATCATCATAAGTGACGTTATGATGGTGTCTGAAGGGTGAACAGAAGCTCTACTATTGGAAGGTTGCTGGATAAAATACAGGATGCCCGAGTAAATTTGAATTTCAGATAAATAACAAATGATTTTAAGAAGTACGTCCCAAATATTGCATGGTATATACTTCCATTAAAAAATTATCTATTGTTTAACTGCAATTCAAATTTAACTGGGCATCCTGTATTTTCATTTGCTAAATCTGAAAACCCTTTACTATTGCTTTTGAGAGACAAAGTTTCCTTACATGGATGGAAATTACCCCCAAGTCCTAAAATCAGGACCCTCAGCCAAGGGGTCTTCTCTTCCTCTTGTCAAATAAGAGGGAGGAATTTTGAATCAGACTCCTTGCCAGGAAGAATTATGAAAACAGAGTTGCAATAGGCCAGAGGTCGGCGCACAGCTTATGTAACCACCGGACAGGCTCAAAGCAGCAGCTGCCCCGTCCAGTTCACCTCCAGCCTTCCAGCTCCTTCTCAGGTCTCCGCGGGAGGGGTGTGCTGATGAAGTGCATCTGCTGGGGCTGCTAAGGGCACAGAGACTAAGAAGGGCCAGCGTCCATCACCCCTCCCTCTGCTCGAGGCCCAGGGAGAATGACCCTGACCAGCCCAACAGAAGAGACTCCCTGAGAGAGAGGGGTGGGGACGGTAGGGGGAAGCTTGGGGGAGGCCTTGGTTAGGAAGATGAACCTTTCCAGGTCCCTGGGAGGGGATCTGGCAAATGACAGCAGCCCCATCTCACTGGCCACATCTGCTCAGACAGCTGTGCTCTGACTCCCAAGAGAATGAGATTGACAGAATGGAGTGAAAACAAAAGAACCAGCATTCCATGAGCTCCAGTGTGCGCCAGGCACAGAACCAGCATCATTTAATCCTTCAGTAGCCCTAGGAAGTAGATTTCAAGGTAGTTCCTTACAAGGGCTTAGCCACACAACTTGAAATACTCTTTGGATCTGGATTTAAACCTGGGTCTGCCATTTACTGTGAGGTTGAACCATGTGCAATTGCCATTTTCATTTAAAAAAAAAAAAAGGTCTGAATCATTGGCAATTTCATACGGTTGTGTGGTTACTTAATTTCTCCAAGCCTCAGTTTCTGCATCATTAAAACGGAGATGATTATAGTGTCTTCCACAGGGTTGTGGCAGTAATGACATGGCATACATATTCTAAACCCTTAGCACACTGTTTGGCTCATGTTAAGAACTGAATAAATGTGAGCTGTAATTATCATCATTATTAATATTTTGCTGGCTGCGCAGAAAACCGTACAAGCCCAGATAGAGTTGCTTGTCATCAAGGAGAGGATTATGTGGGTGTAAACAGCTTTTGATCCTATTGCCAGCCCCCGAACCCATCCAGAGCCATGCACAAGGATCCAGACCACTCTATCCAACAGAACTTGTTATAGCAATGGAAACGTTAAGTACTATTTAATACAATACAGCCACGTGTGACTGTTGGGCACTTGAAATGCAGCTAGTGTGATTCAAGAACTAAATTTTAAGATTTACTTAATTTTAATTAATTTCATGTAAAATGTAAATGACCACACATAGCTACAGGCTGCCATGTTGGACAATGGGGTTGTAGGCCTTACTTCTGCCCTCCTGGGGGCATTTGCTCTGGGGTCAGGAGGGGTGCTTGACTGTTGGGGGGAGGGGACTGACAAAAGAAGAAAATATGGCAGTTCTCCTGTTCTAGCTCAGGGGCTGGGAAGAGTTTCCAGGTCAACACAGATGGCACTGGAAGCAAAGGTTGCTGATGAGATTGGTGGCTTGGAATGGCCTCCTTTGTTAAAGAGAAAGGAGATATAACCTTCCAAAGCATGGGCAACACCAAAAGAGCTCTAATAGGACCATCTCCATCATTTTAGTGGGCCCCAACCTTTACCCGGAGCAGCTTGGGCTCCCTCACTTGTGCTAGCCCAAGACCTTCTTAAACTCCTAATCCAAACTGGATGAAAAACAGAGTTCCCTTATGTTAACCTCAGCTTCAAGGATATAAGTGCACATGTTCACAAGAAATCCTTCTTAATATTAATGGAAAATATTAGGTTACTACCCCCTGCCCCCCAATAAAAGTTCCTAAAGAGTCTAAGTCTAGGAAAGTAGGTTTAAGTTTTTGCTGAGTTTTAAACTCTCTTCTCCCAGGCTGACGCCCTGGCCACCCAAACCAGGATGAATGTGGGTCCCTGCACCTCAGCGCTCCCTCTCCCCTCCCTGTTCAAGTCCAATGTGACAGCCTTAAAACTCACGTGTCATCTACTTTATATGTCTATTCTTGTGCTGGGTCTTCTCCATTTGTCTGTCTAGAGCCACTATTCTGCCGTGGTGCGTGGTCCAAGGGGTCTGTCTTCCGTGTCTGTAACACACAGGTTCCCTTGTCCTCGGCAGGATGTCTGCAGATGAGAGGAGAGACCATTTGGGGGATTTACTCCCCACCCTCTCCCTGTGTGGCAGTAGCCTGGGCAGTGGCTGAGTTCCTATGGCCATGACTCAGTCGAGCAGCCTTCCTGATCGGCCACAGCACTCACAGGTTCCAGTAATACCTTCCCTTCCTGTCATCCTTTCAGGTCTACGAGTGGTAATGGCCTCTTGCATTGCTAGTCACTGATTATCTTACCACCCTTGTCAGTTCGCTTAAACCTGCCCATACCTTTGTAAATCTCTGTAAATAAATCCTTTAAGTATGCCACCTATTTCCCCCTGGAATCCTGATTTAGTACATCTTGTCTACCTTAGGAAAAACATATTGCTCATATTCCCCAAATCACCACCAAACAGATAAAGCATGTTGATCTGAGGATTCATGCTTCCCAACATATCACCCCAGACTGAGAAACACAGCCCTTGGATTTATAGACCAGGAAGCATAATCAACTCACAGATGGTTGGTAGGACAGTCATGATTGGCATCTTTAAGTGCCAATAAATGATTTATTCTTCTTGTCCAAGTCTCCGCTCTTTTTAGGAGCAATGTTCAATGAGTCAATCTGTTGAGTTCCCTTCCCCAGCCCCATCCCACACATACTAATGACTTTTCATGACTGCATGATGGAACAGTGAGCATAAAATGAGTTGGACTATATTCACCTTGAGACAGAAGGTATCCTCTGAGGACACCAAAAAATCATCTTGGCCAGGCTCCTACCACCACATAGGTAAGGTTTTATTAACCTTGTTTTGTAAGTGCTATAACTGAGACCCAGAGCAGAAGTGTGCCCAGAGATGACAAACGTCTATTTTCCATACTGCCATCCCCTTTCCTATGCTGACAGCAGACATTCTCTTTTTTTTTAATTTATTGGGGTGACAATTGTTAGTAAAGTTACATAGATTTCAGGTATACAATTCTGTATTACATCATCTATAAATCCCATTGTGTATTCACCACCCAGAGTCAGTTCTCCTTCCATCACCATATATTTGATCCCTCTTACCTTCATCTCCCACCCCCCACCCTACTTACCCTCTGGTAACCACTAAACTATTGTCTGTGTCTATGAGTTTCTGTTTCTCATTTGTTTGTCTTGTTCTTTTGTTGTTTTTGGTTTATATACCACATATCAGTGAAATCACATGGTTCTTAATCAGTCACTTTACTCCCTCCCCTAGGAGAGCCTTCTCATCACATTTCTCTAGCAGCCAAAGCAAATCTGTCAGAGTTGATGCTCAAGACCTGCCTGATGGCCTGGCCCGTGCTCAGACCTTAAAAACTAGGAGGTAGGACTAGAAATCAGTCTCTATCACCTCCCAGTACACTGTTCTTTTTGAAGGATTTTGCTATAAATCCAGAAAACTTGTGCCGACTATACTTATGCTATCCTTATACTATTAAGCCTTTGTAATTGAACCTACCCGAGCCTCCGTTTCTACATGATAATATGGAGGCTATTAAGACCTTCCAGTGATGATTAACTGATATATAAATGCAGAGTACCTAACACAATACCTATCATATAGTAGATGCTTTGTTCCTGGTAGCTTTTATTATTCATTCTTTATAAACAGAATGTCAGCAATGTCTACCATCCAGAGTATGCTCTTCTGTGGTGCTCATTCGGGTCCATGATCATTGGTTTATTCACAAATGTTTCAGTTCTCCCGGAAGTAGACTGCATCTCTCTGCCACATTTAAGCTATGTGTGGCCAAGTGGCTTGCCTTGGCCAAACAAATGTGAGCAAAATAAACATGCATTACTTCTGGGCAGAAGTATTTAATTGCTGTTTGCCTATACCAGTTACCCCTTTTATCTGTCTTGGTAATTGTGGAAACAGATGTCAAGACCATGCACCCATCCGTTAAGTGTTCTGAGTGAGAATGACGAGAACTCCAGGCTGACCCCTGTCGGGCGTGTGGTGTAAGTGAGAAACACACCTTACTTGGGTAAAGCCATTGAGATTTTGGAGTTGTTTCTTTCTGCAACCATAACTTAATCCATCTCGATGAATATTTTTTTGTGTCAAGGTTCCTGGGAAGGTGAAACCTCTCCATCTGGCAACAGAGAAGTGACCTGAAATATTCATGTATTAAATGTGCATGTCCTTTGAAGTCATTTTCTCACTCTCCTACACAGGGCTGGACAATAATGCTACTTCGAATGTGTCAAATGCCCATTATGTGACGAGCATTGCTCTGAGCATTTTATGTGAGTTAAAGGGCATACTTAGCACAATGTCTGGCATTTAGTAAATATCCAGATTCATACTAATTATCATCATCGTCATCGTCATTATCATCATTATTATGCATCATCTCCAGTCCTTAGGAGCACCCAAAGAGGAAGGGACTGTTATCATCCCCATTTGACAGACGAGGAAACCAAGGCACAAAGCAGTTAGGTGATATGACTTAACTGTTCTGTCATATCTGAAACTGGTTTCAGAGGGAGAAAAGAATGCAACAAGGATTTGAATTCAAGTACGCCTGAAACCGAAGTTCTGTTCTTTCCACATTGCCCCATACGCTGCCCAAGGAAGACCGCTGGATGCTGTGTGGTGCGCTTTCCTGACAACTCTGCTTCCCACAACATCAGATCTGCCCACTTGGTTCTTCCACTTGCAACTGTTGTCAGCTAATTCATCGAGGAAGGAGAGAAATGCCCCCCCCTCCCCGCACCCATTCATCCATGAAAATTAAAATTTGACATTCAGAAACAGGATTATGTTTCCCTACTAGTTTCAAGATTCATCATCTAGTGGGATTTCTCCTCCCTCTTCTTGCAAAGTTCTTCAAAATCGCTAGTCTGTCATTTATTTCTATTTTAGAAGGAACACAGGGCCAGGGGACAGCGATAGGTTTGCCCTACCCTGCCCATCCCCCTGGAGCTGCAGAGGCCAAACAGGGAGGAAGAGATAGAACCCAAACATGACATACCCACCAACTGAACAATCGACCTCCACTCACCATGTCCTCCTCCAGGCCATTTGTTTCATTAAAGCACAGGATGCTCAAGGGAAGCTCAGGAAAGGGGACAATTTCATTTTACCCACATCTTGGAAATTCAAAGTCTTTCCAAAAAATAATTTGCTTTGTTCTCTGAGAAAACTAAGGAGAGGAGAAAGGGGTCAAGGAGTGAGAGTTAAGAAAATGAGAGGCAGAGAGGCAGGGAGAACAGGAAGGTAGAAAGCTACATACAATAGTGGAAAAGAGGGAGATTAAGATGGAAGGAAAGGAAGAGAAAGGAGTGAAAACAGAGGAGAGCAACAATGAGACTGTGTCATGCCTTCATGACATCAGAAATCCATCTGAATTTTCATCTATTTTCCAAATTTTAATTGGTTCTATATTGCCAATCACCCACATCTGGTGTTTTATGGAGCCTTTCCCTTTGCTCCCACCCTCATTAAAGCTGCTAACTCCATGGCTCCCACAGTCCAGCTCATAACTGTGGTTCATCTTGAAAGGACAAGGAGGAACGGGGAGGAGGAACTTTCTAGCCCAACTAACCTGGGTTCAAAATGCATTCCTAGCACATTTTTTTTTTCGTTCAACAAGTATTTATTGATAACCATATATGTGCCCAACACACTTCTAGGTACTGGGTTACAGTGAATAAAATTCCCTGCTCCATAAAACTACCATCTTAGAGGAATAAATAAAAAGGAAAATATATATTAATGATAAGCACAAGGGAGACAAATCATATAAGAAATTACAATACTGGGCGAACGGTACTTTTAAATTAAATCATCAGGGGAAGACTCGCTATGAAGGACGATACTGGGACCTTGAACAAGGTAAAGAGTTAACTCTGCAGGTCTCTGGGGAAGAGCAAACCCCAAGTGTAAATGCCCGGGGGGGGGGGGGGGCAGAGCACACTTTAGTGAAGGTATTAGGAACAGTGAAAAGGCAGAAAGACCAGAAGGTTATAAGTGCTGGTGCGGTAGAAGAATTTCTGAAGTTTAAACAACACTAGTAACCTGGAAAAATTGAAAGTTATGAACAAAAAGTCGGATATTTGAAGTTGACTGTAGGGAATGGCTGCAGTTCCCTTGATGACACATCCTTGAGTGAGACCATGAGAGTGAGTGTCTGAAGTGGGGTAAAAGGTAAAACCATTACAGGACAGGACATGGAGGACCTGAGAGAGACAAGGGAATTGGAAGTTTCATCCACATAGATATTAAAGTCACCAAGAATTAGAGAAGCGTGGTGTTGGAGAGGGTCATAGAGAGCCAGGTCCTATTCATCAAGGATTTAGAGGGAGGGCCTGGAGATCAGTAGATGACTATGATAAAAGGGAAGTCTGAGACTTGCATTTAAACTTGGTTTGGAGCCGTTAGAAAGGAGAAAGGCAGAATGATCTGGAAGTAGCTGTAAGGACCAAGGAGGACACCTATCTTACTCCGGGCCCAGTAGGTAAGGGCTGTTGGACAGAAAACCACCACCACGCGAGAGGGCTTCAGGGGAACAGGGTCCTCATGGGAAAGTCAGATATCAGTGAGATTCATCGTCATTTCACTGGTATTTAGTGTGCAGAGGGACCAAGGATGCTAAGTGTCCTGCAAAGCATAGAACACTCCCACAAAATGAAGATTTGTCCCAACCAATATGCCCTCATTGCAAAACACAATACAGTAAAGAAGTGAGAGCATTCGACATTCAAAGGAAAGGTTAAGAGCATAGGGGGAGTTGATGATTGACACTAGTTCCAAGGACCACAGTAGGAGGGTTGTAGAATTTGGGAAGGGGAGGACTTGGGTTCAGAAAAGGAGGTGTCAGAATAAAAGTCTGGGGGCAGAGAGATGACCTAGGTGCCCTCGCCTTCTCATGGTGACTGTCATAAACATGGCAGAAGGGGCAGAGAGGTGGTCCTGCTGGCCTCGGGGCAGGTAGTGCTGGTGAAGCGGCGCGTGTGGATGGTGGGGTGGCCATGCGGATGTGGAGCTACCTCGCACTCCTACTGCTGACAGCATGGAGTCTTGGCAAGGGATGATCTAATCTGAAACACCCAGAGCTTGGAATTCCTTCTTGGCCGTGGGGACTGGAGGAAGAGAGGCCCTACGAAGGCATTTCAAACGCCTCTAGATTTGTGCCACATCTAAGCGCTGTGTCCATGGGCAAGTTACGTAACCTTTGCTGAGCCAGTTTCATAATCCATAAAATGGCCCCCAAATACCTATCTCACAGGATTGTTGCAACACTTAAAATGAGACAATGTCCAGAAACAGCTAAAAGATACAGTGTGGCATGTGACAGGAGCTCACTGCTCTCAGGCCCACAGCCTGAGGCTCAGGTTACACATATCTGAGTTCAAGTCCTGACTCTGCCTCTCACTAACTGCATGACCTGCGGCTAGTTATTTAACATCTCTGAAGCTCAGTTTCTTGTATTTCAGATGGGGAGAATAAAGCTACAGGTACATAGGGCTCTTATAAGGAATAAATGGAAGAACAATGGAAGGAGTAAATGGAAGGCTGATGTAATGAGTTATTACGTTTTGCCTTCTCCTTGCTGGAAGAGACTCCAAAGCATAAAAGAGTAATTTTCTCCTCCCTACCCCTAAAGATTTCTAAAGTGAATCAGCAGACCTCTGTTCCCGGCTCTCTCGTCCCCGGTGTGTATGTGTGGGGGGTGGGGGAGGATTAGGAACTTCTTTAAAAAGTTTTCAGGGCTGCTACTCAGGGTTTTGTTTGGGAGGCCAGAGCACTTTAAGAGGTAAGGCGGGATCCTGCTGACTGGAGGGCCACACAGACTAGGGTTTGGAGTTGATCCTGGGCTATGAGTAGCCCAAACCCAAAAGAAGAGAGGTAAATTCCCTGAGGTGGGGAGAGAGGAGGCCCAGGTTCTGCAAAGAATTGGGGAGGCTTGGATGGCATCCTCAGGAAGATTCAGGAGGGGCAGGATGCTACTGAGACAATGCAATGCCAGGCCTCACTTCTCTCTCCAGCCCCTCCACACTGGTGGCTGTTTCTGCAGCCTACAAATCAAGGGCACCACATTGTGTGTAAAGCAAACATGTTGCAGTTTTTTTCCCATCCTGTACTTGGCTCAGAGTGTAGCAGTCCACCTGTTTGAGACGCAGTCAGATAGCTACAGAGTCAAGGTCATCCTCTACACAGGTGTCCCTGGAGGTCACTTCGCCCTTTCAGTGTGAGGTGGTGGCAGCTGCTTGCCGTGCAGCTGCCTTGCCAGAAATTGTGGGTGGCTGGGATGAAGTCACCTTGCATCTGGTGTGTGCTGCTGCAGTTTAACCTTAATCCAGCCTCCAAATTTCAAGCTCTTACTTTCCACTCATTTACTGGTGACTTAGGGCCAGTCATTCAGATAAAACTCACTGAGGGTTAGTTTTTTTGTCCCCTGGAAAATGGGAGTAATTCTTATGGCATAAGATTATTGTGACTCATATGGATAATATAAACCTTTAAAATGAGTGTGGCAATCAGTAGATGCTAAGTGAATGGCAGGGATGGTGGTGGTAGAAGTAACAGTAACAGTACTAGACAGCAGGCAAAAGGCTGCTGGCCCAGATTTCATCAGTCCCAGCAATCCTGAGGAAAGCGTCTGCTCCCCGCTTTGACAGAGACTGCCCTGGTAAAGTATGTATTCCCCAACTCTCTGCCTTCCTTTCTGTATCTGGTAAAGGGGGAGAGTCCCACCCACTTTAGAAAACAACCCTTGCAGCTAGAAGTGTCCTTAGAGAACATCAAGTCCAAACCCTTTCTCCTCTGCACCCCATTTTACAGAGGCAAAAATTGCGGCCGAGAATGTAAAGCAGTCTACTTAATGCAGGCAATGAATCCTATTCCCAAATCCACAGAAGACCAGTTTGTTTTTATTTTGTTTTGTGGATTGGTGTGGGTTGGGAGGATGGGGGGAGGGGCCGGGCAACTGATCTAGAAATGTGACATTCTCTTTCCTTGAGAAGCTTTTGATTTATTGGGAAAACAAGATAAATCTGTGAGAAACAAGTTTTTAAAGAATGAAATGATGTATGAGAAGTTCTCTGAGAAATGTCAAGCATTTGTAGAGACAAGTGGTGGTCACTGGCCTGCAAGATGGCTGCCAATGACCCCATGCCTCCGTATTCACACCCTCCCCCGTTACAGCAGAGCTGATCTCGGTGTGATCTACGGCATGGGGCAGAAGTGATGAGATGTCACATCTGAGACTAGATAATAAAAGACTGCCACTTCTGTCTTGCGCTCTCTCTCTCAAATCATTTGCTCTAGAGGAGGCCAGCTGCCATTACGTGGGGACATTCAGGGAGCCAACAGAGAGGCCCACGTGGTGAGGTATCCAGCCAACAGCCAAAGAGGAACTGAGTCCTACTAAGCAGCTCACCCTGGGAAGCAGACCTGCCAGCCCCGGCTGACTGACTACAGGCCCAGTGACAACTTGATGGCTACATCATCAGAGACCCGAAGCCAGAACCACCCAGCTAAATCTTGCCTGGATTCCTGCCCCACAGAAACTGTGAGATAATACATATGTTGCAAGCTGCTGACTTGGGGATAATTTGTTATGCAGCAAAAGATTGCTGCTACATAAATAGATCATCTGTCTTCATAGAGCACCTAGTGTGTGCCGGCCCTGTGCTCCCCAAAGGAGACAGGTAGCAAAGAGTTAAGACAGAAGCCCTAGCTAGGAATTATGACTGCATTGGCTTGGGATTTCCCTGGAGCAGAGCATGATAAACACTGATGGGGAGGATGCAGAACCCTCGAGGGAGCTTATGAAAGTAAGGCTATGGTTTCTTCCCAAAAATGAGATCACAAGGCTCGTGTGTGCGCCTGCATGAATGTGAGAGAGAAACATACATGTGAATGTCAGCATGGGGCAGGGCTCTAAGATAGGGCTGTCTCCTACATGGGCCTTAGAAGGAGGCAAATTCTAAAGGGTCCCCAACAACAGGTGGGACTAAAACACTTCCTCGGGATTACAGCCTTAAGCAGCTCCCATGGAAAAGTCTGGCTGCCTCTGTGAACTAGATTTCAGTCCTACCTAGTTCACGTATGGTGTGACATCAAGCTAGTTATTTGCCCATCCACAAAATGAAAATGAAATCTATCCTACTCTCTCAAAGGGATGCAGTAAGGAAGGTTCAGAAGAGAAAATGTTTTGCAAACCATAAAACACTGAACATGATAATGAAAAAGTGAGATCTTTTATATAAAGTCCTGAGAACAGGGCGTGCCTCTCAGTATGAGGTTAACACACGGTAGGGTTTTCTCTTAGTGACAGGCTCACCTCTGGTTAAAGGAGAAAGAAGCAAGTAAAGTGATGGCAGCAGGTGTTTGAATTCTAGGCTGTGCCCAGTTGTCCCAGGAAGCCCCATCAATGCCCTGAAACAGCCCCACACGCCTCTCCCTCCTCCCACACAGGACTCACCCAGAGGGAACTGGCAGCCTCACTGCAGCTCGGTTGACACCAGTGGGGGCTGCAAGTCAGGAGGGGTTGACAACTTCCTCTCACTAGGACCAGAGAAGGCTGAGAATGCCTGAAGGCATGGGATGGAGTGATAAGGAACTGGGTGCCTCATGGGCAGGAAAAGAAACACAAGGGTTCCTTTCATTTCTCTGCCTAAGGCGTGAGTACTGATTTCAATCTCTAACTCTAGGATTAATGAGACCAGGCAACACACATTTGCACACAGGTGTGGCTCTCTCCTAAGAATTGGAGATGAGGTCTATGACAAGTTGAATTGTGTCTCCAAAAGATGTTGAAGTTCTCATTCCGTGGTCTGTGAATGTGAAATAGTGTCTTTGTAGATGAGCAAATTAAGATGCGGTCATTAGAGTGGGCCTAATCCAATATGATTGTGTCCATATAAAAATGGGAAATTTGGATACAGAGACAGACATGCACAGGGAAAATGCACAGGGAAATTTGGATACAGAGAGACAGACATGCACAGGGAATGCCAACAATTGCCAGGAAACCACCAGAAACAGATCCTTCCCTCACAGCCTTCAGAAGAAACCAACCCTGCTGAGACCTTGTTCTCAGACTGCTAGCCGTCAGAACTGGGAGGCAATACACCTTTGCGTTTCAGCCACCCAGTTCATAGTACGTTGTTAGTATAGCCCTAGGAAACTAATATGAGAGGTCACTGGGTGTCATCAGCACAAAACCACAGGGTCAAATAGACCTGATTTGAACTTCTGCACTTACCAGCTGCATGACCTTGGGCTACCTACTAGCCTTCCTGGGCCTCAGGTTAGTCATCTATAAAATGGGAAATTCCACATGCTTGATGGATAATTGTTGAAAATTAAGCAAAGTAACAAATGCAAAGCACCCAGTTACAATGCCTGGCTCCTGGTAGCCACTCAACAGTGGCAGTAGGGTTTCATTAGCATCAGCTCAAATTCCCTCACCTCTCTAAATCACTGCACCCCTCACAAGGCAAGCAGAAGGACCAGCTGGCTTCCCTTCAATCTGAGAATACCGAATGCTGTGAAGGCAAAAGGCCCCAAAGCTTTGTATTAGGTTTCTATTATTGCAAAACAAATTGCCACAAACTTAGCTGCTTAAACCAACACATGTATCATCTCACAGTTCAGTAGGTCAGAAGCCCAGAGGGACTTGGCTGGATTCTCTGCTTAGGGTCTCACGCAGCCAAAATGCCAAAATCACGGTGTTGGCCAGGCTGGGTTCTCACCTGGAGCTTCTGTGGATCAACTGCTTCCTGGCTCATTCAAGTTGCTGGCCAAATTCAGTTCCTTGCTTTGGCAGGACGGAGGTTCCTATGTTCCTCCTGGCTGTTGGTCAGGGATTACTCTCAACAACTCAACTCAACTCTCAGCAAATCTGTTTTTACTGACAGCCCTTCTGATAAGACGTGTGGACTTTCTACACCAAAGAATTCTCCGGTTCTCTGTGGACATCCATGGGGTGTCCTACAATCATACTCAGTTCTGACATGCACTATCCAGCGTTCACACAGACCCCACAGGTGAAAGATTCAGTCTCACAAGATGCCCCGACTTCACACTGCAGTCACGAGTCCAGGCCACGTGTAATTCTGACTGACTATAAAGATGGGGGGTTTCCCACAACTCACTCCTCAGGTTTAATATTTTACTAGATGAGCACAGAGCTCAAGGAAACACTACTCATATTGACTGGCTTATTACAAAGGATATAAAAATGATAAAAAATAAACAGCCAGTTGAAGAGGTACATTGGGAAAACTCTGAGTCTTTGTTCCCATGGAGTCGGGGTACGTCAGCCTCCCCCAGGGATGTGTTCACCAACCTGGAAGCTCTCTGAACCCCATCATTTTGGGGTTTTGTAGAGGTTCCATTACATAGGCATAGTTGATGGAATCACTGGCCACTGGTGATTTACTCAATCTCCAGTCCCTCTGTCCTCCCAGGAGGTTGCGGGAGGTGGAGCTGAAAGTTTCAACCCTCTAATCCAGGGGTATCCAACTGCGGCTCACGGGCCAACTGTGGCCCGCAATCCATTGTTAATTGGTCCGCAGCAAATTACAAAAATATATTTAGTTTACTTAAATAAACCAGGTGAGGCAATACGTGCTTCACCTCGAGTGAGTGGCCCAACTGTTTGTGTATTTTACTGCATGTGGCCCTTGGTGAAAAACGTTGAAAAAAGTTTGGACACCCCTGATCTAATCACATGGTTTGTTCCAGAGGATCCAATCAACCTGGATGTTATCTAGGGGCCCACCAAAAGTCACCTCGTTAGCATAACCTCCCGTGTTTCCCTGAAAATAAGACCTAGCTGGACAATCAGCTCTAAAGTATCTTTTGGAGCAAAAATTAATATAAGACCCGGTCTT
Source organism: Rhinolophus sinicus (assembly GCF_057876585.1). Classification (NCBI taxonomy): domain Eukaryota; kingdom Metazoa; phylum Chordata; class Mammalia; order Chiroptera; family Rhinolophidae; genus Rhinolophus; species Rhinolophus sinicus. The sequence continues at coordinate 50,551,096 of NC_142516.1, forward strand.
ATATTTATAATAATTTATAAAATAAATTATTATTTTATAATAAGACCGGGTCTATAATATAATATAATATAATATAATATAATATAATATAATATAATATAATTAATGCAATATATAATACCTGGTCTTATATTAATTTTAGGGATGAAGACTAGACCTATATGTCTTATATCACAATATCACAAGATCCTTCTGCACAGTCGCCCTCCATCTTAGCAACAGAGAACTGCCATTGAGCCAATCCCCTCACGCTTGGAATTATTCTGACTTCTTCTACCACTAGCTGGAGAAAACTCTAAAAGGACTCACGGGATTAGAGTATGCCCTTGTGTCTTGTGTCATGTAACATAACATCATCACAGAAGTTAACACCCCGGAGCAAAGGTCGTAGGCGCCATCTTCGCATCCTGCCTACCACACCAGGTTCTATTCTTGGCTCTGTCATTGAGCAGAGGAGTAACTTTGGAAAAGTCCCTTCTCTCTTTTGGACCACAAATTCCCTTTAACTCAAATATAACTCTCTCCAAGATAAAATCACATTTTCTTAACTTTGTGGGATGTGTGTTCCACTTGAGAGTAAGAAAGAAGTTTAAAAGAAACCTTTGCTCTCAGAGAAGCTTTGCAACCTAAATGCAATGTTGTTCAGCCTTTAATGCAAATTAGAATCATCTGAGACCTTTAAAAAACACTGAGGCTGGGGCCCCATCCTCAAAGAGATTCTGATTCTCAAAAACTCCAGGAACAGAAGGAAGGAATAAGAAGGACATGCCTCTCCTTGGTGGGAGCATGTGGTGAGAGGAATGGGAGTCTTCTGTTTGCATTTAAAGTCCTTCAAAGATGGGATGGATAGGGCTGAGGGCAATGGCAGCTGGACCCAGTGCACATTTTAGCACAAGACATCCCTACAACTCACATAATTTCAATTTTGTATGTTTGCTTCTCGTGGTATTCCTAGGTGTGAGCTGAGGATACAAGTTAGAAACACATTTCCACAGGAACTGAAAACACTGTGTTCCAGACACACAGCTCTCTGGGGTATGCTTTATCTCCAAAGCTCAAGTCTAGGCTGTCTGTCTTTGAGAAAAATTAATGGACTGCATTTTTCTGTCTTAGAAACCCTATATATGTATGTATGTGTATATGTATGTACGTATATACATATTATTTATAAGTATGTGTGTATATATGTATATAGATATGTATGTGTATATATATGCATAGATAGAGATATTACAGATATATAACGTTTCTCTCATTTGATAATACATGGACAGTTGACAATTGCTGACTTTATCCTCTGCCAAGGTCTTCGTGGACATAATTTGCCTTGCAGATTTTCAATTCATACAAGTTAAATATGCCAGGAAAAATCAAGAATTTTACTCTGTTTTTAATGGTCTCCAGCACCCACCCTGCCCTGGGGTAGTGAGACATGCCCTTAGTTCCAGCAGTGGAAAGGCCATAGAACAAAGAGGAAATATGGAGAAGGAAATATACATCAGGGACTATTTCAAATATTATGTCCAGCTATACATAGAGACCAACCCCTCCAAATGGGACAGTTAGAACCTCATCAATGAATGCTAAGACTAGTGGACAAAGATTTGATGAGAAGCATAATGTTTATATAGCCTTGGCGTACATCCCCACCAATTACTTCTTTATAAAGGAAAAAAAGCAGCTGTAAAGGAGGCGGCAGATTCTCCTTAACCAAGTGCTCAAAGTTACCATCACCGATAACAGGGCAAACGGAAGGCACCACATCATTTCTGTGCTATTCCTGCCACAAATGCAAACTCTGGATTTGATCAGGCAGACCCAAGTTGAGGGATATGCTAGAATAACTCTTCTGTGCTCTTCAAGTATGCGAAGGTCAAGAATGGCGAAGATAAACTAAAGAACTATTCCACATTATAGGGGACTAAAGAGGCATAATAACTAAACGCAATATGAGTTTCTGGACTAGACCCTGGACCAGAAAAAAAGTGTGCCAGAAGGGACATTATTGGGACAATTGACAAAATTGGAATATGGACACTGTGGATTAAAAAATAATATTATATCCATGTTAAAGTCCTGATTTTGAGAATGTACTATGATTATGTGAGAAAATGTCCTTATCTAAGGAAAGATAGCTTTTTTTTTAAGGATAAAGGGACATATGTATCTCCAACTGATTCTCAAAAGGTTCAAAAACATGCATAGATGTAAATACATTTAGAGAATGAAAATATGACGCAAATGTAAATAATTGGTGAATGTGGGTGAATTTCAAGAGTATGATTCTTGCAACTTTCCTTTAAGTTTACAGTTATATTCCCTCTACCACCAAAATAAGCTACTCCTGTTTCTTTCACTTTCCCTATTTTCTGCTCTAAAATTCTGGTGGCAGAATGAGAACTAGTCTTGGAGACAGGAAACCATGACATTCAACCAGGACTGTTGGAATACTTTGGGCTAAACCCTTTCTCACTCTAGGCCTGTGAATTTCTTATCTGCATTAAAAGTGAAGTAGGCCTCTATGGTTTTAGGATTCCAGGACAGGCTGCCAAACGGAAAGGCCTGGATGTTTGTGTTCACCTGTTGGGATTCTGCTATTCCCACTCCCAGCTGAGGCTTTCATCTCAAGTCTCCATGCATTTTTTCCAGCTGCCTCTGAAGCTCCCAGAGTAGACGCAGTTCATTGCTCTTGAGTTTGCTCATCTCAAGTTGGGTCAGGTAAAGGGATGCAGACCCACATTTGGACAGGCGTGCCCTCTTGGACTGTCAGTATAGGATACCACTAGCCAGTTAAGGTCTCACATGTAACCATCTTTGGTTTGATTTCAGGCTCACAAAGCAGCTTTCTGATCACAGATTGGTTTTCTGTGTGGTGTCCCTAGAGAAGGAAGGAACAGACCAACAGAAACTAACCTGTCTGTCTTATTCTCTGCTGTATTCACCATCCCTGGTGCATAGCACACACTTGATGAATTTTTATTAAGCTACTGAACACAAGCTTTGATCTGCTTGACAGTTATACATTCAGGATGCAAATCAGTAAACTGACATTCTGGCTTCCACACTGGGCTCTGCAAGCTTGGTTAACAAGTCAGTCTGAGCGATCAACCATCCTCTGGATGATGACAGAATTATGATTCAGAGTTTACAAAGCTGACCACCAATGACTTTTCATGACATCACCAAGATCATGACTCCTTAAGGCCCAGACGTGGCCACAAGCTGACCTCCCTCTACAGCTTTTCTATCATGCCTCATTTCTCAAACTGCTAGCTAGACGGTACCAAATGTTATGTCTACATTTTTGCACTTGTTTATATATGACAGATATATATGTGTGTGTGTGTGTGTGTGTGTGTGTGTGTGTGTGTATGTATAATTTTTTTCCCTAACACTTATTTTTGCTAAAGTAGGAGACTCTTAGAATGCAAAGGTAATCTGTAGCACTCCTTCCCTCTTCCAAAGAAGGATAACCAAATATTTGTTACGTCTTGTTATTGCTTTTGGGTTTTGGTAGTTTTGATTCTTTTGACTCTGAGTTATTTGTGAGTCTGGTACTTCACAATCAAAATCATGAATTATTAGAAGATCCACTATATAATTTTTTTTTTTATTTGAAAGGGAAGTGAAGGGATTATGTTATGAACCAAAGAGGAAGGGGATGAAAGCTGGTGTTTTGAGTTCAAGAGGTGGAACTATATTTGTCTGGCGGGGTGATAATCCTGAGCCTGGGAAGAAAGTAAGAAACCCGTGTTTCCAAAAGTCACCACCTGCACCCTGAGTCCCTAGGGGAAGGCACCTGTGGGAAACCATGGCTTGTGGACTCTCAGCACTGAAGCTTGGAAGCAGCATTCAAGGCCAGAGGGCGGGACTGCTGACAGGGGCCTTTGGGGAGAGGAGTGCCCCCCAGAAGGCAGAGGACCAGCTCTACAGCCCCATTGGCAATGATGGTGACCCTGACAGACCTAGGACCAGGCTCTTCCCACAGTCTGGCACCAGATTTGTCAAGGATTCTTATTTGAACTCATGAGTAGGAGGCCACAGAGCTTTAATGATGACTGAAATTTGACTTCTTATCTATTCTGACAGCAGGCTTAATTTGTCTAGGAAAAAATGTTTCTTACATTGCTGCTCAGATGTATTTCTACCATGTAGGAAGTACCTATGCATGTGAAGGAGAGCTGGAAGGCTATGTTAATTTAGTAAAATCGTAAATGCTTTTCCCCTCTCCGGATTTGTTTTAATGTTTTTGTACTTTTTGAATGTTAGTGGTCTATGTAGGAAAATTGCATATGCTGGTAAAGAAGATCTGATGACAGATCCACGGTCAATGAGCTCAGAGGTACTGAAGTGCCTTTGCCTTGGATGTGGGGGGGTGGGCAACACACACTCATTCCATGTCCTATGAGTTTTTATAATCATTTATCTTCCTGGGTAGTATTATTCACAAAATAATATTCACATGTAATTAATGACTTTTAAATTACTTTGCTTTAACTTGTAAACCCTTTGTAAAAGCCTGTTTCTAAGAGTGTTTATTCCAACTTGGTAAAGAATTATGGCATCGGCCAGGCCCAAATCTAGCCTCTCTCCCTTGAGACCTTATGAGTAACCAGTGGATTGTAAGGAAACCTTCTAGACAACCCATTGATAAAGGCAGCAATTAATTTTATCAGTTGTAAATTACCAACATTAAATTACCAACATGAAAACAAGCCAATATTTTTATCTCTTCCCTTCCTTCTCCTCTCCCCAGGAACCAGGAATGGAAAGTTTTGTTTAAAGTGATAGTGAAACAGTTAATTGCAGTGCTTATCAGTGGGCACTGCTTCATTTAGAAGGGAAAACAATTTCACTAGTACTAAAAGCTCCTTTGCTCTGTGTTTAGCTGAATGCTTTTACTATAGAGATGTCAACTACGATCAAATGAAGATTAATGAGTTCAGCAAATTGATTAGTCTTGTTTCTCCTTCCACTGTGATACTATATCAGTGAAATAAGAACTTCTGATCATGAGTGGGTGATGATATATTGAAATGCCACAAGTCTGCTTAATTTCACATCCTGCATTTCACAAGAAGCCTTGGTAATGTTACTAGCAGTAGCTCACCTGTGTGTAATACTCAGCTGACAAACACTTTCACATACACCATCTCATTTCATTCTGGACAGAACTCTGAGATATGCGTAGGGCAGACATTACTATTTCCACCTGTGAAGTGAGAAAAGTGAAGTTCAGAGGATTAAAGTTACTTGTCCAAGATCATAGTCAGTGAGTAGTCAAGGTAGGACTAGAAGCCAAGAATACTGACTCCCTTTTGAATGCTATAGGCATTCTGCCCCACTGTTTCCTGGTTTGGTAACAAAGGAACTTGGCTGCATAGGTCTTCCTTTCACATTCTTTTCCCTAAGGACAGCTGGAATAAGGAATTTTGGAAGTGACTAGTGAATAAGGAAAAGGACTGGGTAGAATGGTAGTAATTCCCACAAGGAAACCATGGAGGATGGGTTTAGCTATAGTACTTATGACCTCAGATGTCATTATATTGCAGCACAAAAGATTAGGGATGATCATAGTAAACATGGAATTTTAACCCAAGGGAACTATAGTCCTACAGGTGTCAAGAAAACTTAATGGAGTGAGGCTCTCACCTAAAGTATGACCAATGGAAGGTTGAATTATTCAAAAGCTATACCTGCAGTAGGGAAAGCAGAGTCAAATGGTATGTCAAGAGTGTACAGTCTTAATTAGAAATCCATGGATCTGAAAGACATAGAGCAGAGCATTTGGGTGAAACAAAGGGAGGGAAATTCTACCAATGGGAGTATGCTTCTTACCCAAAGGCTGCAGCAAACATGATTAAGAAAGGCACACATTTCAAAATTGGAGAACGGGTTAAAAAATAATTCCAGTTTCTTTACATAAGGTAGGCCTCTAGACCCATAAGAAATTGCAGATCTGTTGGAAGGAAAATAGACGTTAGCAAAATTTAAAAATAAAAATGACAAAGATTAGACAAAATTCCAACTCCAATCATTTCTGTTTTCTCCCATGACACATACCCAAAACAATCTGTGGAAGTGAAGAAAGACTGGACACAGGCAATGTTCAAGTTTCCCGAGTGGGGAGGACAGATTCCAGAAACAATAGACCATTGGCAAGCAATAAAAATCCTAGCCGGGAATATTTAGCAGATGGTCTACAGTTTAGAATGGAAAGCACTGATCTTCAGGGGGGAGTACGAGTCATTAAAGCAAGCCATGACAAGGTGACTTCACTTCCCATGGTGACTAGACTGACAGAATAAAGGGATACAAGGATACAGAGAACTTGCCATTAGCAAAATTTGTGACATTCTCCCATGATATTGGACAAAGTAGAAATATGGGCAGGATGTTAGTTAAGAGTTAAATTTGTAGCTTGTTGGAATTGCCCAAAGTGTGTTGATTGGTGTGTCCACGACAACTTGGGCAGCAGAGGAAAGTTCTCTCGTTGGTTTCTGAGCTTGATCCGTGGCTTGATCTTGACCAAAATTGTTATGAATAACTTGAGTAAAGACATAGAAGTAGTATGTGTGGAAGCTGGTTTGTGAGACCAGATTGTTAAATACGTGAGCAGGTTGACATCATGTTCTGAGATTGTAATTGGCCATGGTGGGGCACTGAGACCACAGAAAACAGTAAGCACTATAAATCAGGGCCTTCCCTTTCCCGTCCTCACAAAAGGTTGTGTAACATTTACCACAATACCACTGAATAGAAAATAGGTACATTAGTTGGGACTCTTGATTAAAGCTAAAATTGGTTTAAGCAAACAAACGAAACCCAGCAATTTCAAGTAACTGAAAAGTAGAGTTTAGATCTGCCTATAGGTAGAGTTGGAAGCTGGGCTCAAATAATGTCACAAAGACTCAGTCTTTCTCCTTCTATTATTCTCCATATTTTCAGCTTTCCTCCATTTTGGCTTCATTCAGTAGTAACTCAAGGTTTTTATCATATCAGCGTTGCAATGCCAGTGGAAAGAGAACTCCTCTTTCCTAACAACTTAAGCAAAAAATCCAGTCACTTTGATGAGGTGACTAGAATGCTGTGATTGTTTGGTCCTGGGTTGTTTCCACATGTGGGCACAGAGACTGACAATGAGGGAGTAGCTGGGCAAAGAAAAATCCTAATGCAGTTACCAGGAGAAAGGGGGATGGATGCTGGGTATCTAAGGAACATGTGTCCACCAAGTGCATTTACTTGATGTGTGAAAAGGTGGAGGAATTCCAATTCATCTAAAAGGTATAATGGCAGAATGATTGAATTAATGGGCATAGAATGTCAAATCAGGAAATGTAAGAGCTATGCCATAATTGCCTCACCACTCTTGGAGTATTGTATTCTGTTCTTGGCACTGTACTCTACAAGGGACATTAAATATCCATGAGAAGGCTGATGAGGTTGTCCCAAAGCTATGTGCCTATGTGGAAGAATGTACGAAAAACGGTCGAAGAAACCGGGGAATGTTTGCTTTGGAGAAAAGAAGACAGCACACAGGGTCTCTGTTTTCAAATACTGCAAGTCCTCTTCTAACAGAGGTGTCCCCTGTGTGACTCGAGTGTAGAGTCATAGGATCAGGGCACAGATTTGACTCAATGTAAGAAACTGCTACTCTGTAACCATGAGTGCTGCCAAACAATCGAATGGACTGACTCTTAAATCAGGGAGCTCTGTCACCAGACAAATCTGGATGACCAAACTTCTGGAAAACTATATGAGTCAGCTTGGGACACTGCATAGCAGAATAGCATTTTACACGGAGGTTAGACTCACATATTAATAAGGCAAAAACCACATACGGCCAAAATCACCTTGAAAATTACTACCTATATAGTGTGGTAATTATAGATCATGAGTCTGTGCATGTGATATATATGTGAAAATATGTAATGCATTTAATAATGCACAATAAGGAGTTCAATCTTATAAACACAGGCGCCCCAAAGCCCTGTGAGAAGTATGTGGGGACCGAGTCTATTTCACACACTTTGGGGCACATATTGACTGAGTGTAATAGTGGGTACACTGTGGACAGAACTTCACCCTTCCCTCTCACTACTCTCCAAGGACATTTAGTTGAATCATCCTGTTGCGTAATAAAAAATTTGACTGGCCTTTGTCCTTAGTTTCCAGGAAGGAGACTGTAAATCCTCATAATTTCCCAAGTAATTGGGGTGTTTTTGTTATTCATGAGCTCTTGGATCACACCTGAGTTTATGCTGAGAGATGAGATGACTCAGGATGGGGGCTGGTCACCAGAAATACATGTGATCAGAGGTTGGAACTTTGAGCCAGCCCAACCTCCAGGGATGGAAAGGGGGCTGGAGATTAGGTTCAATCACATGGCTGATGAGTCCATCACTCTTGGCCACATAATAAAACCCCAGCAAAAAATCTAGAGCTAAGGGGAGCTTCCTGATTGGTGAACGCATTGATGTCCAGAGAGGGTGTCGGGCCCTGATTCCTCTGGGCTCTGCATTCAAGACCCTTCCACACCTATGTGTCTTTTCATTTGGCTAGTCCTAATTTGTATCCTTTGTAATAAAACTGTAGTCATAAGCATAATGCTTTCCTGAGTTTTGTGAGTCATTCTAGTGAGTTATTGAACCTGAGGGTGTTGTGGGAACCTCTGAATTTGTAGCCAGTGGTCAGAAGTGCGGAGGCCTGAGGACGGCCAAAGTGTGGCGGCCACTGAAGAAAGGGCAGAGGGCAGTCTTGCTGGGAAACATGCCCTTAAACCCATGGAGCCCGATACTAACTCTGGGGGATTAGTGTCAAAATTGTACAGCAGTACACCAGTTGGCGTCAGAGCAACTTTAACTTAGGCACAGAATGTGATTAGACAGTACCTCTAACGAGTGTTTTAACCTCAAAAATTCTACTTTTTTAAAGCAAAGACCAAACAAAATTAACACTTTTATCTTTGCTCCATAGAAAAGCCGTTATTAGGTCAGTGTCTTACTATCTCGCTTTATGAAATTTATGTTCAAATGATGCAAGAAAACTGGAACCTAAGAGTCGTAGCTCACGCGATTTCATGTTACCAACTCACCTTACCATAAAGCAGCTACCATCAACCATGGGGATGAAACAGCTTGTCCAATGAGGCTGGGCCAGTTAGGAGAGAGGGCAGAACCCCTCTTTCTACATCAGAACATGACCCAGGAGACACTAATACTATGATAACAAGATGAGCACGTCCATGGCCTAATGTCTTCAAAGTTGGCCAAAAAAAATTTTTTTCTTTCAGAGAAATGTGAATCAACAATATCTACTGCCAATTTCACAGAAATTTAGGGGGAAGTGAAATCCATTTGCAAGTTCTTCCAGGGCCACAGGACAATGTGTCATTTTCCCAGTCCCTTCAGTCAGAGGCTAACAGCAGCAGCATTCATCCCAAACACAACATCTATTCAAATCCCTTAGGTGCCCCCAGAAACACTACCCTCCTCCCCTGGCGGTGAAGGGTGAGAATGAATTCCCAGAGAGAATTGGGATCAAGGGGCAAGTTAGAAGGGGACCTTCGCAGCTGAGGGTTAAGGAAGGATTTTCTGAGTGGGGGCGCTTCTCAGGACATTGTTACCAGCAGCGTCTAAGCTGAAGATCGCCACCACATCGTGGGTGCAAGTGACAAGATGCAGGTCTGATAAGAGGCGAGGAGACCAGATGACATCTAAGTCCATACAGCTCTGACAGACTCTGGTTCTAACCCAACTGTGTCTTTGAAGTAAAACCATGGAAAATAACCTCATGTAAGGAGAATTTTCGGCTGCATCCTTAGCACAGACATTTCTCAACAATAAATCCCACTATTGATGTTATTTAGGGCAGTTAAGGGAGATTTTGGAATTACCCTGTTTCCCTGAAAATAAGACATAGCCGAACAATCATCTCTAATGCGGCTTTTGGAGCAAAAATTAATATAAGACCCAGTATTATATTAATTATATTATATTGTATTATTATATTATATATTATATCATTAATTTAAAGACCCAGTCGTATAGTAAAACAAGACCGGGTCTTATATGAATTTTTTCTCCATAAGATGCATTAGAGCTGATTGTCCAGCTAGGTCTTATTTTCAGGGAAACAGGGTACTTCAATGCTGTTGAAATTCATTATCTAATGCTAATTAAAATGATCTGTTTTGCTGTCACCAAGGAAAATCTTGTTAGGGAAACTGATGAGCTGCAGCAAGCTGCACTGAGCTGAAAGCAGAAGCATGCTTACAGCACCACACATCCTATGCCATCTACAACTAAGGGAGAGGGAGAGCTCACCTAGCGGGGTACCCGGCCTGACCTCGGGCAGGTTTCAAGGGCCAGCCAGGCATCTGAAGGGCACTTGGCTGAAGAGCAGGAGACCTGCTTCTGACCTTGCATATCACCTTGGGGGCAGTCACCTCATCTCTTTGGGTTGGTTTAGATCAGCAATTTTCAACCTAGGATGCACATTAGAATCGCCAAGGGAACTCTGATACCCAGGCCGCACCCCAGGCCAATTAAAACAATCTTGGAGATGAGCCGAGGCATCAATATTTTAAAGCTCCTTAGGTGATTCCAATGTGCAGGTGAGGTTGATTGCCACTGCATTTGATGGTCTCTAAGGTCCCCTCCAACCTCTCTGTCCCTTCCTATTTCCAGACTAATTGAGTGATGGGAAAGCATTGGCTTGGTTCATCACTCTCTTGCAGACACTGGTTATAATGAGTCTGACTCAACTAAATTCCACGTCGGTATCAGCTGGGGGGGCAGCTGCTGTTAAATCACGGTCCATGTCTTAGTTATTCTTGTATATGCCTCACATGTTAGGTGCTCAGTTCTCATTTGACAAATGAATGGTGCAGAAGCCAAAAATTCAATTTGCAATTCACCCCATCTCTCTGCCTCACTTTGAATGGCATTTTAATCATTTTGCTGCTTTTTATCACTTAGCAGAGCAAGTAGAGCTATTCAAGTTAAATAATGTATTAGGTTCATTTTTAATACCAGAATAGCCCCCAAATAGTAGTGGCTTAAACAAGAAAAAAGTTTATTTCCCTAACACATAAAAACTTGACTTTCCAAACATGGTCCCAGGAGCAGCACCATCCACATCACCCAGGAACCTGTTAAAAATGCAGACTCTTGGGCTCACAGCCATACCTACCGCAACAGAAACTTTGGGGGTGGGGCCCAAAAATCTGTTCTAATAAGCCCTTCAGGTGATTTGAGAACCCTGCCTTTATAAAAGAATTTGAGAGGCATTCTGAGGCTAGCATAGCAACTCCATGAAGTTGTCAGGGACCCAGGCTCTCTTCTGCTTCATCCCTAGGATAAAAACCTTATCCCCATGAGGCAATGTGGCTGCTGGAGCTCTAGCCATCACATCTAAGTTGAAAGGAGTAGGATGGAGAAAAGACCAGAGAAGGGCACTCACTCTCCCTTTCACATGACTTCCTAAGTACAACACTTCCTCTTATACCTAACTGGCAAAACAACTTTTTCCGTGAAGAAGGCTGGAAATATCTGAGTTGGGAACAGGCAGGGAACCCAGCTAAAAACTGGAGTTTTGTTTCTGAGGTATTAAGACAGGAAACTAGTTGTTTCTGCCTTAACTAATCACCAACGATGGTAATTAGGAAAACTAAAACTCATGAGTGCTTTCTGTGGGTCCAGGCACAGTGTTAAATACAGTATCTTGTATCACGACAGTATCTTGTTTACCCTTCACAATTCTATGGGGTATTAGTTTTATAGATGTAAAAATAAGGGCTTACTGAGGTTGGTTAATGTGTCTGATGTCACATAACTAGGAAATGATGGAGAATTTCAAGCAAGGCAGTTTATCTGCAGGGGGTGCATTCTTAGCCTCAAAGCTATGCTACTCTGATAAAAGTGTTGGTGGAGGAGAAGAAAGATGAGTAATAACTGCTATTTTACATCCGTTCCTCATTAGCAGGAATAAGACGACATTGGTTTTGCATCACTTAATAAAGATGAGCTTGCCAAGCCAGTCCCTCCCCACTCCAAATGGCTGGTTTATTCTAAGACTGCATTTTAGGTCTGCAGGGTGTCTGCACATTCAGCTCGGGCCTAATGCAAGAAGAGTCAGGCTTTGTGGGGCTTGAATCTTGTACAATTTAGTATCTCCCCTTAAGAAAAAAACTAAATTAAGAATAAAATATTAGGTAGCAGGCTTTGGAATGCCCAGCAAGCAAGGGGCCCTGATGCTAAAGCATCCTTGGCGTCACAGGAAATCTGCTTCCAGTCTAACGCTTCCCTTGCCGGCATTGCTTACTGATTGCATGGGGCAGTGGACACATGGAGGTGACTGCAGTTAGGCAATCTTGGACTGTCCCATCTAGAAGCAACACTGGAGATGATGTTGAGGAGTAGTTGTCTAACTTTTTAACAGCAGAACCCCGTTACAAAAGGAAATCTTACTTAGAGTCTGAGCATGTTAAACAGATGTAGGTGGAGCTGCTCCGGTTGGAGCTGAGGCTGTTGGTCAGGAGCCCCATTCATTCTGCCCCTACCTCTCGCCACGGTGCAGCTCCCAAGGCATCTCAGGGCACCCTGGGCTTTCCAGGATCCCATCTGGAAACCACCTGATCTATTCCAAGGGAGGACAGAACTAAGGCCCATACAGGTTAAATAGCTCAGTCTATGTCACACACCTGGTTACTGGCCCACAGATCTTTTCACTCTACCAAAATAATCCTTCAATTCCTAGGCCAGCCCTCAAATGCCCAGTGCCAAACTGCCTCTCACTTTATCTCAGATGCAGTATTTGCTGTACTACAGAATCAAGGCACAGAACCTGCTTCTATCCCACTGCAGCCCAGGTGGAGGGGGGCTGGGTACTCTTTCCACTTAAGTGCTGGAGGTTTATTCCCCTGAACTGCTGGTCCTCCTTCTCCCCTTGGTTCACCCTGCAACTCTGGCCAAGGCCCTGGTACACCCAGGGGAAGGCGAGAGGCAGGGAATGGAACAGGTGGACAGCATTTGTACCACAGAGAGGGAAACAGTGGGAACCCTGAGGTCATGAAACATTTATAAACTGAGCATAGATAGAAGCTATCTTTAGTATGAAAAAAGAAAACAGATTTAAAGACACATTACATGTAGGCACTACAGATATTTTCTTTTCCATCTTAGCAGGGTAGAGGGAAAATGACTTTTCCCTCCTTCAATACATATACAATATATTCAATGAAAACACTATTAAAATAAGACTGCAAATTTAGATCAACACTGCTTCATGTTCTACAGGCAATACAAGTGTAATCTTTGGAGTTGTCTCTACTTTGGACAGCAATTGTTCGCAGCTTGATATTCTGCATATTATGACCCACCTTCCCAGACTCTGAGCCTTAATTCATAGACCAGTATGTCAAACAAAGTTACACCCCCTAGAAAAGTCAAATAGCCTTGTTTGTGGTTTGATAGACAATGTGCTAATGGGTTTTTGAAGGGGGCAAGTCTTTTTGCCTTAGTTCTAGGCTTTGGATAATTTTACTTAACTAGTAGAGGGTTGTTTTTTGTTTTTTAATTTTTTCTCTGTACACTACAACCCTGTGTGTTGGGAATCAGACAAGGCAGGAACACCTGGTCTATCGGAGAATCATAAACACCTACAGGGGCCAGCCCGGTGGCTCAGGCGGTTAGAGCTCCGTGCTCCTAACTCCGAAGGCTGCCGGTTCGATTCCCACACGGGCCAGTGGGCTCTCAACCACAAGGTTGCCAGTTCAGTTCCTCGAATCCCGCAAGGGATGGTGGGCTCTGCTCCCTGCAACTAAGATTGAACATGGCACCTTGAGCTGAGCTGCCTCCCGGATGGCTCAGTTGTTGGTTGGAGCGCGGGCTCTCAACCACAAGGTTGCCGGTTCGACTCCCGCAAGGGATGGTGGGCTGTGCCCCCTGCAACTAGCAATGGCAACTGGACCTGGAGCTGAGCTACGCCCTCCACAACTAAGACTGAAAGAACAACAACTTGAAGCTGAACAGAACCCTCCACAACTAAGATAGAAAGGACAACAACTTGGAGAAAAGTCCTGGAAGTGCACACTGTTCCCCAATAAAAAAGTCCTGTTCCCCTTCCCCCCCCCAAAAAAAAATAAAAAAAAATAAACACCTACAAATTTTACATGGCACCTTCACACGCACAATCTCATTCAATTTTGACCCCAACCCTCTGAAATTTCCAGGTGTTATCTTTATTTTTACAGGTAAAAAACCCCCAGAAGTCTCTAAAGGTTGGGACTTACCTATATTGTTGGTCAGAGCCAGAGTCAAGCCTCAAAGCTGGACTCTCAGGAAACAAACTCCAAGTGCTTTTCACTGAGGTACTGTTCTCAACCCCTCACATTTGTAGAAAATCTTGCTTAAAAAGTTTTTGTAAATTGAGGGACTGTGAGGCAGGTGGCTTTTTTTTATAGGTAAAAGAACTGAGAAGCAGCATTACCTGCCTTCCAAGTGGCCGCCCTCATACAGGGTCCAAGTCTCCCAAACACGTCTAAGGCTCTCTCCTCTTCAGAACAATCACTTGGAGTTGGCACTGTCTCCTGGCGCTAACCCATACTCCCACCTCTGGATGCCAAGACCACTCTACGAGGGGAAACACCCCCTTCTCTGCTGTATCTAGGGCTACTGGCCCAGGAAGTGACCTCACGTTAGCCCTCACTCCTCCCCCAAGGGGCGGAAACAAACTCCCTTTCCAGCCTGTCTAGCCCTCAGCATGCTACTTGAGCTGGTGGACTTCGAAGGAAGATGTTACGTAATTCCAAGCAACAGCAAAAGATGCTGTTCCTACAAGGTTTGCACTTTAAAGAGCTGATTTGGGATCAAGTGCTTTCACCCTCTGCTTCGCAACCTGTGGACAGGTACCGGCTACAAATGCAATGACAGATGGTGCACGTCTAATGACTTTTCAAATGTACACAGCTGTTTGAAATTATAAAATATGTATCTAAAAGTGGTAATAAATTCATGGAAGATTCTGTGTGATTTCTTAGCCAATACATACTCAAATGTACAAGTGTGATTTTGCTTTTTGGGGCAAGGGTTGCTGAAATGCTTGATGTTAAAAATCTCAAAGATCGGAACTTTGATTTCCAAGTCATGGTTTTCAGAGCTGTCAGAGGCCTTTCCAGCAATCTCCAAATCTCCCATAATTCTACCTGCCCAAAGATAAGCCTGGCTTTGAAAGGGTGACCGCCTCTGTGTCAGGCCCAGTTCTAGGTCCTTTACATATATAGACTCACTTAATACAATGACCTGGTGAAGTGTGCATCATTTTATAAGTGAGGAAACAGAAGCAGAGAGGTTATGTAACTTGCCTAAGGATGCCCAGCTAACAGAGGGCTTCAAATCACAATGTGGTTCTGGGCTGGCGCCTCTAGTCACTATCCTATACTGCCCTGAATTTTAGCTGATTTTCAATTTTCAAAGAGGTATGCTTTGAATGGAAATATATCAGGAGAATCCAGCAATAAAGAAAAGTTTTGAGCGTGAAAAGCTACCACAGAAAAACAAATCAAGCTATGAAGAGAGACGAAAAGATGGAATACTATGTTTTACCCACTGTAACATGCTTTGACTCTAAGACCCAGCATTATTTTATGTATCACAAGACCCACCATTATTTTATGTATCACAAAGGAAAAAAAACTCCCTATTAAATTAAAAAATGATCATGCTATCGACTATAAAAATGAATCCTTTCAGATTTAAAATATGAAAAAGTACATTTGTACAATTGATGAAACACAGTAACATCCAGGCAGGCAGCACCAGGCAACAGGCTGAGATGCCAGGGGAAGGGATAGCATCTTTCACAATTTAACTCACAGAAACCCCCGAACTCCAAATGCTCAGGTTTTGGTTCTATGCCAGATTCTGATTGGATGCTACTTATTACCATTATTTTCCCGCAAATAAGACCTAGCCAGACCATCAGCTCTAATATGTCTTTTGAAGCTAAAATTAACATAAGACCCGATATTATTTTACTGTAAGACCAGGTCTTATATTAATCTTTGCTCCAAAAGATGCATTAGAACTGATGGTCTGGCTAGGTCTTATTTTCGAGGAAACACAGTAGTAAGAGTACTTCTTCACGCATGAAGTATTCTTGTGGCCAAGGGAATGAATGGTATTAGGTTAGGGAGACCTGTCATGTGCACCTGATGGAGGCAGCCATGATGGATTCACCCCACCCAGATAGGATAAATGGGAAACATGGGAAGACGGGAACCCCCAAAGAGGTGCCAGAGGGACCAAGAGATATATCCACCAGGTTATTATACTGTCCACAAGCAGACACAGTGGATTCTAATGGGTCTATATTTAAAGCTAGACAAATATTAAGCAATACAGATGGGGCAGAATAGTTGGGCAAGAAAACTCAAGACTTGTCCATTTCCTCAAAAGCACTTTCATGCTGTTACACAGGTCTTTAAATCACTGCCTACTGTTGAATGTAATAGTAGCAAGTCAGTGTCATTACTGGTAGGTACAGTGATAAGAATATGAGTTTTAAATGCAAGAGGATTTCTATCTAAAGGAAAGTCTGTTTTCAAGCATCTGGAAACCATTTAAAATATCTAAATTATTCATTATACTTAATTACAGTCACCAAGAGCAAGATGATTCTCACGACCCTACCAGATTCCTGTCACCTTCCACTAAGTAGTCATCAGACACCAAGCACAACTAAGAACTAATCATTTCCCCCCAGGATATAATTAAGTCCCCTAAGAACAAGACAGCAAGGCAGTGTGGGCCAACGTTTCTCATTACCACGTTTTTGCAGCTCGCTCTGTCCACTCACATTCAGCACTGGGCATGAGTCTGTTTAATTGGATAAAACATTCTGATGAAAGAGTCCAAACACCACTTCTTTGTGGGGATGGGAGTGGAAATATCGGTGCTGTCTTCCAAGGCACCGTTTTGGGTACAAACGTGCTCAGCAATCAGTATCTTTTTGCGCATTCTAGAATGCAGGGCAGAGCAGACATTTAGTTACTACCCATAAAAGATGTACGGTGCAAAGAGCACACTGTATCCCCTGGTTAAGACTCTTCATTGGGGGAAAAGGTTAGGGAATTTGGGGCACTTTGGTGGTGGTATCTTTAAATTTAGAAAAGGAAAGATGGTGTAGTTTGCCAGGACTCCCTACCAAATACCACAGGCTGGGTGGCTTAAACAACAGGAATTTGTCTTCTCACAGCTTCTGGAGGCTGGAAGTCCAAGATGAAGGTATCAGCAGGGTTGGTTTCATTTAGACGTCTCGCTCCCTGGCTTGTAGAAACCATCTTTTCTGTCTTCAGATGGTCTTTTATGTGTGTCCGAATCTCTTCTTATAAGGACACCAGTCATATTGGATGAGGACCGACCCATATGACTTCATCTTACCTTAGTTACCTGTATTTGGAGGTCTCATCTCCAAATACAGTCACATTCTGAGGTACGGGGGGTGGGGGTTAGGATTCTAACACACAAATTTGAGGGGGACACAATTCAGCCCGTAACAGATAAGAGATGATTAGAAACTTAGTTTCCTTCGGTTAAGCCATTCAGAGATGAGAAAAGAACTCAAGTGGCAGATTCTTATGTTTGTTTATTCTTTAGTTTTATTATAGAAATAGTTCATAATTAGTGACTCAGTATTAACTGCTTTTTTAAAAAGAGACTTTGTGCTCTTTTAACCATTATTCTAAATATACACATCTCCTAAGAGTGATTGCTATAATTAAGATGTAGGCTTTTCAAAATTTCATTAAAAATAGAAACAGAAGTGCCATCTCATATTTTAAAGAGCTCTGAGTTCAAGCATGCAAGAAGCCATTTGCTCTAAGAGGCCTTATTCTATCTATTCCACTACCCCAGGAAACTACCTGGCTGAAACTAGGTAGAATGGAAAATACCCCAGGCTGAAAAGGAAAACAGATACTTTCTTCTAGGCAATGTCTGATCCCTGGAAAAGTACGGGGTTGGTATAATCCAAAAACTACAAAAACTTGATTTAAAAATTAAAGACATTCTTAAATCCAGTAGGCTCTTCCACAGAACATAAACCCTCCATTCAGCGAAGTGCGTTGTTTTAAGTTGGGTTAAAACCATTTATAGACTTCTGCTAAGAATAAAAGGGTATAAACTGACAAGAACAAAGTCAACGGGAGAGAAGCATCAGTGGCTGAGCAATACCAACAAATATCTAGAACAGGAGAAAGTAGCAGGGCTGAGAATGCCGATGACTAAGTGCATGAAGAGGAGCAAGTTGATTTTCATGAGGATCTAGAGCAAACCCCAGCGATTAGAGGTGCCAGGTACAGGAGAAAGCTGGGGTGAGGCCTGGGATGGGAAATAGGGGGATTGGCTAAAACTGGCTGACTACGATGCCACAGATTTGCAGAAGGCTGACAGTTTATTTTGTGGACCCCAGAATAGAGGGCACTAAATACAAGAGAGCATGAGGGAGAGGCACTGTACCGAAAGTGGGTGGGTTAAATAAAATCTGTATACCTACTGTTGAGCAAACAGAATACTATCTGTCAAGTGGCTTTCTCTCTGGAGGCGGCGAAATGGCCCCAACAAAAGGCCTAGAGATGCTGACGTATGGAGGACCTCAGTGAAACAGGAGATTTCACACCTACTCACCTGTGCAATGAACCGTCAATGGTAGAAAACAGGATGGGCTTGCCCCCTTTCTGACCAGTTTTAGGTACATAAGGAGAGTCAAAGATCTCCAAGAAAGCCAAAAACAATGAGAGAACAAAATAAAAAGAACAGACAACAGAAAAAAGACAAAGTAAAACAAAATAAACACAAAATATAACATCCCCAGAGACATAAGAGACATTTCATCCAAGAAACAAGAAAAGAACATTTCAATGGTTCAATGGAAGGGCTGGCAGAGTGTGTGGAGGAAATATCTCACCTAGAAAAGATTAAAAAAAAAAAAAAAAAGCTATAGAACTGAAAAAGAAAACTACTAGAGGATCAAACCAGCACTCAGAATCTGAGTAACAGGAATTTCAAAGAGAAAGGGGTGGGAGGGAGGATCAGAGAAACAATACAAATATAGCTTGCAGAATGTAGAATGGAAGGGCTTCATTTTTCTGACTACAACAGTTCAATAAGTGCCAGCATGAAGAATGATAAATGGACACACACAATACCTGTCAGTTCATTAAGACTATAAAATATACGTTGGCTGAGGATTTTAAAAATTCCCATGACCTTTCAGAGAAGCCCCTCTCCCCCGCAAAAAAAGCCACATACAAGAGACTGAGGATAGGGATGGCACTGGACTTTCACATCAATTCTGCAAGCCACAGAAAATATTGACCAACACTTTCAAAATCGAGGCAAAATTAATTTCAAATTAGAATTCTATATCCAGCTAAACTAGGTACCCAGGTATGAAAAGGCAGACTAAAGACATTCTGACTTCCACGATCTTCAGTATTTTATCTCATAAGTATTCTTCTCAGGAAAGTACTAGATTGTGCCCCATTCAAAAGGGGTGTTGTTACCTAGTTAAATACTGATCCATTAAACTGCAACAATAAAAGGTGTTCAGTAAGAAAAAAATGTGTGGGATCCTAGAATGGGCTTTCCACAGGAGAAATGAAAGGAAGGCTAAGAATGACGATGGTAGTTGTGCCATTCTTCAGGACATCCAGAAAGCCAGCTGGCTCCAGGAGGGGTGTCTGAAGAGAGCAGAAAAGCTAGTTGAGCTGATGTGTTGGACAGTGTGGAAATTAGTATTCAGTCAGGCTAGCACACTTCTGTTTGCTCGTTTCTGAAGATCCCATTTCAAATGGCTTAAATGGTAAATGGGCGTTTTTCCTCTCACATAACCAGAAGTCCAGGAGAAGGCAACTCCAGGCGTTGATTTCTTCAGCAGCTCAACATCACCCAAGTTCCAGATTCTTCCCATCTTTTGCTCAGCCATCCTCTACATGCTTTCTGTCTTCTCATGGCTGCTAGATACTACAGCAGCTCTAAGTGTCTCATCTGCATATACCAAAGCTGGCCGGCAGAAAAAGGACTCTTCCTTGTGGGTCTTTCCTTAAGAAATCTCTTAGAAACAACACTTTTCTTCTAAAGTTCACCGGTCAGCCTCCACCCTAAATCCATCACTGACTGAAGGGATGGGCCACCAGGATTCATACCAGTGCTCTTTTGCACAAGACATACAAGGGAAATGTGTGCATGGCCTGGGGGAACAATGGAGGAGGCTGTTAAAATCTCAGCACATCTAGGACCCACTCGAGGCACACTGGGTAAGAAACAGTGAATAGACCAGTCAGGATACCGAAGCCACCAGGCAGAGGGTGAACATAATAACATGGGAGTGTCACAGGCTGAAAAAAAAGAAAGAGCAAAATGGTACCCGCTAAGAAGAGTTTAAGCAATTCTGATGAAAATTTTGGGAAAAATTAATAATAGAAATATAGAAAAGCAAAAGAAAATAGAACTGTAATGACAGTTCACTACTTATTTCAGTATTTAACATTTTATGTCAATATAATCAATATAAACTCTCAACACTGATTTATCAGAATTGATGCAATTGTATTGGGAAGATGGAGAGAAAAGAAGTGGGGGAACAATGGTGGTGAAAAATCTTAATGTTATTTTCCCATAATTGGAAGTAAAAAAAACACACACACACACAAAAAAACTGTCTATACTGAAAAACACACCAAAAACTGTATATTAAAGAATTTAGTGAGCTAAAGAATTGGGAAGTAGTTGCTTCTGGAGAGGGCAAGGCAAGGGTGAGGAGGAATTCTGTACGTTATTTTTTTACTCTCATAGATGGAACAGATAATAGGGTTTCCCCCACACTCTGAATGGGCCCTTTATACAGAAAACACAAACTCATAATGTATTAGTCAAACGAAAGTGAGCTCTGATGTTGCCTTTACCCCATTTCCCCCAGCTGCCCCACCTCCACCCTTGGATGAGGCTGGATGGCAGGGATCTGGGTGGCACGGGTCGGGTGGGTGGAGGGGAAATCTACGTCAAGGGAGTTGCAGGTGAATCAGCTCTTTTGCTCACTGGGCAGGAGAGGGTAGCAGGTGGAGTCCTGGTAGCTTGTTATGTTGGGAGTCATCCTGGGACCCAGTAGTCTGGTCAGGAAAAGCACAGCAATTCTCCAGTAGATGTAATTATAGTGACAGATACCAGTCGGTGTCGTGTTACAGACGCCTACTTAGAGAAAGCACCAAAGCTTGCATCGAAAATAGTCAGGGCAGAGCTACAGGAGCCTAACTGATCTACCAAAACCTTCCCAGCTTTGCTAAGCCAAGCAGTTTTAAAATTCAAACATCCTACCTGCATTTAAATTCAAACTTCTGCACTGTTAACAGATTTGCATCTCCTTCCTTCAAACTCAAACCCTGTAGACTTCAATTACTTCAGGGACCATCCCAATGAAGAAAGTCTCATCACAAGGAGCTAGGTACTTGGAAGGCCCAGATCCAAATATAGGCAGATCTTCCCAGTGACCTTGACCTTAACACTGCTACCTACTGTGATCCCCTAATTCATCTAGCCTATTTCCCCCTAATGAGCCTTAACTTATTTAAGTGGCTTTCAAACAAAATTTAACATGGAACCCAACCCATAAGGCAGCCAGGATTGTGGCTGCCCAAGGTATCCACGTTCCCTGTACCCATCAAGGCCCTAAGGCTTCCTGAAGTTCCTTTTAAAACAAAACTTTAAGTTCCACCTCATTGCTCCCACTAAAAACTCCCCCTTGGCTGTTCTTTTCCACATCCTGCTTCCTTTGAGGTCCTTTCAAGTCCCACCTCCTCCATGGATGACTATTGCTCACCAAGGATGCCTTCCCATGGATTAACTCACACAACCCCTTTATATGTATTTGGATGGTCCCACTGCATGACTATTAAATCTTTTACATTGTGATTTGCTTACAACTCAAGGTAATAGGGAAGATGGCTGGGATTTAAAGAAAAAGAAAAAAAAAAAAAAGCATTTTTAGAAACCATTTTATAAATAAATTCTTAACAAAAAAGAAACACATACACAGAGCACCCAAATTACCAGCAAGGTGGACTCTAGCCCTTCTTTTCCACACTGGGAAAACAGATCAGAAGAAGAAAAATGATTCCATCTTGTTTCCATCTATGCGGACAGTTTTTCAAGTAGCGTTTCTATTCCTTTGCTGTTGTTTTTGTTTTTTTCCAATGTGGGAATCAGGCTTTTCAGTCCAGCTTTGATTTTCTTGGCAACTTCTTGATCAGAACTCTGGAGAAGGCTGAAGAGAGAAGACAAAAATTAACAAACAAAACACTAAATTTCATTAAAATCCCTAAATCATCCGCAAGTACTACCTGCATCCATAATATATAAAAAACTCATTGACTTGTGAGACAAGTCTTACAACGATAAATACATTACTTTATCAGATGAATGATGGGGGCTAGTAGCCTATATTCTAAAACCACATAAATAAAAAACGTTTTATAATCTAGCTGGTGGGGTCACTTAAGCAAATGTAGGAGCAACTCTGTTCCATACGGAATCTGTCCTACTTTCACTTTGACTATCTTAGGACTAACAACCTGTCTTCAAATTATTTAATACATGTATTCTATCTTCCTTTCTCCACCTAAATGCAAAAGCAGGGCCCGATGTGTTCTTTCATGGCACATGTACAGACCAGATGGCCGAGAAATGCTCACTGAGTGACGGAATGAGCACGAGTGAATGGTGCACAGAGGGAAAGGTGGGGGCCGTGAAAGACAAGCAGTTAATGAATGACATTCTACTAAACTCTGCAGCTAAAACATTTAGTGAAAAAGTAAAGAGCTTCACCTTGGAGCTTAACTGCCTAGATTGGAAACCCACCTCTGCCACTCAGTAACTGTACAACCAAGAGCATGCTATTTAAACTAAGACTCAGTTTCCCGATCTTTCAAGTGGGATCCACAACAGAATCTCTACCTTCTACTCACAGGGTTATTTGGGGGGGCTCAAATGATCTTGTAGTATGTACAACACCTTGCCAAAGTCTGACACTTAGTAAGCATTCAATTAGTGTGAGTCATCAAGCAAAGGAACGTCATCTCTGCTTTCTGAGAACTTGCTGCATGGAGTGCTCTGTCACCAGTGAGTGGAGCCCTGGAGGCTGGCAACAAGCAGGCCTCTTTCTCTTTAAACAGGGGCCGGGGCATAGGCACTTGACCGGGGAACACACCAAGGCTGGATTTCTGTTCTCCCCCAACTTCTTCACGACCATGTTTAAAGGCTGACCTCTGAAATACATCCTTGGCATTTTTGCAAGGGCCTGGTCCCAATAACTTTCAGCGTGTCCGGGAAGAGGAGGATAAGCTCGCAGCCCCAAGCAGGGTTCCCTTGCTCACTGTGGGACACAAGCACCAAGTACTGCTTGGTGCTTATGTATAGTTGTGAAGTATGTAATGTGCCCTTTTAATAGACAGATGTGTGACTCATTAGGTATTTTTATTTTATATACTTTGGCTAAGCATATAGTCACATAATGCATAATAGTAATAAAACTTAATATTTATTGAACGCATGTAATAGACATAATGCTACATATTTTATATGCGTCATCTCATTTAGTTTTCGTAACATAGGATTATTATTTATCTCATTTTATGACCAACAAAATTAAGACTCAGTAAAGCTGAATGATTTGCCCAAGGCTACATAGTGAATTGGGACTGAAACCCAGGCAGTCTGTCTAGAACCCGTGCTTTAAAATGCTAGAGAATTCTGCTTCCCTCAGTTATTCTGCAGACTGCACACAAGGCTGATTTTTTTTTTTTTTTTTTTTTTTACCCAGAGTGCTTTTTCACTTACTGTTAAAAAAGATTAAAAAAAAAAAATTTTACACTGGTTTGAAGTACAATATAAAACAACAGAGAATTTTACCAAATAAGTCAGAACATCACAATATTTTAAAAACCTAACAGAAGCTATTACAGTATCAATCATTAGGTTATCTATAGTTCAACTTCCCTTTAGAATCCCAAATATTTCATGTGTTCCTGTTCCAATTCTAAGTAGTATTCCCTAATAAACCTATAGCATCCTTATGTTTGAAATCCACCCAAAGGGAGCTCTGATCGATGAGAATCTATATAAATTAATTTTACGGCATTGGTGAAATTTTTAGTTAATTAAGTATAATGAAAGAATGTGTCAGTAGGTGTTAACACTCCAAATTCCTGGTAAAGAAATTTATATCAAAAAAGTTCATGTTTAAGCTAATGGCTTCTGGCTGCTCACCATCAACTGGAAAATTAACTAATTTTAACGGGAAATGAACAAAATGATCTGTATCACCCATATGTTTGGAGACACTAATATACCTGAAAATAAAAAAAGAATGCTCATATGAATGCGTATGTTTCTGAGTACATGTGTACCAATTCAAATTCTATATTGAACAAACACTCATAACATTTACAAATACAGATGAAGTTGCATAGCATTTGCATGTGAAATACTATGGGAAATTCAAACTAAGATTGGTATCTGTCTTCCAAACCTAGGTAACAGCAGTGGAAAAAAATCAATAGTGATTGTTTCAAAACAACACACAAACCTATTTTTAAATGAATGTTCTTAATAGAAGGGTTTCATCAGGGAATAGAATACATGGAAAGTTCAATGACCTTTAATTATAAACTCAACATACTATGTTCAGAGAACAATATGCAAGTTAAGCATATGCTTCAGTTCACAAATCATCAGTTTTCTATCCATTTTAACTAGAAAATAAACAATTAGCATGAAGACTTCAGAAGCAAATGCTTCTCAAATCCTTACAGAATAGTTGAAAACAATGAATAAAAATTACATGTACAGTGAGTCATAATTTAAAAAAAAAAATCACTGTCAGTTTTTGTAGGGAAAAGACTAATTCATTAAGAAGAATACAATTACATTTTGGTCAAAACCAAAAATGTGGTGAGACAATCAAATGATGCCTTTGAATGTCTTAATTTTATGATCCTTGACCTCCAAAAGAGGGTAGACAAAAAAAACTGTGAAGTATTGACTGAAATAGTTACATTTACTTTCTAATATTTGGTATACTTGTCTAGACCAGGAGTGGCTGAAAGTAATACTGGACTACTGGGAACAAATATTAGAAGGGAGAAATAAATGTGAGAAGTTTCTTGCATGAACCGGCATCAGGATGCGGCCCTGTGCAGAGAAAGGCACTTGTCATACATACCAAGAAAGAATAATGGCACCTCGATTTACACTAGCCCAGGACTTCAGGTTCTTCATACCAACATGCTCTACGAGTGTTTTTGCAAAACAACCTGTAAAATATACTGAAACTTAGTGAACATCACATACCAAGATTTAAACTCTCAATATCCCTCTCTACTGTCCTTAAATCTGCAAATACATTTTAATAAAAAAGCAAATAAAGAGAGTTCTCACCCAAACTCCTTAACACTAAAAATTCCAGTTCAGGTGTATATAATGCATTTTCAGTACAGCTGTTTCTTTCAAATCTGATCCAAATCCTAAGCTATGTTTAGTAGCAGTTACTCAAGAGAAACAATTAATTCCTATAAAATGCTCACTTGGTCATGTTTGCGTTTCTTTGTACTACTGAATGATTTAACTCTGACCTGAAAGGTATTCAGAAAGTAAATGTTTGACAGTAGCAAATCAAGTTTGACTGAAAATAAGTTTTCCCTTGTGAAAAATGCTCACTCAGAAGGTGCCATGAACATAGCCAGTGGTCAAATGACGGTTCTGGCTTACACCTGGAAATTTCTCTTTATAATACTAGTTACATATCAAAACTACCATTTATTTTTTGTTGTTTTAGTATATCTGATTTTCAATGCGTTGGTATATTTTATCTCCTCACTGTGCCATTTAAGTGTAACTAATTCTTGGACAAAGGAGAAATTCTGAAGGCTAGGATTGAGTGCAAACGGAGGTAGGGACAACCTATCTTGAAAACAAACATCTTAAGATGTATATTTCATTCAAAAATACCCAAATGTAAGGAGCCTTTAAAAGCCAAGAGGCATATGGCTATTTAGTTTTTCATGGCACATGCTAAGGAGCAATAGAGATCAGCTCCTGAGGCAGATGGTGTTTTCCAAAGGTGACTGCAACAGTATCTGCTGTCCTATGTGCTCTTCTAGAATACTGCCTGCCCAGCCTCCATGCTAGAGATGGAACTGATGCCGTCTTTTGAATCTCAGCGGGCCTTTGTGACTGACCTAACCAAGAAAATATGATAAAAGTGATGTTAAATAATTCTGAGGCTAAATCATGAAAGAACCATGTGCCTACTTCGTTCTCTTAAACCCAAACCTACCACATTCTGAGGAAGCCCAAGCAGCCTTGGGACAGGACCTGAGGCTGCTGGCGACGGCCACTGCCCGCCATTGGGAAAGTGGATACTCCAACCCCAAGCTGAGCAGCCTCTGAGCAGAGCAGAAACAAGCTCAATCAAGCCCTGATCAAATTATTGTTGTTTTGAAAACCACTAAAGTTTTGAGGTGGCTTGTTACACAGCAACGGGTAACCAAGACAGCTAGCCATACTCATTTGGTGCTACATGAAAATGACAAAAACATCAAACAGGCATGTTTTAGGGCTGTCAGTGCATTTTAATTAATAGGGAAAAAATCATTAGAAAATTCCTGGACTTTAAAAAGTAAGGCAGACAACTTGTCTGACATAAATTCGGCTCAACTGTGCACCAACTTTTTTAATAATGAAAGAGATGAGTCAATACATCTTTTTTCCTTCAAAACTTATTATAAGAAGCTTTCTCTTTTACAAAAAATTTACAGTGAGAAATAGCTCCAAGTCTCTATTCCTAAAGGTAGACAGAATGAGAAGTGACAGCATATGGATATACTGCTATATTGATTCCCTCACTAGCCATTAGCACTGCAATTGCCTTAAGGCGTAAATTCATAATCTGTCACTTTTTTCAGATACAGTAATAGAAAGTCCCAACTGCTTTACTCCAGTTGGGGAAAATCTCTCTAATGGCTAAAATACCAGATGGAGTTTGAATTTAGTAAGAGAAGGCCTGGTCAAAGACAGGACTGAGAGGGAAATGGACGCCACTTCTCAATTAGATATAAGATGCTGTCCTCTTGAGAACTGAGTTTCTACAGAACAGCTAGGGGTAAGGTTTATGAAAAACCAGAAAGTGCCAAGAACTGACTTGCATTTTGGCCACATGTATTGCAACACCAAATAGGCACCACTTCAAAATTCTCTGATAAGGATAATTTTCTTCTGCGTATCCTTTCCTCAAAACTAGAGCTAAATATTATGCCTTCCGATTGGGGTAATGATACTCACAAATGGGCCCCCCTAGTGTACTGCGCTCATTATCCTCAAGGAATAGAATGGCATTTTAGAAAACTGGCCAACCCCAGTCAGAACACTGAAGGGGTAGAGGAAGGGGTAGAGAGAATGAGGGAGGGTGGAAAATAGAAAAAGAATTCCTGGATTCTAGGAGACAAATTTCTAGCATTTGCTAAAGCAATACTTGCAACTACTAAATCATGTCTTATAAACATTATTACTGAACACGCAACAAACTTTCATTTAAACTTAAATGGCTGACAAAGTTCAGGATGCCAGACATTACTGAAATTCCACAGAAGATACAAGAAAAGGTCAAGTTTAACAACCTACCTTCTCTTCCGTTTTCTCTCATCTTTTTATCTTGCTCTATTAACCACTTCAGAACAAGATGTCCTGCAGGATGTTCTGCAATGTGAAGCTAGAAGGGGTCAAGAACACGTTAACTTACAAGCTGTTTTCATCCATGCCTCAGCCTACAATCCATTCTACATCAGCCCAGAAAGATACGAACTCAGTCAAGCTGAACGTCCCAGAAGGCTTCAGAGTTCAGAGGTCTTTATCTGAATGACCGCTACACCCGGAGGGACCAGAGGTCTATTCCAATCCCCAGACTGAAACGAGGACGGTTATTCGAGATAACACAGCCCCGGAGAAGTGGTTCAGACTCAGCTTCGTGAGTTCCAGTTTGAAGAGCACCTCCATAGTGCTCATCTTCGATCACGCTGAGCACTTCTCAGATTCCAATATGCAGTTCTGAGGTTCAAGTACACCTATGGGACAGATCGCTACAGTAGCAGCATTAAAACCTAATGCTGAATGTTTAAGTACATGTGACTACATACTGGTGTTATCTGATAAGCAGGCCAAGCAAGCAGCTTTTTAAGCTCAATCTCACTCCTTTGTATGGCCCCGTATCAGAGGATCTCTCCTTATCAAGCATGGGAGACAATGGGCTCCATCTCTTTAAAAAGAAACTTTCATTATGTATGCATCTTCCAGAGTTGATAGCATGATCTGCTCTATGATGGCAGGGGCCAGGGCTTCTCTAAGACCCACAGCCCATTTCTCTCCCCTTAGCTCATAGGTCAGAAATAGTAATAGTAGTAGGCTCCCCACACGTCTGCTCCTGAGGAGCTTACAACCCAGTGCAGGCCAAGGGCCCTGCGTGCTGGCTTCTGCCTGCCTCTTCCCTTTCCTAAGCGCTTTCCCACCCCTCAGCATTCTGTTCTCACATAAGCTGAGCTCTTTGCTTCCTTCAGGCTGCTGCACATGCTCTTCCCTCTGCCCACAATCTTCTTTCCACCATTCTTCACTGAGCTACTAATCCTTGGGGCCTTAGCTTTCAGTGCCTCAGGGAAGCCATCCTGGGGATAAGTTGGCCCCCACTCTTATTTAATCCTATAGAATCTGTAGTTTCCCTTCACTGTACTTATCTCAATATGAAATGATCATTTAATATTTATTTAAACATTGTGTTCCCCCAAATGGTAAGCTTTTGGGGGGAGGGGCGGGCAGTATTGACCAGTGCCTAGCATGTACCAGGTACACAAATCAATGAACTTAAGATGCAAGGCAGAATAACATGAGGCCCATATAACACAGGCAGGAGCTATCAGAAAGAGCAAAGACGTTTTAACAAGAGGAGATGAGGGGAGACCATGGAGAAGGACTCTGGGAATCCTGAAGGATGAATGGACATGGGCAGCACAGCACTCAAGGCTGAGAGAAGCATGTACAAAGGCAGAGAGGTACAAAGTCCACAGCAAATTCAAAACAGAATTAAGAGCAGAGGATATGCTAGAAAGGCAGCCTGGGGCCGCTCATGCACGACAGAGAGCCACATTAAGTGGATTTTGTTTTTATGCATGGAGTCACTGCAAGTTTCTGAGACAGACAGTGTTGTAACAGCATTGTGTTTTGAATTCACAAATTTCAAATGTACTGTGGGTATGCAGTGAGTTGAGATAATGATGATTAAAATTCTCTTTATAGCAATGGTCTCAATGACGAGTCTGCAGTCACCACAGCCTTCCAGCCTGTCTTATAATAATAGCACATTACCTCTCCATCCTTGCCACCAGGGTGCAGTTCTGCTGATGCCAAGCTGGCGATGGCATTCATGGCAGGCTGAACGTCTCCAGTGGCAGCTCCCAGAATGTCAGAAACCAACACACATGCAGACTTATCTAGAACCACTTCTTGGACGTGTCCTTGCAAGTAGTTTAACAAAGCTGGAGAGATGGATTCTAAGAGCTCTCGGCGACGGATCTCTGTATCTTTCTTGCTGTTGGGATACGTTGAATGAGTATTAAGGCAAGATAAATGGCAAAGGAAATATGTTGATCTTATTTTCACACAATCCTCTAAGGGTTTATAATAGTTTGTGTGACACACTATTGTTAATTGTCTATATCTTTCTGTTATGCACATACACAAGTGATTTGAGGGTGGAATAGCTTTCATCTTTGTGTCCCTAGGATGTGACTAGTGCCTGGCACAGAACAAGCACCAGAAAAGTGAAGCTTCCCGTGTATAATAAAAACACCCCCAAATAATTAAAAAACCAAACAACAAAATATTTTACAAGACAACACATGTTCAAACTATTTTATAGACTCTACTCTTTTGAGTACTTAATTATGTGGCATCAGCTTTAAAAATATAGCAAAACCAAAACAAACCACACACCTAAGTCCTACTATGTGCCAGGTGCTCAGAGGCATTCTTTTGGCATGACGCTTTTATTTCCTTTTCAAGACAAAAACAACTACAGGCTTAAAAATGGAATTCATCTTTTTAGTGTTAGAGAGAGAGGGGAGCGTGAGAGGGGGCATGCATGCTTGAGTAGATTTCTGGAAACATGCATTACTCAACATTAATAAATCAGAGGAGAGAATAAAGGGCTCAAGCCATTCTATTATACTTGTTCTTACCTGTGTGCGTTTCCATCTCCTTTCTGCAGAACTTCAATGATTTCTCGTACTGTATGTGCAGGATCTCTGGGGCTTAGTAGGTACAATAGGACCTTCCTTCCATATTTGTCATTTAATATGTTAGGCAAGGAACTAATAATTTCCTGTAAAATTATAGAAACAAATAATGAATCCGTATGCTCAAAGGATGCTTGGAACTTGAATGGTAAAGGATACATACTTAACTATTTTCCCTAACATACTTACCGGAAAATGTGGAGCTAGTTCTGAATCGTCTCATTAAAGCACAAAGAAATTTACATTCAGAACACAGAAATGAGTCTCTACTGTGACTAGCATTATTGAAAAATCCATTTATATAACTGACCCAGCTGAAGGACTTAAAAAATATTTAAAACAGTTATTTTCATTCATTATATAACAGATATTTCTTAGGCCGCCATTACGAGGGACATTGCTTGCTGGGGTCACTGAGCAGATACAGTTAATTTGCAGCTGCACTTAAATGTAGCATCAGTATCAGAAGAACAACCTTCTTATTAGAATTTCCCCACTGAGATGTATGTGAAGGGGGATAAAGGAACTT
Organism: Rhinolophus sinicus; assembly: GCF_057876585.1. NCBI lineage: Eukaryota > Metazoa > Chordata > Mammalia > Chiroptera > Rhinolophidae > Rhinolophus > Rhinolophus sinicus. The sequence goes on from NC_142516.1 coordinate 50,582,016, forward strand.
TGTTAAACAGAACATGTGGATCAAGGCTTTTAAAGTGGGTTTACTTATTCATGGTAAATGAAGGCTATTTCTCATTGAAAACAAAAAGGGGGGAAGGGAAACAAATGCAGAAAGACTCCACGGCGCAGTTACAAGTAACTACAATCTACGACATTTTCCCATCACTTACCCAGGAATAGTAACCTCCTTTTCTAATTGTGTGAATTTAAGGAACAAAGGCAATGTCATCTCTATCCCCATTAAGCTCTGATGTAAATTTGCTGATGTTTTCAAAGACAGAAAAGTTACTGTTTAAAAAGTCCTTTCTTCTTAATAGAGAATATGAAACAGAAAAACATTCAGTCCCCCTCGCCCCCACCAACTGTCCTATTTCTTGTAACAAACCTAACAGATATGCAAAGCCATGTGTGTTTGAGCACCCGAGCTTCTTCAGAACTGGCTGGGGCCATGGAAAGAATTCAATCCCACCACCCAGGTTTACAGATGAGGAACCCAGAAAGAGAGAGGTGACTTTGCAGAAGGATGTAGAATGTAAGTGGCAGGGCTCTGGTCTCCTGATTCCAACTTTAGTCACTTTCAAAGAAAACACACAATCACTCTTAAGGAAAGGGATTCTCCATGAGATGATATACTCAGATCTGCTACCGTGTTTCCCCGAAAATAAGACCTAGCTGGACAATCAGCTCTAACGCGTCTCTTGGAGCAAAAATTAATATAAGACCCGGTACTATATTATATTAATTTTAAAGTATTAATTATATTGTATTACATTATATTATATTATACCCAGTCTTATAGTAAAATAAGACAGCAAAGTCTTATTATACCTCACCATTGTGAGGTATAATATCTTTAAAATAGTTGCTTAAAACAAACAGAAACGAAAAAAAGGGGAGGGGGAGTATGCAGTGAAGAAACATAAATGGCTGCTATTTTTAAAAAAATTTTTCTTGGTGTAAGGAGGAAAAGGGGTGGCATGAAGCCAGCAACGTATTTGTTAATGTACTTACTTTCTCTGCAGGTTTCACACTTAAGGATTAGGGCAACACATATGACTCGGCAGAAATGGTTTCACCTTAACGTGAGAAGCTTAATTCCGTGCACAAATACTAGTCAAGAACTACTCCCCAAATTCACTGAACTTTACTGCCGTTCAGTTTGTAATTAAGGAATTTAGAATCTAAACTCAACGTTCATTTGAGTGTGATATCACGTTCATTTGGTTTTCCCCCATTTCACTCTCGCTCCAGCTTTTCTACCATCAAAAACATACACCTCTGAAAAATACATGGCGACAGTGTGAGTGCTACTATGTTACAGAGCACTAATTCATTTCTCTTTAACCTGGGTCACACACTGAGGGACATTCCTAGAGAGGAGAACACTAACAGGTACAGTAACATGTAGAAATAAGTGAGATGAAGCTATGGTATAGTTGATTTTACACTAAATTCAGTCTTTGGGCTCAATGTGTAGACTTTAGCAAATCTTTTAACCTCTGTACACATCCATTTCCTTATCTGTAAAAGGAAATAATACACCTGCCTGACTTGTGGGCCATTACCAGCAGTAAATCAGAAAATTCACACTGCAAACTGAAAACTGCTAGAAAGTAATTATATTTATTTTCATATTAAAAACACAACTCTCAATATACAGCATTTTTAACTATGGAGAGTAACAAAGATGGTGGAGTCATGAGTTCGGAATCCTCAAAAGAGAGAGAACCTCAACAATAGAGGTTGAGTTTTAAAGATTTTTGACTTAGCTGACCCTCTTACAAGAATTAACTTAGGCCGGCCCGATGGCTCAGGAGGTTGGAGCACCGTGATCCTAATGCCCAGGTTGCCGTTTGGATTCCCACATGGGCCAGTGAGCTGCGCCCTCTACAGCTAAGATTGTGAACAACGGCTCTCCCTGGAGCTGGGCTGCTGTGAGCTGCTGTGAGCGGCCAACCCACGACAGGAGACCAACTGCCACAGCCCGGGGGGGGGGCGCAAGGGTCATAATACCCGCATGGGCCAGGGAGCTGTGTCCTACACAACTAGACTGAGAAACAATGGCTTGAACCGGAGGGGGTGGAGGGTGAAGAGGCGGAAGAAGGGGGGGAAAAAAGAAAAGAATTTAAGAGAAAAATCGTAAGTTCCTTTTTTTGTCATTGCTTCTTATGCTTTACTCTAAAGCAGGCATGTAAACAGAACAAGTCAAGTATGAGAAGAAAAAAAGACCTCCTTTCTGAAGACATGTCTGGCCAGTTCTGACCTCCTTGTGTTGGACCCTTGTCAGATTCTCTGGCACTCTTGCTTTGCCAGGCCTCTTATAAAAAGTGAAGGTCAAAATGAAGGGTGCACTCTGGAAGTAGGGTTAGCGTGCACGTGCATTTTCAGTGGAGGAAAGAAATGCAGAAGGTAACACACATCACTGAGAAATGAGCCCATGGTCCACACACCTCTATGGTAGGTTTTGTGTAAGGACAAAGAGCTAAAATACACCTTAAAGAGCTAAAATACAGTAGAAGAGGCTAGAGAAACAATAAAAAATAAGAGATGCAAATAATGGATAATAACAGAAGTGTAGAAGGAAGGTTAGATCGCTAGGTGCTGACTGCAACCTCCTCAGTATTTTGTTTTAAAAATACAATGATTTTTATCCAGAAGTTCACTTTTTTGGCTGCACTCAAAAAATCGGAAGATACAGTTTAGTGCACATAATTTCAGTTTTGCAAGATGAAAAAGTTGTGGAGACTGTGCACAAATATGTGAATATACTTAATACTACGAAACTATCCTTAAAAATGGTTAAGATGGTGAAATTTTATGTTATGTGTATTTTACCACAATTAAAAAGAAAAAGAAATATCAGAAGATCTATCGCCAAGGAGCTCACATTCCTAGTTGGCGGAGGCTCCCACCCTGAACAGGACATGTGCCCGCTCCTTTCCCCATGGTCCACCCCCCACGCCTGGCCTGCCTCAACTCATTTACCTGCCTGGTCAATGAACATTCCTGAGTTTGTGAGCCCAGGGTCAGGTCATGATTAACTGTTAAGTGAATGGATGACAAGGACAAACTACCAAAGTTGAGAGGATGGGGAGAACAGGTCTGGGGGGAGACCACGTCTGGCTGAGATTAGAGAATGCTACCTGGAGACTGAACTGGAGCTTGGTCTTAAAAGAGAAAAGGAGGAGGGTTTATTAGGCTATGATTTCAACCTGACATTTCAAGAAATCAGTTACTCAGAACAGAATGCTTAGCAACCCTAAGCCTTCTTGGCTATTTTTAAAAGCACTGCATAATGCAACAGGTTTTGTAGTGGCTGGGTGGGACGGACACGTGACTCTATATAAACATATGTGCAGCATAGTTGGCAACCAGAGATTCTGCTAAGCAAATGCCTTTGAGAAACAAGGAGACACACAATAATGTTCATAGAATGATTTGGGATAGCAAAAAATAGTAAGAGTTTTTAAAGTTTTAAAAATTGTAAACAATCTAAATGTCCATCTTCAGAAAAATGGAAAAATAAATTGCAATATAGTCATAGTCAAACACTATTTGGCATTGAAAAATAAATGATTTAGAACAGGGGTAGGCAAACAAAGACCCATGGGTCAAATCTAAACTGCAGCCTGTTTTTGTACATCCTACAAGACAGGAATGGTCTTTACATTTTACAGGGTTATTAAAAACAAAATAAACTGAGAATAGGCAACCAAGAGGTCATATACAGCCCACCTGAAATACTACCTGGCCCCTTTTTAAAAAGGCTTGCCGAGCCCTGATGATGAATCTCACACACGCAATGCCAAAAGCAAGTTTCAGGAGAAAACATCATTTACATACAATTTGTAAACATGCAAAATAGTACCACATACATCTACATAGAGCAAAAGGATAAGGAAATGGATATGAATGATAAATACAAAATTCATCACAGTGGGTATGGGGCAGGGGTGGGATATGTAATCCGGATGGTACACAAAGGGCTTGAACTTGAATTGTATTTGCCAAGTTTTACTTCTTTATCAAATGGTGGGAGGTTAGGTGTCCACTGTATTATTCTTTATTCCTTTCTGTGTGTTTTAAAGACAATCTATTTTAAAGTATGCATCAATGTTTAGTCAGTTTCAAACAGCAACTAGCCAGTGTATTTACTGCCTCTTCAGTGCACCACTGCTATCAAAGCAGCTGTGACATACCAACAATTCCAGGGTAAAATGTATCAAATTTTATAAGTATATTTATTTTGGAAAGTAAAGAAGGTGGGCAACAGTGTGTATCCATTTTGAAAGGTGAGGGCTCAGCTGATCAGGTTTTGATTTCAACCTGATACTTGAGGAAGTCTGGTTATACTGAAGAGAATTCTTAGCAACACCAAGCTTTCTTGGGTATTTTTAAAAAGCACTGCATACTGCAGCAGATTTTCTGGTGGATGGGTGGGAAAAATACAAGAGCAATTAGCATTCCAGAATTTTATCACTAGTACATAGTTTAATGATACACAGAACCTGTTGAGCATTTGTCAGTTAGAGGCAAGAGATCAGTAGTAAATCAGGCCATTCTCAGGGAAAGCCGCCCTAAGTATGAGAAAGTCATTAGGAATGTGGGTTGAGTAGTGGTGGGAATCAAACTGATAAGCACAAGGAATTAAAACTGTTTCAACAGCAACTTTAAGTGGGATAAATCTTTGGAAAAAAGCAATCTAGCCGACAACTGCAGCAAATCCTAAAGTAAGTTTGGTTTCTCTTGAAATCCATTTGGAACAGTTATGCAAATTTCAGTTGTCCTGAAAATATTAAACAAAAGCAAACTTTGAATAGCCCAGCCTGTTTCTATTTTAATGAAACAAGTTTATTCATTAGCCAATCTATGGCCTCACATCTCTGTCACTAGAATGAAAAACAATCATTATTGATTGGAGTCAAAGGGTAATAAAGTCACAAGGAACATGTCAAAATACTCAGTCTGTGACATGAAAGTCTTGCCAACTTGTTTCTTCCCACAATCTTATCCCAAAGAAAGTCATCACAATCTTAAAATAGTCAAGAGGAAAAGTTGGAAAATGACAGCAAGGGCATGAGAAATTCACACACACACACTGGGACTTACAGCTGGCATCTAAGAAAACCAATCTCCTTCCCCTGCACTAGCTGATACATTTTTTCTCCTACACCCAGCTCTACTGGTCCAGACAGGCTACAGAGAGAAGCCATAGCACCACCACATGCCAACAGGTAAAGTATCTTCCTAAACATCCACCTGCTTCTCCCTGCAAACGGTGTGAAAGTAGCTTTTGTTACTAAGATTTCTCCAAGGGTGCCATCCACGTTTATCAAACAGAAAGGTCTGAGTAATTTTCAGATGAATAACCTATGTCTATACAGATTACGATTTTTAAAATGTTTCCAAGCTTTGTCACTGAAACCAGAGACTAATTTCTTATCCCTGCAACTAGTTGCAATTTCTTATCCCTGCCCCTGTAACCTCTATTGTATACCCAACACTACTCCCTACTTGCACACCACAAGCAAAGTAAGGGAAAAGTCCCAGATTCAGAAGTCAATAATTGCAGAATGTCAATCATTGCACAATAAAGGAAATTATTTCAGAATGCAGTTTTTACATCGGAATAGTCTTTTCAAGAGGACAGCTCAGTTTTTCTGAAGGCAAATTTAGGGTTAAAGAAATTGCATTTAATTATTATCACTTTTTGGTCATTATACCAGACTAGTAGGAATTGCTGAAATGTAAAAACAGAAGCTAGTATTTTAAGTTTAGTAGTAATTTTTAATCTGACTCTACAAAAGCTTTCCTGAAAGCCCTAAGAAGTATCACAATTGAGTTTTATCAGTTTTTCCTCTCTAGCTCAATCTAGGATGGTGTATTGATAAGGGGAATAACTGTGTGGAGGTAGTTTCTCCAAAGGGAGAAAGAGAAGAAGGGTCATGGATGTCCTCTGCCTGCATATGAGTTCCTGAATAACTGAAAGATTACTAGGTAAACAAATTTCTGATCAAATATAAACACTGCATTGCTAACTTTTCATTTAGTTTGTCGTATGATCTAAAAAGCCTTGTTATCCTAATTTAACCACTCTTTTACATATTTAAA